>NC_140632.1:9529561-10216644 GCF_057382275.1 Copadichromis virginalis
GAGACAGCACAGACGTCCTAGAATCATTTCGTTTTGAACCATTTCATCTCACTGGGAAAAGCAGTCTTTCAGATATTTGTTGTTCCTGTGCACCCCTGAATAAATGAGTAATTCCTTTGCGTTTTGTTCCTCAGGCTCGTAAAAACGAGCTCGCTGTCGAGGATATGGACGGAGGCACTTTCACCATCAGCAACGGTGGCGTGTTTGGCTCCATGTTTGGCACGCCCATCATTAACCCACCGCAGTCTGCCATCCTGGGCATGCATGGCATCTTTGACAGACCTGTGGCCGTCAATGGCAAGGTGAGAATTGTGTTAACTGATGAAATACAGAGCTCTTCTTTCTTTAAATTATAATCCTAGAATCAGTATACAGTTTTTCATATATAATATTTTTAAGACTACTAACTACTGTCTGCTTTGGCAGGTTGAGATCCGGCCCATGATGTACGTGGCATTGACGTACGATCACCGACTCATTGACGGCAGAGAAGCCGTCACCTTTTTACGCAAGATCAAAGCGGTGGTGGAAGATCCAAGAGTCCTGCTCCTGGGAATGTGACGTTTCCGCCACTAAATTCTTATTTAAAGATACTCGGCTGCATAAAAATGAACTCCACATCACAGAAAATGCACAAAATAGCCTGTACCACTATTGTTTTTTACAAGTGTTGATACTACAGGGGCGTACCGGGGTTGTGTTCCAATGCTCATTGCACTTAAATGCATGACATTACCTGTAACGTATCTGTCAAGTTGCCTAAATTGATGAAACTAAAAGTTTGCTACTTTGATCAGTAATTCTTTTACGACGTTTGAATTAATCAAATGGAAATAACTTCAAAAACAAGACAAAACTCTGGCTTTAACTCCACATAAGCCTGTCTAAAGATGCGTTATGAAGCCTTCGGATGAATGAAGCGGTATGCAAACTCACTCTCATCACAGTTGTATAATCATAAAACAGAATGGCTTTTCCAGACAGCAGCTGCTTGCATAACATTTCCCCCCCGCTTGTTAATTAGTGCTCTTGCGCCACTTTTTCCACAGTAGGGCCGAACAGGGATAATTCAGATTAGTTCAAGATGTTGATGTTAACACAGGTTTCACAGATTGCTTTGGTTAGACACTGTAACCGGCAACAGCCTGGAGAAAATGAGTCAGTAACCAGGAAACCAGGTCTTTGTATGGAACTTGTGTGTACAGCAGTGCCATGCCTTTAAGTCCACATCAACTCTCTGTTTGACTTGGTTTAATCATATTCCTGCCTGTCCTGTGTTGTATATAGCGATCTAGTATAAACTTGCCTCACTCACTGTTGTCAAGGTTACATGCGCTGATCCAACTGTTATCAGTTGTTTAGTAAAACAAACGAACATTTCATTTTTGTTCAGCAGAAACTGTACATAACAAAAACCTCATGCTTTTTTACCTAGATGCACACAATTTGTTACTTTATGAAAAATATGTTCGAAGTAAAGTTCAAAGTGCACAATTTGCAGGTTTTTATGCTGGAACATTCATTTTCATTGTCCAGTCTCGTATATGAAATGCTTCTACTTATTTAAAGAAACAATTTCAAACATTAAATCTCTTGATTTATATGTACTGAAACTTGTCTCACACTTTTCTTCTTCATGTTCATACATAGGTGTTCTATTCTCCTCATGCTATTTTCAAGAAGTCTCTGAAGAAGTCTAGTGAATTATCCCAACTTTACTCCTGATCTTTCAAAAAAACCCTTGTCTTTTTGCAGATGAACTGGACATTACACATTCACATTCATCTCCTGGAAAGTCTTTGTCTCTTTTTAAAAGGTCTTGGAAAAGCAATGCCGGCAAAATAAAAGCAGAGCGCCGAGGTAATGGACGTCTTTGCGGCCGATCTTGGCTAAAACATTTTATCTCGTGCCAGATTCTGTTTCGCTCCCCGAATTCTCTGCCGCATGTGAGTTGTGTGCCAGCGGTGGATCTTCAAAGCCTCATTAGCCAGCCTGCCGCTCAGCTCTTGAGAAGCTCCAAATAATGGGATCATCTCTGACAAAGTCTTGAGGGTTGCTTGGCCCTTTCTCCCACTTCACAAAAACAGGCTCAAGTGTTTGCAGCTGTGTATGATACCTCTTCAGTATTTCTGTTTACTTTAATAATCACAGGGCACAATGGGTCCTAATGTACGTCTTTGTTTCTCTGCCAGCACCTACACAAATGTCTGAACAACACTGTTTGGAGGAAAAACACAGAATTCATTACGCGGGCACAAAAAACCAAAACATTACATTACCATGAGAATACTGGAGGTTCTAATGGGCCTGAATACAGCAAACAATGATACAAGAGCTCCTTTAATTTAATTATTTACTTTTATTACCGCTCAAGATTCCATTAGCGCTTTTGAGATCATGATAATTGGCAGCGTATGCCAGTGGGTGCATAGATATCTGAAGGGCCTGTTGGCAGGTTTTATGTTTCGTCTTCAAAATTTGGCCAAATCTGTGAATTTCCAATGGGACTGCTCAATAAGACGTGGGTTTCAAGTCTTTGTGTCCATTCAGATGAAAGATGGCCCATTAGAAATTGGCAGCTAGCTGTTTGTTTTGATTAAGCCACATCAGAGAGATAATTTACCTAAATTATTCTGTTATTTTTTTTCTCGCTTTCAAAACAAGCTCATTGTGGCAATACTGTTATATAAAGAATTATATTTTAGTCCAGCTGAAAAAGTACATTAAGAGAAATGTGTCCATTACTGGACAGCTGATTTAAAAAGCTGAGTACACTCTATGTACAGGTTTTTTGGGAGCAGTACTGCATAAAAGATTGAAGCACTTAAGATGTTTAGTTCAGTTTAGTTTTTTTTTTTTCAGTTCATCCTCCAGTCTTATCGGCGAAACCTCTGATTGGTCCCAAATTCATTTAGCATCAATGAGCATGACAGAAAAGCCAAACTGAGCCAGAATCAGTTAGAACAAGAAGACAGTGTCCTGTAAAAAGGAGTGAAAGCCTGAAGCCCACAAAAGACCTGTGGCAAGTTCTTCATGTTGCTTGGAACATCCAGCTGCCAAACACCAGATGCAGGTAAACTGTTTGTTAATACAGTTTATGATTTTTGTGACTTTTTTCTAGGTTTTTTTTAAGCAACCTCACACTAATGCATGAAAAATCTACTCTTTCCTTTCTGCTGCTCCCTCCAGGGACCTCCACAGCTGATCCCTTACTCTCAGGTCCACATTCCTGCCTTTGCTACTGTCTCCTACCTTCTAATACACTTCATGCCTTTGTTGCACTTGTTCCTAAATGCTTTCACTTTGCAATAATACCGCTTATAGTTGATGGTGAAATATCTAAGAAGGAAGAAATTTCACAAACTGACAAGGGCATCCCATTACAACACCACACTTGGATTCAGTGAGCTCTTTAGAACGACCCGTTCTTTCACACAGGTTTGCAAACGTAGACTGCAAGGCTGGGTGCTTGATTTCATGTGGAAAAGGACTGAAACCCCCCTTAAATTCAAAGACGAAGAGGTGTGGCCCAGTACTTTAGTCCCTATAGTTTGCATACTGAAGCATACAGATGGGCTCAAAATTGGATTCAGTCTGGATCTGGATTCTACAAAACCTGTTTCAGCAGCATTGACAATAAAGCCCAGGTGTTGACATAGAGGTCAACATTCATGTTTAGGAAGATCCAGAAAGAGTGAAAGAAGCACCAACCAAAACAGACGGTGGTTTGCTGACACCTGTAGCTCATCTCGTAGACAAATCTATGGAACTGTTACTCCAAGTTTCTTTGTAACACATGCCTGTTAAAAAACTAATAACTGGGGCTCCTTTCACTTAAAGGTTTCAAAACAAAGCTAAATCTCTGATAAAATATTCAAAAGAATAATGATAATTAAACTGTCAGTTTAAAGGGTGACGCATCTTCTGATCACCCATAGTTGTATCACAAAAAGCCGTTTAATTGTGACACAAAAAGCCGACGCAGATGAGACCGTGCGTTGTGTCATTGTCTCCTCTGTAGCTGCATCTGGAGCCACCTGGCAGAAACCGATAGCGCTGCTCGATATCGCACCTTGAGACAATTCAATTCTGCACACTCTTAATAATAATAGTAATCCCATTCGGCAGGGCCTGCATAAGTAATGCTCTGCATGCATATTCATAAGTGTACCGTTTCCTTTGCGGGCCATTTCATTCAAAGCTAACGAATGTGGTGAAACAACTGGCTCGCATCTGGCCCTATTCTTTGTGTCGCCTCTGTCCTTTGATATGGACCCCAGCTCTTTTCTTCTTCCTCCTCTTGTTCTGTTGTCATACCAGAAGATTATTTTGGATGGAGAGAATGAGGCAGAGGACCCCGCCGGCCGAGCCACAGCTCACAGCACTGAGGTTAGTGCAGCTGGTTGATGTCACAGGTTCAAGTGTACACACTGAAGTGGACCGATTTGGATTTAGCTAAAACTGTGAAAAAATTGCGAAACTGTGCTTTTAGTTGAAAGTTATACTAGAAATCAATGAAGGAACTACTGCATATTAAGGAGAAAATCAAGTATAAACTCCAACAACATTTATTTAAAGATGTCAACAGCCCTCCCAAATCTTCCTGTTAGTGATACTGTGTCTCCACGTCTATGACAGCTCAGTCAGCTGACTGCAAAAATAGAGACACAGTTTAAAGAGAACCTGACATTATATTCATGGCTGACAGACGACGTTCTGAAGATATTTCTCAGTTAGTAAGTGTTTAACTTGAAACACCCCTGATTACATTTAAAGGCTTACTTCACACCCCAGACTGTTTTTAAAATGGATGTATGGATGAAACAGGATGCAAAGCAGCTTAGTTTGAGATTTCACAATGGGACATCACTAACCAATGACAGCACAGTGCCTACGTCCATCATTTATATACAGTCTGTCATCCACACATAAAAAACAACCTCACTGAACTCTGTGTTCAAATGAAGACAATAAAAATATTATTGAAAATACTGCGGGGTAAAAAAGCCCAAGTTAAGATGATTCTGTCAAACTTGGATTTCTAAATGAAAAGAACAAGAAAATAAACTTTTTTTATTTAACCTCAGTGCTGTCCAGGTTTTCAAAAACCCAGGCAAACTAGAATAAATGAACTGCATTTGTTAAAGACATCATCAGGGGTCATCATGTGCTGCTGTTTGTGTGTTTGCAGACTAACCTGTACACTATGGTTGCCGTGCAGTTCTTGTCAAACTTCCTGACCAACCAGCCAAGCTGCTGTTGATCCAGAGGTATGTTAGCTTCCTGCATGTGTGACAAGTTCAATTTCCCAATCGCTCATTCACGCAAGAGTGGGAGCTACAACTTACTAAGTTAACATTCTGTCATAGATTTGCTATCGTTGCTCATGAGGTGCATTATTACATTATCACTGCAGCATGACAAACCGTTAGCCTGACCTTTACAGCCTTCCTGAAGACAGAGGTGGAGACTTTCATGGTTCCCTCTTTGTCCAGAGCCTGGAAGAAATCCATGATGCTCTTATTTTGCTCTTCAAAGAACTTCTACGGAAAAAAACATATAGAGAGAGATCTTGTTTTACAGTTGAAAGCATGTTAAAGAGGCTGCTAAGACTTCTGAAGTATGAACTGAAAAAGCAGAAATGATTTTATTGATTTTCCCATCTTTTCCCATCACCAGTTTTCTCAGCCTTCTTGACAATGTACCTTAAAGATCCCAAGTGCCAATAAGTTCTTGGTGACGGAGGGCAGAATATAATACTGGAACCGCAGAGCAGGGCGGGTCACGCGGGTTTCTTCCAGCAGCTCCACAAAGGTCTCACAGACAAGCACACTCTGCACTCACACAGTCACAGACATATTATGATCATATAATATTGTGATTGTGTATCTAATTACTTTTGGGGGCTTGTGTACAAAAATGTACTCCACTGCGGTGGTGTACAGAGGCAAAATTACAACAAATGCGTCATTAACCAAAAACAGACTGTAAATTAAAACAGATACTACTTTTATTTACACCTCAGCTTATATTCTTTCGCGGCACTTACAGAAATATCGATCTCCTCCAGTGCTGATTTCATGTTGTTTTTAACCGTTCTGAGCAGCGTGGCGGCTCCGATTTTTGTTATGGGGTTGCGAGAGAGCTGAAACGCACACGCAAAGACCAAACATGATCTCAAATTCATAGGGTGCAATGACGTTAAAATCGTTACAATGAAGTATTGCTGCAGGAGTCTTTTACTCACTTTGAGAACCTCGAGGGTTTCGTTGGTGGCCAGGCCCTGGCAGAGCAGCCTTACAGCTTCATCGTCCACACAGTTAATGCTGAGGTCCAGCAGCACAAGTGTGTCATTTTGTTGCAGCACTTCAGCCATCAGCTGTACCTCTGGACGGCCAAATCCACTGTTCGACAGCTGGAGCTGCTTCAGTGTTGCGTTTACCTGAGGAAAGAAAAGGGGGGAGAGAAGGTCAGCAACGAGAGTTAACAAAACTGAACTCTTTGCTCGAGTGTGTCATTTTAGTCACCTTTAGACCAGCAATCAGAGCCGCATTGCCACGTATAAGAAAGTGATTCCAGCTCAGATTTAGGACTTCAATACCGATGTTCTCTGCTACAAGGAAGTGAAATACACATTTTTACAAAGTCACAATACATTTGAGACTAATCTACAAGCTACATGTAAAATTTTCTCAAGTTCAAGAAATACTTTAGGAATACTTAATACTTTACTATTAAGTAATATATCAGTGGGTCACATTTCTCTTTTATAGGCCTGCTTGTTTGTTTTCATAATTACTTTAGTTTAGAAAGTCTGTACAGCAGCCAATCCAGGACTTCAAACTGCTGAAAATCAAATGCTGCCCAACCAAAGTACATCTGATCATCACACGGAATAAGATGAAGTATATAGTATTTAGTTCTTTATGTTTTGTTGATGCATTTTGATTGCCTGCTAATTTGCTCTGCTGGCTTTACTTCTACTACCAGACAGCCATTGCTTCAGTTTTATTTCTTCCCTACTGCTGACGAGATATGAATTCAAGTTCGAGTTCAAGACCAAAAACAGTCAGAAAATTAAAAAATGTGTTATTTTAAAATCCCCTTTTTTTTGTTTCAGTTCTATTTCTTATTTAAATAGTAGCTGTATGTATGGAAATGTATGTAATGTATGTAAATATATAATGTGACTTTTTACCGGTAGTTAAAATCACAAAATGAACCACCTGCAATACTTCCACAGCCCACCAGGAGGCTACAACACCCACTTTGAGAATCAATGCCGTGCAGCAGAATTTGTCTTTTTCTCTAAAATACTTAAACTACTACAATGATATAGTATAATATCATAAGGGCACACTGACTATATTTCATAATGGAAGGAAACTCAACAACAAGAACAATAATGCTCAAACAGCCTTCACAGTATATCTACTAATAAGAAGCTATAATCCTCAGCTTTTTAGCAACTTTCTTTCCCTGACTCTCATTGCATGATCTATAATATTCTTTGTTATCACTACAGAGGTGTCCTCCCACATGAAGGTTTATTTATACGGTGCAAAATTGCCTCAAGGTACTTCCTATCTTCACGGAAACAGGGAGGGGGTAGCCATCAGTGGCAACTGATTGTGGGTGATGGGAGAGAGAGCACAACTCGCAGAGAGAGAAGGCCGAATCTAATGACATGCTGAGTGCTGACAAGGTGAGCGGAGAGGAAATGCTCAGTGGATCACAGGAAGTCACACAGCAGTTTGTGCCTATAACAAGTAACTAAGGGATCCTTCTGAGTCACCTGATTCAGCCCTAACTATAAACTTCATCAAAAAGTCAAATCTTAAAAGTAGAGAAACACCAGAGAGTGAAGAGTGAAGTTCTCTATTAGGACAATATGGTACTACACCAGCGGTCCCCAACCTTTTTTGCGCCACGGACCGGTTTATGCCCAACAATATTTTCATGGACCGGCCTTTAAGGTTGTCGCGGATAAATACAACAAAATAAAACTAGTACTGGTACCGAAAAAAAGAACATTTATTCATAACACACCTGAAAAGCCCAAGGAAAACCAAGTAAACGATAAAAACGACAACAAAATAACGCTGAAAACTGATAAAAACCCTGAAAACTATACATTTCACACCTGAGCCTCAACTCTTGCGGCCCGGTACCAAACGACTCACGGACCGGTACCGGTCCGAGGCCCGGGGGTTGGGGACCGCTGTACTACACGGTCCATATTGTCCTAATACGGCCTGATTATTCAAAATGCTGTTTGTAAGGAAAACAATTTTAAATTCTAGACTTAACAGGGAGCCAATGCAGAGAGAGAGAAATTTACAGCTGGATGTTCCAAAGTGAGGATAGCTTGTTTCTACCCTAACGCTTAAAGCCCAGATGCTATTCCAAAATTGTCAAAAGCTGCTTCATCATTAGAATTTCTAATTTACAAAAAATAAAAGTAAAGCTTTGCATTAATTTGAAGGATCTAATGTGAACAGAAATAGAGATGATCTGTACCTAACATGACACCCAAGTCTTCTCCTCCTGCATCGCAGATGCAGTTGTAACTGAGGTCAAGCTCTTTGACCACAAAATCATTCTGTTAGATAGGAAACAAAATTCTGAATTGCAGCTTAAAGCATATATAGACGTGACACATATAGACATGTGTAATTCATTATGCGGCATTCGGCAGTCTGCACTCACCTTTAATGCTTCTGCCAAGCATTTAGCTGCAGCGTCACTAAAGTCATTTTCTAAGAGAACAAAGGGAAATGAGAGAATTACCTTCTTCATTTCGCTGCTGTATTACAGTGATAGACAGAAGTTCATGTCAGCATAGCTTAAGACTTGGCTGAGCACCTGAGAGGTTGATGGATTTGAGCTTACGATTGTCTGACAGCATTTTGGAGATAACCTCTGCTCCTTTAAGGCCCAGCTTGTTGTCAGAAAGATTCTGAAGAAAAGACAAGATTGAGATTTTTGTTTTTTAAATAACATTAAGGCCATTTCTCTTGCACATACAGCAAGAGGATTACATCTACACAAAACTGTAGTTTTGAATGTGATATTTTTAAAGTCGTTACTAGACTCTGAATGCTGATGTTTTCAAAAAGCATCGCCATCAGATACTGTGTCCCTTCAGCCTGAAGTGAGTTCCCTTTCAACTCGAGGTGGGTGACTACACCGTGACTCTAAAACATTAAAAAATAAATTAATAAAAAATGATACAATATTGTTTAAAAAGTACAAACTCATTTGAAATATGTTACAGACTCATTACATGACCAGAACTTGATCCAGCATGACCTACACCATCTTAATTTGGGGATTGCATGAATAGCTAGAAAAAAGGATTACTTTCAGAAGGATAGCCAGAGCTTTGGCCCCCAGAGGTCCCAGCCCATAGTAATTCAGGTCTAGAATAGCATCATCCAAGTGGCAGAGGATGTAGGAAACAGGAACGGCTCCTGTCTGCTTGCAGGCCTTTAGATACACGTCTGATGGGGACAAATTCAATCTCCTGCTGGAGGTGAAAACTGAAATGAAAATAAGAAGACGTGACGGGTAAATAAAAAACACATCTACTATTACGGAATTGTTTTGCTCCATGAACATACTATCGTCTTCCAGGTCAGTACTGCATTCATCATCACTGTGCCCTGCTTGGCCCTTAGTGAACTTGATTTCCTCCTGGGATCCTCTGGACAGGACTGACTGAACAGAGAGCTGCTGCTTTTCCTCTTGTGAATTGGACTGAAAATCCACACTGTCTTCATGGATGTTATTCATCACGGCACAAGATCCTGACAACCTCAAGTGTATGTTTGGAAGACAACATAAGAGGAGCAGACAGGTAGGATTCACTGCTGCAGGCTATTAGACTGTTTAAGCAACATTGTGTAATTTTTGTAAACTCCTGTGCACTGCCACTTTTTAGGCTTTAGCATCTATATGAGTGCAAAGAGCTGCACATGAAAGTCTTTACACTGAATTTATTAGGGATGTGCATGATTTACAATATTCAGATGAGTTCTATTTAACTGCCCTACAATAAAAGAAGAAAATGTGATCAACTATGCAAAGTACCCAGACTCGACCGACAAAGTGAGATGAAAGTCTAAACATGTACAGATATTGACAACTGTCAGAAAGGTTATGTGTGGCACCCCTTCAAAAATATATAAAAATGGGGCACAATTAAAGCTACCGAGTCTACCACCACTATCCACAGTAGCAGAGAGCACACTGGGCTGTGGGCAATCTTTAGACAACAATCATCAGTGAAAACTGAACTTAATCTTGAAATATCTTTGCATGAAAAACCCACTCCTGGTATTTCCATCAGCTTAAATATTCAGACTTCCTGTCTTCCCCAACATTTAAAAATCCTGGAAACGCCCCTGGCTATGCACTACTTCCATGAGCAATGTGAACCTGATAGAGAAAACTGCAGAAACAACACACGGATAGTTTTACATGAAGTTTAAAGATCTACTGAACTTAACATGACTTACTTTACAGCGCATTTATTTAACAGTGAGGTAGAAGAAGAGCTGCCAGCTAACTAGCTACCTAGCTACTACTGCATTTTATCAAGCAGTTAACAGTTAGATCAGCAGAAGAGGGGAAACACTGTTTTATTCGGAATTAAAACAAATACTTACTTTTTTATATAAAATCCTATTTGTCAGACCTTTATTATTGTTCACAGCAGAGGAATAATCCGCCTACCTGGGAAAAAATTTGTCGTTTTCTAGTGTTAAGAAGATGATCCAACGGCTGATCAGGAGAAGGAAAGTTATGAAAGATCCGAGGGCGGCCGGAAAATTATCGATAAAAACAAATGAAGCACACTGGAAACGGCCATTTCCATCTTTAAAGAAAGAAAGAAAGAAAGAAAAGTACCCTATATCAATTAATAATGGTTTAAAGTATGGTAATAGTGAAGACTTTGATTCGTTTATATAGATAAGCACTAGATGGCGCTGTTCACCGTAATCCCTATCGAGATGAGACCGGATGTGGTTGTAACGTGGGAGAGACCAATGACTGTATAAAGCACTCCTTTATACAGTCAGACTACCAATTCTACCAAATGGGGTAAAATATAACCACAAATATGAGTTGTTCTTTTATTGCAATAATCTCCCGCACCCTTTTTTAGACGTGTTTTTGCTTCTTATTACTAATTGTTAACACTTAAGTGCAAAGGCTGTAGGAAAGGATCACCACGTATTTGACTCTAATGTTCTCACAGAGCTTTGATTTGATTTTGTTTATAGTAGACACGCATGTGGGTATCCTGTGTATCCTTTTTATCCTGTGTAAAATGTTATCGTCATGAGGTTAGAGTGACTGATATTTGACTGTGGACTCTTGTGCGCTAAAGAACTCATGCGATAAATCTCTGTGTAACCGTGGATAAGGATTAGTTTCATTGACCACATTAAAGCTGTAACTAAATCTGCTTTTTGGCATCTCAGAAATCTAAGTGAGAGATTATGTGTCCCAGCAAGAGCTAGAGAAGCTAGAGAAGCCCATTCATGATTTCACTTCTTTACTAGTCAGTTCGTTCTTTAGTTGAAGTCAACATTTTCTCAAGGCAATATGTCACAGTGTCCTTTCCTCTCTGACCATGAAAATCTAATTAGCTCATCCTTGAGCTCAATTGCATATTTGTGCTAAATTTAAAGAAATGTCTTCCAAGTGTTTGT
This sequence comes from Copadichromis virginalis, assembly GCF_057382275.1. Lineage (NCBI taxonomy): Eukaryota > Metazoa > Chordata > Actinopteri > Cichliformes > Cichlidae > Copadichromis > Copadichromis virginalis. The sequence goes on from NC_140632.1 coordinate 9,541,282, forward strand.
GAGGTATCATATTCACAAAAAAAAAAAAAAAAAAAAAAAAAAAAGAGTCCGTTCTAATAAATATACTAATAAAATACATGTTCCAATAAACACCAGACTTGTAAACAGTAATAAAGTACTAGGATAAATTCTACAATGAAGAGGCAGCCAGTGATCGTCAGCAGGTACTGGGGCGTCTGCTGTCGGGTTAGTTCTGTGCCGTCTGTCATTTCTCGCGGTGAGCAGTGAACAAAGGGATCTATGTTAATCAAGGCTCGAAGAAATAAAAGCATGAGTGACCTTTTCAGAGTTGTGCAAACAAAAGTAAAGCCCTGACTTTGGCAATATACTGAAGAATAGCGCTGAAGAAAACGTGATTGCACAACATTTGGTATTCTGTAATTCTAGTGTCATGACCGGCTGGTGCAAATTCAACTTCAGTATATTGCAATATTGCATTTTTACAGGTGTAACGTAATGGAAGGAAAACAAAAGGTCTTTCTTGTAGTTAGAAAATAAAATTTAATCTATTCAGGATATCAGTTTATACATAAAGAGAGATGCAGAACAGACACTGAAATACTGCTCAGCTGAGGAGCCTCTACTCCTTTTCACAGCTGTTTGACAGCGCAACATGACAGACTGCAAAGACTGAAAGACAAATCACATCAAGTGATTCACAAGCATTTCATATATGTTTATGTATAGAAAGCAGTATAAAACAAGTACAATAATGGACAGACAACAAGTCCAAAAAATAAGGGTGTAAACATTTTGTGTATATGTGCTTTTCATGACGCCAGCGTCACCACAAATCGGATCAACCGGTAACTGCCATCGTCGAGGCAGGGTATAGAAATAAACATTGAAAAAAAACAAAAAACCTCTACTCCATTTGGTGTATCTGTAATGAGTATTTTATCCTAATAACTCTACACCTGTATATTTCAGCTAGCATACATTAGGAAAACTGCAGAACACGGCACTGAAACAATGCCACACAATCTACGCAGGGCTTTTGTAACAGAGCACCATAGTGATATTAGTGTGTTTCCTCAGCGCTGTTTCCAGTCATACTCTACTGTTTCCATTGGTCCCTTTTTTGTAGAGATGGTTGAAGTAACAACGAGGCACAGCGGGTATCAACAACAACACTTAATGTGGAGATGAACCTGGGTATTTCCAGTCTTCCAATGGACAGAGCCAGCTCGTGTAGCAGTACTGAGGAAGCCCCACAACCTCAGATCTTTGGACAAAGTCTCCAAAAGTCTCCAGCTTGGAGCTCAAGTGCTTCTTTAGAAATGTATTGCCAGTTATGTTAACATATAAACGGCAGCCACGGTGGTGCTAGTTTGGGCTTCAGGAACTTCCCTGGTTTCTCTTTTTTCACTTGGTTTCAGAGGACAGCTGCTCCAGCAGTGGGTTGGCCTCGCTCTCAGGTGTTTTGACGCTGTCGGTCCTCACGATGCATGTCGGCCGGTGGAGATTGAGCATCACCATTAGCTGCTGCCTCTCCAGACGGAGCTCCTCGATCTGGGCTTTCAGCTCCGAGTTCACCATTTCCAGACGTTCCGATTCCTGGACAAAGGCATTCAATTAGTACATACTACTGGAAAAAAACACCTCACAGAGGACAATCTTACGCTTAATGAGTTGATATTGAAATTTGAGGACAAAAACTAATCTAACCACAAACATGAATAAGTGGTTTGAGATCATGAAAAATGATTTTGTTCTGCTCTTCAGCGTGCAGTGCTGAATCATGAACTCACCCTTTGAAGGAAGTCAGTCCGTTCCTTCTTTTTGTTTCGGCATCGTGCTGCAGCAACTTTGTTTTTCTCTCGTCTTCGTTTCCTCCTTTCTTCATCTTCATCCATCTGCAAATACAAAGTATCATTAATATTAAAACAGAAGAGGTTTTTACATTTTACTGTTCTTATTTTTCCATTTCAATCACAGGTTGTACAAAAAAGTGGACACAGCCACCCTGAGGTTACCCCTTGGCTTACTGATTTGAAGCCATGAGTTTGACACTTTGGCTGCTACCATGTCTTCTGTTTTTGTGACCATACTTGGGTGACAGACAAAAATGACTCTTAATGATAAAACGATAAAGCCTGACTTGATTGGCTAATACTCCCATGACATTCACGTTTCACACACTCTGTTTCCTCTTTTCTCTTCCTCCTCACCTCTGTCTTGATGGCCAACGGCCGTTTCCCCAGCCTGCCCAGGAAGTGCAGCGGAGACAGCATGGTGCCCAGCTGGCGGAAGTCAGCCAGCTTGAGTTGATCGGTGAGCGTGGTGGCCGAGATGCCCGCCAGTGGGCCCAGACTGGGAAGGGAGCCCGCCGCCAGCGAAGGGTCAGGTATCTGTCCCGGCATCATGTCCAACCCGGCCACCACCGCCGCTGTGGGAGGGGAGGGGAAGAGGCGAGGGGGTAAAGAGAGGAAGGAAAAGAGAAAAGAGGAAGAGGGGGATGATTAGGATGAGAGTCAAGCCTAAAAACAACTCGCTGACAGTGAAAATTCAGCTTTTTTTTCTCCACCACAGAGAGAAGCATAGTGCACACACCTATTTTAAATACTTGAGTCTGTAAATCTTTATTTCTAAAAGAAGAAATAATGAAATTAATTAAAACAAATTTTTTTAAGACTTCATGGTGCCAATACTAATATTTTTTCTATTTAATCATAATGCTTTGTTATCAATTTCTGCTCACTTTCACAAAGGAAAAGAAATATTGATTATAAATACTAACTTAATTTTTTAAAGTCTTCCAGCCCACTACCTTATATCTGATCTATCCCTGCATCTGTACTGATAGCTACGGTTTTATTCATACCAAAAACCATGTCATGGGTGCATGCATTTTTCTTTGGATTCCCCCCCCCCCCCCCCTTTTCTGACTCCGTTATGATAACATAAACATTTATACTTATTATACTGCAGCCATCTGACGGCATCTTTTGTCTTATTATGATGTTATACAGCTTGCCTTTGACACACACTCGTTTTTCACCATTTTTTGTCTTCGTCATCAAATATCTTTGTAAATACTGGCTGCTGTTTCTAAGAATGATTTCAAAATGATTGTGTTGACAGCTGTGTTATCTTTTCAGTAGGCAGCGGGTGAAGAAAAGAAAACACAAAAACCCAAACACACTCACACACACACACACACACTCACACACACACACACAAACACAGACAGTGTAAGCAGCGACATACTCATTGCTGTAGCTTCACATGCAAAAGGAAGCAACGAATAAAACTTTTCAAAAAGCTTTTGAAGCTTTTTGATCTAAAACACAGATCCATCTTATCTTAACTATCGTCTTTTACCGTCAGATAATTTACAAAGAAGTTTTGATCTCTGTTCATTTTTTTTTGTTTTGTTTCCTCATGAAAAGGTTTTAAAAGTTATGAAAAGCATTTGTGCCAAAACAGAGCTGGGTAACACTCATGCATTCCATCACCACCCCTCTTCCAACAATTTGGGGTATTTTGGAGGGTTTGACCACAGTACTTTTTAATGTAATCCGGCAGGAATGAAGGACAGAGGAGAAAAAGCAGCATTCACGCAGGCATAAAGGAAGTGGCTGGAGAATTAAGACGTCTCTCTAATTACTGTAAGGCAGAGAGTTGGAAAACTTCTGATGGCCAAATAAAAAACAAATGCTCCAGATGAGAACAGTGTAACATGAACCGACTCTACTCTGTCCATCCCTGCGATCTCTGAGGAGAGGCAAACTGAGACCCACTGACTTTACTCTTACTGTTCCGCATTCGAGCAGAAAATAAAGGCACCCAAAAAATGGCAATTGTAAGCAAAACACTGGCAGACTATTTCACCTTTTCAGAGGGAATTACAAGTAGATCTAATCTATTTGACTAAATTCCTGCACACCTGATACTTCAACTTCTTTGGGTACACTGACAAAACATAGGCTCAACAGCCAAACTTGCAAATGGTATCAGATGGTATCAATGCAACTTTGGCGTTAACAGTTTAATTCACATTTGCTTCTTCGGCATTCAGCCGTAGCCGAACCTCCACAGGTTAGGCACCAACTGAACAAAGCACCTCTCACACCAAACCAACAAAGACGTGTATTGTGAAGTGCTACAAAAACAGCTAACTTTGCTGGTGGGTAACTAGCTGACAGGCTGACTGTATTTAAAGTTAAAGTAGTTAAAGTTTTTCTTTCATTGCTACCCCTTTTTCGCTGGGCTGAAAGACTTTCTGTATTACAAAGGCCATGGAAGAGGTAATGAAAAAAAGCAGGGTTATGTAACTCTATTCTAACGTACTCCACCCTATGCATGGGCTGGTCCCAAAGTGTTTTTACAGGCTCACTAGAGTTTACTGTCGTGCATGGCGGAGACCGAATCCAGCAATCAATATGAACCTCTGAGATATATATGAACTAAATAAATCAAATTATTTTGTCTGTCTAATTTGCACTAGAATTCATTCATTTAACCATCTGCATCAAGTGTAGTGCAGAGGTCAGGTCTAAAACAGCCCTATAACCATAAATTTGTTAAGCTAAAACTTCAGATCACATTTAAACTAAAGATGCAGTGCACGCACAGTAAAAATAAGCTAATCTTGCTAATTCTTTTGATTTTTCAGAAGTCTGCATTATGTATTAAACCCAAGGACAAGTTGATGTGTGGAGCCAGTCCCTCATGAGGCATTTTATTACTTAAATCCCAACTGCCCCCTCTCTCTCGCCCTATGTATACTCCCATTTACACTGCACTTGGCAGCAGCCTGTTGTTTTTGCTGGAGAGGAAAGGAACAAGACAGCCCTGGTTTAAGAAAAAAAAACCCTCAGACAAAATTCCTCCTCTCTGAAACTCACAGGAGTGTTGTAGTGGAGTGGAGGGTGCCAAAGCCAACTCGTTCTAAAGAAAGAGTGTGTAAGAACAAGGAAATACAGACAATAGTAGCGCTGCACAGCTAGTTGCTGATCAATAACTTTAATGGAATTCAAAAGACGGGATCCAAACTAAATTCCGGATTGAGAGGAAAGCCACAAGAACTGAAGCTTCTTTTAGGAATTACTGAGCAAACTGCTCTTAGAGCCAAAATAGAGTCTAATATCAAAGTTGGCCAGACAGTGAGGATTGGTTTACAGACTCAAATTAGGCTCCAACCTGGACAAACAATTTTTCAAGGGAAGCTGACATTGAAGAAAATATGTTAATTCAAGTATAATCTTATTTTATGTCGATTGGACTGGCTCAACACACCCTAGTGTAACCTAACTCTGCACTGTTAGATACGTTACAAGGAAAATCCCCCATTCCTCAGTACGGCGTGTTGAAACATGCAGTTGAAGTCAGCTCTTATATAGACATACACAGGCGCTGATTATATAAGCTTAAATAAATCTCACATTTGACTGCACAACATGAGATCACACAAATCAAAAGTGTGCAGAGACAGTTTTTGCCAGCAGCCTCTAGGACAAAGGTGAAATGATGCATAAAAGAAGATGACTATCAGTAGGAGACGTGAAAGTTGAGTTATACACCATTCCACACAATTAAGCTCCACTGTAAACTCTAACACATAACAGGCACTCAATGTGTCTCGGTTCTGAGTTAAACATGACTTTTAAGTTGAGTTGAGTAGAAAGTTTGTTGTGTTTAATCTGTTCCGTCTGCCACACAAGTGTCTAAAAAAATCCCCGTTTGCAAATTCAACACCCATTCAAGCCTTAAGACATGAAACCTCACAGAAGCTTCATCTGTACAACACAGGGAAAGTTTGCTGATGCATGTCTTGCGGGGTGTAATTATACATAAAAGCATGAGTCAAAGTGAATTTTACATTTTTCAAAAAAGAGGGTACTTTTCTCCTTTTCTTCTGTCAGCAGCAGCCTGCAGCCAAAGATTAGTGGTCAGCGTTTGATGATGCAACGGCCTTACTGTGCTTTTGCAGTCGAGCAGAAAAGCCAGTGCCACAGCTTTTAGGTCCACTGCAGCCTCGGACAAAGATACCTACACAACACCAGCAGCAGTGTGGGCACCGCTAGCTCACTGAGGGGACGTGAGCTGAAGCCAAGGGCGGTGAACGGAAACATCACGTATTAGCTATGAAATATAGGTTCTGGCATTAGCCCAGAGCCAATCTAACTGCATGCGAGTTAGCTGAAGGTGTGTGCGTGCTCACGTCTTTTGCTAGGCCAAATGTGTCCATTTCCTGAAAGCAATTAGAAGTACCAAAGAATTCAGGCTCTTATAGACCAGCAGCATGACTGGAGGCCCCGTTATCCTCATTCTTTTTAAAGACTGCCTGAGATGGTCAGAGCAAGGATACAGGGGTTTTCATAGGCTACTCATTACCTGTACATAATACTGCAACCACTATGGCAACTGAAAACAGAAGTCAAAACTGCTTGCATTACGGGAAAGACATGCATGCTTCCCTTGATGCCATTTTGCCACCATTTGTCAGCACACTATTAGAGTCTAATTTTGGATTATTAAGTCGTTGCACGGGCCACACACACCAGTGCACACCTTGCAAAAGTGCTTCTACAGCTCCAAACTCAACATGAGCCCTGAAAATGAGCAATGAGCATAGAGGCTGTGGCCAAGGAACACTCTCAATCTCCGGCCAAGGTCTAGGAGATCATCATTACCGTCTGCACTCAGTCAGGCTGTGTGTTGAGTTACAGCCTTTCGCAATCCTCTGAGGAAACCAGGGAATTTGGCACCAGCTTTCCTCAAGAACAGGACAGTCCAAATATACAGTGTCAACATTCCTCCAAGCCCTCATTATATTTTCATTGGAGGGACAGGACAAGACGCAGACATGGGATTAATAGGTGCTGGTCTGATGGAAGATGAGTGGAAGTGATTTTTTTTTCTTTTTTTTGGGGGGGGGGGGGGGGGGGGTATTCTTGTGGGTTAAATAGCTGCCGAGACAAAATTAACTTTACCAGAAATTCCTCTTATGGAATTGACTTAATACTCCCAAAGCAATTCAGTCCACAGCTAGTAATAGCAATACTTTTCCTTTACAGTTTGGAGTGAGTGGGATGGAGTGCAGCACATGCAGAGCTTATCTTTTGTTGAAATTACACAAGAGAAGCCCATTTAACTGCTGCATTTTATTGCAGACTTTGACCTGAGAACGACATTTTTTCCAGGCAAATCCAAACACTAAACACCTGCAGATATGCACAAAGCATGCAGGCTGTGGCTGCCATCATTCAAACATTAGTATGTGATCTTTGGCTGTGTTCCTGCTTGGTCTGCTTCGTGCCATTCAAACAGTCGCACATCTATATTCTGCATCTGGGTGGTCCTGGTCGAGTTATTATAACGTTACTATTTTTCCTCCATGCTGTAAGTCAAGATTAGACTGTGCATGGCACAAAGCTTAGGCTTGGCTCAGACACGGATTAAAGGAGTCAAAATGCAAAATGCTGGCAAAAGCCTTTTTAAACGTATGGATTTCACATCTATGACAAATCCAAGACAAGTCCTGTGCAATCTCTGACAACATGATATTGGCCAACCAAGTCCAGAAAATTAGATTTAATGCTGCCTGTTGAAACAATCTCAGTTCTTATGTAACTTGTGGTTGTCACTTTAATGAGGTTTCATACTTTGTCCTCTAGTGTTTCCTCATCCGCCTCATGTCAAGCATACACTTGTACAGTGCAGACACTGGAGCGATCAAACAAGCCGTTCAGTGCTTTTATTCCTCTCAAAGACTAGAAGCTAAAAGGTTTATGTTTAGCTCCACATTTAACACAAAGGGTTCCATTAATCTTTTTTTTTTTCTAAAGGGTCCTTTTATAAGAAACACCAGTGTTTCTCTCAGTAACACCTTTGGACATGTGGCTGTTTGCTTCCACAGTTTGCATCTAGTCTCCTTGGCAAAAAGGTTTTTACAAACCATGTGGAAAGGCTTATGGGGGACTACAATGTGATACTGATAATGTGATACCCATAGCAGTGAATGGCTGCTCCCCCAGCATTTTAGTATTAGCACCACTGAGCCTGGCTGTTGCATAGTTGGCTCGCTCGCCTGCAATGCGTCTGCTGTCTATTGAGTGTACTGAGGTGCAGCTTGGCAATTCTAGCTCTCCAGAGACACACTGGAAGGCATTTTTACTTAAAATAAACTGTGCGCCCACGTCCAGCCTCACAGCCCCGTCGGCCCCGCGCTGCCTGTCGGCTCGCCAGCCCTTCCCCATTAATCCACTGCAGCGTTCCATTTATGCAGAAACCATCCTACGGATGTGCCCAGGCAGGCACTGGGGCATTTAAACCCTCTGCAACATGCTCATTCACTTAGACCCACACAAACACAGACACAGACACAAAGGAAGCATACAGTATATAAAGAGCACACACGAATAGTTTCCCCTGCGTGGCATATAGCTGTACGCTGCACCCGCTGAACGGTATGCACCTCCATATAGGAAAAAGCTGAACCTATGAACTTGCAAGTGACAACCATCCCCTACCAATCATTTTTCCAATTCCACGATTGGCCTCTAACCTTGAGGTCAACAAGGGCAGATAAGCTGGCCTGGATACAGTTACATATACAGTAAATCTTTTTAGAAGAAGTTGATAAGGGCGTGTTTTTCAGTAGCTCACACCATCAGCAAGAGGAAAACAAACAGTCGCTGTAGTAAAAAAAAAAAAAAGTCAAGGGTTGGAGTATGTTTATCTGATATGCAAATATACATCTAAGCACCACGCGCGTGCACACACACACACACAACCCCCACCCCCCTACACACAAACAGAGTTTCCTCTCAGCTCCCAGAAAACTATACTCAAGCATTTGGGGGCCAAAGCAAAGACTACAAATGTAAGCCAATAGGAACACACATTCTTGGCTGTACTCCCATGCTCCCAAAGAAATCTCACACTTCATTTGCATTACTTATATTTCACGGTGAGCTAACAGCACCAAGATATTTTCTTCTCAAGAGAGCATCTCTGATAAATCGCATCTAGATTTGTCTTAAATTGATGCAACTTTGTTTGGAAAGTTTTACAATCTCCAATGGACCCCTTATTTTGTTGTTAAAATGTCATGTTAAAGACAGTTTTTAAGGATCCGACAAAAAAAAAAACACCTTTTCTCTCGTTTCCCCCGTTTTGTTTCTGTTTTATGTTATTATAATGTAATAACTTTGGGGCTGACAAACCAAACAGGAATAAAATAAATAATGGGTGTTAATTCTGCAGACCTGACCTGCACGTCTTATCTTACAGCTCCCTGCAAAATTTTTGCATGGAGAAGCTGGACTGGACTAAGAGTCCGATATTAACGCCAATGCACAGAATGACTGTACAAAAACTTTTCAGACACATGTTTGCTGAAAGTGAAAGGGTACAGCCTTGCAGAGCCATGTAGCTCGCTGTAACAGGCTAGCATAGCTAGCGGTTAACTTTGAAACTCTCAATGAGTGTAAACCGTTGCATAACTGTCTTCAGAAAGCTAACCGACGCTTGAGTTTAGCAACACAGAAAGGAAGAATCCCGAGATGAAAATACACCCTGACACAAGCGGGCTATAATTTAGCTAACGAGGCTGTAAATAACGAGCTATAAAGCGACAGTTGCTACAACAGTTGTAACAACAACGGGCTTAATGGTTGCGGACGCAACAAATTGACTTCTGCGGTAGGAGCACGGAAAACTTTAAAACTGTAAGGAAACTAGGACTTTCTCGAGCAGCTGAGTGACAGTAGGTTTTAATATAGGAATACGTACATAAATGATCACGGGAATTTGTAATACATACCGAGGAAAAAATGCACTGTGGTAAATGTCTACAACGTAGTAAAAAAAGTGTGAGAAAAATGCAAAAACACGAAGCCTGGCATTTTAGCTAAATACGAACACAGAAACAAAGACTAGGAGGCAACGGCAGCACATATCTCGACGCTTCGCTAACACACTTACCTGTTGTAGGTCCAAAAAAATCCGCAGTATTAGGAGGACCGTGTGGGAGTCAGGAGTCGGATGTGGGGTTTTGGGACTAAGTGAGGTCGTTGCATCAGCCCGTTTAAGTACTGAACTCGCTCAGGAATGCGGAACTGCTGCGTCAGACGTAAGCATGGATGAAAATAGGAGGACGACTGAGGCCCCGCCCATAGCAACAAGAAAACATACACAGACTGCGGAGAGGAAAGTTTCAGCCCGGGGGACACACGGAGAGAAAGAGATACGCACTCCCGGGTAAATACACGTCTGCCACGGCAATAAACGAGTCAATAAATAAAATTGTGACTGTAAACACACCGCACTCATCTTAGCTGCGGGTGTTTGGCACTGCCAACAACAAAAATATAGACTACCAGTCTAAGTAGTAAGTTATTTATAGCCTTTAATAAAAAGGTTATGTTGCAATGTGACAGTTTTTATCAACTATATCAGTACGTGCAGCGCTAACAAGTCACACACAAAAAGATTTTCATAGTCATTGTTAAATTAAGACAGGGGTTGTCAAACATAAGGCCCAGGGGGGCAGAGACTGCCTGTGCAAAGACTTCAGTCCCGCCTACTGGATGGCTTTGAACAACGTGAAAGAGATCACAAACTTCGGACTTTTAACTTTATTTTAGTACGTTTTACAGCTTTTCCCATTAATAACGACCCCACCCATGGCCATTCAGACTGGCCTGAGTAATTAAGCAATATAATTACTAGATATAATAATAGAATAATACAATTAAAAGGTAAAGTTAGATTTTTATAGCACCATCTGCTTTTTTTTGGAAATTAACAAAAAAACAACAACACATTTTTATATAATTACAGGGCAGTCTGGTCAAATTACAGAACCTTCTATCTTTCATTTATTTCTTATATTTTAAGTCCATATAGTTGTGCTGACAGATGTACTGCAGGAGCATTTCTTTTTCAGGTAGAAAACTGTAACCTGCTGTTAAAATTACACTTGTTTTTCTCATATTAGGATATCTTAAGGATTCCATTTGCATGTCTGTGAAGGTTCTCAGTCATCCAGGTCATGGTAATCTAAGAAACTTGATTGGCCTTCTTCAAGTTTCTTGAAGAGGTTTCCACCTCTCATCCGAGAAGCTTCTTCCGTTCTAAGATCTTTAGATTCAATTTGTGTTTACTCTGACAGAACGTGAGTTTCACTAGTCTGGCCCACTTAAGATCAAAGTATGTGGCCCACAATGTAAAATCAGTTTGACATCCCTGATTTAAGACATTTTTAGAGGCCCAAAGATATGAAAGCAATTCATGCATGGTTTAATTATGACTTACCAGTTTAGTGCATATGAAAATGTATTGATTTGTGACCATTAAGGCCTCTAACATTCCCCTTTCCTTCTGTTGTTTTTCATTTGAATATAAATAAGATATAAACTACTGTGCAAAAATCTTGAAGGAGCTCCCATTTCTTTATATTTTTCTGGGAAAACAGCACATATGTGCACTGTTTTATTGAAACACACAAATATAAATGGAAATGCACTTTAAAAGGCAAAAACTGAAATTGAGTTTGTGCAATTCTAACAAGAGTGAAACACAATATTCATATTTTATTCAGCACAGTCTGAACTTTTGACTGACAGACCTGCCCTGTGATTTATAGATGGCTGTAGACGCTCACTGTTGCACCTCTCACCTGACCTCTTCAACACACGTCAACAATGATTTGATCCAAAGACGTCAAATTTGGATTTATCAGTCCATAAGACGTATTGCCACTGATTCTCAGTCTTGTGTAATTTGACATACCTCAGCCTTTCCTTCCTGTTTCGTATCTCTTAGATTATATGATTGCACTTGATGAATGAAAATAAAAATGACTACAAAAAATATGAGCATTAACTAGTATTCACAAGAAAGAGGAAGGAAAAAACTTAAACGTAGTAATTAAAGTAATCTTTCTAATCTTGTGGGAGCACTTATTTAACCTGGGCATTCCTACGTGGCGCATATACACTGCTTGCATGTACTAATATCTTTATTAAAGTGATATTACTGCTGAGTAGATCACATAAGCCTGCAGTGTTTTTGCAGAAGTGTTAAGAATTGACTGAGCATAGATTTAAAAATATTTTTATGCAAATCCCTGGAAAAACCTAGTCTGAGCATAGCCTCACAAAGGGAATGCTGACATTGGAGTTCTGCAGCCTACAAACAAAGAACCAAACAAAAAAAAGTCTCAATTGAACATCTGGAGATTAAATGTTTTTGAACTCTTCCACTGAAAACTAAGATCTCATGTTTGCTGTGGAGAATGAAAGTGGAAAGTTTGTGCCAACCTCATATCTGATTTTAACGTGCATGTTAATGAGCAGAATCTCTGACTTCACTTTTAGTTTGTAAATAGGCTTCTTTAGGCTCTGTCATATGGAAACTTGAAGCCTGTATTGCGTATGATCTACCTATTCAATAAAGTACACTACTTACAGAGGACACATACATATTTTTAGGGGATTTATGTTTTTTAAGGGAAAAACTATAGTACAGCAGTATAATTCAGGGGATATTTAAGGTAATTCCTGTTGTTTTCAATTTAATCTGACGACTTGCTTTTCAGTTGTCAAGTTTCTACTTTAGTTTCCTTGTTGTGTCATAAACAAAACTACATCTGAAGGTGTTTTTTGGAGAGTTGGCACCACAGTTTCACTGCACTTCTTTCACCTTGTTTTTCACCCTTTACCCTTTTGGCTCTCAAAGGTACAGCTGCAGCTGCAGCATACCTTTTCTTAGAAAAGTTCAACACGAAGGTAAAAAAAAATGTGGTTAAGGAAGTTTGTTGCACAAATAATACAGTCGGTCCTGCAGGGTAGTTGCACAATAGCTACCCTGAAAGACCATTTTTGTTTTCTTTATTCATTCCTGTGAACAATCGTGAACAAAATTGTGCTGAAATATTTCTAAAGGTGGTTCCAGAAAGTTCTGAAAGCCTCATCCTAATGCTTCCCTCTACTGTGGGCAACAGAAACTACATGTAACTGGACATTTCTACTTATAGGGACGTGCAGTTATCGTTTTAAAAGGCTACAAACAAACTGTTGCCACTACAAGGAGTTGCTTTTTGCCCTCTTTCACTTTATAGCAGTGTTGAGTTATGCATCTCCTTTTATATATTGCAGATACAGCTGAGAAGTTGTGCCACAATTTGAAAATGGATGTAAACAGCGCTGTCACCCCCAAACACTGCTATTGTTTTCTGGTAAATCTTCAAACTGCTTTAAAAGCACCTTATCTTAACACACCAAGCCATCCTCATTGTCTCTTATTGCATGTCATGTTTTTATCTTCAACATCAGCTTAGGCTCAGTTTTGGTTTTGCACGATGCCAGCTCAACTGTTCGACCTATAAAAAGCGGCTGAGTTATTGGAGGCTCACCAAAATGCCCCGCTCTGTTCCTTTTTTTAGATTCTAATTTGGTTCTCTGCTGTGATTTATGCCTCGCATCTGACGGCAGGTCGGGGCCGACTGTGCGTCAGAGTCGCTCTTAACGCAGATGACAAATTTTTAGGGGAGACATGTGGAGTTAATAAAGCAGAACTGAGTCCATGACCAGACGGATTATTATAAAACACGAGGGTCCTGGACGTCTGTGGTTAAAACAGAGGTAGCACTCCCTTTGCAGGTGTAGGCTTTCAGCCGGGTTCCTTTGTGCCTGCAGGGAGGCAGCCAGAAATGTCACTCACTACATGAACACACATGGTGCACATTTGACATTCGAAGACAGAGCCGTTACTCACGAAAACAATGAGCCTTGATAATGAAACTAAGAAAATAACACAGCGTGGTATACAGGCAAGTGTGTAGAGCACGTTAGTTAAAGGAAAAAGATCTTTAGTGAGTGTGTAACAGTGCACAGGAATGACCAAAAAGGGTGCTGGTAAAGAAAATCCAGGTCTGTCTCAGGATGTGTAAACCACAAAGTTTCTAAAGCTACTTTCCTGTTTAAACCTTTGCAATCGTACCTCAACGCCTGCCTATAAAGAGCTTTATTATTTGTCTGCTGCAATCCTGCTTTGCATTAAAGCACGCGCTCGGGTGCACTTTTGAGCAGCTGCCACCCTGATTAATGGAGAGTGAGTGGAGTTTGTGGTTTTGCTGCTCTGCCAAACTCGTGCAGAGTTCATAATACGTGGGTGTCAGAAGTCAAGGTAAAGCAAAACCAAATATTTTTTGCCAAAAGCAAGTAAACATTTTTATTTATTTTTTCTGTCTTTCTAATCATTTGGTACATTTCCAAGTCTTCATCACATTCTAAAATTGATAAACAAGTTCAGTCACACTTCTTTATCTTTTCCAAACCCTTGGCCTGAATAAATTCCGTAGGTTAAATGTTTTGCTGTAATATTATCCAACAGCACATCTTTGGGAAATACCCAGTGAACCAGACACCTCCAGACACAAAATCTGACTCATTAACCTCCACGCTGCAGACACTAAATGTTATTTTTAACACTACTCCATTTGATTTCCTTCCTTCCTTTCTTCTTCTTTCCCAAGAATCTCAGACAGTTGTAGACTAAATCATAACGTGTCTATTAATTGTGCGAAGACTCACACGACAGCTCAGGTTATTTAAAACTTTATCACAGATGTCCTGAGTTTTGCCAGCCTTTGGAAATACTGTGTTACTACAGAATGACATTTCCCATTTTCTGACAGCACCGGAGCAAATGGAAATTCTTGTTTTGTCACAGTTTATTCAGCGAGCGTCACATTGTTCATACTTTGACTCTTGTGGCGACATGCCAACATTTAGGAGTACACTAGCTGAAGCATTTACAATGCAGCAGCAGGTGTAACACACAGAAATGCTTACATGTGGTGCTTTAGCAGACTCCATTCACAGAAATCAAGCCAACTACACACTTCATCTCTCTTTCACAACAGACTCATCTATCATAACACTACTCTTCCTCCCATATCATGCTGCATCAAATCCTACAAGAAGCACATTTTTCCCTTCCTGTAACAATCCAAATTTTTGTATGTGTGGCAACTTATTCGTTTGGTACTCAAGAAAAGAACAGGTCAGCCATTTCAACATAAACTCCTGAATCAGCACAAGATCTTTCTGATGTAATACTGAAAGTGCCATCTTGCAGTTGGAAGGAGACGGTGAGTTCACGCACGTACCAGCACCATTGTTGGCAGCGTTACCCATATCAGGTGACCTAACCTTTCCCAAAAAGCACATGACATTGATTTATCCCTGCAAATATAGCACTTCCTCGGGAATATGACGGCAAGCAGGAAACAGATTGGTAAGAAGGTATGTGAGATAACAGAGCTGGAAACGTTGAGCAACGTGATGAATGACAGAAAGATGGAAATCTGGAACCGAGGCAAGCGATGTGAGACATACTACAGGGGGCTGATATCGCTGGAAATAAGTCCAACCTGAAAGCCTTCGAGCTTCTTCATGTTTCGCTCAATTCATTTAAGTTCAACTATAAACACAGACACACAGAAACACATGTTTTGTTGGATGCGCTAACAAATTGATTGAGTGATTGATTGTTTGAGTGATATATCAACTAGGTCGTATGTTGAGTGTCTGTATGGGGCCTTAGGCCTGGATTGCTTGGGTGTATCTACGGTATGAGAATACTGTATTTTATATGTATTTCTATCTTTTATATCCTATCATTATAGTTTTTAAGTATTTAATTATAGTTTTTAAGTATTTATCTTTTGTGATGTTGCACTGACCAGAGACATCTTTCAATTTCATTGTACCTGTGACAATGACAATAAAGAATATTCATTCATTCATTCATTCATTCATATATAAATACCACATGGCCACATAAAAAAAAACAAGGCTTCCACAAATCTGTTCAAGTCTTTAAAAGAAAAGATTTGAAAGTGGAGACTTTGTCTAAGCAATATAAGTGGAAAGTAGCAGCTAACCAGCCTGCAGCTGAGCTGAAAAATGTGCACAGATGTTGGATTAAGTCTTTATAAAGCTGTTAACATGCAAACATTTGATTATTATCAAATCCCAAATGCAGTATATTAAAAACAAACCACATGCCTGCAGGCTCTTTTACACAGGAAACACTCAAACAAGTCAGAGTAAGGCAGAGGTGTGAATAATATATTTAGCTGTACACTCAGGTGGGAGTTTTTTGTTTATGCTTGCCACCTAGATATAGGGACAGTTTAAGATTACGTGTTTGACGGTAAGGTTATTGAACTTGAGCTTAAGGATTAAGCTTTTCTCGCATTTACAGGTGATGCAAGAGGAGACTGAATCTGCCTGAACACGCCCACCTTTTCTCCAACGGGAGAAGCACGCATATGAACTTGAGGAACATCCCATTCTTAATTAAAAGGCTTTAATATGATGTCAACCCACCCTTTGCAGCTATAACAGCTTCAACTCTTCTGGGAAGGCTTACCACAAGGTTTAGGAGTGTTTATGGGAATTTTTGACTATTCTTATGGGAAGTGCATTTGTGAGGTCAGACACTGATGTTGGACAGGAAGGCCTGGCTAACATCTCTGTTCTAGCTCATCCCAAAGTTGGGCTGAATGTGCATGCCAGTCAAGTTTTTCAACACCAGACTTGATCATCTATGTCTTTATGGACCTTGCTTTGTGCACTGGTGCACAGTCATATTGGAACAGGAAGGAGACTTTCCCAAACTCATAAAGCTAGGACCATGAAGTTGTCTAAAATTTCTTGGTATGCTGAAGAGTTGACCCCTTAGTTAAGGGTCAAGTGCAACTTCTAAAAAGAATAAAAACACAACATAATCCCCCCCCTCTACCAAACTTTCCACTTGCCGTCATTTCCAATTGCTTCCACTTTGTTATAATAACACTAACAGTTGACTATGGAATATTCAGTAGTGAGGAAATTTCACAATTAGACTTGGTGCACAGGTGGCATCCTATCACGGCACCACACTGGAATTCACTGACCTCCTAAGACCGACCCATTCTTAGACAAATGTTTGTAGAAGCAGTCTGCATGCCTGAGTGCTTGATTTTAAACACATGTGGCCATGGAAGTGATTGAAACCCCTGAATTCAATGATTTGGATGCATGAATTAAGGGGGTTGGATTTTATGCTACATTTAAATGTCTCTAATGTGATCATTGTGGCTGCTGTATAGACTGAGATTTTACACAAAATCAAGCAGTTTATAAAATATATTATGGGTTTATGAATGTGCTGCAGATAAATAGGCACCTTTGATCAGATTAAGTGTTATAATACTACTGCTAATGTCTGTTTAAGTGCTCATCCAGGTCATGGTAGTCTAAGGAGCTTGGATAGAAAGCAACTGCACTTCTTCAAGTTTCTTAAAGATGTTTCACCTCTTATTCAAGAGGCTTCATCGGTTCTAAAACCAAAAGACGGACAGTCCTTTAAGTTGCTCTTTGACTCACTATTAATCATGTGCCTTATCACATGAACCAAAGTGTAAAAAAGGCGTGGTTCGTTATCAGCAGAGGTTTCGGGTGAAACTACTGTCTCACCCCATCAAATGTAAAAATGTATTCAAGAAACTTAAAGAAGTCTTTCTGTCCAAGCTCCCAAGATTGCTGCTTGTACAACATACAGTATGCTACATGATGCATCAGTAATAAATATCCAATAAACAACATATAACAATGAAAGGGCTCATTTCTGTGCTTGCATTTGATGCTTAAAAAAACTGTTGTTGTTGCAAACATATTTTAATGCTTGCAGCGTCACCACTTCTCATTCTGATGACGTTGCTACTTTTTCTTAGCTCAAGTTAGAGAGCAAAAAACCACTTCTTTCACTTAGCAATCCCTGGCCTCAATCCCACTCTTAAAATAAAAACTCCTACCGCTCACATTTCACACACAAAGTTTGGTTGTGAACAACTCTGGCTCTCTGATATGGTACAACTGTGAAACAGGCTTCGGGAGGTGAGAAGCATCACGCTGCTGGACACACATAGTTTGATGGAACAAGTGGAGTGGACGGAGTGAGTGAGTCACGAAGCATCAGAGCTGTTGACGGGCCCATCCGTCAGCGCTCTGAAATAGCCATGCGCCAGGACATCACACGCACACAGTTGATATATAAAAAGAAGAACAAGAAGTTTAGTCGTGAGATAAATGGTGAAGAAAAGCACACAGGACCCTCAGAAACACTGAACTGAAGTTTTGTCTAATATCTGCAAAGGTGAATGTTGCTGGCACTTCCAAATGAATTAGACTGGTTTATGCACCATTAAAAAAGCGGAACCAGCCACAAACAATTCATCAGCAGCAGATCAGGCATGTCCATATTCAAGGCAAAGCTTGAAATGTACATTATTTCTTGAGAAATGACCTCAGTTTATTGCAGTGTTTGTGCTTAAATGCATCACTGTTGCAAATAAACATTCAGAAAATATCTTAAAAATAAAATAACTCATCCTTAATGCCATGTCAGTCAGTTTCACAGTGCCAATATGTGGACTTTGTCTACATTTGTCTAAGTCTCGTATACAGTGCAACTGGAATGTATTGACAGTGCTTCACTTGTTCCACATTTTGTCCTGTTACGGCCTTTTTCCAAAGTGGATGCAATTATTTTTTCACCTCAAAATTCTACACTACACCCCATAATTTATTAATTTATTAACAACAGAAGACAAAAATATAACGTGTATACAAATATTAACAGCATTTGCTTCATTGCTGCAGAAGTTTTTCTGTACTCTTCCCCAGATCTGTGCCTTGGTATAATCTTGTCTCGGAGGTGTACAGACAATTCCTTGGACTTCACGGCTTCATTTGTGCTCTGACATTCATTTTCAGCTGTAGGAGGACCTTATATAGACAAGCACGTACCTTTCCAAAGCATGTCCAATCAACTGAATTGACCACATGTGGACTCCAATCACGGTGTAGAAACATCTAAAAGATCATTGGTGGAAACAGGGGGCACCTGAGCACAATTTTAAGTGTTATGGCAAAGGCTGTGAATACTTCTGTACATTTATTTTTAATAAATTTGCGAGAATTTCAAGCGAATATCGAGAGTAGAATTTTGAGGTGAAAAATGAATTGGATCCATTTTAAATAAGGCTGCAACATGACAAAATGTGAAATAAGTGAAGCACCGCGAATACTTTTGAGATGTGCTGCACTCTCACATCCACACCTGTGGCCTGCTTAGATTTACCAGTCAACCAAATATGCATGCTGTAAACCGAGTCCCTTCAAGTCCACAAATACCCTAGCAGATACACTAAAACTGAGCTATGTTGATTACAGTAAGAGGACTTAAATAAAGGATAATTTTTATATATCAGGCAGATCGCATGCTTTCCTAAGTATCACTGATAACTTCTAAAGATGAACAACTCGATTTGGTTAGGTCTGTTTGTGCAAACGTAACAACTGAGGTATTCAAAGGGGGAAGTGAAAGCCCTGCAGCCCTCATTACATGACAAGTTCTCTGCTCTGCTGTTGCTCTCGCTGTAGCCACCCCTACTGATGAAAAGAAGAACTGCACCGTTCACTGTTAAGGCATGACATGCAAGCCGTGTGCTTTGTTGCAAAGGACTTTGTGTTATGAGTAAAAAAGGATAAAAAGTAATCCTCTGGGATGAACATGCTTACTGCAAGCTTGAAACACTATCTTCTCCTTGAAGGACAAACCCCAGCAGGTTTATCCCTCATTAAACCCTTCGTTTGCTGTTCCGAGAAATGCCTCAGCACCTCTAAATTACCGACTGCACCGCTTATCGTCAGTCACGTGATGAGAAACTTGGTCTTTAATGAGGCTCGCGCTCTCCTCTGGATTGTTTCTTCTCCAGCTCCGAAATTTAACACCCGTTGCTATGGATACAAAACAACTGCAACTACCCAAATATGGTCAAAGGAACTGAAACGAAACGGCAATCGCGTGCTGACGTCACGCACAGCACGCATTGCGCTGCCGTGTGTGCGCTCGGATTCCCTTGACCGTGACAATAGTGGAGCAGAGAGAAGTCTGTGAATAAATAATTAACCTGCTGTTTGCGCTGCTTCCCACTCAATTCAAACACGTCTCCGTCCACGACGCGTCTCCTTTATGTAATCCCGAAGCCAGAAATAGGCGCAATGCCGTCTTTATGGATTGATACTGAGACGAGAACATCATTAATACCACCCTTAAATTTAGGATTTTTCTTCTTCTGACGTTTTAGTGAGTGTTTGGTAGGTCAGATTCATATTTAAACTGGTTTTAAAGCAGTTTTATTACAGATGAAGTTTGCATTGAAGGTGTTCAGCTGTTCTTCGTCCCCCTCCCACCACATTTCTAAGGCATCTCATGGTTTCTTCATCTGCTGAGGAACTTCATGTAAAGTCACCAACTAAGCAAGGCTGTGGTGCCGACTATCTATTCATATAAATGCTCCTAAATCAATAACAACAGCAGCACAGCATTAATTGCAGTTGTGGTATTTTATTTCCAGCATATTTTATCAATATCTAGTTTCTAGTTTTCTTTTGTTTCTGATTTTGTTTGTTTGTTGTTGATTTTTTTGCATCTCTATATTTTCATAAGTAAAAAAATAAACTATGTCATAAAATACATCTCAATAAAATACATGGCATGATCTTGTTTTTCATGGAAAACAAATGTAAAAGGAAATGTCAGTTCAGGTCTGGAGGCGGGGGGAGGGGGGGCACCTTACAGCAAGATGTTACACTTACATATTAGTATCCTTCTATAATTCACTTGTTACATCACAGCTTTGTCAAAAACAGTGTTACACATATATTAAGCTACTCAGCAGGATCTCGTTTCAGACCACACGCAGAGCTTTTTTTTTTTTAACAACACAATACCATCTCTTCTTGGATTACAGATGACTTGTATTTGCATGCATTTTACTAGCACAAGGTCTCATCTCAGACAACTGCAGCAACAGCATGGAAGAACTCAACCGTGTTTACAGTCACAGAAAAACACTGCGTCTACACAATCTCTGATTTTCAGGTATATGCACGACATCGAAACTCACACTACAAAAGGTTATTTGAGAGCGACTGGAGCTTGCTGGCTGGTTAGAATACAGTATTGTTGCATAACTTCTTTGCATTCACAAGGCCAGGAGTGTGGGCGAGTTAAGACTATCTTTCATTAACTCGGATGCACCGAGGCTGCCTTTGAGGCACTCGGAACCGTCAGCCAGGGAATCAATCTCGGAGTGATTGAAGGAAAACACTGTGCGGTAATTGCTACAAGTGGGACTGGAAGACATGACTGGGGTGCTCAGAGACTCAAGGTCGCTTGCCACGGACTTGTACAGGGTTTCCCAGTCTGAGAGGCAGAAGGGCCCACTCAGGTCAGTACTCTGTAGTATGTCAGGGACAGATGCGGCCGTCTCGGGCGTCACTTCCATCTGTATGCTGGGCACCAAGTCATCCAAGTCATCTCCTTTCAGTTCCTCCAGAGCCTCCTCTTCTGCGCTGGAACACAAAAGGATGTTGGAGTTTCCCAAGATGGCTGCAGCAGGGATGCAAGGGACACTGCTCATGTCTTGACCAATATGGGCTTCTCCAGCTGTGCTGCTCTCTGGGGTTTTTCCATTCTCTAACATGGAAAGCAGCTGCGGGGAGTCCGGTGGATCCTGCAGCATTGTGTCAACATCATCTTCCTTATCATCCCCCTCATCATCATCACCATTGCCGTCATCATCTGAGGAGAGTTTGCAGGACGGTTGGTGAGAAGCTAAGACATGCTCTAGTCTCTCTTTCTCCTTTAGCAGGTTGGCAATCTCTGTCTCCAGGGTGGACTTTTCTTCTTCTAAAGTATCAGTTTCCTGAGGGAAAGAGGGAGAAAGAGAAAAGAAAAGAGCATGAGCAAAGCACAAAAAAACCCCTAAACAAAACAAAAAAAAAACTATGTGGCTCTACCGCTCTGCTTCGCTGTTGTGAACTGAGACATTATTCATCTTTGGAAGTATGCAAAGTATTCTGTGAGAATGAATCCTCTATAATGATTTAACAAAGCATTACTTACAGCTTGAAGGGTCTCTATCAGCTCCCTCCGCCTGTTACGACACTTGGCTGCCGCAATTTTGTTCCTCTCCCTCCTGATCCTCCTCCTTTCCTCCTCCTCTTTGGAAGGCTAAAATCAATCAGAAATAGCCCATTAATTTAAACGCTCATCCCACTAGGTCTTGCCATGTCGGCAGTTGGCTCTTAAACACCGTTTCTTGTGCCAAAGTGAGAGAGAGAAAATCTCCTATGCAGTGAATGCTGATGTGGTCGGTGAAGATTCTCAGTTCAGGCGTTAAAATGCTGCACCACTGGCACGGTCTAGCCAGTCACGTGAACGCGCATTGCATGCAATTTCCTATCCCGCACATAAACAAGGCTGAGCTCGTTACCCCCGCCAAAGTAACCTCTCTGCACCAATTAAACATGATCAAATCGGCTTATGACTGACTCCCCGCAGCAAAAT
The DNA here is from genome assembly GCF_057382275.1 of Copadichromis virginalis. NCBI lineage: Eukaryota > Metazoa > Chordata > Actinopteri > Cichliformes > Cichlidae > Copadichromis > Copadichromis virginalis. The sequence continues at coordinate 9,563,704 of NC_140632.1, forward strand.
ATTCAGATCAATCCGCTAACACTTTATTTCCCCACGACAGGGAAAGAAAAAAAGCAGTTAATTGCGTCCCGTCCCGCTAAAATATCGCGATATCTCAGTTTTCACATTAAGCTTAATGAGTGGAAACGAGGTGGTTGGGGATGGTGTGGGGATCGGGGCAGAGTGCTCTTTTGCTCGCTGTACTGACTGATTGATTGACTGGTGGTTGATTGACACATCAGCATCACCGCCCACCCCTCTCTTCTCTTTACCTGTTCTTTCGGCCCTTTCCTGTTGCTGGCTCTCGCCTTGTTTGCACCTGGCCGGGAAGACGACTGGGTCGCTGCACGAGTTTTGGGCTTTGCACGGCAGGGCGACGGAGAGGCAGATGTGATGACTGTAGGCTGTACAATCCACTTTAGTTCTGGCGATGTTGAGATTGCAGTCACAGTCGGAACAAAGGAGGCTGCTGCACTGGTCTCAGTATCCTGGAAAAACCCACACCAGACAGACATGCATATGCATGCAGTAAAATACTAATTTAGCGTATCTGACGAATGGGTGACCACGTTATTGGCTGACCTTTAGCAATGTTTAAATGTTACATCAATCATTTGTCCAAGGAATGTCAAAGAAGACAAAAAAAATCTGCTCTCTGTAAACACCTCAGAACCAGCCTCGCATCCTCATCAGTTTTTATGATAGATTAAAAAAAAAGGTTGCAACGAAGACTGTGAAGCAGACAGCAGTACAAACAGTTTTATTTAAATAATAATATCATTGCGCTGTTTTTGCTTGTTTGTTTGTTGGGGTATTTTTTAGGGATTTTCTACAGAGATACGCATGTTTTTCTAGTCATTTTTCCAACACGGGATAGTAATCCTGCTAGGGGAAATGCAGTGCATGAAAAGGACTTCATAAAAATGTGAAGAATTTGAGGAATGCAGTTCTATCACCCGCATGCGTCAAACACAAGATTACGCTTTGTGATCAGGTTTTTGTGTGTGTAATGATGAGATCCGGCTCTACCTTGGTGCTGTCCACTGATGATGAAAGCGAATCAGGAGGATGCTGACTGCACCCAGGGGTGTCCCCGCCAGGCGATGCTGTGCTACAGCTGGACGATAAGTCGAACTCAGTGCTGGAGTCTGGATGCATGGTTTCATTAAAAAATAAAAATTCAAAATAAAATTAAATCACCGCATAAGAGACTGAACAGTCAGTCTGTGCTAGACAGAAAACGGATGTCCCGGACGCCTATATTCCATTTGCCAGGTTCATAACTGTGCACATAGTGGAGAGGCCCGCCTTTTATAGTGAGCTGGAATTTTATGAATGAAATCTGTGTGGTGAGACCGAACCATTTCACCGAGGGAGAAGTGACTGGAGAAAGGGGTTAGCAGATGGGGTTTTTTACAGTTCAACAATCAAATCACTGAAGTGCGTAAAAATCAACACTAACCCATTGTTTCATTTCAGCTTATTATCAGAACTCAAATGGTTTTTTTTAAAAAGTGTGCACATAGAAAGTGGCACCCCTCCCTCCAAAAGGTGCCCACCGCCATGAATGATCTACGTCACTTCATGTATGCAGCATCTGCATCACAGGCTATATGTTCCCGTCATGCCCTCAGATGTTCTCGACATTTACCCTTTGTTTAATGCTTCTGGGCTTTCACGGTAACACGAGCTCTCAATGCTTTAGAAGGAAAGTGGAGGCAGTGTAATAGGCTTCATTAATAAATGGTTTTAAAATAGCCAGTGTGGTGCTTCCCCGATTCTTTCTCCTCCAAACTGTCCACATTAGAACAATGATTATGCACTAATGTTCCAACTTCTATTTATAGACACAAAATAAAATCCGGCATTAATTTAATTCTTTCACAAAGCTTCCAGCACACTGTCTGATTATTTATAAGCCGTCAAAATTAAGTGTCATTCACGTATCACATTGCCTTTCACCTGTCTCTACATATGAATAGAGCTCCAGCAACAGAACTGTCGCTGAAGCCAAGCAGCCAATCGCCGATGGACCGGTCGAGCCATATATGGTATTTCCGGGAGGAGAGGGGGGAGAGGGGGGGCGTGCTGTGGCACAAGGATAGCGCGCAGACGGACGCTGCCGGGCTGTGTGTGGCCCACTCACTCACTGCCGCAAAAAGAAAGTAAAACAAGCTCTCAGAGACTGACCCTATGTTGTACCTGATATCAGCGTCATCAGCTGCGCCAAGAATGCCCGCACAGGCGTTAGTTTGAGGATGCGAAGGATTTGACCCACCTTTCCATATAAGGGTGGCAATTAGGTGCAGCCGCAGATGTGCAAAACACACTCACGAGGGAATCGGAGAATTCAAGAAGGCCAGTGACTGATATAATTTCTAGACAGGAGCAACGTGACTTACTTTCTCACAGACTGTAATGCAGTTTATCGGCACCAATTAAAGCCCGGGCTTTAATTGATGTTCCCGCATAACCTAATTCTGCTCCCATAACAAGAACTTGCGGGCTGGATTGGGCTATATTTAGGTTTCATGTGACCTCACGAATCCACCCAAGTGAAAGGGATAAGCGCTGGATAGAGTGAGAGGCTCCCCCCCTGTTTGCTCTGTGCTCCCGGGTACTTCCCGGCAGTGGCAACCCCCCCGCCTTGGGCCCTATTTACCGGCACATCACTATTGGTGGTCGGCTTGAGCGGCCTGGGACAAAACGAAGTTCAAAGGTCGAACAATACTCACCTCTCAGCACATCTCTAACAGTTGTCTTCTTCAAAGCAACTTGAGCGTGAATGCGCAAAGACTGTGGAGTTTATTTTTAGATCCACTGGCATCCAAGTTCACGGTCATTTTAGTGAACTGTTCTCCTTTGAGGAGCCAAAGAGCAGCGATAAAAAATAAATAACTTCAGCTATTAGATAACCGGAGAGTTTAAATACTTTCAAAAGCAGCAATATAAAAAAATATTTTTTCTTTTAGAAATTGCATTTCTTTCTTTCTTTCTTTCTTTCTTTTTCTTCTTATTATTGTTATTATTATAATTTTATTTCGATTAAATTATCATTCCAACACGAAATAACACTAGCAAAAACCAGGTCACTCAAACAGTGCAGGTCAGCAACCTTCATGCCAACCACTCAAACAGAACTCAAACACCGCTCAAGGTAAACGGCTTGTTTGGTGTCCCGTTCCATTCCGTTGACCCGCAGACACCGAGGAAAGGGGAGGACTGTCAGAGACTTGAAAACACTCAGAGCTCTCACTCCGACGTCGTTTCCGGGAACGGCCCCTGACGTGTTCGTGTGCACGTTCCGTCTCCACAGGCGATGCCGAAAAAGTCGGTTTGGTGTTTCTCTGTTGATGTGGCTCCTCCTCATGATTACACACGATCTTCTTTGCTATGAAAAAATAAAAACTAAATGGACGTCACTGACGCGAAAGGGGCTGGGCGTCGCTATGACAACCAGGAATGTTCAACAAAACACTGGCGCGGGAAAGAAAGCGCAAAATCCTATAGCCTGAATTAGGGTCTTTTGACACAATGACACCTTTGTTTAGTCTTTATGGTTTGTTTAATGGGACGAGAGCACTTATGGCGCTTGTTTTGTGCTTGTTTGGTTAAAGAAGGGAATTCCCGGAAGACTCACGAGAGAGAGAAAAAAAGAAGAAGAAAAGTATGAATTGTGTTTCATAAAACTCATAAAATGCTTTGCTCGTGTTTTTTTATGTGCATGAATGTATCGCCTTTATTAAGAATAAACCATGAACAAAACCACCAGCAAAATGGTGCTGACTTTGGTAATATTGCACGAAAGTCACGATGCCTGTTCCACAGACCTACTTCTCAAGTCAACACGATAATAAAAAAAAGTGCTGATGTCAGAGAATGAACAGTTATTAAACAGCAAATGCAGTCGCAATGTTGGCTCACCGTTAAGCCTGCATTTCATGAATTCGTTTCATAGCTTCTTACGTGAATCTTGAGGATTCCCTCTGCTAGTGGCTTTGGGGAAGACCTTTACAATTAACTGCCACCCCTCCCCGTCCCCTCCTTTGAGAAATGTAAACTGTCGTCGAGGAAACGTACACACAGAAAACCAGTTATCAGCTCGCTCTGCAGCTAAACACGCCCTGTTCTGGATTGCAGGCGAAAAGTACAAATAGTACCTGAGGGTGGAGAACATGTCACCCATGTCCTGACATGTAACGTTTATGTAGAGATATTTTAGACAATTCTATGAAACAATTCCATTGTAACTTACTGGATATAAACGCATGGGATTAAATAAGAAAAATACATGGATAAAATTAAGTATATAAGTAAATTAAAAGTCGGTTTAACAGACAGACCACAGAATCAAGTGAAAATCAATTACCCACCGTTTTCTCGCTTATTCTTATCTTTATTCAAATTATTCTTTGTACTTTTTGACCTACCTACACATACAAACATGGGCCTCCTGTGATTGTATGAATTGTCTTGCATTAAATGTGTAACAATTGATCAAATTAAACACTTTAAAAATAGTCGATAAGTGAGTCAGTGAGTGAAGTTAGCGAGTACTTAAATAACATGTTATTTATATACCACCTTTCAAGGTGAATATCACAAAGTGCTTAACTACAAGTTTGCACGATAAAATTGAGTTTCTATATTTCAAAAATACAAATAAAAAAGGAGGCGCACGGCTGGGGGAGGGGGTTAAAAAAACAGAAACAGATTTTTATTTTTTAATGTGTTTGTTTGGTACGTTTTGTTCAGCACAGACACATTTACATGTTTAATTGTGTCCCTGCTGTGTAGGACGCACTTTTCCTCACTGTTATCTCAGTTCTTCAAGTTTTCACAACAGCGTCTGTGTTTGTTGTTTTACATAACGTCATGCCGCTGTCCGCCACTCTCAAGGTGTATTTCCCATCAGGCCCCGCCTCCTTCACAGGATGCACCATATATGGATACCTACGTATCGGGGATCCCGCTCCGGAATATTCCATTTCTTGAAGACGAGTTTTAGAAATAAACATTTTAAATAGTCACTTATCACCTGTAAATGACTCATTCGTGACTCGTGCAAACAAAGTGTATTGAATTTAAATGGAGCGCGAGGACAAGTCGGTGTTATTACGGCGTTGTTAAGTCAGTGTTTTGGTGTTTTTTTCCTTCCTGGTGTCGGGTGAACGGCACACCCCTCTCTACGTCAGCAGGCACACTATAAAAAAGGCCCAGCTCGGAGAGTTGGCAGTCTAACTTTGAGTAGCAGAACAGCGACTAAAGAGAACTGATCGGGAGCAGCGCTTGAAGAGTTTTCTCGCAAACCCACTAAAGGACTATCCTGACCTCAAGTTTACATTCGTCCTTAGTAGAGTTTGTCCGGATCTTCTTATTTGCTTAAATTTTTTTTCGAAAAAAAGGAACGATGATGTTCAATTTCAACGCGGATTGCGACTCTTCCTCTCGCTGCAGCACCGCTTCCCCGTCCGTGGACACTTTGGGATATTACCCGTCACCAGCGGGATCTTACTCCAGCATGGGATCTCCCCAGTCTCAGGTATGTCCGCTTAAACATTGTTAAATCTTTACAACACGCTATTTCAGCTCAGAAAGAACCTGTTGGAGGTTTGAATGTTTACTAAATTAAACTGACAAAGCTTAAATTTGATGTTTTCAAATAATAATAATGTTAATAATGAAAAAGGCTGGCTGGAAATTAAGAAAAGCACCCATTGAGTTTTTAAATATATATATTAAAAAATAACTCTGACCTGCGCACCACACAGTGCAAGGCAAGCTTCATTCATCCACCTGGAAACTCCATAGAGAGAATGTAACGTCATAGCTGACATCATAAGGATATTTTTAAACCATCCAGCTTTTTATAGACCCTCCGTGCTTCATTCATAGACATCTTGCAATGCTGCCACCCCTCCTGATAATGTACCAAATGTCCTGACGATCTCCTTTTTTACTTCATTTCCTCCAGGATTTCACAGACCTGACAGCATCAAGTGCCTCCTTCATCCCCACAGTCACAGCCATTTCCACAAGCCCAGATCTTCAGTGGATGGTCCAGCCTGTGGTCTCCTCAGTGGCCCCTTCCCACGGAGCTCACCCTTACACCTCCAGTCCTAGCCCTGCATACTCAAGAGCAGTCATGAAATCTGCAATGTCCAGGGCTCACAACAAGAGAGGCAAAGTGGAACAGGTAATTATCATTCGTTCATGAAGTGTTATGTATATATATAGACTAAGATTATTAAAGAGCAGGGGTCCTAACTTTTACCTTCTATCATGTGCAGATGACACCTGAGGAAGAGGAGAAGAGAAGGATTCGCAGAGAGAGGAATAAGCAGGCAGCAGCAAAATGCCGCAACAGGAGGCGAGAGCTTACAGACACTCTGCAAGCTGTAAGTATCCCATCAGATTTACCATCACTCATTGAAACATGTTTATTGTCAGAGCTATAGCAGAGCTATCCAACAGCCAAGCTGATGCAACTTCCTCCATTTCTCTCTCTTACAGGAAACTGATATCCTGGAAGACCAGAAATCCAACCTGCAGAATGATATCGCCAACTTGCTGAAGGAGAAGGAGAGGCTTGAGTTCATTCTGGCTGCCCACCAGCCCATTTGCAAAATCCCCTCTGAGCTGGGCACAGACTTCCCCCTGACCTCCCTCTCTCCTACCCACTCCTGCCACTCCATTGCAGTGTCCACCCAGCCACAGATCACCGTCTCTCATACACCCGCTATCGCTTCCAGCCAGTCGACCTTCACCTCAACCTCCAACTCCATATTCTCCAGCGCCAGCGCCACCCTCTCCACAGCCACCGTCTCTAGCAGCACAGTCAAGATGTCAGACCTGGAGTCCTCTGTCCTGGAGGAGTCTCTGGATCTCCTGGCAAAGACGGAGATGGAGACGGCACGGTCTGTGCCAGAGGTCGACCTGTCCAGCTCCCTCTACACGGGTCAGGAGTGGGAGGCTCTTCACACCTCAGCTAATACCAATGACTTCGAGCCCCTGTGCACACCTGTAGTAACCTGCACCCCAGCCTGCACTACCTACACGTCTTCATTTGTATTCACCTTCCCAGAGGCAGAGACCGTCCCCACCTGCGGCGTCGCCCACAGGAGAGGAAGCAGCAGCAATGAGCAGTCCTCCGACTCCCTCAGCTCACCCACCCTGCTGGCCCTCTAAAAGACTGTACAAGAAACAATGATTCTTCCGATCAAAGCACACTTTCTTACGTAGATGTGCCGATCACAGGGCTATGGAACAGACTTATATTAAATTATTTATGATTTTTATCTGCCTTTATCTATACTTGCCTATAACACCAATGTAGCAAGTTTAAAAAACAAAAACAAAAAAAACCCTCCCCGCATGTTTCAACTAATACCATCTAGTCGTTATATGAGTTCGTATATGATTTATATGGTGCTAGATAACATAACTTGTTGTTTATCGATATGTTCAGAGCAATAGTTATTATTGATCCAGTTTGTTTTCTGGTTAATGGAATGTGAGAGTTAACATGTGAATTGTTTGTGAAATTTTAAAAAGAAAAAAACAAACAAAAAAGGAACACGTGCATTGTCTTAACCATGGTCTGAGTGGTCTATCCAAAGTTTTCTGTGAAAACATTAGTCCTTTTAATTTATTAAATTTATTTTTTTACACATAGAGGAATAGAGAAAGAGATAGTAAAGAAGAATGTTGTTTGTAAAATATGTAAATAAAAAGATAGTGATATTTCAATTCAATCATCTGTGCTGGCTGGGTGTGTTGCTTTCCTCTCACGATATCCACACACACACACACATATGTATTTACATATTTATTCAGTTCAAGTCAGGTGTATTCATCAGTCACCTCATGGGGCAAGCACTTTGCGACAGCGGGAAGGAAAAACTCTTTTTAACAGGAAGAAACCTCCCGCCGTGTTTAGGGGAAGAGAGGCAAAGGAAAAATAATTTTAGAAAAGATGAAAGAGAAGAGAAAAAGAGGGGAATATTCTCAGGAGTAGTAAATTAAAAGCATTTCCAGTAAAATGCTTTCAAAAATTATTAAAATAATGCTAAAATTAGCTTATATAAGGCATAGCCATCTTTTTTCCCTGTACCTCCACTTGCTCTATTTATTGTTCCGCCTGTTGCCAGGGTTAACTATGTCAGTGGCTCTTACGTCAGTGCGTTCTTTCCATTTTTTTAATCGTAAGCCGTGCGCGATGACGTTTGGACTTCCGTGCCCAAATATAGGGCTCTGCGAGGAGTCTGCTGCTCGCTGCCGCCTGCCAACAGAAAGTAACCGGGCAGCTCGGTCAGCGCTTTCCCCCCCCGCTAAAACAGATATACGCTCTCTTCTTTCGGCTTTTCCCCCTCTGCCGGTCTCAGGGAGAGCCGATTTAATCACCGACATCTGTGATAAAAAGATGAAAAAGGCTTGCTGCACACTGCTTTCGTAACCGATGCGACACGTTTCTCACGTCCAACCGTGCGCGCGCGCACACACGCAGACACAGACGCGATCTGTAGTTGTGCAAGGGAACTCGCAGGAGGATCTGAAAGTGACGTTTTCAGCCACAATATACGATGGTTTAATTAATTCTCGTGCATCAGAAGGTCCCCGATTAGCCAAAACATCACCTCCCACAGAACAAAAGACGTGCGAGTTACAGCATAATTCGAGGAAGGAAAAAAAAAGGAAAAAGAGGAGTCCTCAGAAATAATTCATAAAGGCACAGACAGCATTGTCGACCTATTAAATGAACTTCTGCATGAGCGATAAGGGTTTATTTTTATGCTGTGACTGTATGCTAAATGTGGATCTTGTTGAAGCACAGCTGTGCCAACATGGATGCTGAAGTGACAGCATGACATCCAAATGCCATTTGTTAGTTAAAAAGGTCACCTGATGTGGAAGATCTAGAAATGAAATTTTCATATAATCTAGTATAATCTCCCCCAATCCTTACCCCCATAATTTGTGTATGCAGTATGAATTAAAACTGAAGGTCTGGGGGTGGGGGCATCTATTGCCTCTTGTTACGCAGGAGACCATGAAGGCAATAAATGCATCACTTATGCAGTAATCATTGATTATTTCAGATAAATCTCGGTGGTGTGTTTTGTGTGTGTGTTTTTTCCATTGGCATCTCTGCAGATTAATTATTCTGCTTTTATTGCTCCTCACTGTGTCATCAGACCTCTCCCAGCCTTCTCATCTTGTCTGCATGTCATTCTCTCACCTCATTTGCTCATTTCCCCTTGTACCACTATTTCATCATGTGCAGAATCATCAAAAGGCAGGTTGCCTAATGGCTTCACACAGGAAATGCGTGGTGTGTCTGTGTAAAAGACATGCTTGGTGGAAGACTACTGTCGCACAATAACCAACCAGCTCTGACGTTGGAGGCCTTCCAGTGTGGTCACACCCTTTTTTTTGTAAAGCCACACAAGATGTCAGCAGTTGTTGCTGCTCTGCTTCCTGGTTTCAGGGCCTGCTTTCAAATGAGGAACAAGTTTAATATCGCTCAAAGCACTGAAGTAGCAAAATATGGTGTTCTTTATGAGATTGGCTTTTATAGGGTTTCTTGCTTTGTCCTTGCAGTGCCGTTGCATAACAGCCTATTTCTCAGTATCTGTTTTCCTTTACTCTTCAGCAGTACCCCCCCCCCCCCCCCCCCTCTTTTCCTCAATAAAGCTTCCGTGTGCGACCATGCAGCATCTAATAACTCTGTTTATTAATACCCCTTTTGCGGGCTCGGGGAGATGGGGTAGCTGCAGAAATAGCAGGTGCCTATTGCTTCTTTTAACATCAGCATCAACAGCAGTAAAATTAGACCACTGTGACGCCAACCTGCGTCGGTGCTGCAACCCAGGGGAGGAACCAGGCAGCATACGCCTGGTAGAAAGAGAGGAGGAGGAGGAGAAGGAGGAGGAAGGGAGACAATGATGAGGATGAGAGGATTGCAGGGAGGGAGACAGACAGAGATCCCTGCCTTGGTGTAATTGTGAGCACAGTGATGATGAAACAGCTGAGTTCGCCTACGTGCCACACTGACAACAGCTCAGCTTGGCTTGGCTTTGTATTCACAGAAAGCCATCCCCCTGATAGCTTTCTGCTGCTGAGAAGGGATGTGAAAGCTTTTAACAAACTACAAAACATCAGTCTGCCAGTCATGGCTAAGTAACAGAGCAAGAGCTGACTCAGAATAACACTTATAGTAATCAATGTTAAGCACACCCAGTTTTATCCAATTTTGCCCTGAAACAACTCTTTGTCTGAGTTATTGTGAGTTTGCCTGAGGCCCTTTTTTAATGATGAATTACTGCTGTGTGAATGTGTCTTCTCAGTATTTAGAAGTGATAAGGAGCATAACTCATAAAATAACAACAGCTAGTTAAAGGGTGTGTGCATTTGCGTCAGCAGGCTTGTTCTTTAAGGAAGTGTCTGTTCTTTGGAGTCAAATTAAATGAAATTTTGGAACCGTGCCCAGAGGTGACAAAACGGTTACAGTCAATCAGGTGTAAGATTTCAAAAGAAGCTCTCATCCTACTCCTTGAAATGTTTAATTCACAATCAATAAATAAATGTGCCCAGAAAGGGTTGGAATTAACAAACAGAAGCAAATAATTTTTTTTTCTGAACAAGCATGACTTTCACACTTCAAGAACAGCTGAAACTAGTTCAAATACAGGCTACTCATTATTGTTGGATGTAAAGTTTTGTGAATTTCATTTGTAGCCTAAGCTCCTCTGCGGCACAGAGGAGTGTGTGTGACTTGCTATTCTTAGAGGTTTTGACGCAATAAGATACAAAACTGGAGGGATTTCTCTATCCAATAATTACTGTTCACCTGCTGCCAGACTCCCCACTCAGCAGCGTGTCCTCTTCTTGTCTCATGGGATCAGTAACTAGGATGTTTCCCTGGAAACTGGACAGCTCTATCATATATAATTGGGTAATCCCTGAGCTGCTGACAGAAAAATAATAGCGTTTGGGATTTTCAAAAAGACCCAAGCCAACACTGAACGTAATATGTCTTTTTCATAATCTAGATCCAGCGATTACAGGATAGATCTGGATTATTAGTAACTGTAATGATAAAGGGATTTTAGTGACAATATTTAGATATCAATAAGCAGATTGTGGGGGGTTAAAAGACTTCTAACTATAAGACTGCTATTTATTCAGTGAAAGGAGTTAAAGTCCCTGATCGATCTATTGTGCTTCTCTCCACCTTGAACTGGCTTGTTTGCACAAGCCTTCCCACGCTCTGCCACTAACATTAGTCTCAGATATGTAGCCTCTCTGACCCACTAGGGGGCCCAGGTTAAAAATATTCTCTGGTCTGCAAAACACTAACACAAGGATTTTCTGAAAATGATAGCTCCCTCAAAGGAAAGTTGAGAGTTATTTTTGTAAATACAGCTGCTGCTGTGTGAGTTAAAGTGCGGGGTTCTTGTTGTTTACTGCACATCCCATATTTCCAGTCTTAATAGGAAACTGACCACCAGTCTACTGAGTGGTGTTAGTTGAACAGAGGGCTAACAGGGAGACAGAGGCAGCCATTCAGGTCACATCCTTTTGAGAATCATAAAAGTCCAGAACAATTTTTGTCCTAATGACTGTTATTCATTGCTCTGTGAACTGCAGCTACAGCTCTGGGCTCTGCATATCTTATATTGTGATAGGATGCTTGAATAAATGAATAGTGTGAATAGTGATGATCTTTATAATGATATATTTAGCTTATTGTGCAAGGTCACCTTGTCTCCGTACCCAGGAAACTCCTTTTTTGGAGTTGGAGCACTCTACAGAGCGAACAATACACCTGATGTAAACACTCCATCCCACACAAGACCACTACCGGGGCAGGGGTAAAAAATTGCACTTTGTTCAGCAAAGTAATTTAAACTTAATGGCCAGATAAAATATAGTTGATTCATCCCAAAACTAGGGAAATGCCAGTGGTACAGCAGCCAAGGAATTAAAAAGAATGTGTAAAAATGACTTCAGTAAAGGAGAATAGCTCAGTTAAGCAGAAAAATGGAATTTAAATAAATAAAGGGGCCTAAAAAATAAATAAATAAATAAATAAATAAATAAATAAGCAGAAATGAAAAAGCAATGTGTAAAAATCTGATGATACAATAAGAATACCTGTTATAAAGATGAATAAGAATAAACCTTTAAAAAATATATGTATATTTAGCTAGCTATCTCACTAGATGATAGCATAGTGATGATACTAATGTCAGAGCAGGGGTGTGTTCTCCAGGGGGGCATCAGATGGCACCAGCTCCAACTGATGCCCCCCTACAAATGATTTGTGCCCCCTAAAATGAGGGCATTAGATAACATTACTGTTAATTTTATAATCCCCCAAATCAGTAGATATATAATTCTAAAGGTGCCATTCCACATAATGAGTACACTTACTTTAGTTACTTTAAAGCTTTAAGTAACTAGCTTAAAGCTTTAAAATTTAAACAATGAACCTGTGAACTATTAAGCTACTTGATTAGGATTTTAACGTTTAGTTTGCTTTTACTTAAATGAAAAGTCTAAATACTTTTTTCCACTTTGAAACAATTTTATCCAGTGCAAGATTATGTTTAAGTTAATAAATTGGATACAGGCATTCGTGAGAGCCTAAAAATCATGTTTTCTACACCAGTTTTCTACAATGCTTTTACTTCTGATGAAATATTCTGACTTATTAGTACCTCTGTGCCACGGTTCTTAAACAATCTTGGAAACACGCCTGTGTCACAGCGGTCATTTCCGTCTCATATGCAGTCTTTGGTTAAAACACACTGGAAAGCTTGAAGAACATTTCCTACAGATCCTTCCAAAAGGCTTAAAAAGAAAAGAAAAGAAACCAGGTAGATTTTCCTGTCATAAGTAGGAGTAAGCTGTTCTGCTATTACAGTAAACATGTTAACAGCCCGGTACAGAAATTGTTTTGGTTTTTCAAGCTAAGGTATCTCTTTTAACAAGACCTGTGTGGCTGGGGCAGAGCTAGAGAAATTTTCTTAGGGTGGCATGAGGGTGGCATGGAAATCAGAGGGGGTGGCAAAAGCAAAGCCATTTCTTTAGACACATACAGTAGTTACATTCTGTAATATGCATTATATATAAATGGTGAAAATACATCAAATGCAATAAGTATACACGTTTCATATAAACAATAACAATAACAAAGTCTATAACTTTCTTATTGGCTTTATCCCAAATCATTAAACATTTCAGTTCGATCTTATGTACTGTACAGCCAACATAATAAATAAGCATGTAGCTCAATAAGTATAAACTCCTGAAAGCTACACAACATTAGGTGGATCAGTTAGAAATGCAAGTCTAACTTCTCTTTGGCACTTTTTTGTTACATGCTTGAATTTACACATAAGGTCAGAAATCTGTACTGTCAAACACTACTGACAACAGGAAATAAAGCCAGCTCAACACTATGGGTAACACATTTTTAATGCAAGGGTAACATTTTGCAATATATTAAGTTTTAGAATTTATATTCAATGTTAACTGTAGCTAGGGTAAAAGTGTTCATGCTATAAACAACACTGTCATATGCAAAACTATGGTTGCACTAGGGATGGCAAGGGATTATTTTAGGATGGCACATGCCACCACAGTAGATCTGCCCCTGCCTGTGTGGTTGCTTTATACAATTTATATAATCATCATGTTAAGGCAGGTCCTGAAGACCAGAACCAGACCACCAAAGGTTCTGTTGTAACCCACTGAATGGCTCTGCAAAATGTGACAAGTGGAAAGAAGAAGGGTATAAATTTCATCGTTTTACTAACAACAGCCTTAACCTGTTAGACACAAAAATACGAAGAAAATAAACCAATAAATATTCGACATGTACATGTTTTTATTGTTAGTATTCCACTAAATAACAAGTAAATAATAAGTTCCCTTTTTTTTCTTTACAATTTTTTATGTTTTCACAGCAGGCGCACAGTAAAGTTTGACTGAAAGGTGAACGCTGACTAGGTTGCTGTCTGCTTTGAACCTCTCACGTCTCTGTAACTGTCGTCAGTAACTGAACTGAACTCTGTTGGTGCCTACATGAAAATTTTAAATGACAATATCTAGCAAATAACATGGTTTGCTACGTGGTTAGTTGTTTTTTTTTCTCTTTCTTTTTTTCAATTGATCTGCGTGAACTTGACAAACAGTACAAAAGTCTGAGCTCCAGTTTTAGTGAGAAAGAACTGGTTTTAGCCAGGAAAACCCCTGCAACCTGATACAGTATGCTCCAAGAAGAAATTACGCACTTCACTTAAATGCTCCGTTTATGACCAATATACACAAAAAGTAAAGCTCTGAGCAGTTGGAGTTGTGATTAATTTAGGAAAACATTTAGCAAATAACTCAAGAGTTGTAGTCATTCCTCTGACACATTGTGACACACTTATATACAGTATGATTTAGTCCTTTAACATACAATATGTGCTTGTCACACCAAAGCACTAAAGCTCATTTACCATTTTGAGTATATCTTGTAAATTTCCCCATGCTTATCATTAATTCCCCCCCTCCAAGTGTTTCCTTATCTTTCCCTCTTCTTTATCTGTGGGGTTGATTATATTTGGTTTGTGAAATGCAAATATCTGATGTTTCAGCGTAACTGTGTGTAAAATGTACTGGACAATGCAACAAAGTGGCTTATTGTGTGCAGAGAGTTGAATATTGTGACAGTACAGGGTGGAAATGGAGAACAGTTGACTCTCTGCTGGAGAATCTACTTTTCTACTTCATGTAATGACGATGTGGAGCGTTATTATATGAAGTAGAAAAGATTCTGTAGTTGAGGGCTTCACTAAATAGAATATAGAAAGTGCTCCCCTGCCTGCCCAGTGAGTGGTACAGAAGGCAGTCAGGATTAGCTTACACATGATCAAAGGATGAAGAAATCCTCCTTCAGCTTTCACTGGCCAAAATTTTGATTCCTCTTCTGTTGCAGCTGCTGTCTGTTTGGTGTCCATGCCACCTGTCATTGATCGCTGCCTTTACACCAATTTAGAGTTTTTCACATATGCATGTACCAGTCCCTCCCTTTGTAGATGATACACTAGCAGATTTCTTAGGTGTTGGATGCTTTGTGGTAAGGGCTCTTTGTGACCTGAGCAGTTATTTTTACAACAGTTTAGTCATAGAAAAGTCTTGCTGTGATTCTTCTGGTAGTTTCTGTCAAGGTAGAGTCCTTGTAAGTATTTTAATTGCCTGAGTGCAAACCAGATCTGCAATGTCATGCCTACTGCAAATGCATCCTTCTCTTTGCACCAAAGTTATAAAAGTAAACCATAACTTAACAAAAGACTAAAACTAGGTGCAAAACTGTTTCAGCTACTTTAAAAATGTAATTTAAAGCTTACTCCGCCACTCCAATCAAAACAAAACAAAAAATATTTCTTAGAAAAAATTTTTTGCCACCCATAAATCAAAATTTCAACTCACTAACTCAAAACATCAATATCTTTAGTTTTAGATATAATAGATATGCTGGACAAAAGGTTTTAAACATGCGCTGCTGCGAGGCAGGACGAAAAGAGGAAGTACACAGAGAAGACAATTGCCTGGACAAAGTGTTTATATTTTTATATGCTTTATTCTTAATTCCATGAATATTGCTCTTAACCAGTTGGCAAGCCTGGATATAATATAATAAAATGACTGTAAAGGGACTAAGATAAACTAAAATGAACAAAAAATAAAACACTTGGACCTCACCCGAACTTCACGGACACAGGATCTGCAGTTGGAGTTCCACGTCCAGGCCAGCGGCGGCGCTGGAGTGCTAAGGGAGGCCGGTAGTGTGAGTTGGAAGTCGGTGTTAAGCTGGTTGGCTGGCACGGTCTGGTTGGTCGGTTGATGGTAGCCATGGCTCGAGTCGCTGCGCTACTGCTCTTACCGGTTCTTATTGAATCGGTATTATCAATTTCCTTCTTTTTACCGGTCAACACCAGAAAGTGTTTACGGGAGGAGATCCACAAAGACGTGCTAGTCACGGGGGAGTATGACATAAGCGAGCAGGCGAACACGAAAACTAATCTGAAGGTGAGCGCAGACCTGCTGGCTAGCTACCCTCACCATTACCAAGTTTGTTGTCGGGGCCGAAATGGCTTCAATCTGGTTTTTAATGACCCGATGCATCGCTTACAAGTGACTCTCGTGGCTATATATGTTAAATCGAGTAATTTCTGCTGCGAAAATGTCTACTGTTGTTAGCATTGTAGCTAGCCCAGGCCCAGAAAACCTCGGCTTCCTGGTTTTAGAAGCTAATTAGCCAGCTGGCTACAGTCAGTGCTCGCTAACACTCCCGTTCAGGTTAATTTGAGGGGTAATTTACTTTTTTTAAAAATTAGTTAAGATACCTTGACACTAGTGAGCACTCGCTGTAACACACAGTGCACGTATTTATATTAAAACATTGGAGAAACGACCCTGCCGGTGACTTCGTCTGGGCTCTGCTGCTGTTACACGTCAGTCTTAGGGTCCATTCAGCTGCCAAGCACAGCTTAGCCATATTAGCACATTAGCTTCCAACACGTCAGTGATGGTTTGTGTATTATTTAAATGAAGATCTTAAAAGATTTTCCTCACATCAAAGAAAATGACCGATATTTATACTGTTACAGATTGCACTGCGTCCTCACGAAGTTATTTTGTTTTTTTTACTCCCCTCATGTTCTAACAGCTGGCAGTTTAATGGCTTGCGTGGGGTGTTGCAGCCTTGCATTTTCAGACACATGTAAGGATGACAAGCAACCATCATCACAATCTCAGCCTATAACTATCTAGAAAACGACACAGTTGAAGTGTCTGAAATCCTCATGTTGGTGTCATAAAAATACCATTATTAGTGATAATACTGGTCAATGATTTAAAATTCCCACATTAAAGAGCAAAGTAATTCAGTATTGATTTAAATATTTCAGTTAATATTCTGCTGTTTCTTTGGCTCTTGACTGTTGTTTATTGCTTTTGTGTATCTTTGCAGATCACAGACTCCTCTGGCCACACTCTTTACTCCAAGGAAGATGCTTCAAAAGGAAAGTTTGCATTCACCACAGAGGACTATGACATGTTTGAGGTTTGCTTCGAGAGCAAATCACCCATGGGTAAGCATGCCAACCCCCCATGTGTGTTATGGACAGCTGCTGCTGTTCACACACACTTGGTTTTATGCCTTAGTCACTGTCAAATCTTCTGATTAACCATTTAACCCGCTGTCTTCATCCGCTATTACTTATTAGTTTTAGTAGATTTTGCAGTGATTTTGGGTTATATCGATAGATGGTCATGAAACTGAAAAGTGTAATTAATGAAAATGATTAATAAAATAAATGAATGCAAGTGATATTCCAGCCACTGTTGGCCTATAAGGTGGCTGGTGACAACAACTAGTGCTAAATGTTCAACATGACATAATGTACAACTGAAAGACTACATTTATTGATTCTTTACTATATGGCAGGGCTCGCAAAATCGCTAGCCCGACGTCCCAGAGCTAGCAATATCTCTGGTCGGGCGACCAAAATCTATCTCAACCCGCCCGTCGGGCTATATGATAACCCGACGGGCGGGTTGAGATAGATTTTGGTCGCCCGACCGGAGATATCGCTAGCTCCGGGATGTCGGGCTAGCGATTTTGCGAGCCCTGTATGGGGATTTCTACATTTCAGATAGGGGGAAGAAATAAGAAAGGCCAAAATTATCATCATCACATCAAGCCAATGTTTCAAAATCAGGGCATCGCTACAAATACATCAATTATCTATACGTTTTATGTATTGATTCCTATTTGCACTGTGACTGTTAAAGTTTTACAATGCTTGTCTTTCCTGGTGTGTAAGTTAGTGATTTTTAGTTCAAGCTTCACAAAGTGCTGTAAAAGAATACACTGTATTCTTTTACAGCACTTTGTGAAGCTTGGTAAAAAAAAAAAAAAAAGTGCTAGAAAGGATAAATTATATAAATGATGCTCATTTTAAATGTTTCAGTGAAATTGAATATGATGATTAAAGTTTTTTGCTCTTTTAATCAGGAACTGGAAGAGTGCCTGACCAGCTGGTCAATCTGGACATGAAGCACGGTGTTGAGGCCAAAAACTACGAAGAGGTCAGAATCAGTCTGAAATGTTTGTTTGTTTTCATATAGATGATGCACATGGTGTCTTGGAGATCAGGTCAGTAGGTTTTCTTGAAGCAGCCTACAATATCTTCACTGTTACATATAGGTTTAGTCTCATGTTAATCAAATGTTACGGAAGCATAATCTGGCAGTTGTGACCTCAGTGCCTCCTTTTTTAAAACTTGTCTTTTTTCCTGGAAGTACTGCTGTAGTTGTCTTTTGTTGAAGGACAGTGTTGACCTCAGGGTGCTTTGGTAATGTGTGCGGGAGGTTCCCTGGCTTCACATCATTCAATTTTTCTTGTATAGGGACGTGTGTATCGTCACAGTACTTGGGTTCCTTTCCCGAAAATGTATTACCACTAACTGTGACTGCCTTAGGCAACACTTTAGAAATTTAGGCGTGATAAAGAGCTGTGAGCTGATGATCAGTCCTCCCTCCCCACCCACACGCAGCGCACAAACATTACATGCTGTTCTTTGCGTGTTGATGGATGTTCGCCGAGACTTCCAAGTGGGCATTCCTGTTTGTGGGTAGCTGCAATTTCAGCTCCACCCACCATGTATTCACCTACATAGATGGACATGTTACTTATTGAACAAATTTGCAAGCTGTTCAGTGGGGGGTGTAGTTAAAAACACTGGAAGAATTCCTCACTGTTGCAGAATACTTGAGAATGTGTGCTTGGTAGAGCCGGCTGTAGTGTGCTGTGTTTTTGATCATTTGGCAGCTCACGGGTTTTTTACATCCAAGGTCCTAATGGCTGAGTGGGCCTGAAAAATAAATAAATATATATTTTACTTTATTTATTTTTGTTTCACACGACTAAAGGATGCATAGAGAAATTAAGTAGAAACATTCAAACCTGTTTCGGGCAGTTTTCCAGGCCTTTCTTGGACTGACGAGAATTTGTTCTAGTGGCTTACATCAAGTCATGCACAAAAAAAACAAACCAGGAGCTACCACATAACCAAGAAACTTTCTGACGCTAGTTGAGTTGGTACACGTCGTGCATTGATATCATAACACGCTGTGGTTGGTTGTGGTTGCGGAACAAGGCCAACCACACCCAGGCTTTTCTCAGGTGCAATTGTTCACACCAGAGTTCGAATGGCAGATTCTCATGAACCTGTGTAAACAGGAATGCTTTGGCATACACACGACACTAGACTGACACCTGCTGGACAAATTATTTAATAACCCTTCTTCTCAAGCTGTTGTACAACCTTCTCTGCCATTTCCCTCTGATCATTTTCTTTTGTCCCTCCAGATTGCCAAGGTGGAGAAATTGAAGCCTCTTGAGGTTGAGCTCAGGCGCCTGGAAGACCTCTCGGAGTCCATCGTGAACGACTTTGCTTACATGAAAAAAAGAGAAGAGGAGATGCGGGACACCAATGGTAATACAACCCAGCACATAGCTATTCAGTAGCTCTCTCACTGAATTCAGTTTAATTTTATTTATATAGTGGCAAATTGCAGCTGTCACCTCAAGGAGTGTATTTTAAGTTAAAAATCCAACAATCCCAAAAGTCACACAACTCCTTATAAACTTGGACTTGGTGACTGTGGGAAGGGAAAACTCAGATTTAGCATAAAGAAACCTCTAGCAGAAGCATTGTCGGGCTGGAGCAGCCATCTGCTGCAAATGTTCCTTTGTTATTGTTTTCTTAGGAAGTAGCTAAAGACGTGAGAGTAAAGTTGTCTGCTTGTAGTGGTTACTTCAGTGATGAACAAGGAGTATTGCATCACTGTCCTATAACACGGCTACCCTTTTTTCGGTCATCTGTCTACAGAATCCACCAACACACGCGTGCTGTACTTCAGCATATTCTCCATGTGCTGTCTGATTGGGCTGGCCACATGGCAGGTCTTCTACTTGAGGCGTTTCTTCAAGGCTAAGAAGCTGATTGAGTAGAGCGACCCGCTCCCAGCTCCTTACCTCGCGGGACGCTGCCTGACGGTCAGCCAACACATCCAAACATCCACCCTCCTTGGACTAGCTTCAGCAAACAACAGCAAGTGGGGGCTCAAAATCTAGTTTTCAAGGCTGAGAGAGAGAGTACCAAGGTTTTCTTCTGGGGAAAAATAAAAGTAAAAATAAAAAAAATATCACCTGCTTATTTAGTGGTTGGAAACATGAAAAGCGCTGTAGGGAGAAATGCACTGTAAGACATGGGAGATGTCCGTCTCTGTGGTTGACATTTCTGTCTGCACTGTTTCGAATGTTGCAGCTCACTGAATAAGAACTTCGAGCGTTTGTTGAACAGCAATGTTTGATTTTGAGCTCAGTTTGAATGGATGTGCCATGAGCGAATGTCTTTTGCCCTCCTGTTTATACACTCATTCTTTGCCATGCCAAGTAAACTAGATCCTTGGTGCCCTTTTATTGAGTGAAGGTTCTTTGAAAACACAGTTTGTTGTTACTTTGATGAGACAATTGGCAACCACTGAACTTCTGTGTTTTGTCACTTAATTTGCATACATGTCTGGTAGCTAAATTTAACTGTTTTTTTTTTTTTTCATATTGTAATTACCACTTAGTTCTTTCAACTGGTAATTTTCTTTTTCTTTTTGGGGGTTGTGAGTTGTCAGTAATATTCTTAGTTGTAAATTAGGTCATTTCTATGGGCTCTTGCATAGATTTTTGTTTCGGAACATTAACATCACCTATCAAATGAAGCAAGGAACCAAAAACCTTGTTCCTAGGAAGGAATTTGTAACATCCTATGTATATGGTTATGAGTAAAAACACCCTCCTGATTTCTATTATACAGTTTATATATATCTATATATATATTTGTGAAAGCTTCTCCTGTCAGAGTGCAATGGACAGAGGTGTTGAAATGTAAAGCTGTCCAAGCATTTTCAGTCACAGGCCCTCCTTCTTGACACTGGTAGAGCTAATTATTCTTCTGAAATTTCACAAATATCAGTTCCCAACTACAGTATGTGCAGATCCATCCAACATGCTTCTTTCCAGCAGAATTGTTTTGGCTCGGGGTGGTTGCAGATTGTTTTTGATGGGGATAATTTAAAGCATCTGTCATGGGGTACATTTTTAACAGTGAACGTTGTGCGCAGTCACTGATTTTTATGTTGACTGATTAAATTTTGTAAATTTGTGTTGGGCTTTTATTCAATAAACTATTGGATGGATTTACATTATTTTTGTTTTGTCCTTTGAATTGCCTATTTAGGCATTTTTGAAAAGTAGGAGACGCATGTAGAGTGCATGTGCTCTCATTGGCTGATTTGTTATGTACCCCTGCCCAACTGCCAAGTAGTGCATGCATCTAATCAATCACATGGCAGCAGCTCAGTGCATTTAGACATGTAGACATGGTCAAGACAACCTGCTCAAGGTCAAGCTGAGCGTCAGAATGGCGAAGAAAGGTGATTTGCGTGGCTTTGAATGTGGCCTGTTTGCTGGTGCCAGATGGGCTCGTCTGAGTATATCAGAAACTGCTTGTCCACTTGAATTTTCTCCACACAACCATCTCTGGGGTTTCCAGAGTATGGGTTAAAAAAAAAAGAAAAAGGAAAATATCCAGTGAGCAGCAGTTCTCGCAAGTTGGGTGAAACTCCATCATTGATGCAAGAGGTCAGAGAATGACCAGATTGTTTTAATCATTTTTAGTCATGTTTTTATTGTGTTTTTACCGTTTTAAATACATCGAAAACCTCCATTTATTTATTTTTGCCTTTCCACGTTTCCAACATGTTACATATGCATGTTCTGTATTGTTTAGCTGTAAAGAAGGCTAAAGAGCAATTTCTGCTCGTATTTCACATGTACTAATGCTTTATAGCGGTTTTAAAAACAAAGCCTGTTTGACTACAATGGCAACTGCCACTTCAGTTAGACTGTCATTCTTCTGTTACTGTTGGTTGATTGAAAGCAAATAATAGCTCAAAAACACTTGTCACACCCAAGGTATTCAGAACAGCGTCTATGAATGAACAACATACAGAAGTTTGGGAAGATGGGCTGCAGCAGGAGAAGACCACACCAGGTGTATTTCCTGTCTGCTAACAACAGGAAACTGAGGCTAAAGTTCACGCAGGCTCACCAGAATTGGACAAAAGAAGATTTGGACTAAGGAACATGAAAACTTGGATTCCGGATGCCTCGTATCACTGGTTCAGGATGGTAGTGATGATGTAATGAAGTTGAGGATGTTTCTTTGGCAGCATCTTGTTGAATCTTTGCCACAAAGAATTAAAGCAGTTCTGAAGGCAAAAGGGTGTGCTAGTGAAGTGTGTTTATGTTTGTTTATGACTGTTATTGAATCTGCTGAGTGCTACAGTTTCTAACATGAAGCCATCATGTTAAAGTGACTTGATGCTTTCCAGTAGCCTAATATTTAGATGTGGAAGTCACCTTTTAAATGTATTTTTTGCCAGATCAAAGTGGAAAAAAATCAATGAAATAATTTTAGTAACAAACAATCTAGAAATAGACTAAAATCTAGTGGAAAAACAGTGTTGCTAACAAATTAAAACCAAGCAGAAAAACAGGTGTCCTCTGTGTCACAGCCTGATGACATTCAAATTTCCTGTCACACTAATGATTTTAAACCAGAAATCCAAACATCCCATCACCATAACAGCAGTTATCTAGGTTGGCTAGAGAACCTGCCTCACTAACCTATTAATCTTACTTTTTAGAACAACTCTTTCTGTTGATCACAGTAACGACCAATAAATTTTCTTTTTGCATGCCTTAAAGCACGTGAATAATGATCACTAATGACCAATTAAATGGTAAATGGCCTGCATTTGTATAGCGCTTTTCTAGTCACTAAGGACCCCCAAAGCGCTTCACACTACATTCAGTCATTCACCCATTCACACACACATTCACACACTGGCGATGGCAAGCTACATTGTAGCCACAGCTGCCCTGGGGCGCACTGACAGAGGCGAGTGATCAAACTGTCCAGAAGATGATAACCATCTAAACACAGCTAGGATGCATGCAACACAGCGTATCTGAAGAGATGATGGAGCCATTAACCTCATGTGGAAGATGCTTCGATCCAAACAATTTCCAATAGATTGAACCTCTGCAGTGAGAAGAGGCAGATGCCATCAAAAGATGAAAAGTGAGCAACTGTGTTCTTATCTTTGTGTTTTGTGAGGCAATACTTTATAATGTCTTATATGCATCCAAATAAAATACTTGTGTCTGAAAGAGGAAGGCTGACAGTCACGACTGTTACTGGAGGATAATACAGAGACGCCAGGGTGTACTTTAGTTAGAGATTCCACTTATAGTTGCTATCAATTATTCAGACTCCCAGATCAGTGCCACAGGATACCTGCACCATAATCACAATCCACCAGGCTCAATACAAAATCATATGATT
The DNA here is from genome assembly GCF_057382275.1 of Copadichromis virginalis. Taxonomy (NCBI): domain Eukaryota; kingdom Metazoa; phylum Chordata; class Actinopteri; order Cichliformes; family Cichlidae; genus Copadichromis; species Copadichromis virginalis. Next base: position 9,587,211 of record NC_140632.1, read on the forward strand.
GTGACAGACAATAACCTCAACATTAATTTCAAGGTGATGGAATATCATGGGACTGCGCTCTATTATTGCTTTGTTATAAGATAGAACTTTATTAATCCCTCGGGTGGGTTCCTCTGGGAAATTCGATTTCCAAAAAAAGCACAGCAACGACCGAAGTTACAGTTACAGAATTGTTATATATATATATATATACACACACACACACACACACACACACACACACATATATAAATACAGAAACAAATATAAATAAAATATGCAAAGGGGATAAATAGAATAAATAGGAATAAAAAATAAAAATACAAGTGAATTGCACATTTCAAGTATTGAGTCTATTGCACTGTTGACTATTTACAAAAAGTATTGCACAAGGTATTGTACAGTGAGGTGAAGAGGCACTACAGCTTAGTTGTTCCCCCCTCCTTTGTCCTCCTGTTTCCCCTCCCTCTCCCCTCCAGAGAGGAGTTAAACAGTTTGATGGCGTGTGGGACAAAGGAGTTTTTAAGTCTGTTAATAATCCCCCTGCATAAAGCAACAGTCCCGACATATTCTCAGAAACTTATAGTTAGTAGAAATCCAAGAAAAGTCAGCAGTATTTCAATGGCTTACAGTTTTTTCTGATTGCTTAAGCACATTTTTTGTAACTATTGGCTAATTTTGCAAAACTCTTCACACAAATAAGAAAACCTGTCACCCAATAATCAAAACATTGTAGTTCTCTTGCAAAAGCAAACACAGCTAGATTAACTCTTCACACCTTCGTAAAAATGGTGTTTCCGTATCAAACAGTACACACAAGCCATCATCTACTAAGCACACAATGCGCCAACTGCACACTGATGGTATGAATACAAAACACATCTGGCTTTTGCTTTCTCTGTGCACAAGGTAGGCTATGTCAGTTTGAGCTCATACTTCTGTCATAGATCCATAAGCATAGAGGGATCCAAACTTCAAGTACTGGTGTTTATTCAAACACATCAAAACAAACACAAGTGTTTATTTCCAAGTATAGGATTATTTGCAATCGCCATAATGACTATATGGGTTACTTGGTCTGCAGTGAACATGCTTCCTCTGCCCCCAGCATCTGGTCATCTAGCAATTCTGTAAAGTAACAATTTCAGTATTTTTACATCAATGGTATTGGTGTGTTTCTCATTGGCATATGGCAGTGCTACAAATCTTTGTGCGAAGTGACTGTACTAACCGATTCTCATTTCAAGATGTCCTTATGGTACTTGCTACAGTGTAGCGGCTCGAGTTAGGGTGGACCTGTTGGCCAGCTACCCTCAGGGTCATTCCACGGTTGATTACATGGTCCACTATTGTAGCTCTGATGTCATCAGCAATTCTATTTCTTACTCTTCCTACCCTTCCTCTCCCCCCTCCTCGTCTTCCTCTTGCTCCTCCTTGTCCTTGTCGTCCTCTTCATCCTACTTCTTCACCTCCACGTCCTCTTCCTCGGCCTCCTCTACTTCTCACTCTTTCTGCTCCCTCCATTGTACTCCGCACACACAGCTTACCTGTATTATAGTGCTTAGGCTGATTGCAAAGTGAACTAATTATCTAAAAAAGTTTTCACATGTGAAAGTGTGCCAGACAGTTGGCAAATTAGTGTTAATGATAGCCATACATGTGTATACTTTTGCTAGGAGTGTGTTGGAAATTTGGTAATTGAGTGTTGTGCAGTGAATTGTGCCTACAGTTTTGCAAAGTGTGTGTTACAAAATTGCAAACTGAGTGCAAAGCAGTTTTTGTGCTTTTAGTTTTGCAAACTCAGTGAGTGGTTTTGCTATAAGTCTGAATAGTTTTGGAGATTGTGCTACAGGAATCACAGTTAGGGTTTAAGCATTCAGAAAAAACTGTAATATCAAGGCCAAACTTCCACTCAGCCTCAGACTCAAGTAACCAAGGGCTGCTTGAGAATATAACCCCCTATTACAGTTTTTGCCCGTTGCTTGAACACTATAAACCCATGCTTAGACTAAAGTAACACAACGTGAAGCTGTTGTTACCATACCTCAAACACATGTACCCCTACCTTAAACAAAAGCGCTGCTTTGCACCCCAGTACCAATTATGCAACACACCTACTCCCTCATGCAACACACATGGTCCTGCATGCTACACTCTATTTCATACATAAGACACTTCGCTCACAAAATGAAATCTCAGGGTGCCATTCGGAAAACACATGTATCCAAAATACAAAACACATCGGGTAATTGCAACCACTCAAATACACACCTGAAGGCACCTACTTGCAAAACCGAACACCAATTAGCCAACTACAAAAAGCCCTCAGCGTAGCCATTCCAAGAACTTTGCAAGCATGGATGGAGGGAGAGCAAGAGGATATTTACCCCGGTGCCTAGCGGGAGAGGACATTGCTTGCGATGTTGATGAGGTCCTGTGGCCAGACCCCAACAGACGGCGGGATCCATGAGCCCACTTATGCACAATTGTCATGGTTTTTTGTGTTTACAGTATAGTGTTTTTTCTATTGCAGTACTATTGTGTTGTTGTTGTTTTATTTGCTGTACCTGTATTCATGGTACTGCAATGTACAGTATTGAGTAGGTCTATTTGCGTTTATGGTTGTTTGGAAATGTGTCTCCTGTAAATGTGCCTTCTGAATAAACAATGGGAATCAAGGACTGCAGTGTTTTATGTACAGCAGACTAGTGTGTTCCCCCTGATCTGTGAGTGTTTGCATATGGTGCAGGTATGTGTCATTTTGTCAACAGAGTTACATTTTGACAAAGGAATGTTAGGTTTTGACAGCAGAGTTTAGGTTTTGGGAGTAGAGTTCCAATTTGGCACAGATGTGAATGGTATATTTCCCAGTGTTGTGTCATGTGTACTTGTGTGTACAGTTTTGGCACAGCGAGCGGGGTTTTGCAAAATGTGTTCAAGCAGTGGGCAAAAACTGTAAACAGCTGACAAGGATACAAAAAGTTGTTTTTTTTTTTAAAGGGAGATGATTTCTTTTGGCTTCAAGCATCATACTGAAACACATGTAAAATCCTACTCTTTAGGACTGTGTTTTCCAACCACTGTGACCGAGAAATGATCAGGAGTACCGTGGAAGATTATCTGGTTCCACCAGATTAGTGCACTAAGCGATCGACGTGAGTAACTAGCAGAACAATTACATTCTCTTCCACTAGAGGGCAGTACAACTATCTGCTCTAATTTAATGGGTTGCCAACTGCCAGTAAAATAGAATATGACGTAGAGGAAATTACATTGTCAGTGAGACAACGCAGCGCGTAATAGCAATAGATAAATATTTGAAAAGAAAAAGTGGTAAATCTGACCTGGGTCCTGGAGAAAATTGCGACCCAGACGAAGGCCGTAGCATGAGTAGTGATCAGAAAAAGCAAAAAAGGTATACTGGGGACAAACCGAGCCAGTTCCTCTATGCCTGGTGCGCGGGGGGAAATGATCAATATGCCTTTTGTGACATTTTTGTTTGGTGGTGTGCCGCGTGATTTTTCTAATGTTAAATATGTGCCATGGCTCCAAAAGGTTGGGAAACACTTCTTTAGGAAATATATGTTTTCAACAGTGCAGCGTGATCACTTTCAATGAGTCTGACAATGACAGGAAGAAGAAAAGCCTCTTGTGATGTGTTTGTGTCTTTGTGTTTGTGTCTTATTTATATTTTATTTAATTGTATATAATTTATTAAAATTATTTTGTTGCATTTTTTACAGTATGTATAAATTAACCAGGAGTGGACTAGATCTAATAAACTGTCAACTTTGTGTAAATATACATATGTTTTCTATAAAATTTGAAACCAAACGAGCAGCCAGCCCGTTCACTAATTTCTCAATTTAAATGTTTTAACGATACATAGACGATAAATATCTACTATTTTTTATTGCTATGATAGTAACTATTAATATTACTATAATTAATCTTTCTTGCGCTGTTTTCCATTTCTCTTAAAAATACACTTCTTTCAGCCTCTCTTGGTTTTCATCCAGCATCTACGGCCCAAAATGGCCATAAAAAGGAATATTTGTCAACAAAGAATTAAATTAAATGGAAATAGCACAAAGCATTGACCAGAAAGGTGTATGCTTTAGCTGAAGCTTGTTTTATCTCCAATGTATACAGAGCATATTTTCATAAATAGCAAGCAAGACTTTTATTATGGAATCTAATTTCTGCCACTAGGAAAACTAAAATTAAAAACTTTTCGTCTATAAGTCCAAAGTTGGAGTTATTGTCTCAAAATTTCAGCTTATGTACTCAATCTTCTGAGAAAATAACTAAAAATTGATCAAATAGCATATATGTTCAAGTTATTAAGTCCGGGTTTTGAGATAATAACCCGATATTTTTTACGATATAATAATAATAATAATAATAATAATAATAATAATAATAATAATAATATATCGTTGTTTTACATTTCACTTTCAGACTGTCATTTTACTGTAGAAATGGGAAATTGTTGTAATTTCGACCCACTCTACTGTAACGCACGTGAAGCGGCAGACCAATCAGATGACGGCGAGCCCACAGCCACCCGGATGTACTCCTGAAGTGCTTCCTCGTCAAAACACTGGCATGGTGGAACTATTGAGTGACTCAAGTGTTACAGTGACAGGTTTTTAAAACAGCTATGCCGGGCCCATACAAAGAAACAGACCTAACCGAGAGGGTCGAGGCGTTCCTGTCCGACCTGAAGCGCGGGGGGACCGGGGCAGGACCTCTCCGGGGCTCTGCGGAGACAGCCCGAGAAACGACAGCCCTGCTCCGCAAAATTACAGCCCAGGCTCGGTGGAGCAGTGCAGGTGCTGAATGCTGTTTGTTGTCGACACAGTGAAGTTAACTGCAGCGACAGCTGCCATTGTAGTCAAACAGGCTTTGTTTTTAAATCTGGTATAACGCTGTAGTACATGACAAATAAGCTTTCTTTAGCTTTCCTTACATCTAAACAATACAGAATATACATATGTAAAATGTTGAACATGTAGAAAAAATGGTTGCTGATGTAAAATCATACACAAAAAATATTCTATCCCAAGATTTTGGTCTTTTGCAAACATCTTCTCGATTTCAGGTGATCTGATGGAAATAATCCGCAAAGACGGGAGGAGGATGACAGCAGCTCAGCCCTCAGAGACCACAGTGGGTAACATGATCAGACGGGTGCTGAAGATCATCAGAGAGGAATATGCCAGGTGAGGACGCCAAAACCTACCATTTTCAAAAAAAAAAAACCATTTGGTCCTTTTTAATTTGATAGCAACGTGTCCCAAAAAAGTTCGGATGAGGAGAACAAAAAGCTGGAAAAGTAAGCAGTACTAAAAGTAAACAGCTGGAGGAACATTTTAAAACCAATTAGGTGAACTGGGAACAGGGAATTAACATGACTGGGTATAAAAGAGCATCTTAAAGAGGCAAAGTAAAGTAAAGATCAGCAGAGGTTCACCAGTCTGCAAAAGCCCTCTATAAATTGTTGATGAATTTCAGAATAATGTTCCTCAACGTAAAAATGTGAACACTTTGAATATCGCATCATGAAAAGATTTTGAGAAACTCGAGAAGACTCTGTGCGCAAGGGACCAGACTGAAAAACAGGACTGGATGCCTGTTATATTCAGGCCCTCATATGGCACTGCATTTAAAACAGACATGATTCTGTCATGGAAATTCACTGCATGGGATCAAGAGCACTTAAAGAAATTATTGTTTGTGTTCACCTGTGTTCATCCACAAGTGTATGTTAAAGCTATACCATGTAAAGAAGAAACCAAATGAAGTGAGTCAAAGTGGAAAACTCTTCTATGCATCATCAGTGCTGAAAACTATTTACAGGTTTTAGAGTAACATATGTTCCCATTCAGATATTGGTAAACTGCATCTTGTACAGCAGCATGGCTCTGTAGTAGAGGTAGGGCTGTGCGATATGACCAAAATCTCATATCCCGATATAAGAATTCTATCGTCCCGATAACGATATAAATCACAAAAATGTAACATTTTTGTAAATTCTGTGAATCTCGGGCAGCTCGACTTGCGGCAAGTGTTTCCAGCTGCGCGTCATGTAGCTGGAGTCGAGTGTTTTAACCGATGTATGAAACTATACATTTTTAGACATAAGTTGTAACGGCTGCCGTTTTCTTTGTGAGTATTTATTACACAGTGTGCCACGGGAAACAGCCTGTTCTAACGTTTGAGTCTAAGGTTTATTTTTTAGCACCAGGCAGCTCTTTTTTACTTCTCATCCGTAAATAATCTGCTCTTTCACGTGATTCTGTTTATTTTGAAAAGTCTCAACAGGATCTTGAGCTTTATTGTGAAAGGTTTATGTGGAACATAAACAAGCGGACACGCGATGGTTTTACCGTCGTTGTTGCTAACGACAACGCATAAAAGCAGGCGCTTGTCCGTCTGTAGTGTGGTTATATAAAATATAAGAGAAAGAGAGAACTTTAAGAAATTAATATAGCCACTACAGTGACCATCAAAACTATGAAAAAATATTGCTGTAAAGAGTTTATTTTGCGACACCACGAAACAAACGATAGCATAAAATGAAACGATAAATGTTTTTATATCGTCATCTGATATATATCGTTATATCGAACAGCCCTAAGTAGAGGTGCTTCAGCTCTGAGCTTCCCTTCCTGCAGTCCAGACCTTTGACTATCTGGAAACATTTTATGCGTGTTGAAGTAAAGTAAATGTGACAAAGAAAACCCAGGACTATCGAACAGCTAGAATCCTCCAGCATCCTCCAGCAGCTTTTCTCTTCATTTCCCAGATGTTTACAAACTATTTACAAACATGTCGCTGTCCCAACCTATTTGAGATGTGTTGCTGCCCTCAAATTGAAAACAAACTAATGAGCTGCAGTTTCAAGTTTTTTCTTCGGTCCCAGAAAACCATTTGACCTAACAGTTGAAGTTGAATCAATAGGCAGCCATGAAAAGCAAGTACAATCGTACCATATATTAAAGGATGAGAGTATGTTGCTTAGAAATACTTAAGCTACAGACGGCTGAAATACTTTGTGTTTTTGGTGAGATTTGTGCTTAACTGTGTTTTTCTTTCAGATCTCGGGGCAGCAGTGAAGAAGCAGACCAGGAATCCCTCCACAAGTTGCTGACCTCTGGGGGACTCAGCGAGGAGAACTTCAGGCAACCTTTTGCTCTCCTCAAATCCAACGTCATCGAGGCCATCAATGAGCTACTCACTGAACTGGGTAAGTTGCGTTATTACCAAGATAGCGTCAGTTTGTATTTTAAATCACTCCAATTCTTGGTGCCCATCATTCTGTTTTTCAGAGGGAACGACCGACAACATTGCCATGCAGGCCCTGGAGCACATCCACTCTAATGAGGTCATCATGACGATCGGCCGCTCGCGCACCGTGGAGGCTTTCCTCAAAGATGCTGCACGCAAACGCAAGTTTCACGTCATTGTGGCAGAGTGTGCTCCTTTCTGCCAGGTAGCTCATCTACATCAGTCATAAAGGAAATATTAAATGTCTAACTTTAGATAGAAAACACAGTTCCTAATCTTATTTTTTCACCTCTCTACAGGGGCACGAAATGGCTACAAACCTCTCAAAGGCTGGCATCGAAACAACTGTGATCACAGATGCTGCCATATTTGCAGTCATGTCTCGAGTTAATAAGGTACTTAACGTTTTAAGGAGACGTTAGCGCAGTCATGTTAGAGCATGCAGGTGAACTTGTGTCATGATCTTTTTGCAGGTCATCATTGGAACACAGACAGTTCTAGCAAATGGAGGCCTGAGGGCCATCAACGGGACACACACACTGGCCCTTGCAGCTAAGCATCACTCCACACCTCTGATTGTTTGTGCTCCCATGTTCAAGCTCTCACCTCAGGTAAGAGATTACTCCAAAGTCCGAGTTATCTCCTTTCAACCCCCATAAATGATTAAACTCATACTTCTGTGAACATGATATGTCATATTTCAGTTTCCAAATGAAGAGGATACCTTCCATAAGTTTGTCTCCCCACATGAGGTGCTCCCGTTCACTGAAGGTAACATTTGCAACAAAACTGACCTCAACCACGTGCCCACCTTTGGAAAATCCTTTTCAGATTTGGACATATCCTCTTTGTCAGGTTTTTTTTAAAATAACTCACATTTTTCTGTTTATATTTCAGGTGAGATTCTCTCAAAGGTGAATGTGCACTGTCCTGTGTTTGACTATGTCCCGCCCGAGCTCATCACACTGTTCATCTCCAACATCGGAGGACACGCACCGTCATACATCTACAGACTGATGAGTGAACTTTACCACCCAGAGGACCATGAACTTTAATCGGTGTATTTAACAAATAAATAGAAATGAATGATTTTGCAGTGTAGTTTGTGTCTCTTTTGATGTGGTTTCATTTTTTGTACCTGAAGTCCCTTACAATAAAGAGAGAGCTGTTAAGAACAGCTGAGGTTATTGTGTAACACCAGTACAGATAAACGCTCATCATATCATAATGAATAACACTGACTTCCCTTTAATGGAACAATGGATTCAAACTACGATGTGGAAACAGAGTCACATGATCCTGATGAACAGCAGACTGTAGTTGCAACTGTTGTCCAGGTGGAGGTGGTGTAGGACATGCAGAGCAGCAGGTTTGTGAGTATTTCTGATGGTGATAAGAAGAATAAGACTTGGAGAAAGTCAGATTTCATCACAATAGTCTCAGTGTGAACGTCTCCAAAGAGAGGTGAGAGTGGAACAATGGTAATCCTCTCCCTCTGGTGAATTTTTTTCAAATTATTCAGGACTTCACAGTGTTGATGATTACAAAAGTGTAGAGAGATTACAAGCACACAACTAAGGTATATTTGGAATTAACACAGATGTTCATGATTTCAGTAGTAAAGTGATTTCTTTTTTTCTTTTTGTGTGTGTGTGTGGGGGGTGGGGAGACTACAAACAGCAACCTGAAGGTCTGACAGATCATGGAAAAATTTCGCTGTCAGAAGTGGGATTCGAACCCACGCCTCCAGGGGAGACTGCGACCTGAACGCAGCGCCTTAGACCGCTCGGCCATCCTGACATACTAAGCTCACGAGTATTTGAATAATCCCGAGCAGCTGCTGACTTGTATGTTGAGCGCATGTATGTTTAAGATAAACGAAAGCAAATAAAAAATAATTACAAAGAAAATACATTGATTTAAAAGTTTGTGTTAAATGTTGTAAGTCACATCGAAATAGAAAGATCAGGTGTGGGTGGACAGGAATGATTAGATGTCAACGACTTGATTGGATGGCCAAAGTGTGAAATGTGACGTCCTGTGAAGGAAGCGTGAAAAAGCGTGAGCAAGTATAAAAATTAGGTAAAATCATTTTGTCTTTTGCGAGATGAGCAGTCGGGAAGGTTGGATGTAAGAGGTTCACAGTTGAAAGTTCAAGCAGAGACACTAGATGGGGAATCACAGCCCAACCTGTGAATTGATTTCCACTGAATGCCCAGCTGCTTTCCTGTTGGGTGATTTTCATCAACACGGAATTAAGTGCGTTTTGGGGTCCTGTAGTGCTCATCCTTTCTCCATTCTCTTCTCACCATAAGTGTAGTTTAAATGATTATGGTTTTGTGATTTTACTTGATTTTGCTTTGCTCCTGCTAAATCGCTTTAATCAAACTTCCATTAATTAAAGTATAAATAGTGGACATTACGTTTGTGAAACAGTAAATATAAAAGTCGAAGTTTTATTCTTTATTAGTTCAAATAGCTCTTACAGGTTACCCTAGTCATAAAAAACAGCTGGACGATTGCTGGACGACTGTCTTGCGTTGTGAAATACACACTGTCAGTAGTATAAAATACCATTGACATGATAAATACAGCGCTGAGATTTAAAAAAAATGTAATTATTTTAAAATACAATATACAATTTCATTCAGTAATAGATGGCATTACAACCTGGCAAAAAGTATGATTGAATACTTTTTGGAAGGTTGTCACGACCTGACAGTATGATTGCTGCAACAGGGTGTAATGGTTAGCACTCTGGACTCTGAATCCAGCCATCCGAGTTCAAATCTCGGTGGGACCTGATATTTGGGAGGTGTCTTCTCCGGCACTTTGAATTTCTGTATGAATTGTGTTTTCAGTGAACGCCGTATAAAATCAAGCAGCTAACTATGACGTCTGCCTTTACAAAACACTTGTCAATCACTAAAGAGTAGTACTAAAGAGCTGTCTGAAATTCAGTTGCACACCACACAAAGTTACAGAGTAAAAGTCACAAACACGCTGCTGACTCTCTAACCGCACAGCTCCAAACCTCTTCCGACCTCAAAGTCAGCACAGAAAGTGGGCGCCACGAGCTTCGTAGTATGTGTTTACATGGCTGAACAGCTGCTATATTCGAACAAACGCCTCCAGAGGAGACTGCGACCTGAACGCAGTGCCTTAGACCGCTTGGCGACCAAAAACCTGCACAAGTTATCATTACCTGACATGCAGTATGGTTTCACCTCTCAAAAAACAGTCCCACCGAGACTTGAACTCTGATCGCTGGATTCAAAGTCCAGAGTGCTAACCATTACACCATGGAACCTATGCAAAATCGTGAGAACTGTCAGGTCATGGCAACCTGCATAAAAGTATTCAGCCAAATGATCAGTATGGATGACATTGTAGATTACTGGAGCTACGTTTCCATGGCTGAACAGCTGCTATATGTGTTATGAGAAGGATAATGTTTGTTTCTTCCAAAGTATCTAACAGTGGTAACCTCCACCAAACTGACACTGCAAAGTCAGAATTGCCGAGCGGTCTAAGGTGCTGCGTTCAGGTTGCAGTCTCCTCGGGAGGCGTGGTTTTGAATCCCACTTCCGACATTGACGCTTTACTCTTCTTGATATTGTGACAAAATGCTCTTGGGTTAACCACGAGCTTTCTAAAAACTTGCATATAACAATTGTGCACCATTCATTCCTCATCTTTGCTGCCCATCATTACAACTTTGCTAATGATGGGCAGCAGGTTAGTGTCATGATGTCACCTCAGACATGGTTAAAAGCCCTGTTAACGTACCTGCTTCTCGCCGGGTGCGGTGGCGCATACCTGTAATCCAAGCTACCGGGAGGCAGAGGTTGGAGGATCGTTTGAGCTCAGGAGCTCTGAGCTGCAGCAGGCTATGTCGATCGGGTGTCCGCACTAAGTTCGGCATCGATATGGTGATCCTGGGGGATCCCGGGACCACCAGGTCGCCTAAGGAGGGGTCCACCGGCCCAGGTCGGAGACGGAGCAGGTCAAAGCCCCCGTGTCGCTCAGTAGTGGGATCGCACCTGTGAATAGATGCTGTAGCGCAGCCTGAGCAATACAGCGAGACGCAATCTTTATACACATCCTTATACCTGTCTCTACCTCACACAGCAACCTCATCAGCACGTCTTGGTCTTTTTACAGTTTTTTCTGAATGCTTAAACCCTAACTGTGATTCCTGTAGCACAATCTCTAAAACTATTCAGACTTATAGCAAAACCACTCACTGAGTTTGCAAAACTAAAAGCACAAAAACTGCTTTGCACTCAGTTTGCAATTTTGTAACACACACTTTGCAAAACTGTAGGCACAATTCACTGCACAACACTCAATTACCAAATTTCCAACACACTCCTAGCAAAAGTATACACATGTATGGCTATCATTAACACTAATTTGCCAACTGTCTGGCACACTTTCACATGTGAAAACTTTTTTAGATAATTAGTTCACTTTGCAATCAGCCTAAGCACTATAATACAGGTAAGCTCTGTGTGTGGAGTACAATGGAGGGAGCAGAAAGAGTGAGAAGTAGAGGAGGCCGAGGAAGAGGACGTGGAGGTGAAGAAGTAGGATGAAGAGGACGACAAGGACAAGGAGGAGCAAGAGGAAGACGAGAAGGGGGGAGAGGAAGATGAGGAGGGGGAAGAGGAAGGGTAGGAAGAGTAAGAAATAGAATTGCTGATGACATCAGAGCTACAATAGTGGACCATGTAATCAACCGTGGAATGACCCTGAGGTTAGCTGGCCAACGGGTCCAGCCTAACTCGAGCCGCTACACTGTAGCAAGCACCATAAGGACATCTTGAAATGAGAATCGGTTAGTACAGTCACTTTGCACAAAGATCTGTAGCACTGCCGTATGCCAATGAGAAACACACCAATACCACTGATGTAAAAATACTGAAATTGTTACTTTACAGAATTGCTAGATGACCAGATGCTGGGGCAGAGGAAGCATGTTCACTGCAGACCAAGTAACCCATATAGTCATTATGGCGATTGCAAATAATCCTATACTTGGAAATAAACACTTGTGTTTGTTTTGATGTGTGTGAATAAACACCAGTACTTGAAGTTTGGATCCCTCTATGCTTATGGATCTATGACAGAAGTATGAGCTCAAACTGACATAGCCTACCTTGTGCACAGAGAAAGCAAAAGCCAGATGTGTTTTGTATTCATACCATCAGTGTGCAGTTGGCGCATTGTGTGCTTAGTAGATGATGGCTTGTGTGTACTGTTTGATACGGAAACACCATTTTTACAAAGGTGTGGGGAGTTAATCTAGCTGTGTTTGCTTTTGCAAGAGAACTACAATGTTTTGATGATTGGGTGACAGGTTTTCTTATTTGTGTGAAGAGTTTTGCAAAATTAGCCAATAGTTACAAAAAATGTGCTTAAGCAATCAGAAAAAACTGTAAACCCAAAGGTTACCTGAATGAATTTCCTAGTTTGAGTTTGTCTCCACCTGCTGGGCATCAGAAGTGTTTAGGATGGAGGATGTATTTGCAGCTGTCCTGCAGGTGGAGGTGGTGTAGGACAAGCAGAGCAGCAGGTTTGTGAGTGTGTTTAACGTCAATTAAAAAGACAAAGAAGGACTGATGAGGTTGCTGTGTGAGGTAGAGACAGGTATAAGGGTGTATATAAAGATTGGGTCTCGCTGTATTGCTCAGTCTGCGCTACAGCATCTATTCACAGGCACCATCCCACTACTGAGCGACACGGGGGCTTTGACCTGCTCCGTCTCCGACCTGGGCCGGTGCACCCCTCCTTAGGCGACCTGGTGGTCCCGGGCTCCCCGAGGATCACCATATCAATGCCGAACTTAGTGTGGATACCCGATCGACACAGCCTGCTGCAGCTCAGAGCTCCTGACCTTAAACGATCCTCCAACCTCAGCCTTCCGGTAGCTTGGATTACAGGTACGCGCCACCGCACCCGGCGAGAAGTAGCTACGTTAACAAGGATTTTAACTATGTCTGAGGTGACATCATCACATAAACTTCCTGCCCATCATTAGCCAAGTTGTAATGCAATAAGTTATTAGATAGAGAGATAGAGAGATTGATTGATTGATTGATTGATTTAGTTTGTCTCCACCTGCTGGGCGGCAGGAGTGTTTAGGGTGGAGGATTTAGTTGCAGGTGGAGGTGGTGCAGGACAAGCAGAGCAGCAGGTTTGTGAGTGTTTTTGACGTCAATTAAAAATATAAATAAGGGCTGACGAGGCTGCTGTGTGAGGTAGAGACAGGTATAATGGTGTGTATAAAGATTGGGTCTCGCTGTATTGCTCAGGCTGCGCTACAGCATCTATTCACAGGCGCCATCCCACTACTGAGCAGCACGGGGGCTTTGACCTGCTCCGTCTCCGACCTGGGCCGGTGCACCCCTCTTTAGACGACCTGGTGGTCCCGGGCTCCCCCAGGATCACCATATCGATGCTGAACTTAGCGCGGACACCCGATCGACACAGCCTGCTGCAGCTCAGAGCTCCTGTGCTCAAACGATCCTCCAACCTCAGCCTCCCAGTAACTTGGATGACAGGCACGCGCCACCGCACCCGGCGAGAAGCAGCTACGTTCACAGGAAGTTTTACTTTCATTCATGTGAGCTCATCAGGTTAGTGGCCATCATCAGCCAAGATGAAATGCTGTAAAAGTAAAAAACCTAATCATTTCAAAATGAGGAAGTCAGCACAGTAATAACAGGTTGTTGTTTTTTGTTGGGTTTTTTTTTTTTGACCAAGCAAAAACATGACAGCCTTTTTAATAAGCCGAAGGACAGCGTATGTGTACGTGTGTGTTTGTATATTATTGTTTTGTGTGTACACTGTCAGAAATACAATAAAAATGTTGAAGGATTTTTACTCAGTGTTTACCATTTTCGCAAGTATCTGATTGAATTGATGACAGCCTGTCATATTTTCATGCCATGACATGGGATGGGACCAGTCCTTATTTTAGGCTAATTGGAGTCAATAAGAAAGATTGTTTCAACTTGCTGAAAGTTTTGACTTCACAAAATCAGGTTTTTAGCACATCAGTGTCAATGTGAGCACATTCAAAGATGCACCAGTAATCAGCTTCCTGTAGTGAATTTTATTAGAATTATGTAGAATGTTTTTACAGTGTACATCATTATAAAATCCACTACAGTTCAGGGATGAACGGTGCACAACTGTGATAAGCAAGTTGTGAGAAACCTCGTGGTTCAACCAAATTTCAAGTGTATGTTGTGACAATATGAAGAAGAGCAAAGCTTGAATGTCAGAAGTGGGATTCGAACCCACGCCTCCAGAGGAGACTGCGACCTGAACGCAGCGCCTTAGACCGCTCGGCCATCCTGACGTACTACATGGGACTTTCGTGGAGGTTACAACTTTAGATAGTTGGGACGACACAAACGTTATACTCCACATAACACATATAGCAGCTGTTCAGCCATGGAAACACATACTCGTGGCGCCCACTTTCTGTGCTGACTTTGAAGTCAGCTGTGCAGTTAGTGAGTCAGGGGAGTGTTTGTGACTTTTACGCACAAGCGCACCTCAGCACTCAGACACCCCACTCTGCAACTTTGTGTGGTGTACAACTGAATTTCAGACAGCTCTTTAATACCACATAGTGATTGACAAGTGTTTGTAAAGGGAGAGGTCAAGGTTTGCTGCTTGATTTTATACACCTCTCACTGAAAACACAATTATAGCACAGTTTTGGTGTCCCAGAGAAGACGCTCAAATGTTTCACATCCCAATCAGCGGATAAAAAAAACTCAGGTCCCACCGAGATTTGAACTCGGATCGCTGGATTCAGAGTCCAGAGTGCTAACCATTACACCATGGACAAAGAAGGACTGATGAGGTTGCTGTGTGAGGTAGAGACAGGTATAAGGGTGTATATAAAGATTGGGTCTCGCTGCATTGCTCAGGCTGCGCTACAGCATCTATTCACAGGCACCATCCCACTACTGAGCGACACGGGGGCTTTGACCTGCTCCGTCTCCGACCTGGGCCGGTGGACCCCTCCTTAGGCGACCTGGTGGTCCCGGGCTCCCCGAGGATCACCATATCAATGCCGAACTTAGTGTGGATACCCGATCGACACAGCCTGCTGCAGCTCAGAGCTCCTGACCTTAAACGATCCTCCAACCTCAGCCTTCCGGTAGCTTGGATTACAGGTACGCGCCACCGCACCCGGCGAGAAGCAGCTACGTTAACAAGGATTTTAACTATGTCTGAGGTGACATCAGAACAAATGACCAGACATCCTCCAGCTTCTGTCTCCTGAGGGGCACCAGACAGGGATGCCCACTCTCCCCTTCACTTTTTGCAATTTTTATCGAACATCTAGCAGCAGCATTTAGACAGGCTACAACAATTAAGGGCATAAAATGTAAGAACATAGAACATAAAATCAGTCTCTATGCGGATGATGTGTTACTTTTTCTGCAAAACACACAAACCAACCTCTCTGAGGTAATTACTTTAATAAACTGGTTTTCAAGAGTTTCAGATTATTCAATTAATTGGCCAAAATCTACAGTTCTCCCCATTAACTGCTCCTTCCATAATTCTTCCTCTGCCCCACTGCAATCCGGAAATATTAAATATTTAGGTATTAATGTCTCTCCTAAGCTTTCAGACTTAACTAAATTAAACCACATCCCACTTCTAAAGAAAGTAGAAGGCGATCTGACTAGATGGAAATCTTTACCCATATCACTCATGGGAAGGGTCGCCACTATAAAAATGATGATCTTGCCAAAAATAAATTACTTATTTTTGATGATCCCTAACAAACCATCACAAGATTGGTTCAGATCTCTGGATTCATATATTTCCAAATTCCTTTGGAAAGATAAACCCCCGCGTATTAGCTTAAAAACGCTACAAAGAACCAAGGATAGAGGAGGATTAGATCTGCCTAATTTTCACCAATACTTCTTAGCCAACAGGCTTCAGTTCATCTCAGAATGGTTAAAACATACCTTCTTAGTTGAGCCCTGGCTAGATGTTGAACAGGCACTATGCAAGGATCTAGAGATTTCAGACCTACCATTTATTAGCTCAAACATCAAAAGACATGAATGCTTTAAAAGTATCAACATCAGCTTTTCTCTGACAGCATGGTGGGAGTTTCTAAAAATAACGGAGTCTTCATTAATCCCATGCAAACGTACACCTATCTGGAATAACCCTGACATATTACAAAACAATAATATGATTAATTTCCCAGAATGGAGTTGTAAAGGAATTAAATACTTAGAACATATATTAGAGGGAACAGAATTTATTCCATTTGACAGACTAGTTGAACAATATGGGATCAACAAGACAAGGTTTTTAGAATATCAACAAATTAAATCCATAGTAAAAAAGAAATTTAACCTCAGTCAAGTTGAATTACAAACACCACTAAGTGCGGCACATTTTCTTACTCTTAAATCCCCCAAATTATTATCTAAAATATACAGAACACTTTCTAAATTAGATGAATCAATATCCCTTCCTACTGCAAAGTGGGAAGCAGATTTATCAGTCAACCTAGACCAAAACTTCTGGTCTCAGATTTGCTTAAAAACTTTTAAATTAATTAAAAATCCCAGTCTGCAATTAATACAATACAAAATACTTCATAGAGTGCACTATACAGGTCATCGGATGTTCAAGATGGGCTTTACATCTTCCAACAACTGCTCAGACTGTCAAGGCAATACACCAGACAATTACATCCACGCTCTTTGGTTCTGTCCACCAGTGCAAAAGTTTTGGCGCGAGATATGTGAAGACTTATCAAAGTGTCTGAAATGTAACATTCCAACTTCCCCCTTAGTGTGTCTACTGGGCAGCTTAGATAATGTCACTTCAGAAAAGAATATAGCCCATATGATCTTCACTGCCCTATGCATAGCCAAGAAAACAGTCCTCATGAACTGGAAAAATAAAAATAATCTTAATTCTAACCAATATAGAAATTATCTATTAGATTACATTAGTCTTGATACAGCCTCTGCCACCACATTAGATCAATTGCTCTGGGCCCCTTTTATCAGCTCCATCACCTAGTGGGGGTGGGGGGTCATAGTTTGGTCCCGCCTTCACTGTTGTGATTGGTGAGGGGGTAGGGACAGGCTTAGGGCGTCGGGGGGTTCCCGGGAGGCATCTTCCTTGGGGGGCTCAACCCGGGATAGCGGTCACGTCCGGTTGGGGGCTCTGTTGGCTCTCAGGTGACTGTTTCCTCGCGGCTGCGTGCAGCGGGGCTAGGGGAGGGTCTGTGCTGACGGACGTGGGTTACTGACCTGGCAACCTGGCTGCCCCTGGGTGGGTCCGGGATGGGCGTGAGGTTCTGGGGGCGCTCCGTCTCTGGGCTGGGGCCCGGGCCGGGCCTCGGGGGCTTGGGTCCTGGTTGGTGTGCTGCCGGGGTTGTGGGCGGGTGGGTGCATGGGGGCCCGGCCCTGGAGCAGGGTGCCGCCGGTGCGTCGAGCCGCCTGGGGGGCTCTTCAACTGGTGGGGGGGATGGTCACATCTTGCAGGAGCTTTCTTCTCTTCAGGAACTCTCTGCAGGAGGGGGAGATACAGGAGAGGTGGAGGAAGATCTCAGCCTGGGCGTTTACCGTCTTATGTAGTCTGGAAGATGTGTGGATGGTGGGGTGGGTGCAGTTTTCTCTGTGGTGGGGTTGGGTGGACTGTCCAGGGCTCTGTGGAGCCGGAGGGCGCTACTGCACTGGGCCCCGGTCTGATGGGCCTGGGCCCCCCTTCCCTGGCGGGTCGCGGAGGGTGGGAGTGCCTACTGGGGTCAGCGGGGGAGCTGGCCCCAGGGAGGGTTCAATTTTATCCCACAACTTAGACATTCACATTATTCACACTCTCATTACACATACATATAGGATCTTGGGGGTGGGCACAATCATGGAGTCCAAATTACCATCAGGGTGTATACCTCACCCCTGACGTCGTTGCCCACCTCTCAATTTTAAATACACTTAGTCATTGAGGGCTAGCAGGAGGGACTATGCGCTTACCTGCTGCTCCTTGGCAGGTAGCTCCATGCCCTCCTGGGTTTTAATTACACCTTAGAACACATATGCATCAACACTACAATGAGCGGGTGGAGGGAGGTTTGGAGTCTTCTCCCACTCCCATTCTCTGCGGCCTGCTGGAGCGGGAGGGCTAGTAGGAGGAGTTGGCCGTCCGACTGCGGTCTGGGGTGTGGGGCCTCCCTGCTGCTGCGGAGTCGGGGTGGTCTGCCTCTCCCCACCGCAGGGAAAAGGGTAACACCACCTGGGTCTGGGTGCAATTCCCCCCTCCAGGGGCAAGGGTACCTAGACCCGGTTTGTAGAGTACGCTTGGGGAGTGTGATTGTGTGTACAGCGTCTCTTTATGTCTGTCTCCACGTTGGTTGAGTGTGGAGTGAGTGCATATGAGAGCATGAGGGTGGGAATGGATGTTTGTGTCTGTGGGTGCCTGTATGTCTGTGTCTATATGTCAGGTTGGGTATCAGACGCCACCTCTCTGGGGACACCTCAGGCCCTCCAAGGTTTGGAGGCCTATCTCCACCCACCACCACTTCCCCTGCCGGTGGCGGACTCCCTCAGGTGTCGGTGTGTTGGTGGTTCTTTGTGTCTGGGGGTGGGCGTCCGGGTACACACCGGCTCACTCCTTGGCGGCCGCTTGTCGGGGCCTGGGGCCTGGGGCTCGCTCGGGCCCCTTTGGAGGTGGGGTGCCCCCGGCCTCTCGGCCTGGGGCTCGGTCACTCAGGCGCAGCTGGGGGCCGGCGGAGCTCACGGGCGCGTCACTGCAACTCCCCCTGACTTCTGCTCCGCGGCTGCTGGGCGAGCCCTCATCTGGGACTCTCCTCAGCTCTTACTGGAACAGTGGCGCAGCTGCCCCTCTGTTGGTCTTCCATGGTCTCTTGTGTTCTGGGGGCCTCTGGATGTCTGGAGTTTTGATCTCCTCCATACCCGCTTCACACCCTGGAGGACGGGGCTGTGGCCCCCCCACACTCCCTAGCAGATCATTACATGGAGAAACCTTTGGAATGCAAGCATGCTGATCCACACAGGTATGCACACAGGTGTATTCACAGACGCGGACTAAAGCTTTCTTGGCTGCTGCCTCAAAGCACACTGTGCGCTGTCTATCTTGCGTGCTGCACAATATCGTTTATTATTTAGTAAATATTGATATCTATGACTAGCTAGTTTATTGTGATGGTGCTTTGTTTTCTCTATTATTATGTTGCTCTTTGTTGTTTGCTGTCTCCTCTGTTTGTTTTTTTTGTTTGTTTGTTTTTTTTCTCCATACAGGTGACCCAGGAGTTCTTTTTTTTTTTTTTCTCTCTCTTCCCCCCCCCCTCTCACCGTCTCTTCTCCCCTTTGGTTTTCTTTCTTCCTCTCCCCCTCTTTCTCTCATTCATTCCCCCTGTCCTATTTATAAAAAAAAAAAAAAAAAGAAAAAAAAAATGACAAAGGATGAACTGAAGCTCTACCATCACGTAATGTCGCGTACTGCTGTTTCTGATGTCATTTAAGAAAAAAAAAAAAAAAAAAAAAAAAAACAAACAAGGATTTTAACTATGTCTGAGGTGACATCATCACATAAACTTCCTGCCCATCATTAGCCAAGTTGTAATGCAATAAGTTATTAGATAGAGAGATAGAGAGATTGATTGATTGATTGATTTAGTTTGTCTTCACCTGCTGGGCGGCAGGAGTGTTTAGGGTGGAGGATTTAGTTGCAGGTGGAGGTGGTGCAGGACAAGCAGAGCAGCAGGTTTGTGAGTGTTTTTGACGTCAATTAAAAATATAAATAAGGGCTGACGAGGCTGCTGTGTGAGGTAGAGACAGGTATAATGGTGTGTATAAAGATTGGGTCTCGCTGTATTGCTCAGGCTGCGCTACAGCATCTATTCACAGGCGCGATCCCACTACTGAGCAGCACGGGGGCTTTGACCTGCTCCGTCTCCGACCTGGGCCGGTGCACCCCTCTTTAGACGACCTGGTGGTCCCGGGCTCCCCCAGGATCACCATATCGATGCCGAACTTAGCGCGGACACCCGATCGACACAGCCTGCTGCAGCTCAGAGCTCCTGTGCTCAAACGATCCTCCAACCTCAGCCTCCCAGTAACTTGGATGACAGGCACGCGCCACCGCACCCGGCGAGAAGCAGCTACGTTCACAGGAAGTTTTACTTTCATTCATGTGAGCTCATCAGGTTAGTGGCCATCATCAGCCAAGATGAAATGCTGTAAAAGTAAAAAACCTAATCATTTCAAAATGAGGAAGTCAGCACAGTAATAACAGGTTGTTGTTTTTTGTTGGGTTTTTTTTTTTTGACCAAGCAAAAACATGACAGCCTTTTTAATAAGCCGAAGGACAGCGTATGTGTACGTGTGTGTTTGTATATTATTGTTTTGTGTGTACACTGTCAGAAATACAATAAAAATGTTGAAGGATTTTTACTCAGTGTTTACCATTTTCGCAAGTATCTGATTGAATTGATGACAGCCTGTCATATTTTCATGCCATGACATGGGATGGGACCAGTCCTTATTTTAGGCTAATTGGAGTCAATAAGAAAGATTGTTTCAACTTGCTGAAAGTTTTGACTTCACAAAATCAGGTTTTTAGCACATCAGTGTCAATGTGAGCACATTCAAAGATGCACCAGTAATCAGCTTCCTGTAGTGAATTTTATTAGAATTATGTAGAATGTTTTTACAGTGTACATCATTATAAAATCCACTACAGTTCAGGGATGAACGGTGCACAACTGTGATAAGCAAGTTGTGAGAAACCTCGTGGTTCAACCAAATTTCAAGTGTATGTTGTGACAATATGAAGAAGAGCAAAGCTTGAATGTCAGAAGTGGGATTCGAACCCACGCCTCCAGAGGAGACTGCGACCTGAACGCAGCGCCTTAGACCGCTCGGCCATCCTGACGTACTACATGGGACTTTCGTGGAGGTTACAACTTTAGATAGTTGGGACGACACAAACGTTATACTCCACATAACACATATAGCAGCTGTTCAGCCATGGAAACACATACTCGTGGC
Organism: Copadichromis virginalis; assembly: GCF_057382275.1. Taxonomy (NCBI): domain Eukaryota; kingdom Metazoa; phylum Chordata; class Actinopteri; order Cichliformes; family Cichlidae; genus Copadichromis; species Copadichromis virginalis. The sequence goes on from NC_140632.1 coordinate 9,608,561, forward strand.
GCCCACTTTCTGTGCTGACTTTGAAGTCAGCTGTGCAGTTAGTGAGTCAGGGGAGTGTTTGTGACTTTTACGCACAAGCGCACCTCAGCACTCAGACACCCCACTCTGTAACTTTGTGTGGTGTACAACTGAATTTCAGACAGCTCTTTAATACCACATAGTGATTGACAAGTGTTTGTAAAGGGAGAGGTCAAGGTTTGCTGCTTGATTTTATACACCTCTCACTGGAAACACAATTATAGCACAGTTTTGGTGTCCCAGAGAAGACGCTCAAATGTTTCACATCCCAATCAGCGGATAAAAAAACTCAGGTCCCACCGAGATTTGAACTCGGATCGTTGGATTCAGAGTCCAGAGTGCTAACCATTACACCATGGAACCCCTGTGAGAGTGTGTGAACTGCCTGATCATGGCAACCTGCCAAAAAGTATTCAGCCAATATGTAATATATATGTATATATATATATAGTTTTATATACTGTTGATTATAAGATGAAAAATCTATTTAAAAAAAGTAGAGAAATTATCCCAGTAAAATGCAACACAGTCCCTTCCCTGGCAATCTTTCACCATACACTCAAAGAAATGATGTAAAGAAAACATTTACTTTACCCTGAAATCCTGACTCATGACTGTACTGAAGTTGTGCACAGTTCACTTCTAAAACAAAAAAAACCCTTTTTACATGACAGTCAAAGCTGTGATCATAAGATGCAAATATTAAAGCCAAAGGTTACCTGAATGAATTTCCTAGTTTGAGTTTGTCTCCACCTGCTGGGCATCAGAAGTGTTTAGGATGGAGGATGTATTTGCAGCTGTCCTGCAGGTGGAGGTGGTGTAGGACAAGCAGAGCAGCAGGTTTGTGAGTGTTTTTGACGTCAATTAAAAATATAAATAAGGGCTGACGAGGCTGCTGTGTGAGGTAGAGACAGGTATAATGGTGTGTATAAAGATTGGGTCTCGCTGTATTGCTCAGGCTGCGCTACAGCATCTATTCACAGGCGCCATCCCACTACTGAGCAGCACGGGGGCTTTGACCTGCTCCGTCTCCGACCTGGGCCGGTGAACCCCTCTTTAGACGACCTGGTGGTCCCGGGCTCCCCCAGGATCACCATATCGATGCCGAACTTAGCGCGGACACCCGATCGACACAGCCTGCTGCAGCTCAGAGCTCCTGTGCTCAAACGATCCTCCAACCTCAGCCTCCCAGTAACTTGGATGACAGGTACGCGCCACCGCACCCGGCGAGAAGCAGCTACGTTCACAGGAAGTTTTACTTTCATTCATGTGAGCTCATCAGGTTAGTGGCCATCATCAGCCAAGATGAAATGCTGTAAAAGTAAAAAACCTAATCATTTCAAAATGAGGAAGTCAGCACAGTAATAACAGGTTGTTGTTTTTTGTTGGGTTTTTTTTTTTTGACCAAGCAAAAACATGACAGCCTTTTTAATAAGCCGAAGGACAGCGTATGTGTACGTGTGTGTTTGTATATTATTGTTTTGTGTGTACACTGTCAGAAATACAATAAAAATGTTGAAGGATTTTTACTCAGTGTTTACCATTTTCGCAAGTATCTGATTGAATTGATGACAGCCTGTCATATTTTCATGCCATGACATGGGATGGGACCAGTCCTTATTTTAGGCTAATTGGAGTCAATAAGAAAGATTGTTTCAACTTGCTGAAAGTTTTGACTTCACAAAATCAGGTTTTTAGCACATCAGTGTCAATGTGAGCACATTCAAAGATGCACCAGTAATCAGCTTCCTGTAGTGAATTTTATTAGAATTATGTAGAATGTTTTTACAGTGTACATCATTATAAAATCCACTACAGTTCAGGGATGAACGGTGCACAACTGTGATAAGCAAGTTGTGAGAAACCTCGTGGTTCAACCAAATTTCAAGTGTATGTTGTGACAATATGAAGAAGAGTAAAGCTTGAATGTCAGAAGTGGGATTCGAACCCACGCCTCCAGAGGAGACTGCGACCTGAACGCAGCGCCTTAGACCGCTCGGCCATCCTGACGTACTACATGGGACTTTCGTGGAGGTTACAACTTTAGATAGTTGGGACGACACAAACGTTATACTCCACATAACACATATAGCAGCTGTTCAGCCATGGAAACACATACTCGTGGCGCCCACTTTCTGTGCTGACTTTGAAGTCAGCTGTGCAGTTAGTGAGTCAGGGGAGTGTTTGTGACTTTTACACACAAGCGCACCTCAGCACTCAGACACCCCACTCTGTAACTTTGTGTGGTGTACAACTGAATTTCAGACAGCTCTTTAATACCACATAGTGATTGACAAGTGTTTGTAAAGGGAGAGGTCAAGGTTTGCTGCTTGATTTTATACACCTCTGACTGAAAACACAATTATAGCACAGTTTTGGTGTCCCAGAGAAGACGCTCAAATGTTTCACATCCCAATCAGCGGATAAAAAAAACTCAGGTCCCACTGAGATTTGAACTCGGATCGCTGGATTCAGAGTCCAGAGTGCTAACCATTACACCATGGAACCCCTGTGAGAGTGTGTGAACTGCCTGATCATGGCAACCTGCCAAAAAGTATTCAGCCAATATGTAATATATATGTATATATATATATATAGTTTTATATACTGTTGATTATAAGATGAAAAATCTATTTAAAAAAATAGAGAAATTATCCCAGTAAAATGCAACACAGTCCCTTCCCTGGCAATCTTTCACCATACACTCAAAGAAATGATGTAAAGAAAACATTTACTTTACCCTGAAATCCTGACTCATGCCTGTACTGAAGTTGTGCACAGTTCACTTCTAAAACAAAAAAAACCCTTTTTACATGACAGTCAAAGCTGTGATCATAAGATGCAAATATTAAACCCAAAGGTTACCTGAATGAATTTCCTAGTTTGAGTTTGTCTCCACCTGCTGGGCATCAGAAGTGTTTAGGATGGAGGATGTATTTGCAGCTGTCCTGCAGGTGGAGGTGGTGTAGGACAAGCAGAGCAGCAGGTTTGTGAGTGTGTTTAACGTCAATTAAAAAGACAAAGAAGGACTGATGAGGTTGCTGTGTGAGGTAGAGACAGGTATAAGGGTGTATATAAAGATTGGGTCTCGCTGCATTGCTCAGTCTGCGCTACAGCATCTATTCACAGGCACCATCCCACTACTGAGCGACACGGGGGCTTTGACCTGCTCCGTCTCCGACCTGGGCCGGTGCACCCCTCCTTAGGCGACCTGGTGGTCCCGGGCTCCCCGAGGATCACCATATCAATGCCGAACTTAGTGTGGATACCCGATCGACACAGCCTGCTGCAGCTCAGAGCTCCTGACCTTAAACAACCCTCCAACCTCAGCCTTCCGGTAGCTTGGATTACAGGCACGCGCCACCGCACCCGGCGAGAAGCAGCTACGTTAACAAGGATTTTAACTATGTCTGAGGTGACATCATCACATAAACTTCCTGCCCATCATTAGCCAAGTTGTAATGCAATAAGTTATTAGATAGAGAGATAGAGAGATTGATTGATTGATTGATTGATTTAGTTTGTCTTCACCTGCTGGGCGGCAGGAGTGTTTAGGGTGGAGGATGTAGTTGCAGGTGGAGGTGGTGCAGGACAAGCAGAGCAGCAGGTTTGTGAGTGTTTTTGACGTCAATTAAAAATATAAATAAGGGCTGACGAGGCTGCTGTGTGAGGTAGAGACAGGTATAATGGTGTGTATAAAGATTGGGTCTCGCTGTATTGCTCAGGCTGCGCTACAGCATCTATTCACAGGCGCCATCCCACTACTGAGCAGCACGGGGGCTTTGACCTGCTCCGTCTCCGACCTGGGCCGGTGCACCCCTCTTTAGACGACCTGGTGGTCCCGGGCTCCCCCAGGATCACCATATCGATGCCGAACTTAGCGCGGACACCCGATCGACACAGCCTGCTGCAGCTCAGAGCTCCTGTGCTCAAACGATCCTCCAACCTCAGCCTCCCAGTAACTTGGATGACAGGCACGCGCCACCGCACCCGGCGAGAAGCAGCTACGTTCACAGGAAGTTTTACTTTCATTCATGTGAGCTCATCAGGTTAGTGGCCATCATCAGCCAAGATGAAATGCTGTAAAAGTAAAAAACCTAATCATTTCAAAATGAGGAAGTCAGCACAGTAATAACAGGTTGTTGTTTTTTGTTGGGGGTTTTTTTTTTGACCAAGCAAAAACATGACATAGCCTTTTTAATAAGCCGAAGGACAGCGTATATGTACGTGTGTGTTTGTATATTATTGTTTTGTGTGTACACTGTCAGAAATACAATAAAAATGTTGAAGGATTTTTACTCAGTGTTTACAATTTTCGCAAGTATCTGATTGAATTGATGACAGCCTGTCATATTTTCATGCCATGACATGGGATGGGACCAGTCCTTATTTTAGGCTAATTGGAGTCAATAAGAAAGATTGTTTCAACTTGCTGAAAGTTTTGACTTCACAAAATCAGGTTTTTAGCACATCAGTGTCAATGTGAGCACATTCAAAGATGCACACATTTAGTTGTGCACCAGTAATCAGCTTCCTGTAGTGAATTTTATTAGAATTATGTAGAATGTTTTTACAGTGTACATCATTATAAAATCCACTACAGTTCAGGGATGAACGGTGCACAACTGTGATAAGCAAGTTGTGAGAAACCTCGTGGTTCAACCAAATTTCAAGTGTATGTTGTGACAATATGAAGAAGAGCAAAGCTTGAATGTCAGAAGTGGGATTCGAACCCACGCCTCCAGAGGAGACTGCGACCTGAACGCAGCGCCTTAGACCGCTCGGCCATCCTGACGTACTACATGGGACTTTCGTGGAGGTTACAACTTTAGATAGTTGGGACGACACAAACGTTATACTCCACATAACACATATAGCAGCTGTTCAGCCATGGAAACACATACTCGTGGCGCCCACTTTCTGTGCTGACTTTGAAGTCAGCTGTGCAGTTAGTGAGTCAGGGGAGTGTTTGTGACTTTTACGCACAAGCGCACCTCAGCACTCAGACACCCCACTCTGTAACTTTGTGTGGTGTACAACTGAATTTCAGACAGCTCTTTAATACCACATAGTGATTGACAAGTGTTTGTAAAGGGAGAGGTCAAGGTTTGCTGCTTGATTTTATACACCTCTCACTGAAAACACAATTATAGCACAGTTTTGGTGTCCCAGAGAAGACGCTCAAATGTTTCACATCCCAATCAGCGGATAAAAAAACTCAGGTCCCACCGAGATTTGAACTCGGATCGCTGGATTCAGAGTCCAGAGTGCTAACCATTACACCATGGAACCCCTGTGAGAGTGTGTGAACTGCCTGATCATGGCAACCTGCCAAAAAGTATTCAGCCAATATGTAATATATATGTATATATATATATAGTTTTATATACTGTTGATTATAAGATGAAAAATCTATTTAAAAAAATAGAGAAATTATCCCAGTAAAATGCAACACAGTCCCTTCCCTGGCAATCTTTCACCATACACTCAAAGAAATGATGTAAAGAAAACATTTACTTTACCCTGAAATCCTGACTCATGCCTGTACTGAAGTTGTGCACAGTTCACTTCTAAAACAAAAAAAACCCTTTTTACATGACAGTCAAAGCTGTGATCGTAAGATGCAAATATTAAACCCAAAGGTTACCTGAATGAATTTCCTAGTTTGAGTTTGTCTCCACCTGCTGGGCATCAGAAGTGTTTAGGATGGAGGATGTATTTGCAGCTGTCCTGCAGGTGGAGGTGGTGTAGGACAAGCAGAGCAGCAGGTTTGTGAGTGTTTTTGACGTCAATTAAAAATATAAATAAGGGCTGACGAGGCTGCTGTGTGAGGTAGAGACAGGTATAAGGGTGTGTATAAAGATTGGGTCTCGCTGTATTGCTCAGGCTGCGCTACAGCATCTATTCACAGGCGCGATCCCACTACTGAGCAGCACGGGGGCTTTGACCTGCTCCGTCTCCGACCTGGGCCGGTGCACCCCTCTTTAGACGACCTGGTGGTCCCGGGCTCCCCCAGGATCACCATATCGATGCCGAACTTAGCGCGGACACCCGATCGACACAGCCTGCTGCAGCTCAGAGCTCCTGTGCTCAAACGATCCTCCAACCTCAGCCTCCCAGTAACTTGGATGACAGGCACGCGCCACCGCACCCGGCGAGAAGCAGCTACGTTCACAGGAAGTTTTACTTTCATTCATGTGAGCTCATCAGGTTAGTGGCCATCATCAGCCAAGATGAAATGCTGTAAAAGTAAAAAACCTAATCATTTCAAAATGAGGAAGTCAGCACAGTAATAACAGGTTGTTGTTTTTTGTTGGGTTTTTTTTTTTTGACCAAGCAAAAACATGACAGCCTTTTTAATAAGCCGAAGGACAGCGTATGTGTACGTGTGTGTTTGTATATTATTGTTTTGTGTGTACACTGTCAGAAATACAATAAAAATGTTGAAGGATTTTTACTCAGTGTTTACCATTTTCGCAAGTATCTGATTGAATTGATGACAGCCTGTCATATTTTCATGCCATGACATGGGATGGGACCAGTCCTTATTTTAGGCTAATTGGAGTCAATAAGAAAGATTGTTTCAACTTGCTGAAAGTTTTGACTTCACAAAATCAGGTTTTTAGCACATCAGTGTCAATGTGAGCACATTCAAAGATGCACCAGTAATCAGCTTCCTGTAGTGAATTTTATTAGAATTATGTAGAATGTTTTTACAGTGTACATCATTATAAAATCCACTACAGTTCAGGGATGAACGGTGCACAACTGTGATAAGCAAGTTGTGAGAAACCTCGTGGTTCAACCAAATTTCAAGTGTATGTTGTGACAATATGAAGAAGAGCAAAGCTTGAATGTCAGAAGTGGGATTCGAACCCACGCCTCCAGAGGAGACTGCGACCTGAACGCAGCGCCTTAGACCGCTCGGCCATCCTGACGTACTACATGGGACTTTCGTGGAGGTTACAACTTTAGATAGTTGGGACGACACAAACGTTATACTCCACATAACACATATAGCAGCTGTTCAGCCATGGAAACACATACTCGTGGCGCCCACTTTCTGTGCTGACTTTGAAGTCAGCTGTGCAGTTAGTGAGTCAGGGGAGTGTTTGTGACTTTTACGCACAAGCGCACCTCAGCACTCAGACACCCCACTCTGTAACTTTGTGTGGTGTACAACTGAATTTCAGACAGCTCTTTAATACCACATAGTGATTGACAAGTGTTTGTAAAGGGAGAGGTCAAGGTTTGCTGCTTGATTTTATACACCTCTGACTGAAAACACAATTATAGCACAGTTTTGGTGTCCCAGAGAAGACGCTCAAATGTTTCACATCCCAATCAGCGGATAAAAAAACTCAGGTCCCACCGAGATTTGAACTCGGATCGCTGGATTCAGAGTCCAGAGTGCTAACCATTACACCATGGAACCCCTGTGAGAGTGTGTGAACTGCCTGATCATGGCAACCTGCCAAAAAGTATTCAGCCAATATGTAATATAGATATAGATATATATATATATATATATATATATATATATATATATATATATATATATATATATATAGTTTTATATACTGTTGATTATAAGATGAAAAATCTATTTTAAAAAATAGAGAAATTATCCCAGTAAAATGCAACACAGTCCCTTCCCTGGCAATCTTTCACCATACACTCAAAGAAATGATGTAAAGAAAACATTTACTTTACCCTGAAATCCTGACTCATGCCTGTACTGAAGTTGTGCACAGTTCACTTCTAAAACAAAAAAAACCCTTTTTACATGACAGTCAAAGCTGTGATCATAAGATGCAAATATTAAACCCAAAGGTTACCTGAATGAATTTCCTAGTTTGAGTTTGTCTCCACCTGCTGGGCATCAGAAGTGTTTAGGATGGAGGATGTATTTGCAGCTGTCCGGCAGGTGGAGGTGGTGTAGGACAAGCAGAGCAGCAGGTTTGTGAGTGTGTTTAACGTCAATTAAAAAGACAAAGAAGGACTGATGAGGTTGCTGTGTGAGGTAGAGACAGGTATAAGGGTGTATATAAAGATTGGGTCTCGCTGTATTGCTCAGTCTGCGCTACAGCATCTATTCACAGGCACCATCCCACTACTGAGCGACACGGGGGCTTTGACCTGCTCCGTCTCCGACCTGGGCCGGTGCACCCCTCCTTAGGCGACCTGGTGGTCCCGGGCTCCCCGAGGATCACCATATCAATGCCGAACTTAGTGTGGATACCCGATCGACACAGCCTGCTGCAGCTCAGAGCTCCTGACCTTAAACGATCCTCCAACCTCAGCCTTCCGGTAGCTTGGATTACAGGAACGCGCCACCGCACCCGGCGAGAAGCAGCTACGTTAACAAGGATTTTAACTATGTCTGAGGTGACATCAGCACTCAGACACCCCACTCTGTAACTTTGTGTGGTGTACAACTGAATTTCAGACAGCTCTTTAATACCACATAGTGATTGACAAGTGTTTGTAATACTGTTAGATAATAATCACAAATTGTTACATTTGTGGAGCTGTGCCCATCATCAGCCAAGCTGTAACACAGTATTTGATGAGATAAATAAATAGATAAATAGGTAGACAGGTAGATAGATAGATAGATAGATAGATAGATAGATCTAGATAGAACATCTTTCCAGATAAAAATACCTTTGTTTTTTTTATACATCTTCCAGTCTGTGAAGTGAAACGTTGTGTGGAAAGTGGATGAATGTGAAAGCTTGGGATGAGGGTCAGAGGGGAGTAGCTAGGGTTTTGGCACCCCACTAGTTCTAACAGAGAGCGTGCATTGTTCTCTGACCTAAATTTCATGACATGGAACTGCAGAATAAAAAAAGGTCAGAGTGAATTGGACGCAGCAGCAATGTATTCACTCTCCACCGCCCCACACAAATTGGTCAGACTATGACATCATCCAACTGTCAAAAAGTATTTAAAGACTAATTAGGAAAGTGCATTTTAGGAAAGATGTTAACCAATGAGCATATCTGATCTCATTTTCCTCATTTTTGCAGCTTTGGAGCAACTTTTCCAAAATATGCATTCACTGATTAGTTAATGATAAATGTTATGATAAAGGAAAAGGCCAAGGAACACCAGAACCTCTTGTACTCACAAATGTGAAGCTGTATTTCAGAGCAATCACTGTATACACAGCATACTAGGACAAGGATGTAATAAATGAGGCAACAAGCTTTCAGAGGCACAGTCAAGGTCACATTAAGGCCACACATTAGAAAGACTACAAGGAAATCTTTCTAAGTTTAAACAATTTCAAGCCCCGTATTTCCTCACCTGTTCGGCAGTACCCAGTTTTCCATTCACTTGACTTTCACCTGTCAATACACCTGCTCTCATTCCACTACAAACCAGCCACTCGGAATGTATTTCTGTCTACCACACATAAGTGTTTTCTTGTAAGACGTTTGGCAAGTCACAGTAAGAAAAACAAATGTGTCACTTTGACGGTCAAACCCCATTTAGTTGCTTTGGTTTTAGGGCCCTGTAAACCCCACTTTCATCTCAGCTGTTCTGCTTGGGTTCAAAACACTCTTAAGTATAATGTATAATAAACAGAAAAGAGACATTAAAATGCTCTTTTTGTCCAGCAGGCTCATCAGCATCTAAAACACATCTAGCGGCATCATCACATTCACGGGGGTGTCTTGTCAAGCCCCACTTGTCATTTCTCTGTGCCTGTTAGCTCATCTCGGTGCGTGGAGGAGGCGGTAGAGGGAAAATATAAATCCCACACTCCTTTTTATCACACTGACTCCATTCTTCACGGGCCTTGATGAGACAGGGGAGCAAACCTGGGTGGAGTCTGAAGATTTATGACTGCCAGAAGTGTGCTGGCCATTAGATCCCTGTGTCCTGCTAATGAACAATCACACTGAGAGGTACAGTATCTTTGGAGCTCATCGATCAAGAGTCATCTTCAGGGACGTGCAAGCTGTAGTCTGACAAGGTGGCACCAAAGGACAACAAGATTCATCTTTGTTTTCTACTCAGACTTGTACTCATGCTAGATCATGTGGTGTAGTGTCTCTGACGGAACACCACATGTTGTAAGTTTGTAGTTTTAGGTTTCATGTGTTTTTCTAAATCAGAGCTGAATTGCAACAGATTAACACAATAAAGTTGCAGTTAATAAATCAGTTTAGGATGTGCCAGACTGATAGTAGCAGCAAAACTGGCCCTGCATAACTCTAACCACAAACCCCCCAACATGCAATCACACCATCGTTACTCCTTTTGCCCCCTTGGGTATTGATGTGCAGTCGGCAGCCTCAGCTGCTGGTGATGCAGAACCTTCCCTGTGTTGTCATCAGTGTTGTGGCGTCTCATGGGAGAGCAGAGATGAGTGCTGTAATTAGCGGGGAATGAGGCCAGCAGCAACAAGAGCGTCTGTGTGGGGCCCCCTCTGGCCTCTGGGGACTCTGAGACGCGTGGCTAACCTGTGGTGCACTACCTGTGGCACTGAGGGCTGATGTGTTAGACACACAGTAAAGTGCCTTTATTTGAATTTTTCTTCCAAGGAGCCGGATTTTCTCGTATTTTTTTAAAAAGTTGTTTTGAGTAGTAGTTCTACAGGACTTGTGAAGGTCTTTGTTTGGCCATTGGCTGCTTTTTTACTTATTTTCAATGCATGTCAGATATATGTTTTTTTTTTATTTGTTAGCTCTCATCTATGAATCATTAAGGTACAAAAAAAGGTCCATAACTCAAGAGAAGAACCAGTGTTCTGCACACACAAAATCCACCTAACCTGACACAAGACTTGAGAACCACATCTGGACCTTCAGTTGATCATCTACTGTTCACTGAAGTCTCATCAGCAATGGCCTCAGTGGAAGGGTGGCTGTCAAGAAGCCATTCTTAAGGAAAGGAAATAAGGGTGAAAGGATGAGGTATGCTAAATTATACAAGAACTGAACTGAAAATGAGTGGCGTCAGGTCTGTTAAATAACTGTTTGATTGTTATTTATCCTTATTTTAGGTTTTGTGCTGTTAGACTACACACTGCCTGTGTATTTCTGTAAATACCATGCAAAGTGACAGTTTGAGCCACTGGTGTTGGGGATCTCCACAACTGATGGAATTATAAATGCAGAAAAGTACTGTCAGAGTTTGATTGACCACGTAATGCCATCTGGAAAGTGTCTGATTTCCATGTCATTTTTCAGGATGGCAATGATCCCAAACACACATTGATTGTAGTAAAAGCATACCTGGATAGAAAAAACACACAACTGAGCACTTTACTCATGGATTTGGCTCCACAGTCTCTCAGCCTCAACGTCATTGGAGCAGTGTGGATCATCTTGACAGAGAACAGGGCAAAAGGCAACTTTTCAATTTTGGACATGAGGAGGGATTCAAGAATTTGGAATAGTACTGTAAAAACAACACTTTTTTAATTTGTCCCAGTTGGAAAAGCAGAGGTGGAAAAAATAAAATCAGCATGTCAAATACTGGCATGGCTTCAGACACAGTTGATGGGAGCTACTAGTAATGCTGAAAAATATTTGTGTTTTACCTGTATGCTGTCACAAAGACTATGTTAAAAAGAATTACAAGAATATTGCCAGCAGAAAAAAAAGAAAGACAATCAGTGTGCAAGACCAGAAGCAAAAAGGAATGGATGAGTGTCCTCATGCAAAATCATAAATTTAGGGAAATAAATTATTTCTTTTACACAGGACGAGGATAAACTAAATGAACTAACACATAAACTAACACTAATTTAATCCAGATTAAAATTGTGTGGATTTATATGGTGTCAAAGACATGAAATGACTGTTTATATACTTAATTAATCTTTATGAAGAATTTGTTTTGTTTTGTTCTCTCCTGAAAATTCAGCAAATGTCTTATCATGTTTTCACTGTTAGAATGGACTGTAATAAATGACTTGTGTTTCCACTGTGTGTGTGTGTATGTATGTGTGTGTGAGTGTTACAGCCCCAGTCTCTGTGTCTGCGTGCGCTGGTGTGTGCAGGTGTATGACTGCTGCTTATGCTCCATCTGCTTCTGCCGCTGATGAGTAAAGCCATGAAATAGATCCAGCTGGAGATGTGCAGAGGAGCTTGAGGCCTCCTGGGAAATCATCCACACTTCCACCAGCACCATGTTGTCCACTTCCTTTGCACCCCAGAGAGCTATCAATAAGTGGGTAATTGAATTTTAAGCACAAACACTGCTGTCAAATGAGTGTTGCTGTGGTGGTGGTGGTGGTGTGTGTGTGTGTGTGTGCGTGTGCGTGTGCGTGTGTCTGATGAGGCATGTTTAGCTGTGTGAACATGGTGATGCTCTCTGCGGACTTTGCGCAGAGAGGATGAATGTTTAATCCATTAAATAACAATTACAGCCTGTAATGGTCCAGAGAGGCTGGTGGAAGAAGGGAGAGAGGAAACATAGCTGGACTGTTCACAAGCCTCTAAACAGCGTGCATCCATTAAATGCGATTATCGGCATACGCGTGCAGACAAAATGAAGATGTAAGACTAATAACACGTGCATAGATTCTCTGTAATGCTCTCAAGTTAATACATGTGTCTTGTTTTAACACTAAGGTGATTTCTGGGGTGTTTTATAACCTTAAGGGGATGCATAAATGCTCTGCACTTATATACACACGTGTAGATGACATTTAAGTATTTATCACTGTGTTTGATTTAGTGTATTTAATACAGGTAATGCTTGTGACCTTGTGATCTTTTAAATGGAAAAAAGGAACACTTCAAGTCTAAACATGCTACAGCTCACACCTTGGGAAGATATCTCCTCCTATAATCATTATGCAAGAGGGTATGTTAGGTTGGCCGGCTCTCTCTTGGAAATGAGATTTAAATCTCAATCAGTCTTTTCACCTGGATAAGTAACGGATAATGACATAATGAATGAAAGATACTCTATGATATAGCTTGTAGCACTTAAAATGCTAAATATTTATGATGTAAGAAAGGGAATTATTGTTTGTTCTTTCCTCCAAAGTGCCTCAAAGGTCCTCATTAAATGAAAGGATCTTAAAGTATGATTTGTCTTCTGCGCATCCTGAATTCAAATTAATTTAATGGTAAATGGAGAGAAATCAAACCACAAGTTGGCAGCTGTATTACAAAGTGCCAAAATAAATGATAATGATGCAAGCGCACCTATGGCTCTGCAGCCTTATAGCTTATTTAATTCAGTGACCTCTGAACTCACTTGTAAGCACACAATGTCTGAACTTGGATTCGGTTAATGGTGTTGCCAGTATTTTTATTTAATTATGGGAAACGTTCATAAGAAGAGGCATGTCACAGTAATAAAATAAATAAATGTAAAAATAAATGGGTGAACAGACGTTTGAGGAAATTACATTTCCACTCCAGCTGTAAAGGAAATATGTGGTCTGCATAATAAAATAATATTCTAGTGGCTTTGAAATAGCAACTATGTTAATTAATGGTCATTCATGCGAATCAGGAGGCTAAAAGGAGACGGTGGAGAAGATGACCCAAAAGTGTGACTATTTTATTGATTTAATTGTTAGAAAGACTAAAAACATCTACACTTGATATGAAGAAAAGGTATCTTATTGCCAACATCAGTGCGAATACTGACTTACATGTTTTGTGAACTTGGCAATATAGTTTGTGTTTAAATAGCTGAGTGCTCATGAGATAGTGTTTTATAGTATTTATGTTTGTGAATCTGTCAGTGTGCTGCAAATAAGGAAATCGGATCATTTTGCATATATGTGTTTGGCACATATAAACTGACGTTAAAGACAAAAAGGTATACGGGTAAGATTTGCCTGATCACACTAACACACTGACCTTTACCCTGACCAGACAAACACCGCTCACACTCCCAGCTCGATGAACGCGGTTTGTCAGTGCGATCGTTAAGTTGCACTCGTGATCCAAAATGAGTTTGCTAGCTGTGGATTTCTCATGCTGCTCACACAATGGCCTGTATACGGGAGCTGCCTGGTGGCATTGCTTAATTAGGCGAACAGTTGATTCATTTGCACTAATTGACAGCTAATTAAAGGAGTGAGGGCACATCAAGCTGATGTCCCTCTGAGCTGGGCCTTGACTGCGGATGATCATAGGGAGAACATATTATGGAATATTGAATCTTCTGAGAACCAGCTGCCATTAGAAGAGGCCTCAAACATATGGACCAGTCTGTGAGGCTGTGAGTGTTTAAACAGGCTCATCCTACAGTGTTGAAATGCAGCCTGTAGAGCCCAGCTGCTTATGAGCCAAGGCTTCATTGATTGCTAGAAAAAAAGAGAGCGAATAGGACCTAGAATTGGTGTAAAATGCTGTATAATCAACAAACAGGAAAGATTTACAAGCAAGTACCCTCAGAAATGTAAAAATGACACCTTCTGCCCACCAACATAACAAACTGAGCTCTGGAAACAGAAAAAAATGTTTTACCAAAATCTACATTAGATTTAAAATGTAAAGTTTACAATTCTTATACAACAATGGATAAAAGACCACTGATGGACATGTAAAGAAGAGTGGTCCATAATTTCTCCACAATGATATGACAGACTGATAAAGTCACAGAGAAAACAAACACTCATGTTATTACTGCTAAATGTGGTTCTATAGAATTTCACACACTGCTTTTGTTAAATAAATAATGATGAGGTGTATTTAAATCATTACAAGGCCGGGTAAAGACCAGGTGAGATTTTATACATCCTGATATGCAAAATCTTAACAATGGCAGAGAGCATACTATCTTTTTACAATTAGCTATCATTAGGTTTTTCTGCTATAAAGTGTTGTCACTGGTACTAGAGGAGCTTGACTGTAATGTTTGATACTGTATTTACACTGTGTGGTCATGTAAAAACAGAAGATAAATATTAGAAGAGTGGATCCTCCCATCAGCAACCTTTACAGCTCTTTTAACTCCAATTACAGACGAGATCAGCAGAAATTTGGATACTTCATAATAAGACTCTAACTTGAAACATATTGGAATACTATACTATTTGTCATGGGCTGTACTGGCAAGAGTTTTATTTGTTCTTTTCTATGTTTCAATTTTTTAAATGTCTGCAAGTGTTGAATTTCTTGCACTTTACTCACAAGATTTAAAATAATCCTTGATATTTATCAGAATGGTAAAAACTCTATTTGGGATTTTCATTATTTTCAGCATCTATGTTACTGCTAAAATGAAATGAATGTCTGTCTGGAGTTCCCTGAGAGACGTTTGCAGGCTCTCCTTGGGCCAGGCACCACACTCTCCACAGGAAACCAGGAATAGGCTGTCTTCATGTCTGCTGGTGCTGCCCATGTGAATCACAAAAAGACAATTAGGGGCTTATTAGGGTCTTGGGGCGATGCAGCTCACGGGGCGTCCGCTTGCCGGTTTGCCCCCAGTTTTGAGCCACTGCCATAGCTGAAAACAGTCAGGGGCATTGTCTCACCTAATTACACTAAATGGGCCCCTTTTTGTGCTGCTGCTGCTGCTGCTGCTGCCATGCTTGTCTAGTTCCCTTCACCTGCCTAACTGCTAGTCCCTGTCTACTGTGGACATGTGCTAATTAGACAAGAAATGGGCCCAAGTAATTATGTCAATTCTTGTTAGGAGCAGCCACAATGTGTAATGTTATTTTGTCAAGAAACTTTTGGCGTTGGGGGGGGGTCTCTCCCACGTTTCTCATAGTGTTTTCCTCATTACGCCAATAACACATCTGCACATGCAACAGGGGAATGCGGCACACTCGGCAAGTCCCCGACAAACTTCAGAGCGTAAATAGATGCACTCATTCAGAAATGGAGACTATAGAATGGCAATGGCATAAAGTTATTGCCCTAATTAATGCTTTGTGCCCACAGAGCAAACTGTTGATGCACTGGTGCCACATTGTTAGGACTGTGAGAGCTTTTTTGTCTTCTTTGCTCTAATGGGATGTTTTGATCAACGGCTGTTTGGTGACCCAGCTCCTCTTCTTAAATGCCAAGCTCTGGGAAATGGCAATTAGCTAGATTAGTAGAGCCATTTCGGGAGTCTCAAACATAGACAAAGATCAGACAGGGGCAGATGAAACTCTAACATGACAAAACAAACCATGCCTGATATTTATATATATAAATTACAGTAAATTTTTGCATGTCACCCAACAACATTCAGTCCTGACTTTTATTTATAACCAAATCATTACTTGTCATTGTACATGGATATTTTCACAGATTTAATTAGTGTCTGCAAAATTATCTCAGTAGAATTACAGCATATTATTGCTTTAGTCCTTTCAGGGATCGGAGATACAGAAATAGAAAACAAACTACATTTGAAGGGATTACAAGTAACAGTGTGCAGTCAACTAAACTGTCAAGTAAACTGGGACACTTTTTAGTTAGTCAATTGGGACACTGAGGAAAACCCTTTGTGTAACATTAAACTATGTTCATGCAGTTTCTTTTTGATAATTTTGTGTTGTATTGATATAATAAAATGTATTTATTCTGGCCCTAAAGTTTTATCAAACATCAGTTGTTGCACATTTTTTGAGATACGAAGGGTTCAAATAAAATGGGATATTAAACTACAAAGAGTAAAAAAAAAAACATTTCAGTACTATAATTTGAGAACATAATGTAATAAAACATTTGCATAGCATTAAATTATTAGAACAGTAGTATATGCCACTCTGTTGCTAGAAAGCAGACATTTGTCTGTGTCAGTGTCTCCCTGTACTCAACTAAAATTTCTCTCATCTTCTACCTTCTCTTTCTTTTCTTTTTTCTTTTCTTTTCTTTTCAGCATGCTGTCTGGATGATAACAACTATAAAATCTATCACTCAAAATGCCTCATTTATTCTCTCCTTTTTCAGCGACTGTCAGCTAAATAGCAGTCTGTGTGCTACATGTTAATATGAAAAAATAACAATTTATCCATTTATCAGTGCTGGAAAACAGCTTTCATGCGTTAGTGAGTGTTTTTTGCATGTTTGTGAACATTTACATAGAGGTATAAAGATATCACAAAACAGATTTTGACTCATTATTTAGGAATGTTCTTTTTTTAATTGGCTTATCAACCTTGTTAAGATTAGGCCTGCCATGCAGTTTGTTTCACATTTTGTAATTAAATTGGTGAGAATGCCAGTATTTTAACCCAGATTGTGGCACATAAGGTGGGAAACATCTTTTTTTTTTAATTCTTTTAAAAAATTTGATATTATTGTAACACAACTAAAATTATTTAAAATAACAGAACAAATTAATATCAGAGAAGAAGACAAAATAATAATAATAATAATAATAATAATAATAATAATTTTTTATTTTTTTGGACCAAACAACGTCAAAAAATAATAATAATTTCGTCATAACACTTAATCTGCTTGCAGGTTTATTCCAAACTACTTTTAAGTTTTTTTTCCATGTGTCTTATTTCTCTTTTTGAATCAATTAGAGATGTACTGTAATGATACAACAAATGTCTGTCTATCTGCTGTGTGTGTGTGTGTGTGTGTGTGTGTGTGTGTGTGTGTGTGTGTGTGTGTGTGTGTGTGTGTGTGTGTGTGTGTGTGTGTGTGTGTGAAAGAGAGAGAGAGAAACCTTATTACCATGGCTATTTGGTATGGCATTGATCTCTTTATTCACCTCTAATAAATTGTCCCTGAAGTCCCTGAAGGTAATCTCATTTTCACTGTTCTCTTCTCTCCCAACTTTTTTAAGATATTTGGGTCATTTTAAAAATTTTAAACATTGTGCCTCAAACTAAATAAAAATGTGATGTAGTGCAGAGTCCTGATATTATCAGGCTTTTCTCTTAGGTTGCAGGGTGACGCGCAGCGTTAAAACCTGACGCTCTGGGCGACGACAGTGAGCCAATAATCGGCTTGATCGGGTTGATGCCACATCTCGAGATCACATTACCCATTACCAACCAACCAACAATAACCGACAGCAAACCTGGGGTTGACTGCCTGACGCTCTGGTGCCAAACAGTCCCACAGGAACCACCTATTTATTTATTTATTCATCACCACATGTCCCATTGACAATACCGCATCTCCGCAACGCGTCCACTCATCTCCATAAACTCTCCTCTGCGTAATTGTCCGCCCAGATGTCCGAAAGTGTGCCTCAAATTATCTCCGAACGATTGAAACCCGGCAATAATTGATTAATAGCTGATTAGAGCAGATTAGGTTCGAGGAGGGAAAAGAGGGGGAAACGGGACTATTTTCATTCCATTTCACAACTCACTGGCTTTGGATTTGATCTGAGGTTTATTCTATGACAAATGAAGGGAAGCTGCAGAAGATTTCCCCTGACATCCTGAAGACCTCTTCCGTTTGCTCTCACTTTTGAAATCGGATTAACCCACTGAAACACTGCGCAACCTTTCAGCCGCGGGTTTGTGATATCAGACCTCAAGCTAAAAAAAAAAAAAGACACTTGGGTGGGTGTTGTTGGGAAACAATCTGTTGCTGTATTGTGCGCTGCCGTTTGGTCTGCTGTTTGTCTCGTTTATAATTGCCATCCGGGTGTGTCCTAAATACCCCCGAACTGGGACAGTGTATTCTTTATCATGTGGCTCTCCACAGAAGAAAAAAAGGGGAGGGGAGGCTTAATAACCTATCAACAGATGCGCAGACCGCTACCAAAGACAAAACGTTTAGTGCGCAACCCTAATTAGAATATGCAAATCACCGTGTGAGTTATGTGGGACGCTTGGAGCTGCTAACGGATCAATCAGAGAAGGAGATGAATTAATTGATTAATTGATAGGAGGTGTTGACCAGATGTGAGTGTATGAGCCCTTCCTTAAATTTGACCTATGAAAGATTTCCTTTTTTCCTTCCTTTTGTTCTTTATATCAAAGAGAATTGGTCCCTCTATTTATTATTGGCATAATTCATGAGAAAGCATGGCTGTTATTAAGATGAATTTGCACGTCAGAACAACTATTTCATAGCATGATTATTTCGCGTCTTTAACGGACGAATTAACTAATTATGGCCTCCTTTGTGAAATGTAGTGTTTATCGATTAATACAGCTTTTAGGGCCTTCATAATACCCTTATTGTTCTAAGAAAACAAACACAAATATCGGGCTTATTAAAGAGGTTTAAGTTACATTAAATTATATTCATATATATTCTTGTTTTCTTTGTTTGTTATTTAGTTATTTTGCCAGTAATTTTCAATACTGACATCGTTTGATGCTGATTTCCTGGACTTGATGGGTTAATCCGGCTGTTTAAACTCAATCAGTCGGATCAGATGATCACACATAGAAATGCCAAGAGCTGCAGTGAAAGTAAGCCTTATTCTCGATGTAAGACAGGGGAAAAGAGTATACGCTGTCATTTCAAACCCAAAGTTTTTCCGATGAGGGTCTATAAAGCAGCTCCTTAAACTGTAGTAGTGATTGATCATCACCAGGCTAGTAGCTGTTTTACAGAAAATCCATGAAAATATATTCCGTATGTGCGATAATAAAGCTCCGGAGCAACCACAAACTTAGTATGCAGTCTCTCCTCTCTTGTGATTGGCTGCCGCCTGTTGAATAAAAAGAGCAGTGGAGATAAAGAGAGAGAGTCACATTGCGGACTGCACCGGGGACTCTAGCTTTTTTTCTTTCTTTTCTTTTTTTTGGAGGGAGCGGAACAAAAAGTGGGATCATGACGGGGGAGGAGGGAGCAGTGCATTCAGACTCAGAGAATAAACAGAAATCAGCTTCACAGACTTGCGTGAGCCACGGGGGAGCCCACCAACAGCCGCCTGCAACCTGGAAGATGGCCCCCACTGCGCAGCGGCGCACCGGCTTTGGGATCCAGGAGCTGCTCGGCCTAAACATAGAGCCGCCGGCGGCACCGAGGCGACCGCTGGAAGCTCTGCCGCACAGGGCGCACATTCTGGCCGCCAGGTCAGCCCTGGGACATGGAGGCCTCGGGGTCGGCGTAAGCTTATTGCGACCAGAGAGCATACACTCGTTTTACAGCCAGCCTGCTTTTCTGGAGGTGCTGTCAGAGGCGCAAAATGTGCACCTGCAGCCGCTGCACAGGACAACGCGCGTGGACTCTGAAATGGACGCGCAGCACTCCACCAGCTCCGGTGAGACTTCATGTCGCTGAAGCACGAGGATAGTTTCAGTCAGTCGGAGTGTTTGTAATATTTAAGTTTATGTGAAGATTAAAATGTCATGTCAAATCCCCGAACCAACGTGAGGCAACAGGGAAAAAATGTCTCACTAAAAGCAAATGAGAAAAAGAAGAAACGAGAAGTTGTGTTGAAAATGCGCAAGTTAGGGTCGAACGGAAAAGGCCTTTGTATTTATATTTATTAAATTATTAAATTATTCATAAAATAGTTTTTTTTTAACATGGCTGTGGGTTTTTTTTTATTCCAGGTGTGATGTGACACATTTTCAATTTTCCATTATAATATCTGTGTTGTTTTTATATTTATTTATCATTTGTCATCAAAGAAGATGAATATGATAATTTAAATAAATAATCGGCTCCAGTTTGTTATTCTAATTATTATTAGTAGTAGTAGCAGTAGTAGTAGTATTGTTATCAGTAATAATATTTTTTAACCTTTAACCTTTAAAATCATCCACAGATTCTGATGATATGAGCTCCTCCGGCGATCAGAAATTCTCCAAATCCTCTATGGGTCAGAGCAAGAAACGAAAGAAAAGACGACACAGGTAAAAACAAAACAAACAAACAAAAAAAAACCCGAAAGAAATATTAGGTCGTTATTTGTCGGTTTGGCCTTCAAGACACAGTGACTGTCATATATGATCGGTGAAGCTCACGTGAGCTTACGGTGTTTTATTTAATGCCGTATTTGGCGTAAGAATAAGGAGATTTTTCTGATTTCCTTCTGGATTTTCTTTTTGACTTTTCTTTTTAACGTGATAACGTGTTGCTTTTTTCTTTATAAAAATATGAAGGATATATATTTTTATTTTCGTTTTGTTTTTTTCTGTATTTGTATTTATTCACAAGACACAAGATATATTCATATTTATAGGTGATTAAATCTGAAGTCACCGTTTTCTGCTTTAAGTGGTGCCTACATTAAAAATGTAACTAAGCTGATATCAACTAAAAATAATAAAATACTTTATTATGATATTTTTTCATAAAAAGATATTTCCTGAAAAATAAAAACCAGGTGAAATGAATGAACAGGCACAAGAAAAGCCATCATCACTGATAACTAATCAGACTGAAAGCATGATTGATTTTAAAAAGACTAAAAAGGCATCCAATCGTTTTTGGTCTTTTATTTTTCCTGCAGAACAATTTTCACATCCTATCAGCTGGAGGAGCTGGAGAAAGCTTTTAATGAGGCTCACTATCCAGACGTCTATGCCAGAGAAATGCTCTCCATGAAGACTGAGCTACCAGAAGACAGAATACAGGTGGGATCATGTCTCTGCATGAAAGCAGAAATCCACAATCTGATATCTTATATTTTCCACATGAAGATGTTTTCATCAGCTAACATCTTGATGTCTTTGACATCAAAATGTGGGCAGGTGATTCAGCTATTTGGTGCAATATGAACACTACCTCAGAGGTGACATCTTCTGTCACTATAGCAGACAGATAGAGCCAGCAGTCACCTGCTCCATCATCATCTTCACAAGGTCTTCACATTAGCAGGCACTTCACCTTCACACTGTAATTAGTTAATAGAGGAGAACTTATCACGTCTCTTCCTGGGAGAGGCAGGCCGCAGCCCTGAAATGAAATGATAACTACATAGAAATTAATTAGCAGAGGTCAGCGGCTGAGCAGGGGCCAGTGCCCGGCTGCTACGAGCATTTTAATTTCCCGTGATATTTGAGCGCCTGTCTCCCATCGACCAGGCCTGGAAATTAACTTATTTTTCAATCAGCCTCTTTGCCCCCCTCGGGTCACCTCGCAGGAAGCAAAGACACACACGCTGTCATGCACACTCACACTGCTGCTGTCAAAAAGCATGATTGCTCATCTGGGGCCCATCTTTTTATGAGATGGAGGTTATCGTCACATCTACCTGAATAGCTTTCCAGACCCAGCTTTCATCGTTTTTAATTCCAGGTCTGCAAAACGCATGCACGCACACACACACGCATGCTCATGTCCACACACACACTGGCACACGCACTCCACACACCATTTCTTACAATCTCATCCTGCATCCACGGCCATTTTAGGATGCTCATTTTTCCCCCCTGTTTTCCTCATCCATATTCACAAGCAGGCTGAGATGATTACACGGTCTGGCCTGGTGGAAATCAATTTAGGCACCTGAAACAGAAACACACACACACACAGGATAAGCATGCACGGGCTCAACACATTTGTACTGAAAATTAAAGTCCAGTTTGTGTGTTCAGACTCATACTGTGCAACACGTGCATGTGCAAAAGAAAACATTTTTAAGAAGATGTTTTTTAAGCCTCATTCCAATCTACCAGTCATATCCCAGTGCAACAAATAAAATATTACTGCACTCTGACGTGAATTGTATTATAAGGAGTTCAAAAAGCTGCAAAACGTTGAAATTAAAGGAAAATGACTCTTTAAATTTTTTTCAGAGCTTCAGAATTTTCCATTGTGCAACAATATTTGTCATTTCTGCAGAATGTCTCCAAATGTGTTTCCATATCACACACATGTTAATTGCATGCTAGACAATATTTTCCACTTCTGATATCACATGTTCTGCTCCCACATGCATAAACAGCCTTTATAACAGGGGTGCCAAACATAAGGGCCAGGGGCTAGAATCAGCCCGCCAAAGAAATATGTGAAGGACATAAACTTTAGACTTTTAACTCTATTTTCATACGTTTTACAGCTTTTCCTACTGAAAAAGACCTCCTCTGAGACCATTCATACTATAACAACGTAAATAAGTAATAGATAAACCATGAAATGACAGAAAGGCCCTGTATTTTAACGTCTAGTCTAGAAATGTATGATGTGCACAGTTGTTATATCTGACAGTCACTAGTCAATCTCCTGATTAGTTTAGCAGAGGCTAGCTAAGAAAACTGGTTTCAAGAGCTAACATAGACACACATATTCCAGCTGTTCAGCCAGAGTCACTTTAGGTCCTTGTTCGTCAGGACACATGAGCGTGAAATTTCTTACAGGGCAGCTGTGGCTACAACTGTAGCTTGCCTCCACCAGTGTGTGAATGTGATAGTGAATGAATAGTGGCACTGTAAAGGGCTTTGGGTGCCTTGAAAAGTGCTATATAAATCCAATCCATTATTATTAAAAACCAGAATAAAAATCCATCAAACATTTCCATTGAATAAATAGAGAAAAGTCTGTGTGATAAGCTAACAGAATTTTTTGTAATTTTACATTTAAAAAAAATCTCAGGGATTACATAAAACATCCTCACCACTTAAAATTATCTGTCCAGGTGTGGTTTCAAAACCGTCGGGCCAAATGGAGAAAAAGGGAGAAGTGCTGGGGGCGCAGCAGTGTGATGGCAGAGTACGGCCTGTATGGAGCCATGGTCCGCCATTCCATCCCGCTGCCCGAGTCCATCCTCAAGTCAGCCAAGGAGGGCAGCACAGACTCTTACGCGCCGTGGTTACTGGGTGAGTCCCATGGGTACTACATGTCAATCGCCTCCCTCACAACTCTTATTAATTATGAATCATCCTCCATCATTTGATATGCATTTAAAAAAATACACATCAGAAGCACATTTTGCAGAAATCTGCTAACACTCTCCTTTCTTTGACTGATAAATCAAATGCTAAACAATTAAAACAATCTTCTTTTATTTTGGTTGAATCCGCCTTTAAGTTATCTGTCCAAAAAAAGTCTCTTGATGCAAAAAGAAAAAAACCCCCTATATATTTGTGGACTGTGTTTGAGATTGAGTTGTGTCCTACGAGGACAGGGGTTAGCTTGCCTGAAATCAGGAGCCAATAAAAGCCTCAGCATCTCATTAAAAAGGTAGAAGTCAATACAGTGATAATCCTACTTCATCAGGGCAGATTAGACCAGATCTCCTCTCTCACCTCATGTCAATTGATTAGTTTAAATCAGTTACGTAACTCTAATTGAATAATAGGTTCTATTTGCCAATCTATCCCCTATGTATGGATCATTCCTTAACGCTCCTTTTTTTTTACTTCACTGTCAAACATCTCAGTACGTTCGTTAAACTCACAGAAATAATCACAACAGGAAAGCTCTTTCATCTGTGACTTCTCCGTTCTCTTCTTTAAAAAAATACTGTTTTCCTGTCCAGGTATGCACAAGAAGTCTCTTGAAAATATCCACACGTCTCCAGGAAAAGCCCAGAGCCTGACACCGCCACCAGCTTCACCGGCACAAGAGAAATTGGTGGATAAAGTGATAGAGGAGGATAAGCCGAAGCAGAATAAAGACACCGGTTCACCGATTTCTAAAGAGGAACTGAGGGAGAACAGTATTGCTGCGCTGCGAGCGAAGGCGCTGGAGCACAGCGCTAAGATGCTCGGGACAGTTTCTGACAGAACAAACATTCACGTACCTCGTAAAGAGGAGGCTGAGGAGGAGTTGACGGAGAAGGGAACGGCGAAAGTGAGGAGAAACTGAAAGAGGCTACGGGATGCGCTCTGCAGAGTGGCAGTTCTAATGTTCAGAGGCGGCAGTCTTATTGTGTTGGTTAAACTGAATCTTGATGCACGCGGAGTCACTTTGTGTTATCATACGTTCCCTTAGGTTTATGTCTGAAGTCAAGTCTTTAGCTCTGCTGACTGATTGAGCTTCAATAACTCAAATGTTGTAATGTTTGTACAGCTAACCAAAAATGCACAACACATTTGTGCATGTCTTCTCCTGCAGCTGATGAGGAAGGGAAGGGAGGAGCACAGAAATGTTTTCTTTTGAGTTCATAATGCCAGGTGGCAAATTAAAAGGAAAAACCTGACTTCCCCACATCTACAGTTAGAGGATCGAGTGGCTTTGATGTTGTTATTGTGCTGTTGTGACATGGTTTGGATTCACTTGACCCCTTTGGATGGAAACCTTGTTGGAAATCGATGCAAAGTTGATCTGAGCGATCGCTTTCATGCTACGATGAAACGTTTCTGTCCTACTGGGTGACACCGCCTCTGTCCACACAGGACACGAGGGATCGTGATTAATTATTCAAAAGTAAGATCATGTGAATTGTGTATAGCCGTAAAGCAGTGGCAGGTTTCGTTTTGTCTAAACCAAATGAGGGAATATATTTTTCAAGAATGCTCTTTGATCACTGCAGTGGAGCTCAATCAATCCTACGGCACGCTGAACTTGCTCTGGCAGCACATTACCATATAAAAAAAATTTTGTGTTGCTTTTTTTAAATGTAGTGTGTCATTCTTCTGTCATACAGCTTGGCAGCTTTTCATGTAAGCAGAGCCTGGATTCAAGAGACTTTATATAACTTTGACCTCTGACTTTTCTGTGACCCCACATCTCGGCTCGGTAACTGACACAGGTATCACTAAAAACAGTCGATACCAAATCCTGTAAAAAGGTTTCCTCAGCTCTTAAATAAGTGGTGTAAATTTTGAACATGCCCCATAGGTAATATGGCGTTATGTATAGTTAACACCAAGTGTGTGTGTTTGTTTCTGTATAAATGTAATTGTAGCAATTAAATCTTATTGGTATTTAAATAATGTGCTTTTTGTTGCTTCGTGTGCAGAGTTTGAGAAAGGTACGTTTCACTGTGGAGATTTTATAATGCAATCAAAATAAAACCTAGGTGGTTGGAAGTAACATTAAAAAACTAAACAAAAAAACAATTGAAACTGAGAGGATGAAAGTCATAAGGCCAAAAGCAGTCGTACTGGGATCATATATAATGATAGAAAATGATCTTTAGCCTAAATTAAAATAATGCTGATGCTGAAAGGTGAGCAAATCCAAATCTTTTTAATATACTGTAGTTAACTATAAATCCAGGAATGACCGTCTGTCAAAGACATGTCCTTTAACCTGCTGCATCACTAAGTCCTGCATCTAAAACACGCTTGGTTTAGCTCTGTAAGACAGCACTGAATAAAATCAGCAGGCAGGTCATTCGGCATCTGTTTCAGGCATATTTTGCAGGTTAATCAACCTCTGAAAAGCTGCTGGTACTTGAAAACTATAACCGTTAGGGCAGAGGTTAATGGGAATTTCACACTGACAGCAAGCGATTATGAAAACAGATGGATGGTTTCTTTATAACCTGTTGCAGAATGCACTAAGCGACACTCTGGAGCCTTTTAGCCTTCAATCTCTTTTAATGAGGTCTGTATGAGTTGCAGAACAGAGAAGAAAATAGAACTAAAATAAATACTATACGCCCCTAGCCTTACCTAGGGCCACGAGCTGTGGGTAGTGACCGAAAGAACGAGATCGCGGGTACAAGCGGCGGAAATGAGCTTCCTCCAAAGGGTGGCTGGCCTATCCCGAGATAGGGTGAGAAGTTCAGCCATCCGGGAGGGGCTCAGAGTAGAGCCGTAGAGAGTGATGTGCTCCTCCACATCAAAAGGAGCCAGCTGAGGTGGTTCGGGCATCTGACAAGGATGCCACCTGGGCGCCACCTGGGTGAGGTGTTCCAGGCATGTCCCACCGGGAGGAGGCCCCGGGACAGACCCAGGACACGCTGGAGAGATTATATCTGTCGGCTGGCCTGGCCTTGGTGTTCCCCCAGATAAGCCAGAGGAGGTGGCTGGGGAGAGGGAGGTCTGGGCTTCTCTGCTTAGGCTGCTGCCCCCGGATAAAGCGGAAGAAGATGGATGGATGGATGGATGGATGGATGGATGGATGGATAAATACTATTACATATAGTGTTAATATTACATATAAAATTAAAGACCCAGTGGTGTGGGGGTTAGCACTGACACCACACAGCAAGCAAGTCCTGGGTTCGAGGACATGTTCTGTGTGGGTTCTCGCAGACTTCTTCCCACAATTCAAACACATGCCTGTCAGGTTGATTCTAAATTAGCTGTACATGTAAATGGTTGTCTATTTCTCTGTTTGCCCGGCAACAGTCTGTTGACCAGTCCAGCTGTGATGGGGTGAAAGGTGGGATAGGATAAGCAGTCAAGAAAATGGATGAATATTAAAAAAAACTGGTGAGTTAAGGTCTTAGAATAAAACATGTTTTTTAGTACAGAAATGACTAACCAACCTACTTAAAGTCCTAGTTTTACTGGATCTCAGTGCAGCATTTGATACAGTTGACCACAACATATTACTCAAACGACTGGAGAACTGGACAGGTCTTTCAGGAACTGTACTAAACTGGTTCAAAACATACGTAGAAAACAGGAAATACTTTGTATCAATAGGTAACTTCACATCTGAGCAGACAAGTATCACATGTGGAGTTCCCCAAGGTTCCATCTTGGGACCCCTTCTGTTTAACATCTACATGCTCCCACTGGCACAGATTATAAACAACAACAAAATAAACTATCACAGCTATGCAGATGACACACAAATATATATCACAATGTCACCAGGAGACCGAGGCCCTGTACAGGCTCTTGGTAAATGCATTGAGGAAATCAATGACTGGTTGTGCCACAATTTTCTCCAGCTAAACAAAAACAAAACTGAGGTAATAGTCTTTGGCGCCAAAGAAAAACGATTACAGGTCACCAGAGAACTTCAATCTATACATCTAAAAACCACAAACCAGGCGAGAAATTTGGGTGTAGTGATGGATGCAGACCTAAACTTAGAAAAACACATTAAGACAATAACAAAGTCAGCTTACTATCACCTCAAGAATATATCAAGGAAAAGATCTGATGTCTCAACAGGACCTGGAAAAACTAGTCCATGCATTCATCTTTAGTAGGCTTGATTACTGTAACAGCATCTTTACAGGTCTACCTAAAAAATCAGTCAGACAACTACAGCTCATTCAGAACTCTGCTGCTCGAGTCCTCACTAAGACCAAAAAAGTGGACCACATCAGTCCAGCTCTGAGGTCCTTACACTGGCTGCCTGTCCGTCAGAGGATAGACTTTAAAGTTCTGATGCTGGCCTATAAAGCTCTGAATGGTTTAGGACCAAAATACATCAATGACCTCCTGACCCAGTATGAACCATCCAGATCCCTCAGGTCATCTGGATCCGGTCTTTTATCAGTTCCCAGAGTCAGAACCAGACACGGAGAAGCTGCATTCAGCTTTTATGCTCCTTATATCTGGAACAAACTCCCAGAAAGCCTCAGATCAGCTGAAACACTCAGTTTATTTAAATCCAGGTTGAAGACTCACCTGTTCTCAGCTGCATTTGAATAAAGCACCAAATCCACACTTTAAGCTTAAATTTCAAAACTTACATTTAACTACTGATTTTATCTACTGTTCTGATTTTATCTGTTTTGATTTTATATACTGTTGTTTGTTTGTTTGTTTGTTTGTTTGTTTGTTAATTAGTTAGTTAGTTTATTTGCTTGTTTTAATCAATTTTAAATCATGCTTTTTATTTGTTCTTGTTTCTAATGTCTCTGTAAAGCACTTTGAATCACCTTGTTGTTGAATTGTGCTATACAAATAAACTTGCCTTGCCTTGCCTTAAAAAACCCACTGAGGACCTGCTGTAGTGACACATGGCATCACAGTTGCATAAGACTGGATAAAGTTTAATTATACCAAAAGTTAGGAAATTAGTGTGCTACAGAAGCCAAAACACACAACCTGTACAACACAGCTTGAATAAACAAGACCTATTATGTTTGTGCTCATCTTTGTTATACACTGAACGTTATGGTGAATGGGGGTACATAAAACATGACTTTAGAATAAGGTGTGCAAGCAGTCCATGTGAGCCAAGGTCCCAGGCAGTTTTTTCTTCTCCTGGATCTACATGATGTCATGTAAAGCAGATCATCCATACCAATCAGAAGAAAGGCCCAGTAGAAGATAAAAGAGGATTATTTTGAATTATGAATCACGCAAAGTTTCTCTAGTAAACTTAAAGAAAAAAGTATGAACCTGGAATTAGGTATGATGGAAGTTTTACTTTTATAAAGTTTATCTCAGCACTTCTTTATCTTTAAAGCAATCCTCACAGTGATGTGTAAAATACAACAAGCAGAACTTTACACTGTTGTAAAGCCTCTGTCTAAGCTCTCATTAATGGGCTGATTGATCCAGATATTGATTGCATTGGATCTATACTAGCACAATATGATTAATACTATGTTTCTATATTTAAGTTGTGTATGCAACCCAATGAATTCTATTAAATTAATATTTTGGGGAAAATAAACAAATATACTTCAAACTGGTATTTATTTGGTGTTGGATCGATACCAACTGCTCTTCTTTACTCACCCTAAATACCACTCTTTTGAGCCAAACAAAGCAGCTCCACTTGGTGGCCACATACGAAAACACTGTTAAGTGAAGTTAAGTACAAGCTGTACGCGGCTGCAGCTGGCATCGTAGGTGGCAGTCTGTAAAGTGAAGACATCAAAGCCAAAGTTAAACTGTACTGCGGATGTTCGTTAATATCCGGGAAGCTCAGCGAAGTTGTTTAAAGCGTTTAAATGTGAAATAATAAAGATTTGTAGATGTAAACTAACATACGTGGCTATGATGGTCCAGCATGCAACGTAAACAGTGAGTCTTATTGTTGAAAGTGGTGGATTTGAGAAACAGTTTGTACCCAGAGGTGAGCAATGTTTGAAAAGACTTTAATGAGGTTGATTTCAACATTACCCAACTTCACGGTGAAAAACAACTTGAAACTCTGTGGGGGTGGGTTTATTTTCTTGATATGTTCACTAGTTTGTAACCGCCCTTTAACGCATCACTCCTCAAGCCCTTCCTCTTTGAACTCTTCGGAGTTTCCAAGTTTTCAACTCTCGAAATTTAATCTGTGTAATTTCCAGGATATCTCAACGACCTCATACGTGACGGGAACATCGTCCAGCAAGCGCAGAGCACTTTCACTGACAATATGTGGCTGCCGTGCGGTTGCACTTCCAAGTACGTCGCTTCTTCTTTCGCTCGTCGGACTCTTGCTTCTTATCTCCATGTTTCGGGTCGAAGTCGGTGCAACGTCGCGGCGTTCATGCCGGAGGCTGCGGGCTTAGAGGGGGTGTCGGGCCGCGCGGCGCTGCGGGAGTTGTCCGTCTCCAACAGTGAGAGCTTCTGGGCCGCTGTGGCGCGCCACAGGCTCTGCTGGAGCACTCCTTTCCACACCGTGCAGGACTGTGACCTAAGCCGAGGCAAGATCAAGTGGTTCGAGGGAGGAAAGCTGAATGTGTCCGGTGAGATTGCGTCCACTTTTAAGTAGAATACAATAAGCATGTGTGCCATCGCACAAAGTTTTCTGTGCTCCCTTTATGTTGAGAAGCAAAGCCAGGTACTACTGTATGTCATATATCTGCACATACAGTATCCTCATGGCACTGTGCTGATTAGTACACAAGGAGACATCTGTCATCTCTCTGCGTGCTTCCTTCCGGACTCTTGCAGTGAACTGCTTGGACCGCCATGTGCACACCTGTCCTGAGAGGGTGGCTCTGATCTGGGAGAGAGATGAAAGGGGGTCAGAGATGAAGTACACGTACGGGTAAGTAGTTTGGAGTTGGTGTTGCACTGATGGTTCTGGTTCCTGAAGTTCATGAGCATGTGTTTGCAGAGAGTTGCTGGAGATGACCTGTCGACTGGGCAACCTGTTAAGGCGGCATGGTGTGAAGAGGGGGGACTGCGTCACCATCTACATGCCTACCTGCCCGCTGGCCGTGGCGTCCATGTTGGCCTGTGCCCGCATTGGTGCGGCCCACAACGTGGTGTTTGCGGGCTTCAGCGCAGATGCCCTGGCAGAGCGAATCAGGGATGGTGAGATGTTATTATTGAGCTCCTAAAGCTGCCTTAGAGCTGCACTTGTCAACATTTTAATATCACAGCGGAGCAAATGACATCATGTGCTGTGCCAGTGGGCACTACTCATCGACCCAATCTGTAGTTCCCCTCAGCAAGGTCCCCAATATTTTATATTTAATCATTTTTGTGATTTAGTTTTGGTTCTTCATCCATGATTTTGCAACTGTCTTATTAAACGGCTCTAAAAACTAGGAATCAATATGTAACTTATGTCTTTAAGGGGCAGGGCGGGATGTTTGCATTTATAACATTACATCAAATAAGTCACAAAGTTAAAGACACTGAGTGAAGTGATCAATACTGATCATACTGCATACCGAGTGCAGTGGTTAGCTGTGAGACTTTGGGTCCTAGCATCCATACTGTTACCCATGCTGCCCACTGTAGTCCATAGACTCCCCACATAACAGCCGCCTACCAACTGAGCATTCAAAATGCAGCTCACCACTCTACAAAAACTCCCTTTGTCTCAAGGAGCATGGCAAACAGTCCATGGCATTGAAACAGCTCCCCCAGTTCCAAGAAATCTGACTGAGGAATCATTCGAAGAAACCTAGTTCTTAAATCAAGAGGCCCCACAGTGAAGGGAAACAGGTTGCAAAGTGCAATCATAGTTTAAGGCAGCCATAAGGAACTTATTAATTAACTACCAATGTCTCAGTGTAAAACAACCCAGAACACCTGCAAAGGGGCCATGCCTATACCCCAAACATCAGAGCTTTTTGGATACTCCAAAACATCAGACAGGCGATTTTAAACTGTTTGTTTCTTTGTGTTATTTATTCTTTTTTTTTTTCCAACTTCTTGCAGCTCAGTCCAGCACAGTCATCACGGTGAACCAGGGGGTCAGGGGTGGTAAGGTCACAGAGCTGAAAAAAACCGTGGACACAGCAGTGCAGAGCTGTCCGACAGTAAAGCAGGTTTTTGTTGCAATGAGAACAGACAATCCGGTCACCATGACGGCCAGGGACATTGCCATGGAGGAGGTGAGGGAGCAGAAAGCCAATCAAATCCTTAAAATCCAAATACAAGCTGTAGAGGGCGAATTTGGTATTTTTGAACAAATAACCAAAAGAAGAAAAATCACAGTTACTCATGTGAGTTTCTTTTAAATCTGATCAGTAAACAAAAACAATCAATACTAGCATGCGCATTTTGCATCTTATATTATATTGTTTGCAGTGAGCAAACAAAACATTAGAAATGAGAAATTAAGAAATCTCACACTCATGTTTCATGACGAACAAGGACCTAAAGTGACTCTGGCTGAACAGCTGGAATATGTGTGTCTATGTTAGCTCTTGAAACCAGTTTTCTTAGCTAGCCTCTGCTAAACTAATCAGGAGATTGACTAGTGACTGTCAGGTATAACAACTGTGCACAGGCTCTACTGACCTCCTGGCACAGTGACAGATACAAAATCTAAACACGGGTTGTTGTGTCTTCTTGTGCTCTGGCCTTAAAAATATAAATGGTGTTGTAACTGTGTTTATTCACTGCATCGTACAGGAGATGCTAAAGGAAGATGTTGTGTGTGAGCCAGCTGTCATGAACAGCGAGGACGTCCTGTTCCTCCTTTACACATCTGGCAGCACAGGGAAGCCCAAAGGTCTTGTCCACACGCAGGCTGGATACCTTCTGTATGCTGCGCTCACACACAGGGTAAACAATCACTGTTTTCATTATCGGCAAACACAGTGTTTAGCTCCCATTTCCCAACAAAGGCCATAAATGGCAAAAATGTGATGTCTAATTCCGTGTGACTATGTGTGAGAGGAAATCTCAGCCTGGTTTGCAGCACATTAAATGAGGAGGTTCTCTGAAATGTTTTTTGCATGATGGGACAGTTCAAGATTTTTGCTGTGTTCAGAAGGGTCAAATATTAGTATAATATTGAGCCACGTGGTAGTGAATATTCAAAGTATTTTTATGTTTTTGTCTCGTCTAATCCTCTAATTATTCCCTGTCATCACCAGTATGTCTTCAGCTACCACGATGGTGATGTATTTGGCTGTGTGGCGGATATTGGCTGGATAACGGGACACAGTTATGTGGTCTATGGGCCGCTGGCCAACGGGGCAACCACTGTGCTGTTTGAGAGCACTCCTATTTACCCAGACCCAGGTATGAACATGATTACAACAAAATGGAAATTATGATTTGAGGTGTCCAAATACACTATCACAAAATAAAAAGTAAAATGTTTCTTTGATGGAAAGACAATATTGTAAATTTTTGTGTTTAATGATAGTTTAAAACCTGACGAAATGAACTTATGTGAAGAAACAAGTGCTCCTATTTCATGCTATGTATTGTTTTAAAGCGAGATCAGCTGAAGTTGAACTAGAGCTGGGGTGTACCTTTGTGTAATTCCAGATTGCACCACAAGATGGTGCAGCAAACTGCCGTGTGAGGGATTTATGATACCGTGTTTGCGTTTCTTTGCATAACTTTATGACTGTGCAGAGTGAAGGATTATTGATATGCAGTCATATGAAAAACCAGCAGTGTGTAGCTTCCCATGGTTGACACCGTATGCAGGTTGAATGCTGATTGACTGAAAAGTAAGCCAGAACAGGAAGTGATAGCCGAGTGTCTCACATGGTGGGAGAAGTAGCATGAAAAGTGATTGGTTTAACACTCGGCTCTTTGTTGGTTATGGCTTGCTGAAGGACTGATAAAAACACAAACAAGAGTAGTGTGCAGACTGTTTGTGACACTGCCCCCTGGTGACAGTAAACAGCTACAACATGTAGATGACAATCTGCAAAGTTTTCCATTGTTTGAGCCGTTATTGGCACAGAAAAAGGCAAAGCTTCTTCAAGTGATAGGTTTTTAAAAATAAATATAAAAAACAGTTGAAGGGTTCGGTTGTTAGGCTACTGCTTTATCCTAAACCCAAAAGTTAAAAAAATAAATCAACATTTTGTCTTGTTCACAGGAAGATACTGGGACATGGTTGAGAGACTCAAGATCAACCAGTTTTATGGGGCCCCCACAGCAATCCGCCTGCTGCTCAAGTATGGAGATCAGTGGGTGAACAAGTACGACCGCTCCACCCTCAAAACCCTCGGGTCTGGTATGTGAAACAGGACGCTTAGAAAGAATAAGTATTTTTTCACCTGGTTCTTATTTGTGTAGCAATAGACATGAAGCCATGAGGCGGTTATAGACAGAGAGTTGCTGTGTAAAAAGTTTTAAGCCATCTCTAATTTCTTTGTGTTGAAAGAGACTTTCCAGCATTTTTTTTCTTGAGCAATAGTTCAAGATTTCTGAAGGTCTTTTAAAGTTTTTCTTTGGATACTGGCTGCTTTTTCACTTATTTTCTGTCCGGGCCTTGTACCTGACAATTTTTCGAGGAAATTTTCTTTTTTGGTTGTTTATTCAAATCTAAAATGCCAACTATAACACACTTTGACAGGCATAAAATACTGTTTTTGCGCCAACAAGATTACTCATAAAGAGCTATTAGCCAATAACTTGCCAAATCTTAGTATGTCCTCCTTAAGTAAGTCAAGACGAGGGGAAACACGGAGAAAAGGCTAAAGTTTGCCGAATGACTCAAGAGCTGGACTGAACCGCTCTGCTCCCAAAGAAAGTCTGTCTCTGTGGAAGCAAATTGTAAAGAAATGACAGGTGGCTGAATACTTTTGCACAGTACCGTATGATTTAAGCTATTCTTGTCTGTCTGCAGTGGGCGAGCCGATCAACACCGAAGCATGGGAGTGGTACCACAGAGTGGTCGGGGACGGACGCTGTCCTGTGGTGGACACCTGGTGGCAGACCGGTAACCGAACACACAGAAGTGACAGGTTTATTCACCGCATTTTACAACACTACACTACATTTTACAGTAGCACAAACTCAGCTGGATACTTCAGAAATTTAAATATTAGATTATTGGAAAGAGTAAAGTTACAAAATTCTGTATTTTATTTTATTTTTTAATGCAGCTGTCTGCATAAAACAACCAAAGAGACTAAGGCTGGTTAAAATACCAGTGAGTCAGCTGGACCCTGGTGTCCCAAGTTATTTGCAGTTAATAACTGGTAATTATTAACAATCAGTGGATTGAAGTTATTGTTTCTTGCGTAGCGATGTGATTACAGCACGTTTGAGAGAAACGGCGAGAATCCCAGCCTGTAAAGAGACGTTGATCATACTTCTCAAATGATGTATAGAACAATAAGATACAGATGTGTAGTCTATAGTCTGTCCTACTCTCCTTATATTGCCCTGTATTCTCTAGCTGATCTGTAATAATTCCTTTTTTGTGCTCACATTGAATTTTCATGCTTCACGGTGAGTCTTAGAACATTCCTCATTCCTAATCCTTCCACAATGGGAACTTACTGTAAGGTCATGAACTCCTCCTCAAACACAGCCACGTCTGCAGACACTAAAACAGTCCATCTTAAAGGGGAGAGAAGCTGCCTGAGTCCCTGTAGCAATAACAGTGTTACGTAATGTGTGTGTGAGACAGAGAGAGGGAGAGAGACATTTCTCTTCTCTTAGGAGTTAAAAATCAAACCACGTGTTTTCTTCTCAGACTTAAAGATTATTTCAGGAGCGGTTCAGGAAACCAAAGGAATGAGATATATATATATTTTTTTTTTTAAAGAAAAAAAAGAAGAAAATTCAGTGGCTTTAACACTCAAGTCATCCACCACCAAAGCGGGGATAAGGACATTTAGATCTGAAGAGGATGCACTTCTCCTGTGGACTAGTCTGTGGTGCCAAACCAAAATCATGTGATTCCAGCACTGAGTATCCAAACGTAAAAACAGGTTGGACTTTCACAAAATGTTAGGATAAACGTGACGAGTCTCCGTTTCACCAATTTATTCTGCTCACGTCAACAAACACGCTAACTTGTCTGCCTTGTGGCCTTACTTGGAATGCTGAGATAAACCTTTCCCACACAGAGGTCTCACCAGCCCGCCTACGCTCGGTTCTGTAATTCTGGCAGATATCAGAACAAAAGTGCTGCTTTTGTACTGGCTTTTGTACATCCTCCTTGTTTGTGTACACACAGTTAAAACACACTTGCAGTGCTGTGGAAAAAGTATTTGCCCCCTTCCTGATTTTTTTTTTTTTTTACCTATTTGACACAATTAAGTGCTTCAAATAATTAGACAAATTGTAATATTATACAAATAAAACCATCATAAATACAAAATGCAGTTTTATAAATGATGATTTAATTTATTAAAGGAATAAAACTATCTGACCCTGTATTGAAAAGCAATTGCACCCGGCTTGTTAAATCATGAATTAACTGTGATTAACCTCATTTTTTTGTATTTACCCTCAAGGTAACTTTGTATAATATTAAATTGTTTGATCTAAAAGATGTAAGTGTGACAAATATACAAAAAACAGACAAACAAACGGGAAGCTAGGATGTAGCCAGAACCAGTTTATCAGGCAGGCACTGCTGCTTCATC
This sequence comes from Copadichromis virginalis, assembly GCF_057382275.1. Classification (NCBI taxonomy): domain Eukaryota; kingdom Metazoa; phylum Chordata; class Actinopteri; order Cichliformes; family Cichlidae; genus Copadichromis; species Copadichromis virginalis. The sequence continues at coordinate 9,644,930 of NC_140632.1, forward strand.
ATATTTATTATATTTTATTATTTATTAAAGCTCCAAACCAAAATGTTCTCATAAGTTTTCTTTTCTACTCTTTTACACAATTGCTTTTTTATCTTTATTTTCTTTTACATAGGGTTATCAGAAGGTAGCAGAAACGTCTACCCCCTTCCTTTTTATTGGTCAGTTGTGGCAGTTAGCTTGTTTCGACAGCAGGATGCACATGTTGTGACTGCAGAATTTATGCAGAAGTTTCCACTGGAAAGAAGAACTTGCAAAATAAACGTGTCCTTCAGCGTTTGATGACTGAAAGATTCCAAAATGCTGCACAAGTGTAGCATTGGATGGGACATAATAACATCATGTTAGAAATCAGCTGATTTTGCTAATAATGTCAGTTATCTCTTCATTAGATTGCGTAATGACCTAATGGTGCAGAGCAGGGTTAATTACCATACAAATGGCAAAAGTCCATAATTAATTGACGATAATTAAACATTAGAGCATCATGAGCTTGAGAATTACAGACACAGATATGACCTAAATACCCTACTTCTGTAAAAAGGATTATGTTGTTATGTTATTTTCATGGTCCAGTGTTTTCAATTAGGGCTAAGTGGCATTATTCATAAATGCCATTTGGTTGATCTGGAAGCAAGTAGCCTGTTTAGAGAGGAAAATGGATTTTGAGCCGTTGCTGGCGTACAGCCTCCATGTAGGATGATCCAGGACTGGAGAGGTGAGAGGACAGAGGATGATGGGAGCTTGAAAAGTAGCTTCAATCAGCGCAAATGAAGGGGAAAAATAGCTTAGTGTATTTAAACTTTCAGACACATGATGCCATCTAATCACTGGAAAAAGAGATAACCTAGTTGTGTCCAAAGTCAGCAAAATTCAAACTGGAAGCCGGGCTTCCTGTCTCCGGTTTTTATACTTAACTGCCTGTGTGCTCGACCTGGACTGTTTTTGTTAATCACATTGTTTCTTGGGACTGTGAAGCAACGACTCTCACAGTTACAGCTGATGTATTGTCGAATCATCTGTTGTGTCCTATTTTGTAGAAAGTCCCCTCTGTTGCTACCAACACCACCAGGAGGATTACCAGAGGTCCCTGATGTCCACGCAGACCTAATAGCATTTAATTTACTTAGTATGGCTGTAATTCCACAATCTACATCTGTAGCTATGAGAAGGGCTTACAGTAGATTCACAAACTGCGATTTATTGAACTATGACAACATGTATGGGAATGCAGTATATTAGGCAAAAACAGAGTTCGTACAAGTGATATGACCGCCTTTATTCTTCAGTTCTTCAGTTCACAGCCTGAACTCTCTTCGTCAAACTTTCTTCTTGGATGACATTCAAAGCTTTTCTTTAGACGTCGGCTGCCTTTTTTTCTGCTGTCTGTTAAGATGATCCCACACGCCTTCAATAATGTTGAGGTTTCCCTTCCCCAAGAAGGACCTCTTGACATTCAACCTTCCACTTAGCACCTGGATTTTAAAAAATGGTCTATGTCAGGTCTTCCTTTTGAATTTCCTCAATTTTTTTAAAGAACATAATTCACGTTATGGCAATAAATATCAGGTTTTCAGCTAATAACTCTTTGGGAGTTTAAAAATACTGTTTTGTGTGTGTCAAAGTGTGTTAACTTTGGTATGCTGCTACTAAAAAGTGCCTAAATTGGTTCTTTGTCTGTTGTGTGTAGACACAACACTGGTTCATCCCTTGAGTTAGGTACCTTTTATGCTTGAATGATTCATAGATCAGTGTTAAGTGCTTAATAAACAAAACAAAATCCTCTGAGCAACATTAAATTGGCAAAAACTGTTTAAATCAATGTGGCTAAGCAGAGAAATACAATGTATACTGAACACATCGCTGGGCCAAGTGCGGATCTTTGGGGAACATCTCTACCAAGTTTCAAATAAAATTTATAATAAAACTAATAATAATTGCCATAGCTAACAGTGGGATGTAATTTATTCCTTTGTACTATTAAATTTACTAAATGTGTCTGTCTGGAAAGCTTATTAAAGATTTTTATATACACTAACCAGTTGGCATGGGGCTGAGTGTGAGGGACAGGGCAGAGTAATCTGAAGGAAAAATGTTGAAATATATTCACACTTTACTCGCTCTGCTCTGTTCTCAGAGACGGGTGGCATCTGCATCGCACCAAGGCCATCAGACCCAGACGCAGAGATTGTCCCAGGAATGGCTATGCGACCCTTTTTTGGCATTAACCCGGTGCTTATGGACACTGAGGTGTGTGTGTGTGTGCTGTTCCTGCAAATGTTGGATGGCTGGGAACGACCTGGGAGATGGGGTCAGATTAGGATTATAAAATAGCCACCAGCTGTGTCACTTTTGATACTCCTCCCACTCCCACGATCAGGCCAAGTGTGTGCATGCCAAACTCCCTATTAAAAATCTGTCGCTCTGTTTTGTGCTGATTGAGGTTGCTTTAGCATTTGCAAAGCACAGATTGTGCTGACAGTTGGAGTGATGTCCCTGAGCCAGTCTTTTTTTCCTGCTTCTCATAACCAAAACATAGCAAAAAAAAAAATCACCCAATGAGCTAAATGAGGTTTAATGTAGCGTTTCTGTGTGTCCTAGGAATGTTTTAGAAGTTTTGTAACACTGTTTTTTTCTGGTTAACATTTAGCATTGTTTTTGGATTTCTTCAGGGCGAAGTGCTGACTTCCAACAACACATCCGGAGCCCTGTGTATGGCTCAACCTTGGCCTGGTATGGCCAGAACCATTCATAACAACCACCAGAGATTTATTGACACGTACTTCCAGCCTTATCCTGGTACAGTTTTACGAGTTCAGGAACAGACCGCCTCTGTTTTCTTAATGTCTGTTTTCACAGAAAGAGAAATGTACAGTCTCTAAATCCTTCTGTACTGGTGCACATAATATAGGTTACTTCTTTACTGGTGACGGTGCCTATCGGTCTGAGGAGGGGTACTACCAGATCACCGGCCGCCTTGATGATGTCATTAACGTGAGCGGTCACAGGATAGGGACAGCAGAGATAGAGGACGTAGTGGTAAGGCCAATAACTGATTAACTTGAATGTCTTGCATTTCAAAAGCTCAAAGATACCTGATTAAACAAGGTTCACAGCTCTGAGCTTAAAAAGCAAAAACCACGTCATCTTTAAAGTTGAGTCCTTATTAAGCTCACAATGCATCTTTCTCTGGGAGCCCCAGAGCAATCTTCAATTTCTCTGTAAAACTGACCTGACTTTTATGTTGAGGAGCATCACTGCTAATGGGAGCATGGTCCGGCTACAGCCCACAGCCTAAATAGTAATGCGCTGTAGAGCTCACTTATCAGCTCATCACTTCGCTGATATTACAGATCAATATTAACTATTTGCCCATCTATAAATATTGGCATTTATAACGGTCAGAAAAAGAAAACAAAAGAAGACGCCCTTCAAACATGTTGTTGACATTGCACACTGTGTCCACCAGAGGGCAATCTTCAACTTCTCAGTTGGAAAGCCCCAAAATGCAATAAACAGCCGATTCGAGTGGAGGTGGGCGGAGCCAAAATGAGTAAATAAATTACTACATATTACAAATGTTATAAATCTGTTCAAGTTTACTGTATCTGAAAGAAAAAACATATTGGCTGATGTATCAGATGCACTATATGGTTGTTGTTTAATTTTTTTGTTTTAAAGCAATAGTTTAATGTCTTTCTAGAAGAACCACAAAGTATGAAGATGCTGAATTTATCCTGTTTGTGACTTCTGTAAACAGAATCAGTGTCCTGCAGTGGCTGAATCTGCTGTCGTAGGGTATACACACAGCATCAAAGGACAAGGTAAGAAACTCAGCACAGTTCCTTTCAGTGTAAATCAGTCAGCAATGTGTTTTGCTAAATGTAGCAGATAAATGTGTGATTTTTGCATCGTCAGGTGTCTACGCCTTTGTGGTGCTTAAAAAAGGCATCGATGTACAAGAGGCAGACTTGTCGAGGCAGCTAAACGGCATGGTATCTGAAAAGATCGCCAAGTACGCTTCTCCGGATTTCATCCAGGTAATTTTGTAGTGCTGACTTGAAAATGCTGGCAGTCATGATCTGACTTTATTTAATAACTTCTCATTGTGTTGGTGTTCGTCACAGTTTGCCAAGCGTCTGCCAAAAACCCGCTCGGGTAAGATAATGCGACGGGTGCTGCGTAAAGTTGTGGAGAGCGACTTGGAGGGTTTGGGCGACCTGAGTACTCTGGATGATCCTGCAGCAGTTCAGGAGATCATTCAAGGTCACGAGAAACTCTTGAGTAAAAATCGATCATAAGGTGTTTTCTGAAGGAGAGAAGAGTGCACAAGGCAAGCTTGCATGTTGCACTCCATTTTCATGAACCAGACCTGTGCCTTTGTATGAACACATATTTTTAATAGCCAGATCATTCCGATAGGCTCTTTTAAAATCTGTCTACACTCTCCAGATAAACCAGACCCACAAAACCTTTAAAAAGTTCCCACCTAACCTCCCAGAACTTTTTACAAAATAATGTTATTTCATGAAGCCAGATGAAATTTCAATTTTTGGACTATTTTACAAGTTCTATCCCCTTTAAGAAAGGGAAACATGGAATTTTCAGGGTTGGAAAAACAAATGTCAATGTCAAATTTGACAATCTAACCCTCTGAATCCTATCCTGGCCACGAACAAGCTGAAAGGGTGGTGATTTTGAACAGATTCAGAGGGCTAAAAACTGCAAACGAATTAATTTTACACAAAAATTCAAACTCTAAATCCAAAATCTTGTTTTTGTTCAGCACAATTTTCTAACCTTGAGCTTCAATGTCACAAGAGGTGGTATAGAGTCAGAGAAAAAAATTGCACCAAATTATTGTCTATGACACAATAACGGGAAAAAAGCATTGCTTGGTGATAATTCGCTACAGAGAAACTCAAAATGTGCACTTTAGGTAAACTTTAAAGGGTCGTATCACCATATGGGATTAGAGTCTGGCTGAAAGAATTTACTACATATGAGAGGTCTCTTTTTAGCCTACATTTTGATAGGATGATTTTTCTATCAGTGATTCTTAGGGTCAAAACTAATTTTCTATTGTTTCAAATTTCATATATCAGGTAGGAGATGGCATTTTTGAGCCATCACATGCCGGAAGAAATAATGTGAATTAAAAAGCACAAAATGTTGATGTACTTCAAGCTGGGATCATAGTATGAAGGCATAATTTTGTTTGCCTTCATCAAATATACCAATTTTCATGTGAGCAGACATACCGACATTTCTTAGAAGGAATTAAAAAGAATATTGTGTGAAAGTCTGTTTATTACACAGTAATAACCGTTTTCCCATTGGAAATGTTGTACACTAAGCTACTGTAAAGTCACATAAATGCATTAAAGATTTACAGAGTTGTTTTTGTTTTTATCTTAAAATGTGAACTTTATGTGGGACCAGAACTTTTTGAGTGGTGTGACACACGAGCCTTCTTCAAACTATTAAAGTACCTCTGTTAACAGAACAAAGTGTGCTGTCTGAGAGCACTGGAATGTTAGCGAGTGACACGGCGAGGACCCTTTACGTTCCTTATTCCCCACACTGATAGACGATGTTGAGTCAATAGTATATAATTTAATACAATGTAATCACAGCCTTACAGTACACCCCACATCTATATACCTTATCTCTTCAGCATGTGTTCGATTATTATCTTTTTCTTAAAAATATTTAGATTAAAAGCACCGTCTCCACTGAAGACCAGGTCAGTCTAGAAGCTGCCATTTTTGGAGATAACAGATGGCGTACACAAAAGCAACAGAACCAAGAAGTGATTGGGTGAAATTCCAGTTTTTTTTTTAGTCCACACACTAAAAATCAAAAGTTAATAGTGGATTAGTTTGATTGATTTGGTTCTAGGAAGAATTTTCACATTCTTCTAAAGACACTGTGTAAACATAAACACTGGTTAAAGCATTTCAAATAGATGGCCACAGTCACATTGCTTCATCTTTGAGACTGAGGTTTCCGCTAGTTCCTTTTAACTTTGTTAACTCCCATCGGCCTTCTCCACACAGCTTCAGCTGGACATCATGGTACTGGAAAAACAAAGTTTCACATAATGTAGTAACAGTTGGACAGATCTGAGAACAAGGTAAGAGAAGGCAGGTGAAACTAAGCCACAAGAATGTATTGCTGATCAACTTTACTCTTTTTGGAGATGTGGAAGAGTCATACAAAGCAACCCACTTACTGGGATTTGGCTCAACAACAGTGACTAAAGCAAAAGATGTGTCCAAGAACAGCAAAAGTTTTGAGTGTGCAGGCTGTAATTTCCACCAGTTATCCTAACTGGAGTCAGGATGTTTGGCCTACCTTCTCCAGGCTGCTGCGATGTCCCAGACTGACCAAAGTCATGCCCAGCTGTTTGCAAGTTCGGTACAGCTGTGCTTCCGCCTCCTCGGTCAAAGCACTAGTGGCTTCATCTAAAACTAAAGTTCAAACACCAGAAAATTGCAGACTAGAACACATCAGTCCGGTAAACACAGCAAACAGCCTCAGCTCACTTGAACCACACACTCAGCACGACTAAAAACTTCATCAGTGCATGCATGTTTTCTTATGAGATGCTTTAGCGAGTATCCAGAGGAGCATACTTGCATATTTGGGCTGCAGGTAGAAGAGTCGTGCAAAGGAGAGACGCTGCATTTCACCTGGAGACAGAACATCATACCTGCAGAGAACAAAAACAAGCTTGAGGAAGTATTACACAGTTTTACTTCTTTAATTGTTTCTTACCAGTTCCAATCCACTTTCTCATCCAGCCCGCCCGTCCGTTTCAGCAGACTGGACTGCACACACATCAAGGTTTTATTTAGCATGAGTGAAAATGAAAAGTAATTTCATGAAATAACATGCATTGGAGATGAAAGCAGAATTTATCTCACCACTCCGGCTAGTTCCAAGAATTGTATAATTCTGTCATCATCCACCGACCCTGAAAACATGACATGTAATTCTGGTTTTTCTTGAATTCTCTACAGCACTGCCATTTAGTATCAACGATCCTCAGTAAGATAAATACGCGCGCGCACACGTACACACAATATATTTGTAAAAAATAAAAATATGTTGATTCTTGATTTGGTCGAACAGTTCATTGCTAAAGAGGTTAATTTACAATAGAAGATCCTGAGGTACTTAAAGAGGGCTCTTTAGAGAGGCTGAGCTTTCTTCTTAACAACTTAAGAACTTGTAGAATTAAAGTGTAGTGGAAATTCATGTGCTCAGAAACATGGAAACTGTTGTCAAAGAGCACAGACAAACTGTCCTGTGTAATCAGTCAAAAAAAACAAAAAAGAACTGCAGGGAACGCATTGATGGGAACTGCACCCTAACTGAAAAGAAGTCTCTGCAGCAGATAGTGAGGACAGCAGAGAGGATCATTGGAGGCCCTCTCACATCCATCTCCCAACTCTATGACAGACCCATCATCCGACGTGCGAACAGCATAGTGAAGGACACTTTCCACCCCTCACATGCACTGTTCTCCCTCCTTCCATCTGGCAGACGGTTTCGCAGCATTAAAACCGTAACGACCAGACACTGCAAGAGCTTCTTCCCCCAAGCAGTCAGAGCCCTCAACTCACTACCATAAAAGGACTGATATAAACATACACCTCTACAAACACCTTATAATACTCATCAAAAGACTCAAAAACAAAAACTTCCACAAATCCACTACAAACTGGACCTGGGAACAATATGCTTACTTGAACACTCAGTCACATAGTTCTGAACACACATCTAAATTATAATATATTTGCACATTTTGCACGTCTTTGTCATGCCTCGTCAATAATATCCTAACGATAACTTGAAACTGGTATTCAATACCTACTGCACATTCCACTTTGTATTGTCTCTGTCCTGTCTTTGTTTATCGTGCAGTTAATATTGTATAGTTACCATTATAGTATTGTATAGTTAGTAATTAGTACCTTTTTAGCCCTAATTTTATCAAATCCTAGCATGTTATTTATTTGTAATTCCTAGTTTTATATCTCTTGGAGATATATCTTTTATATATTTATAAATGGACCATGGGGGGTTTACGGTGAAACAGCATTTCGGTACACTGTATACAGTGTATACTACTGTACTGACAATAAAGCTGTTGAATCTTGAATCTTGATGATTTCAGCAAGACAAAGCTGAAGCAAAAGGAACTGAGTGCAGTGCTGTCCTGCCTGCCACCGACAGCATTTGTAGCAAAGATTACAACAAAGGAAAGGCCCAAACCGCTGAGCAGCTGAGACGCTAAGTGGCACAGGGACAATGAGTCCTGCCACATTCAAAACTGCAGCAACCGTTCTCCCCAGTTTTGACACACTTAAAGGTGTTGTTTTAAAAGAAAGGCAGATGTAACACAGTGATGAGCTTGTCTCTGTCCCAACAAAATACACCACACACACAGATTAACTAATAGAGTAGTTTTCCTCTGGCTAATTAGCTGTTGATCACATTTAATACAATACCTGATGCAGGGTAAATATCCTTCAGTGGGTAGATCACCTGTTGGAAACAAGTGTTTCAGTAAATTCAGTAATTAAAGTTTTTCTTTTTTCTTTTTTAGATATAAACATATCAGCGCTTTATATAAAAGAAGAAATTTGTAGAAAAACAGCACAATAAGAAGAGACCTGCTCACGCAGAGTGCCATCGGTCAGGTAGGGTTTCTGTGGCAGGAAGAGCGTTCCTCTGGGCCCAAAGCACGTGGTCATCTGGACAAAGCCTGAGGGAAAATGAAGGACAGACAGCTGAATGAATGTATTTGTGCTTTACAGTTTCTATTTGATGGCTTTACACTGCCTTCTCATATCTCTCCCAATCAAAATAAATAAATAAACAAAAACAAGCTAGTAAATTTATTTACCCCCATATCGTGGCTTTTTAAAAACATAAAATTTAACGTAATGGAACCTTTGTTGTTGCTATTGTTCCTCAAGTCAGTGAAGTGCAGTACTGATGAGTTGTCAACAATACATGACAACATCCGTGTAAAACTATGATCTGTTTTTCATGTTCATACTTGCCATATACAAATCTCTTTAAATAACTCAGACTCAGTTTCTTTGTTATTTATGTATTTTTCCCGTCATTCTTAGTCCCCCCCCCCCATGTTATGCATTGTTATTATTGCCCTTTTTTGTGCCGTCTTCGCTTCTCCCGATTTGCTAAAGAGTTAATACAATAATAAAAAAAGATCAAATTAGGCCAAACAGTCTCAGTTCTTCTGCTCTCACCGCTGTGTGCTTCCCAGAGACGGTTGAGGACCCGCAGCAGTGAAGTCTTGCCGGTGCCCGTGTTCCCCACCACCAACAGATGAGTTCCCTGGCTGATTTTCAGATTCAGGTCCTCCACCAGCAGCTCGTCGGAGAAAGGGGATTTGTATGAAAGATGGTCCACGATGAAGGACGTGTCCACTGGGCCTGCGTGGATGTTGAAGTCACTGTGTGGAGAGGTGGTGATGTGTGATGTAGTTGAGGCTCAGAGGTTTTGGTATAAACATGAATTTTTACCATCTTTTCCCGTTTCCATTTCTGTATGTTTAATGTAATCTAATAAATTCTCCTCACATGCAGCCTGCTTCTCAAATCATCACACTGTGCTTCTTTTTTTAACGCAGCAGAGAATAATGTGCCCACACAAACCTGTCAAAGTCGTAGCTTTCTCCTGATGCTGGGTCGTAGTCGCACTGCTTGCGTAGGATGTCATCCATCACCTCCCTCAGCTCCCCGATCCTGACCGCAACACACACACACACACACGCACACACACACACGGTTATGCAAAGGTGGACGGTATACACAAATCCTGCTGTCATCATTTGTCCTCAAAGAGGTGAATTTAAGTATGCAGCCTGATACCTGTGGGTGTATCCAGCCACATCTGACAGAGTAGTTGACAGGTCTATTAACTGCGTGAAACCATTTATCAAGTAGATGCACACAAAGGCGTTCTGAGTGTGAACAAGGAGAGGGAATAAGAAGCAGAGAGTCAATAAGAGACTAGGTTTGTTTGTTTTTTCAAAAGGTCTGCATGCACAACAAAACATTCAGAAGTCAAATCTGTGTGCAGCGCAAGAGATGGCGTTTACGTTTTTTGAGGGGATAAAAAGGATTTTGGTGCCACCTAGTGGGTAAACTACTCTACTAACAAACATGATGGATTTCCTCTTTCAGCCCCACTGTAAGGAAAGCATTAGGACAGTGTGCACTCATGCAAGACAGCAGTTTTGGATTTTATCTTCTAATTTAGTATTGATGTCATCAGGTTAAAAATATGCACAGATACTCAGAACTATCTGGCTCCCACATATTGAAGTAGCCACTTCATTAGGTACACTTGTTCAGCAGCTTATTATTGCAACTCTTGAAATAGCCAATCACATGGCAATGCTTTTAGACGTGCAGACATGGTCAAAACATCTTGCTGAAGTTTTAGCTAAGCATCAGAATGAGGAAGAAGGTGGATTTGAACATGGGATGGTTCTAGGTACCAGACTGGTTTGTGTGAGGATTTTACAAACTGTTGCCTCTGCTGAGATTATCCTCAGACAAACATCTCTAGGCTTTACAGAGAATGATAAAAAAATAAAAATAAAAAAACAGAGAGAAAATATCCCATGAGCAGCAGCTCTCTGGGTGAAAATGCATTTAAATGTCAGAGGTCAGAGGAGGGTCCTTCCTCTTTGAGTCCCTTAGTACCAACTAAGCATAATATAAGCATCACAGCTTGCATACCATCTCCATACCTATATGATCACAGTTTACCCATCTTCCAATGAAACTTGTTCCAGCGAGATAATTCACCACGTCACAAAGAACAAATCATCTCAATCTGGTTTCTTGAACATGAAATCTTGTACTCAAATGGCCTCTGCATTCACCAGATCACAACCCAATAGAGCACCTTTGGTATTTGGTGAAACAGGAAATCCATATCATAGATGTGAAATTGACAAATCTGCAGCGACTGTGTGATGTTATCATTTTAATATGGACAAAGATCTGTGAGGAATTTTCCAACACCTTGTTGAATCTTGCTGAAACTTGTTGAAAAAATGAAGGCAGCACTGAAGAAAAAAGGGTGTCTAACCTAGTACCAGAAAGGTGTACCTAATAAGGTGGCTGGTACTTTTACATTTATTGAGGTATTAGGTTATCATGCAACATAATACAAATGGCTCAAACTGCTGCCTAACCAGGATGTACACAGTTCCTTTTTTTAATCGTTTATATAGCTCTGTTTTAAGTTCTATTTTGACATAAATAAAAAGAGATATTTAAATAAGAAAAGACATAAAACATGTCTACCTTGCTGATGAGAGCACTAAGTTCACCAGGAGTGAGGCTATCGTAAACACCACTAAAAATGGGAATGGCGATTATAATGTAGCTCAGGAATCCTCCAAGGTAGTCAAATGTGTTCACTCCAACTGTGAAAGGAGACATTACAGGCTTAGAGGTTGAGTGTACAAAGTAGTGTTATATAAGCATGATAACAGTAAGGTATAGAACTTTCTTACTATAAAGCCAGAGCTCTTTGTTTATGAGCCTCTTTTGAGTATACAACAGAGCCTGCAGTCTGCGGTCCGTCCTCATGTGCTCCACTTTACCAGCTCTGCAAGTAGAGACAGGCGGATTTTTTTTTTTTCCATTTCGTTCTCTGGTTTCATTCGATTTCTGAATAAGCTCCATCAATACATCTTATCAATACAGGAAGATAAACTCAAACTGTCTGGCAACAATAACAGCCACCTTTGCAGCATCAGTAATGTTGTGGTTGTGTCTCACCTGTAAAAAGCTGCAGACTCTGCATTGACACGGATTTGCATGTGCTTGAATCTAGACATGAAAAAAACATGTGTGATAAAAATGTGCATCAATTGCAATTTAAAAGAGATCCATCTCGCTCATTTCCAGATCCTTACTAGACTACCCACAACAGTATATTTGCATGATTCACAGTTCAAAGCAATGTGGATGAACAGCCTCTCAGTTCATCCACTGTAGGAACAGCCGCACGTTTCACATGTCATGTAATGCTTCCTTCTGCACAAAATAGACCTACAGAGCACAACCTACTCCAATCAGAGGTGGAGGAGCAGATGATACAGAGCTATAAAGAATATGAAAATATAACAAATAGCATCACTTTTACAATAGAAAAGCACACAGATCAGTTTCCCTCAATAATCCACCAATCTCACTTCATAGTATACCCCTCAGGAGGCTTCTGTTGTCTACTCTCACTGATTTCATAAAGATCTGAATCTGACTGTTTAGAGCAGTGTGAAACCTGAGCTGGTGGCTTACAGAGATCATGTGTACCCTGAACTCATTATTTGAGGATTTCTCCATGATTAATATAATCATTGCATGCTGTTGTGACAGTATACACATGACAGGAAATAAAGAAAACCATAAAAGATCCACTTTAACAGAAACCAGTTGATCTGTTCCTCTCTGAACACAAAGGGAGGCTGTTTCAGCTTGTGATAGATTCTTCTTTTAAAAAAAAACAAGCTGATGCATATCCTGTGTTACACAGAAGTAGGGCTGGGTATCGTCACTGATTTCTAGAATCGATTCAATTCCGATTCACAAGGCCCCGAATCGATTCGATCCACGATTCGATTTAATTCGATTCGATTTAAATCTGGGAAATTTTGACAGTCAGAAATATTATAATTCAGATCAGTACATTTACATATTTTTGTATCAATAAAAAGGAAGCTGACACACGCAAGACTTTATCACAGGTGTGAGCATCACAGCAGAGGCCTTTGTGTCAAAGTAGCTGAGGATAAAACACAGAAAAACATGTAGGTGATTTTCCTGGCCTGGGATTTTATAAAAATATTCTGCAGTACATCAAAAACGAAAGAAAACCATTAATCAACATATGAACATCACCTCTGAAGTTACAGCGGTTTTATTACAGACACAGCGTTTTGCATTTTGAATAATTTTAAAAAGTTTAAATTTGTTCAGTATTGAACAGCAGAAATGAGGTTTTCTTTTCGGAAGAATGTAAAAGGGAAAAAACAGCGGCCGACAGCCTGTAAACAACAGTAGACTTGTGCGTAACAAGCAAGCGAATAATGAAGAAAGGGAAACTGTTCTTGAAGTACAGAGAGAGAGCTGTGCATCGCAGTGGAAGCAAAACAGTAAAAGTCTGAGTGAATTCATGACGATGTTTATGTGAAGCGTTTGGATCTTCTTTTGCTGCTGGTTCGGTCAATATTGTTTGGAGAGAGATCAAACTAACAGCTTTAGAATCGGCGCATAAAGGGCGTGAACACAAAGCGCAGACCCGCCGACAGATCAGAGTCAGCGAGCTGTCGGCTTTCAGCCCCGACTGTGAGAAAAGCGACATCTAACTGATTCTGATCCGCGGGTCCCGCTGTGTGTTTAAGTCTTTGTGCAGAATCCGTGTTCCTGCTCTCATTTACTGTCTTAACTGTTTGGTGGTTCTTGAAATTTTGTGAGATTTCACCTGAGATTCTGGCATTTTGGGCAAAATAAATTTATATTAAAAAATCGATTCAGGATTTTAATGAATCGATTTTACGTTATCCAAGCCAGAATCGATTTTAATCGATGAATCGATTATAAGAACCCACCCCTACACAGAAGGCATTGCGCCAAAGCCTACAGATATTTCCTTTTAACAGAACCCAAGTGTCTTTGACAACAAATACAGGAAGGATTTGTTTCAAACAAAGCTGGCAGAATACCCAAAGACTCTGTTAGAGGTTAAATCAATCTGCTGTTAGCACAAATTTACAAACTTATAAAGGCTGAACCTACCTGAAGTCTCCCTCCAGTTTCTCTTGCTCAAAGAGAGTTGACACAATCGGCCCCATGAGGATTTTATTGGCAATAGTCCCGATTACAAAGTAACCAAAGATACTCACAGGACCAATCCAGCCAGTGCTGCAAAGCAAAACAACTTTAGGAGCCCGTTACATCAAAATACATCAACAACACAACACTTAAAGTGCACGCAGTGATATTCAAAGAGTCATTTTGCTGCTTTTACAGCTCACATTTAACCTTTTTCCTCTCTGGAGGCCAGCATATCGAGTCCAGGCTGTACATGTTATATAAATGCAACCAGCGCCATTTTCAAAGGTCACCACCTATGGCACGAATACAACAAAGACCACCTGGTATTACTACAACTACGGCTGATGTAGAATTTGTTGAGCCCAGGATTTTTTAGAAAGGGTTAAAGGGGTCTGTTATTTTTACAAGGCTGTTATCTTCTCTCTAACTGACAGTTTTTGATAAAGTGGAAGCAAACAGAGTCATTTTTTCCAAATCTTACTGCAGTCTGATGATAAGGACAAGAAGGTTTATTGTATGTCAGAATATGCTTCCCATCCATAGTAGAGGTTGTTCTTTTGCCCTCACTGTTTTGCAGCCTGTTACTAAATTTAAGGTTGTTCTTTTTTTCCAGCTGGAAATGTCAAACAGAGCTTAGGGGTTAACAAGAAGCCCCAATTTAGCCTGAATTTTAATAAGGTCAAAGTTGCAGCAGACCTTTTGTAGAGCACATGTAATGCTTTAAATTACATATAACAGGTATTTATTCTTCTAACTTTCTAATTCCATCCCTTGTTTTATGTACTCTGGGCCTCTCTAAAGGACAGATATTCAGAAACGTGGCTGTAAAACTGTGGCACCCCGACATAGCTGAATGATCTCTACCACAGTGTGTGATGGGGTTGATCATACAGCACAACGTGCTCACCTGTGAAAGCAGTGGTAGGTGTAGTAAGTCAGGGTAAATGGTGAGATGATCAGGCGACTCGCCATGCTGCTCATCTGCTTACACAACCTCTCTGCATCCTGACTGATCCGCTGGTCTCTGCCCACAACAACGCAATTAGACAATGACAGCAAAACATTTTCATGCATAACAATACACCAACCAGGAAATGCATTCATGCTTACGGGTTGTCTATGTCCTCTCTGAGCACGTTGAGCGTGTAGTAGACTCTTCCCTGGAAGTAGGCCGAATGGAGGCTCTCTGTTAGCGTCTTCCTCCAGCTGACATACATCTGATTGCAAATGTACTGGTCAATACTTTTCAACTGCATGGGAGGGGAACAACAAAGAAGGGGAGAGAGAAAAAGTAACAATAAGTGACAATAACTTAAATAAAGATGTTATAGATCAGGAAAGACCTGCCACAGAAGTTCCTTTAAAAAGCAACATGCTTAAATAAGCTGACTAAAGTTAGTTTCTTAGGTTCAAAATCCAAGCAAACACAA
Organism: Copadichromis virginalis; assembly: GCF_057382275.1. Taxonomy (NCBI): domain Eukaryota; kingdom Metazoa; phylum Chordata; class Actinopteri; order Cichliformes; family Cichlidae; genus Copadichromis; species Copadichromis virginalis. The sequence continues at coordinate 9,660,255 of NC_140632.1, forward strand.
TCAAGACCAAATGCATGCGGCTATAAAATGGTCATGTCAGGTTGTCCTGACCTTATAAAGTTGCTACTGTTACAGCATCAATCCAAAGGTGTGATGCCATGCAGTAAAACATAAGAAACTATTTATCAAACTTTTGACTTAGGTATTTGAAATGCGCATCTGAATGTAACAGATAATGTACACTACTAAACAGGTTCTGATAAATAAAGTAAATGCAGTTGCAGAGACTTAGTGTTAATCTTATAAAAACTGTATATTTCACAAACCAAACCTGCACGACTCGCGTTAATTAATTCGATCCCAAGAGGAGAAACAAATCCCTTTAGGCTTGCTTCAGGAAGTGCATCCGGCATAAAAACGGCGCCAAATCAAACACAGAGCTACCACTGCGGTGACCCCTTGCGAATAGGGGAGCAGCTAAAAGCAGCTATTTCTGTTTCCTTAAATCCTTAAATCTACGTATTTCATTTAAGCGTTTAAAAGGGAAAATGCAGTTTGACATACTTCTGATACAGTGCGTGAAACTGATATGCTGCACACAGAGTTTACACCTATTGTTAATTTCCAGCCCTTGTCAAGCTAAAATCACAATACACTATAAATACAAAACTACCATAAATACACATATTAGTAAAATATACAGTAGTAAAAGAAAGATGCAGAAAATTAACATTATTTCCAAATGTATGAACAGCAATTAAATTATCATATAAATGATTTAAATGACTACACCTATACCAATCAATATGAGATGGGTTTCTACTATAGCTTTAATTTGACCAGGTATGTGTCTCAATAAAATTTAAAATAAATTTTTTTCAGGGGCGACTCGCCCAAGAAAGCATAAACAGAAATACTGGACACGCGTGAGACAGCGTGTCTGTAGGGTGTTAATCTTATTTGCTTTGCAGGATAAATGCTACTGTGTTAGTATGTTGACTTCTGTCGTTCCTCTGCTACTTTAACTTACTGTGGAGTTGAATAAAATGAGCACCATGGCAGTGCCCACCAGACTCCTGAAGCCTGAGTAATTTTTGTCTGCCAGCACATTGTAGAAGTGGCTGGGGAGGACTCCCACCTGGTAAATGATCAGCTGCTCTGATGACAGAAAAACATGTGTTAGCACATTGTATCATGAGGAAGGAGTCAGTTCAAACAGTGACTCATAAAAGAGCAAAATGATTAGCTAAAGGTCATCAAGAAAGAGACAAAGCCTCCTGTGGTCAGGGCTCATTTGACTGCAGTCAATGCAAGCTTTCTGATGCTATCAGAAGTTCCTCAAAGTTAGACCACAGTCTAAGTTTACAGTTTCCTCCTCTTTTTGTTCTATTACACTCCTCCAGCTGTTACCTGCCAGAGTAACGCCCAGCAGCGTCCCAAACATCAGGACACTCTGACTGGTCCATGATGGGAACAAGACCTTCTGGATGCTGCAGAACCTCTGCACAAACCTCCAGTCTAACTGTGGCCTGATTTGTGTGAACAGACAGAGAAAGAGTGGAAATTACAAGCTATTTTGAATGACCTTCACTCCTCATTCCCCAGCACCACCTTAAAACCCAAAGAGTGAGTGCAGAAAAGGTTCCTACCTGTCCCTGCCTCGGAGATTTGTCTTTTCCAAACGAGGCATGTGCGCGGGCGGCAGATGACTTGCTTATGTACACAAAACTTCACATAAGTTGTTCGTGTGTCATAAAAGCCGATCCAGCCGGCAGGTCAAGGTAAACTAAGATTAGCAACAGGAAAACTTTTAACTGTTAGCGAAGAAAGTTGGAAACAAAATTCAACGAAAAATCTCTAAAATAACTACTTCACTTACTGCTGTCACGGCTACATTAGTTAACCAACACGTCATATAACCTTAATGTAATAAATCCTGCTATCCTGCTGCTCCACTGTGAACCACAGGAGTAGAGGAAAAAAATGTTTTGGACGGTAACTGTCAAACTACGGACTTCCGGGTTATCAGGTGACCAGCAGTTTTCAAAATAAAAGCTCAAATAGCTTTTAGGCGGAATTTTTAAAAAATTGAAAGCGATTCTACACGAGTGCACGTGCACTATATAATTAGTCTATTTATTTTTTATTTTAAAAAGTATCAAGCGCCAATTTGACATGTTCAAAACATTTATTCCTGGAAAAAAGCAAAAAATACTTCACAGGGACACCTAGGTGGGAATAAAGCCTAATCACACTCCATCCTGCTTTAAGTTTTTTAGATTCACTTTTTGCTGAAAAAGAGGTAATGTACAATTAAAAGATAATGTACAATCATATATAAATGCTTTTCCACTACCATCTCAGGTGAATGGAAAAATAAAAAAAAAAGAAAATAAAGAAAAATAAAGAAAATAAAAAGATGTAGCTGCAAGTCAGTCTTTAAAATAATTTAACTATATAAACATAGAAGCAACTTAAAAATTCTAATGTTTCTGGAATAATATTTAATTATGAAATAACTGTAATATGGCACAAAAACAAATTGCTTCCATTGTGGAATGACAAGTTCAAGAGTCACGTTTGGTGAAATTCTTTTATTTATTTATTATTTTTCCTGAGAGATGATGTCTTGAGAGCCTTCAAAGTAATTTCAACAGAAATCTAAGATTTTACAGTCTCTAAGTGCATATGTCTTCTTTTTTGTCCATTTGGCCACAATATTTACAATATTAAAAAACACAACACACTAGCATAAAAATCCCAGATGCACTAAATGGTTTCCATCAATTTTCTTAACCGCTTATCCAGATCCATGTTTTGGCCATCACTGGGTGAGAGATGGGGTACATTGTGGACAGGTCTCCCATCTATGTTGTGAGTGGCTTCACCTGAATTTATTTATAATACAACAAAATAAAATACTCTTTTTTTCTTTTTAAAATATTTTATTTTTTATTGTCTCCAAATGTTTTAAATATACACAGGTATCAGACAACAAGAGAAAAAAAAATGGGAGAACTGATGGAAATAGCAGATCTATAAATAGCCCTACATGTTCTGATATAAGTCGGGCATTGATATTCGGACTGATTATTAAAACAACACAAGAAATTACAAACAGTTACAACAATCAGACAACTTTTAGGGTCTAAGGTTTTGCAGACTGCGAGAGTAAGGAGAACTGAAACGTCTCTGGCATTCAGAGCAATAAAGTATGAATAATATATTCCTTTGTTTCCCAATACAACCATTCATCAAATACAATGATAAAATAATTTATCAAAAATATTGTTTTTCATTAATTCTCTACTATCAATCGACTTAACCTAAATTTGGGCCAAAGTTACACAGGACAACGCTGAATATGGAAATGTAGAAAAATAGTGATGACATATACGACCCACTAAAAGGTAAAGAGTCCTCCGTATTTACATACAGATCATTAAATGTCCTGAAGCCTGGAAGCTTAAATACTTACAGTATTTTTCATCGCTTTGATTTACAGATTCATATTTTGGTTTAATTTCAAAGAGTCAAACTCTCCAAAAAAAAAAAAAAAAAATTTATATTTGAACAATAGATTCCACAATGATGAATATGAGCATCATTACAGTACTTTATATTTAAGTAGCTCCAGTTAACACTTAAATGTGTTGAGCACAGGTGGATCTTAAAGGATAAGGCAGGTGATATCCCATCCATTTAATAATTCAACAAATCCCCCAAAAAGATCAAAACCAAAAGACACATTACTTTTAAACTCCTCCAGAGCATGGCTGCCAGCTCATAAACTTAAGCCAGTGGGTTTTGCAGTTTTTAAGCAAGTAATTATTCATAAATAATTAATACTTGTGGTTTTGTCTGTATCAGCATGACTGCATACGTGAGCTGTTGTTCTCATGGTAATGAAACGTCACAGCTGAGGGGTGTAGTACAAACAAATTTCCCCATAGCCAGGCTTTCTTTGCCTCTGCTGGCTCAACAAAACCTAAAACCACAATTGGAGATAACAGATATGACAACAGTGGTTCTTATCGTTCTCTGTTAGGCGAGGTTTTCTGAGTGCTAACAAAGAGGGCATTTCACAGGTCACGTGACTCTTCTTCTTCTGCACAAAAGGTTCCCTATGTCTGTTGCCTAGTCGATCAGAGATGTTATCAGATGATAAATTGGTGATGCATGAAGATAACATAAATGACAAGAGATTAATGCTGCAGAAAATGATTAATCTTGGGATTTATCCCAGAGCCATAAAATAAACATTTTAATTCAAGTTAATTATTTTAGTGCTGAGTGAGCCCTCTGAAACTTTCAGCTGCTCGACACGGCACTTTAAACCATTAATATGACTTTGTAGTACACCCCTCTGGCTGGATACACACCGCACTGTCAATCGATTCATTACCGATTCTAGTCTTTTGATGGGATTTAACGATAATGGAAACACATAATACCATAGGACTTATCCTTTAAAACGCCCTTAATCATGCAGAAACAGAGCCTTCCCTTGTGTCAAAACAAGCAGCATGTTCACCATATCAACAGGACATGGCAGTTTGCACACAACAGTTAGGCAAGACCTAAGATCTTAAAGAGGAGAGGCACAAAGCACGCACAACTAAAACCCACAACACTGTAGACGATGTAACGATACGGCAGCTCCACTTTCATTTGCTGTCTCGCCCGTCTTACATCGTCCATGGGCAGCCCAAATAGTCGGCATAAGAAAGGAATAGTCACTGCTTTCATAATCATCCTTGTGACGAGGAGTACGGCGACTCCGATGAAGAAGCGTAGCATGGAGCGCAACACCAAGCTAACGCTGAGTGATGGCAATGTTAGAGGAAGCGATGACAGTGGAGGATCCAGCTGGAGGCCCAGCTGATAGTTCACGTGGGAAGCTAAAGCAGCTCCTGCCCCAGTGCCCAGAGCTTGAGCTGTATCGCCCCGAGAGGTGCTCCACGAATCCAGAGAGAAAGCCACAAGTCCGAAGCCCACATGTGATATGACAATCATAAGTGGAGCGTAGCTGCCCATCATGTAGTAGTTGTCAATCTTCCCCAGAATTGGTTGGAAGAAGGCGAGAATAAGGAGGGTGTACAGGAAGCCAGTGATTACCTCCTGAAACACAGGGACATAAATCATTGTAAAGCAGCAAGACAGTTTCGGTAGCATTTAAGGAAAGACAGAGTGCTGACAAAGCATATTTAGGGCTGATGATATATGTTTAATAACAATTAAACTTTTTTTTTTTTTTTTTTTAAAGTAACAGTAGTACACACATCCAATAAACAACCAAATAAAAAATGCTTTGCTGCTACCTGTCCTGTAGGAGGTGCTACAATTACACTTTCCTCCATGAAACATGTCCTTTAAGTTGCAGATTACTCCACAGTCATAAAAAAGTCCAGTTAGGATCAGGTGAGGTGCTGACAGATCAGCAGGTGTTACCATTGGAGGAAGCAGTATCTCCATAGAGCTGCTACCAGGTCACAGGTTTGCAGGTCACAGTATCTAATCTAATCTCAGCGCTTTAATTTGTTTATTGGCTCTGTTAACATCATGTTCCATGAATTATAAATGTCAACTTCATACTTATGTTATAAATCTGTTAATGGGCTTAGCATTGTGTTTTAGTGACAATGCAGAAATGCTAAAATACTGCATCTTCAAATTATATTTAAATAAATCCAGGAAAAAGTAATAACAATTATTACTAAACCCTTCTCAGGATTATTTCTTTTTCCAAATTCCCAAGGTTTCCCTAATTACAATAAATTTTACCTTTTCCCTAAAAAGCCAGCCTGAAAGACCATTAACCAAAGGCCAAGAGATGTTTTTTATCAGAGGTTTCCAAAACCCAGCAGTATGGTACGCAGATTAAAAAGAAAAAAAAAGCACTTACTTCCTCTAACTGCTACACGCAACAGGAAATGTATTAAGTAATCAGAAAAAAATGAATTTGATACTAACAATTGGAAAAATAATGTTTTGTTTTCAACTAAAAGTCATCTGACAGCTCCTCTCACTGCAACAGTTGGACCGAAAGTAATTTTAAGTATGCATGCAAGTGATATCTGAGATATGCACGCCACTCGCAGCAGGTATCGTGACAGTGGAAGTTCTCAGAAATGCATTTTGCCTTACCAAAGTTTCATATTGAGGCTACACTAAGACTATAGTATAAGAAGGCAAATGCCTGCAGGCTATAATGGAAGTAAAAGATGCTGAATGAGGATCACCACTGAGAACATTTAATTTCAGGTTAAAAACTGCAGCTGCTTACCAGAACGGAGTGCATCCCCATGTAGACTCGGCTTACACAGACCAGGACACTCCAGCTGAGAGCCACACAGAAGCCCAAGAGGAAAGGATACTATAAGAGAAAACAGAGAATGCATTAAAAAAAGCTGAGATGATGTCTTAATTGGAACAAAGCCAAGCTACCCAGGATGTTCACCATCAGTGGAAATCACAGCTTTAAAAACTGCTGTGATCAGCAACCTAAAGCATATTGTATTTGAAACTGATGCAAGGGTCACTGAAAACGTGTTGTGAAAACAACTCTGAGTCTCCATTAGTCTGCCCTTTGTCACAGTAGTGCATCAAAAGCTGAATGCTAACATCAGCATGCTCACAATTGCAGCAATGTTGAGACATCTGTTTACCATGATTAGCACCTTACTCAGCGTTTCCTGAGTAACATGACACGACTATCAGCTGAGAATGGCATCACTTGTGTAAACTAAATGTAAACTAAACTATTGGTAGAGTAAACTACGACCTGATTTTATCTGTGTGCGAAAATTCGAATTAAGCTTGATCAATATTTATCGTGGGTGGACGTGAAAGAGTTACAGATTTCCTGGAAAAAGTTGTTGAGATATTTAATTCAGAACCACAAATGTCAGCTTCACCGTGGTGCAAGACGAAAAAAAAAAATTAGCTGCTTCATCCTCTGAACCAATCAGTTGGACTGACTGAAAAACCAACAATCAATTCTAGCAAATATTGGCCTTGGAGATGGCTCTCAGCCTATCAGCAAATAAGAAGCCATTTACCAATGGCAGTGGCCAATGATTATCTCTTGTTCCATATTAGCTTTGGCTAAAGATTTAAAAATAGTGCAAAGAAAAGCTGGAAGTCTTTACACCAGCTGGGTTATTTTCATAAAACCTCTGGCACAAAACGGATAATAAATAACACCAAAAAACAAAAATTAAAACCAAATAGCCACACTGGCTATCAGCCAAATTGTCATCTATATATTTAGATAACCCTCCCGCCATACTATGACAGCTTTTATGGCGTATATCTTTTGAAACCTTTTGTAACCTTCTTCTCTGAAATTTTTCACCTCTTCCTCTGAAGTCCTGACACTGCAGCAACTTAACACGGAAGAAGGTTCATGCAGTTCAGAGAGCTACATTCATTCAGTTCAAGGCCTGGTTGCAGGTGTACCATCAACACACACTTAATCAGGTACTGAGCGCTTCCTCCCTGGTGCTGACCTTCCTTTCTCTCTCTTTCCATTCTTTTTATCTCTCGGCACAAACCCCCCTTTTATATCCTCTCCCTCTCTGTTCCTTACTTTTGTCTCTGCCATTGCTCAAAGAAACGACACAGGCCAAATTCTTAGGCAGCTCCTGTTTTTGTCTCTGCTGTGTCCACAAAATAGAAATAACAGTTTAAGAAGAGACATAATGGACCCCTGTTATGTTTGCTTCGTGTACTTAGGCTTGTTTTACTGTACCACTGTGAAGGAAAACATAGTGAGGCAAATGAAAGACAGGTGTGAAAAAATGAGGTCTTTCAAATCAAAAAAAAGATTAGGTAAGCATTAACTGTAGTTTTATGATGAATTCACTACTCAAAGTTGCATTTAAGAGTTGTTGCCACCTCTATTTTGGGACAGAGTCCATTTCTTTTTTTGGTCATTTATTGATTAAAAGTTCTCATCACTCAATATAACCCATTCACAGCTTCAGACACATGTTTATCTGTATTCATTGATGCGTTTTAAGTTCAAACCATTTTAACTGACTATGCAGGCAGTGGATCCCTTTTGTTTGGAGCATGAAGGCTGGAAAAAAAATGTTTTGTGTTCTTCGATCTGGTCGAACTGGACTTCCCCGCCCACTTTCCTAGAAAACCGACTCAATCACAGGATACCTTTGACACTTTCTCCTCCCAAAGCGCATTCATTGCTTCCTGCACTTGCTCTGATATTGTGATATTGTTCATTTAAATAAAAACAAAACACAGCTTGGTTCTTTCTCCTTATGTGAACCTCTGTAATCCAGCTGTCAGTCCACTTCTTTAATGTCTTGTTAGGGGCACAAATCAAAGCATAAGCTTGATATATTACAGCTTTTGTTACGATTTGATCTAAGCTGTGCTGTTCTTCATTAAAGACTGGTCACTGAAGACTAACTGGGATTTAAATGGCAGTCCTTCAGTCGGATTGGCCGGCTCTTTGAGACCGAGGGGCCCTGCACAAAATAGTGTATGCTGGGCTTTCTGTTGGTTTGCGCTTTTCAATGTCAAGTTTACATGAAAAGAAAAAACTAAACAAAAAAGAAAACATTTGGACCCCATCTGGGAACTTGGCACCTCTGCCCACCTGTGCCGTGAATTATCAAAGTGTCCTCATATCCTGTGTTAAAGCTAGACCTTTGAAATCTAAGGCAACATGAAGAAGAAAAGCATTTACAATGGTGTTCAAAGAGCATGCCTTGACCTGGAATTCCACATTTACAAATCATTTCTGAAGATAGCATGTTTCACTGAGTAGCATAAAAATTGGAAAAGCTTTGTATTGAGATCGCAGTAAAAGTAAAGCAAGCTAGTATTTGACAGATGCTCTGAAAATATTCCAAAATGAGCATCTGCAACCTTTAGAAATCATTTTTATGGCTGAAATATTACAAAATAAAAAAGTTCACCAAGTGTCACCCTGACACAAAAAGAACTGAAACTGCTAAAAGGCATGCTTACGCAGCATTTCTCTTGCATATCCCGCATATTTTATATTTGAGCAACCAAAAATAAAAATGTTGCCTTTGCAAAGTAGAATCATTAAGAGTGCAATTTACAACAAGGTTTCATAAGTGGCCTGTACTGGATTAAAATTCATTTTTGTTTATCAAATGTCCAAATAAAATAACAGGAAAATATATTAACTTTTTTTTTTTAAGTCAACACAGACTCATGTCCTTGAATATATGCAGATTAAACAAGCAGTCACCTGTGTGCAGTCATATCACAAAAGTCTATTCTAAGCCAAAAAGTTCTGCTATACAGCTGAAAGTAACATCTAGTGCACCTGCAAATGCAAACATCCTTTTGTACAGTCCTCCAAAATCCCAACTGCACAGTGATCAGTGTTGATGACCCTGTGCTTCAGAGTTCACCGGGAATGTGAGAAGTGTGAAAAAAGCATCAAAGAAAACAAAAATACAGTATAAAACATACAGGCAGTGGCTGCAGTGGACATTTTTTTAAATTGTTTTTAACATTTAGTTTCACTTCAGCTCTTTGTATGTTATAGCTTCAATCTTCTCCACGGCTGGCTAGTGGACTGACAACAACACAAACATGAGTAGCCCTAAGACCGGTTGCACCACATATTTTTTTACACAGCCCAATCTGACAAGAAACACTCTTCAGCAGAGAGACAGGCAGTCCAAAAAACTGCCAACTGACTATTTACAGGCTGCCATAGCTGAACAATAATTTCCCCCTTAACAGAATACAGACTTATGTGTTGGTCTTAAATGATAAATTCTGATAAGCTATAGAAATCTCTCTTACTATTTCAGTTTTCTGAAAGATGATTATAATTTTAAAGGATGATCCACTTTGCAGGACCAGCAGATGTATCAAATAGCACTTTGTAGTAAAAACATAAAGCAACACTGGGGATTCAAACTCCAGGGGTGTAACAGTGTGCATACAAAGCATATGCATCCTGTTCAGGCCTGTTCCTGTCCAGAGGAAAGCCATTGTGTGGATTGTGCCTTGAACACTCTGCTATGAAACTGGGACAAGTGGGATCTCTGTTTTTCCACAGACAGTCGGAGAGTACTGGAGTCTCTCTACAACTTTAACTACAGTAATCATAGTTTTATTTGGATTGATCATGCTGACCACCATGCACAATGAAACATTCAACTCCCTAATTGTCCATTCTGGGACAGAAAATACCCCCGCTGGAGACAAAGATCTTTGGGGTTGTGTCCACTGTCAAACTCTAACAAATCAAACAAAAAGTTTTTTGTTTTTTGTTTTTTTTTAAATTGCATATCTTATAATAGTAAAATATCAAACTGCTGCTACAGACAAACTGAGCCAGTGAAGCTCTGATCTAGTCGCCTAGAGGTCAGTGGGGAAAAACTTCTACTGGACACTGTAATTTAGTTGGGTTTTTTTTTTTCTTCTGGGGTCTGTCTAGCTATATATTTATTAGTCAAGCTTCTCGGATGAGAGGTGAAACGTCTTCAAGCAACTTAAAGAAGTCCAGACGCTTTTCTTTGCAAGCTCCTTTGACTACGATGACCTGGATGACTGAGAACCTTCACAGACATATATATTTATTACACTTTTTTAATCCGATTAAAGCACCTGGACTGTGTACATATGCTCACCTGCCACCGTCCGTAGGTCAGCATGAAGAGACAGAAAGGCAGGGCCGTGCCCGTCATGGCGTGCGTGGATGGCATGCTGTACTCGGAATTGTAGAAGACCTCCACCTTTACCACAGGAGGAGAGGCCGGTCGGGACCAGCGGATCATGTCCTTGGTGGACTGTCCCACGAACAGGTTCCAGGCCCAGACCACGATGAGTCTCCGGCTGACCAGGGCGTCGATGTTCCATAAGACGAAGGGGAAGAAGATGATGAAGAACATCTCGTTGCCCAGCTCAGTGCCAAACGTGAACAGGTAGAACAGAAACTTGTTGTGGATCAGGAACTCCTGACCGGTATCTCCGGTCAGTGAGTTCCTCCGGAGCGGTTTTGCTATGGTGGTTTCTGAGTCTGCTGCTGCTGATGAGCTATCGGGCCCGGTGGTGTCGTCTCCCAGCATCCCGTTAACTTGCGGCGTGGGACCATCTCCGGCTGCTCCATTTCCAACACCTGCATCTGAGCTCTTTGCACCTTGCTGGACCCGCTTCCTCAGCCCCGGACGGTCCGGCTCAGACACCCCGCTGTCCGGTGCATCCGGAAATGTTCCTTCAACGCCGCAGAAATGTTGAAACCTTGCTACAAGTTCTGGGTCCTGTAGATAATTACATATCTGCACAAACGTCTTTACAAAGTTCGCCATATTTTAAAATAATTTATATCAGTTAGCAAACAGGAGTTAACTCTATTTAGTCATAAAAAGCGAAGTTCATTATCCAGGAAGCTAGACAGAAGTGCAGCTCGGCGGCCGTTGCATTCCTCTCAAACAAAATACCACAAACCGAGCTAGCAGAGCGGCTAGGAACGCCTCTATCTGCTACCTGCAACCAAAGCACCGACCTTGAATGACAGCATGGAAACTCTGGCCCCGAGCATACAAAATCCGTGACAGTTAACCATTACTTCGCAGGGTATGTAACGCGAACTCATACAAACAACAACTAACTGCGTCAGGCCGTTATTCCTCGTTTTGCTAGGATTCTTCTTCGTCTGATTTAATGTTGTCAGGCCAATGCACATGTTCAGCTAGCACCCCCTGCTGAACATGTTGCACATTACACATGATCCACATGACTGCAAGACGACGATGATGTGAGGCATCCCGTCTGATGATGACTGATTAAAGAGATACATTAAGACACTTCCTCTGTAGTTTGGTTAGGTTAGATCACACTACTACATGTTGTTTTTTGCGTTCTTTGCATAGCACTAGCTTATATCAAATATTTATTGACACACACCTGTCAGAGATTCATTGTAGGTATGAATAGATTTGAATAGCTTAAGAAATTGATACACAAAAAAGAAACATTCATTTATTGAAACATGTGCAAATACTGTGTATGAGGCAAAAATAGAGTTCTAATGAGCTCTAAAATAATTTTTTGGTATGACCACATTTATTCATCAACACAGCCTGAACTCTTGCAAGTTTTAAGTTGTCTTCGGGAATAGTTCTCCAGGCTTCTTGAGGAACTATTAAAGCTCTTCTTTGGATGTTGACTGCCTTTTGTTTTGTTGTCTGTCAAGATGATCCCACACTGCTTTAATAAGTTGAGGTTCAGGCTTTGGGAAGGCCAATCCATGACTGATGGTGATCCATTAAATGTTTTTTCTCTCCAGCTATGTCATTATTGTACTGTCAGTGTTTTGGGGTTCATTGTCATGTTGAAAAAGGCTCTGGCCAGTCAGGTGCTGTCCACATAGTTTTGGGATTTGGATCATAATATGAAATTATTTTTCTGCATTCATAATTCCATTAATGTTGATAAAATCTCCAACACTGCTGGATGAAATGCTGTCCCCACTCATGACAAAGCCGTCACTGTGTTTTAAAGATGACTGTAGACACTCACTGTTGTGTCTCTGTCCTAACTGTTGTTTATACATACTGTCAATGATTTGAGCCAATGATTTCACATTTGGATTAATTACTATTCTATTTGAAAGCCTGGAGAATTATTGCTTTTGACTAAAAATACAACAAAAAAAGCCTGGCTCCTTGGAAGCAAAATGTAAAGAAATGAAGACTTTTGCACATTTATGCATCTCCAGCTTCCTAATAAACCCATGAAAGGATGACCTGTTTGAATTATACTTGAACAAATTCCTGATATCAGATGTTTCATCATCATGCACGTTTTCTGAGTATTAAAAAGAAAAAATATAAAACCCCATATTTTAACACGTATTTTAAATACAAATACGCGTCCAACCCCAGCATTTAAATTAATGCGGAAAGAAATCAGACATTTCAGGCCAGCTCGTGCGTCTGGACGGAGTTATGTATAAAGTGGAAACCTGAGACAATAATACCAGCAATACTCTAGAAAAAGAGCTTAAAAATAAAAGTTTGTTTTATCAAGAACTAACAGTTAGTCCAGTGTTGGGCCAGTGTAGATTAGTGTGGCTACAGTGTAAGCCTCGGTGGATATTAATTACAATTGACTTTGTGCACCCAACCAGCTCCAAATCTGGCCCAGCTCCATATGATTACAAAGAGGCTTTTATTTTTGAAGCCTCAGTCCGGATACACAGAGCTCCATCGTGGCGATCTTGACTCCGGTGGACCAGGCTCCCGCCGGGCAGACAACGGAGAAGGGTCAGTTAGTACCAGCACGACCACCGAGCAGCACCGAGTTTCTGACCTGAAACCTCCATAATGCATGGGGGCAAGAGAGGGTTGGTGGCTCCGCAGAACACTTTCCTGGAGAATATAGTCCGGCGGTCCAGCGGTGAGTTTGACTCTGAAATGGAAACAGAAATAAGTGATGCTTTCGATTTTATTTCTCAGCCAGGGAACCACACAGGACTGGGATGCTGAAGTATACCGACGTGTGTTATTTTTGTGCCATTTGCTGGGAAGCAGAATCAGCAATCACTGATTTTTTTTTCTTTTAAGTAGCAATTTTTTTTTTTACCTGAAAGTTGACTGACACATTTCTTCTGATATAGAAAACAAAAAACAGTCACATTATCCGAATTATGTGGATAAATAATGAAAAATCTAAATTATAGTTTGCTCTTATGGGAGGCTTTTTAAATTAGCTCTAGAAAAAAATTAGGAAAACACTAATTATTTGTCTTACTTATCAAGTAAGAGTAAAGATTATTATTTATGTGATGATGCAATTTTACACCACCATATATTATGATTATCACAATATGAGGATTTTAAAGCATTTGTTTGAGGATTTGTGAGGTTGTTCCTTATTTATGCGCATTGTTGCAGAAGCTAAAGTTCATAAACGAATGAAATCTAGGCCATCTGCAGCTCCAGATTTGATGCATGGTGTTTGTTCAGTGGTATTAAGGAGTAAAGTTCTGCTAATGTGAGAACATATAGTCTCATTTTTACAAGAACTGGATTTGCAGCCAATCCTAAAGGTCGTAATGTTCTTTTCAGGGATGTATAATTTGATTTATGGCACTTTATCTCTTAGCTACAAATACCAGAGAGTAGAGCGCAGTTTTGCTGTATACCTTTTTTATGTTCCAGAAAGGAAATGCATGTCAGCAAAACAGCCAGTAACTGTACTACTGGCGTAAATATTTAAAGTACTATGTGCACAGCAGGCAATCAGACATTATTCTCATGAGACCCAGAGGCTTTTCTTACAAACGTAGATGGAGGGGTGCAACATTGATTCAGTGTCTGTAAACTTTACTCTTCACCTCAGTAATGTGGTGGTTATCTGAAATTCAGTCTCTATTGTCTGAATGTCTGACCACAAAAGCCCGCAGAATGAACAACATGTACAGTAAGTTCAAGTGTGCAATTTAATTTGGAAGAATTTCAGTCACCCTTTTGTCTGAAGACTGCAGACTGCTCTGAAACTGCAGTAAAGTGGAAGAAGTTTTCAGCTCTTCATCAATATTTGATTCGCATTATGAGTGGAACCTAAACAGCTTTTCTTTTCTCCGTCTCATCTGGTAGACAAATGTGGATGACTTTTGCATCTTGTTTCCATTATATGCAGTAGTAAATATAAACTTGCATTATGGTGATTTAATAATGTATGGCGATTTGATAAATAATAAAAGGTATATGTTTTATTACATATGTTTTCTTTATTTGTAATTTGGTGTTTAAAATTTCCTGTATTTTGTCTCAGAAACAAGCTTCCTGTTGGGAAATGCACAGGTCCTGGAGTGGCCAGTCGTTTACAGCAATGATGGATTCTGCAAGCTGTCTGGATACCACAGAGCAGATGTGATGCACAAGAGCAGCACATGCAAGTAAGATGCTCTTCAAGCACGCAGCACCTTTCTTTCTGGTGCTTGACTGGAAGCTTTAATCCACAATTTTAGTGTGTTTTTTTTCTTGTTTTTTTTTTTTATACATTGAATCTCCACTTTTTATTTATCAAAAGGGGAACTAATCTAAATACCTGGAAATAGTCAAACCTGAAGTATAAAAAAAACATATATATAAACCTTACATTATGGAAACTCATAATCTGTTATTCACATTTCACTATGTTTTCTTCCCTCTTTGTCTTATTTTGCAGTTTCATGTATGGTGATCTGACTGATAAAAATACGATAGACAAAATCAAACAAACATTTGACAGCTATGAGTCTAATTTCTATGAGGTGCTGCTGTATACAAAGAATAGTAAGTACTGTAAATTTGAATCGCAAGATTTTAACAAAAAACAAAAATAAAATGAATTAAGGAATAAATGTTAAAAAAGAAAAAGAAACGCACGATTAGAAGTGATATCTGGTCATTTACTTTTTGTTTTTTGATTGCTTCCCACAGAAACACCAATATGGCTTTACATGCAGATAGCCCCAATCAGAAATGAAAATGACAAGGTGGTGCTTTTCCTCTGCACCTTCAGAGACATCACCCTGTTCAAACAGCCAATTGACGATGAGTCCACAAGAGGTGAGAGACTTTATGTTACTGTACCAATAATTTCCACCTGATAGTATTCTGTATTTCATTGTATTTCTGGGATTTTCACATTGAAAGCTTTGGAGTTATCGCTAAAGGTCCAGCCATTACAATTAAAGACAAAGAGTGTTATAGATTTTAATTGCACATGAGTGGCTTTGACTTATAAGACATTAGTTTCCTGGTGTGTAACGTACAACTGTCCAGGTGTTGTGTGTCCGGGTCAGTGAACAGTGGTCTCTGTGAGTCTATGCAGTGCCATATCCCTGGGGATTAATTGTGCCACAGAGACTTTTTCCATACACCAAGCAGAATTAAATGACAGTGAGGGCACAAGGAGAAGGTAGCTGTATGAATAATCCTGTTTCACAGAGGTAAAAAAGGGTGTGGCAGGTTTCTGAAGATTGATTTTATATACTATTATATTATTATTCATATATTAATAGTTAAATATTTTTCAAGTCAGGATTTATTTATATCATGAATCTGCAGCGGTGCAATATGCATGGTGCATTTAAGGAGTGGACCCAAATGCAGTTGCTGGAGACTGACGTAATTAACCGTTTATTAGGATTGTTATAAAAAAAAAAACTGAATTCAAAGTCCATTAATAAAGTCACCAAAAATCTGAAGAAAGGAGCCAGTAGAAATAATAATTTAAAAAAAAACTAACAGGGAGCATTCAAGGGAGATAACATAGAGACTTAGACAATGACTGAGGGGAAAGCAAAGGCAGGACTATTTATACACATCAGGGTAATCAGAGAAAGTGGAAACAAAGGGGTAACAAGGCACAGCCGAATCAATTCCAGACAACAAGACAAGAGGACAAAAGTTAAGCTAGTAACAAGACTTAGGAGACAGATAACTGCCAAACTAAAACAGGAAGTGAGAAGCTATAACTAAACAGGGACACATAGACACAAGAAAGTAGGAGGAACAAATAAAACAAATAGACCATAATATACAGAAACTGTAACAAAGAACTAAAAGACAAAAAATAAGAAACTAAGGAAGTACGTGAAAATTCAAAACATAAAGAGAATGTGAAAGAGACAGATCATAACAAATGCAAAAATGCAGGAAAAAATGTAAACAAACAAACAAACAAACAAACAAACAAAAACAAAAACAAATTTTTGTAGTAAGATAATCCCCAACATCTCTGAGACGTAATTGATCAGACATGATGTCACAGCACTGAATGGTGCACTCGGTCAATACCAACATAATGGTGATACTAATCAACAGGTATGAGAGCCTAAACCTGTTTATTTCCATTCATTGGCTAACAAAACACTGTGGGAAAAATTACAAAAAGAAAATGAGACTGCCCCTCATGCAACTGACTTCAAATATGGCGCCACACTTGTTTGTGTATGTAACAGGATACCTTCAAAGTTTGACTCTTTGTCAAAACAGATGAAAAAGAGACAAGCACATAGAGATTCTTTGATTTAGTCGATGCAAGTACACGGGACTTGTTTATTATAAATCTTGTAGAAATAATGTCAATTGAAATTGGGATCACTTTTATTTTTCCTTCAGTTTCTGTCACTTGTCTTTTCCTTCTGTGCTTCCTCTGGGAGTGGACCAGGTTTTCTTTTGCTGGGTAAAGTTTCCAAGTGTTGAAGTGTTGTGAACATTCCTAATTTCATATAGCAGGAAACAAATGCTCTCTCCTCTTCCTGTTTTGGCTGAGCAGTCGTGCTTGTGGCAGGTAGCAGACAGCAGTGCACAGTTAAAGCAAGGCTAGTAGGCAACCAGTCTAAACGCAGATGGTGTTTTTATCCAACTGCACAAATTCAGTTCAAGTCAAAAGATATCTATTGCCCATTTAACAAAGAAAATCAACGTCACCTAATACTCCCATAAACTCCAGTAAAATGTAAACATCTTAACATTAAATGCTCTTAAATGTTTCTTAATTCTTAAATAATGCCGGATGCCGTGCTGTTTTCCTGTGCATTCTGTGTTGCTGTCTGTGGATAGGGTGGACAAAGTTTGCCAGGCTCACACGAGCACTGGCCAACAATCGAAACTTGGTGCAGCAGTTAACACCACTCAATAAGTCGGAGGTCAGCCACAAGCCCTCCAGACTGGCTGAGGTGAGCAAGACCCAGAATTTTCTTTCTAGAATCTGTATCTTTTAAATATGGCTTAGAGGTTCTTGTATCATGACGGCAAATGTTTCCTCTCAATGAAAGGCTCTCCAGCTGGGATCAGACATTCTCCCTCAGTACAAGCAGGAGGCCCCTAAGACCCCTCCACACATCATCCTCCACTACTGCACTTTCAAGACCACTTGGGACTGGATCATCCTCATCCTCACCTTCTACACTGCCATCATGGTACCCTATAATGTTTCCTTCAGGACCAAGCAGAACAACTTGGCCTGGCTGGTTGTGGACAGTGTTGTCGATGTCATCTTTTTGGTTGACATCGTGCTCAACTTCCACACCACCTTTGTGGGTCCAGCTGGAGAGGTGATTTCAGATGCCAAGCTCATAAGAATGAATTACCTAAAGACGTGGTTTGTCATCGACCTGCTGTCCTGCCTGCCCTATGATATCATCAATACCTTTGAAAACGGTGATGATGTGAGTAAACTTTAATAAAGATAATTCTTTTAATGCGGGATTAATTGCTCAGGCAATGGTATGTCTTTCCACGTATACATTAAAACGTTTCTGCTTTACTGTTCTTTTTTTAATGTAGGATATCCTCACACATGCCTCTTCCACGGGTCATCTTCGTGAGTCACATTTCCACAGAAATAGCACACGGACTGAAGACTCCGTTCTCCCAGTAAGTAAATTTCTGTATTTCTTTAAATATGCTGTGATAAATATGGTTTGTACCATGCCTCTTGCTCTATGACAGTTTGGATAGGCTCCAGCCCCCCCGCCCCGCGACCTTGAATTGGATAAGCGGAAGAAATTGGATGGATGAATGGATGGAAATCAGGTCATATTATCGATCCCTTATGGTGACAAAACCACACTGAATAATCACATTGCAGAGTCTTTGAGCTCTTTGTTTTGAGTTTTTCACCCAGAACATTAGTATTGTCAACAATGATATCTACAAAATCCAGTGTTTACCGTGACCTAACGGCAAGAAGGTCCTGGGTTTGAATCCAGGAGGAGGCTGGGGCTTCCTCCCACTATCCAAAGACATGAATGGGTTAGGTTTATTGATGATTCTAAAATGGTCTTAGGTGTAAAAGCGAGTGACCAACCACACACAACCAGTAAGGGAATACTAATTTTTCCCTTCACCAACAGTGATTCCCATATGATTTTTGACCAGTATCTAGTGTTACTGTGGCCTTCTTCACTTGATTCTACATCATCACCATGACTGTCACATGTTTAAAATCGTGGGCAAGTTAATGTCACGTGGTTATTGGTCACCTGACTGCAAAACCTCCATATGGCCCTTGTTTTTTTTGTACCTACCCCTTATGATCACATTAAAGTTTTTAAAAAATAAGGTGGAGTCAGCTAAACTGGTAAACTCAAGGCTTCAAAACATCAGTCCACTAACCGGTAGGTGATATCATGATGAGTTCATTCATTCATCTTATATATATGATCTCTATTTACATTAGGAGAGAGCCAAAATAAGACTAATTCTAATTTAAATAACTGTATGTAATTGTAACTGTATTCAACTGTATGTAAATAATTTATTTTACAATATCAGTGTTGCAATAATATGTAAAAGCAGCCAAAAACAATCATGACTCCCGAGAACAAAACCAAGCAGTAGCATGATTTTTCAATTTTAGCAATGAAAAATATTCACCCTTTAAGGAGATATGGTTGTTGTTTTTTCATATGTACAAATGTAACATCTCTTTGTACAACAAAATGTAACAACTCTAGTCGCACTCCGTTCTTTCAACTCAAAAATATTAAATTTCACTGGCATCCCACAGGGATCTGTCCTGGAGCCTCTTTTATTTATCATCTGTCTACTTCCTCTGGGCCATGTCTTCCATAGATTTAATATCAGTTTCCAACGTTACGCTGATGACATGCAGCTCTGCCTGTGCACCAAATGTTCCACCACTTTTCGTACCACTGCTCTCTGTGTTTGCCTCCAGGAAATCAAATCCTGGTACTCCTGTAAACTTTATCAAATCGAATAGTGATAAAACCAAGGTTCTCCTCACTGACACCAGTTCACCTTGTGTAAATGTAAATGTTTCCCTCCCTATTGACGACTCTTCTCAGGTCTTCTCTCTTCCTGGTGCTCGGATCATTACCAGAACTGCCTCCATTAGTCACAACATACAGGCCCATCAGCAGCTTCTTTGGCTAATATCATATCATAATGATATCAAGATTCTGCTCATCACCTTTGAGACCACAACATCGCTCTGCAGTACCACTCTTAACTTCTGCACATCAACACACCCATTTGCACTCTTCTTCCTTCCATCTCACTGTCCCTTCCCCTCAACTGAATACAATGTGAGCTTTCAGATGCTCTGCTCCTAAACTCTGGAGTTCCCTCTCAAAGCGCACCTCTTTAAGTTGCCATACTCTCTCGGATTGTCTTCCACCAGTCACATGAATCCTCTGTTCTTAATGATTTTACACATTCTAAACTTGTTTTATTGACTTGACAGATATTTTCTTCTCTTAAGGTGAAATCATTTTAATCATGAAAACCAGTGTAAATTTATAACATAAGATAATAATGCAGCTTTCATCTGATGTACAATGTACAATGTATTGTATGTTTTAATCTGGATATCTGGTTCACATTTTCACTTTCTTTCTCTGTAGGGTCTCAGCAGCCTCTTCAGTTCCCTTAAAGTCATCCGCCTGCTCCGTCTGGGCCGCGTAGCCCGAAAACTGGACCACTACCTGGAGTATGGAGCTGCGGTCCTGGTCCTGCTGGTGTGTGTCTTCGGCCTGGTGGCTCACTGGCTTGCCTGCATTTGGTACAGCATTGGTGACCACGAGGTCATTGATGAGACCACCAACACCATTAAGACAGACAGCTGGCTCTACCAGTTGGGACTGAGTATTGGAACTCCTTACCGCTACAACACTAGCGGTAATGGCCGGTGGGAAGGAGGTCCTACCAAAGACACGCTGTACATTTCTTCTCTCTACTTCACCATGACTAGCCTGACCACAATTGGATTTGGTAACATTGCTCCAACAACAGATGGCGAGAAGATTTTCTCCGTGGCTATGATGATGGTGGGCTGTGAGTACCCAGTCACCACACACTGTATTTCCAACATGCATCACATTTAACAGTTTCTCCAAAGGTTTCACAAAACCTTTGAAAATGGCACAGGAAACATTTAACTAGCAGCCACAATGTGAGTAATACAGCCATATAATGGAACGATCCATGAGTTTTAAACTGTACTTGGAGCTGGGAAAGGATGTTTTAACCATATTCAGTAGCATCATTTGTGGGTGTTTACCAGAACAACAGCTCTGTAACAACAAAAACAGCCCTGTCTCCCCATCACTCCACACTAAACAAAGCATACATACTTTGATGTCATTCGTGCATTCATCCATTCATAATATGGTAGTTGAACCTTGCAGGAGATGAAACAGTCTGGTTACACTTCCTTGCACGCTAGTCAAGATAACGTGCTCTCCACAGTCCTGCTGGCTATTTACCAGCTGCCAGTAAAGCAACATATGGTACGCGTGTTCTAAAACATGAGGAGGATCTGTGCAGGATATTAAGTCCCAGCACGCTGTGATCAATACATGGCTGCTTTTACCCATAGTTAACATAGTGTATGGCATTACTGATGTATTTAGAGATGACTTTGCTTAGACACTAATATATTTATGTAACCACTATTGAAAAATGTCATGGCAGAGTTGACTTTGCTGTCTCTTTTTACATTTTCAACAAAGTGAAAGTGAAACATTGCAAATCAGTTGAATTTCTAGTTTTCACAAAATATTTTTGAACCATTTACCTTTATTTATTGCAACTTCCTCCTAACCTTTTAATGTGCATATCCTCAGTGGACATTATTAAGGAATACTTTGCTAGGACTGAACTGGGCCCCTGTTTTCCTTCAGAACTGCTTTAATTTTTCAAGGAATAGATTCAACAAAGCGCTGGAAACATTCCTCTGAGATTTTGGACCATACTGACGTGATAGCATCACACAGTTGCTGCAGATTTGACACCTGAACATCCCATTACACCATATACTGTAACAAAGGTGCTCTAGTGGATTGAGATATGGTGGCTATGAGTACAGTGAACTCATTGTCATGTTCAAGAAATCAGTTTGAGATGATTTGTGACAGGATGTGTTATCCTACTGGAAGCAGCCATCAGAAGACAGGTGCACTGTGTTCCTAAAGGGATGGACATGGTCAGCAACAATACTCATGTAGACTGAGCGGCTCAAAGTGTGCCCTGAAAATTTTCCTTTTCACCCAGAGAACTGTCGCTCATTGGATTTCTTCTCTTTTTCAGACCATTCTCTGTAAACTCTAGAGATGTTTGAAGGAGAAAATCCCACTATATCAGCAGTTTCTGGAAAACTCAGACCAGCTCGTCTGGCACCAATAACCACACCACATTCCCTTAAATCGCCTCTCTTCCCCATCATGATGCTCAGTTTGAACTTCAGCACATCAAATTGACCATGACTACGTGCCTAAATGCACTGAGCTGGTGTCATGTGATTGGCTGGTGTGTGTATTAGCGTCACAGAAACATCAACTAGACATCCATTTAAAACATTAAAAACCATTTTCAGTAGAAAATCTCTTCCTAAAGGTCTGGAAGCATGCTCTAAATCAGGGATGTAAATAGGTTGTCTATCTGTACCTGCCACCCTAATTGACCAAACGGACAGTTAATTATTATTTAAAATCACATTTCGATAATGACAGAATTCAATATTCAGAAAGTGAAGTAAGTATTTATTCCTTATAGAGCTAAATGATCCACAGACAACATTTTCCTCTTTTCATTCTGGTCATGGTTTCACGTTTAGCTGCAGCCTCGGTGCTTGAACCACTCTGAGTTTCGGCTTTGTCAATAATCAAAAGTGACATGTTCAGCGCCCATCACAGCCTGCTCTGTGAATGTCTGTCTGAGGGCCGGTCGTCACATCAGAAAAGTATTGCATGTTAATTCAGTCAGTCGTTTTTTCAATGCAGGGAATAAATGTCATTGCATTCTTCTGTATTTCTCATGGTCAGTAGAAACTTCATGAAGAAAGTCAAAGTTAAAGACTTCATTTATTCCCAAATTACCCTTAAATTTTCAGCAAATACAGATATTTTTTCTTTACATTCCCTGTGTTGCGTGACTTTCAGTATTTAATGGGACACGACTGTCAAATTGATGAGGATGAAGCTTATAACATGAACTTAGAAATGATGCATTATGTTATATAAGTCTACGTATAAGTCACGCCATATTCCTTAGCTAACTTCAAAACTATCTAGAACTTAGTACTGTAAGCTTCGTACAGTCGAAAGTAAACACCCATTATTCTGATGGCGCCTGGATCACGATGATCATTCAGTCACACTGCAGTGTCGGCTTCAATTATGGCGCATAAATCTCCTGCTATAGATACGGTAATTATTTGAGTGGAAAAGTAATCGAAGAGAGGGCCAGTTTGCCTGCAGGCTCGGGTGTAGTAAGTGGACAATGAGCCATCACGTTAGATATGTATCCTAACCTCTGTGATCCTGCTGTGGTGACCGGAGATGAAGCTTTCCCGTTGAGTGGATAAAACCTCACAGTAAGAGATGCTGAGTGACTCTTTGAGGTCACTGCAGCACGGCACTCCTACCCAGGAACTGTGGATTAGAAATTATATCATAAAGAGTTAGCCCATCCCTCGTTGTGTATATCAGGCTATGCATGCATGTATTTAAGAAAACTGCACTGTCAGCAGTGCTGTTTTGTGTACATTTACTTTTCAGTAAATTACAAAACAAAACAAACAAAATTATTAAAAACAAATAAATAAAATTCACTAAAGAGTTTATCCAAAATGTAAAATGCAAAAAGTACTATATTATTGTAGAACCAAGATATAATGATTATATGCTTGTAGTGCTTATACAGCATCACATCAGATGGACATCCACACTGTTTTTAAGGTTTTCGTTTTTCTATCACTGTAAAATCTTTGAAATCTTAAAATTACTTTCATTTGTGCACCAGCGATTATGTAATTACAGCATCATTGATCAAGTGTTAGTCATGTATAAATCAGGGGATTGTGATAAAGAGAGGCAAGCAAAGGTTTGAGCAATCATAATCAAATGGCATAATTTGGTGATTATCAAAAGAAAAAGAAAAAAGAAGAGTCTTTGATGGTGCTGTACTCTTACTCCAGCCTTCATACAACTGCAAATGAGCGCTAACAAGATTTCCCTCAGAGTGGCCTGGAGGAGCAACTGTTCTGCATGAACAGGGTCTACAGGTTAACTCCTCATCAGGTGGGAAAATGACCTTTGACCTTATGACAAGTCACAAAAGTCCCCGAAGGTCTAGAAAGGCAAGTAGATGAGCTGGTTTGTTCCTAGAATGTCATTTGGAGGGAAAAAGTCTTCACGTGGTTGTGTGGAAGCCAGTAGCGTGGAAAACACTTAAAGGACAGTTAAATATCAGCATGCTCCGGTTTTTTCCCGTCATAAACCAGTAACCTCACCTGGAATTTTGCTCTATAACAGCTGGGACTCTAACCCTTAATTGGACAAGCGGAAAAAATTAAGGGAATAAAGTTTTGGATTAGATCTCAATTAATTATTTAATCTTTAATCCAAATATAAATTTTTTTCATGTTAAATACTCCATTAATCACGCATATATTCCACTGAAACGTTTTGTCATAGGCAGTTTCCTCAACAATATTTAACTCTAAATTTGAGGTATGAAAGTTGGATACTGTGATCCCATAAATATGATTATTTGTTATCTAAAAGCATTTATCTCTTACAGGAGAGATTAGTTCTCTTGGCTAGCTTGAGAATGACTTGTCCCCCCAGATGAGCTGGAAGAGATGGTCATGTCTCGGATAAGCGTAAGAAGGCGGATGAATGAAAACGTTAGATTCAAATAAATAAGATGAACTCTTGCTCTTCTGTCTTTTCTTTTAGCGCTGCTATATGCCACAATCTTTGGAAACGTCACCACCATCTTCCAGCAGATGTACACCAACACAAATCGCTACCACGAGATGCTCAACAATGTGCGTGACTTCCTTAAACTTTACCAGGTTCCCAAAGGTCTGAGCGAGAGGGTCATGGACTTCATCGTCTCCACCTGGGCCATGTCGAAGGGCATTGACACAGACAAGGTACAAATCTGTGCAAAAGTTTCAGGGGGTGCTTTCAAAAACTGATGTGCCATTACTTGTCAGATTTATCTTTTGGATTTCATGTTTTCATTTATTGGCTTTCCCAACAACCCAATTAAAGTTTATGCCCTTGGTTAAATCTTGCCTGCCTCCCATATCTGCCTTTTAGGTCCTGAACTTCTACAGTCCATGCAGTCAGTAACAACATTACCATTGTTGTTCTCATGAAGTAAATCCGATCACATGGTCCAACATCTGGAGTTGAAAGATTATTTAAAGAAGCAGCTTTCATGTCTCTGCAGTTCTATTTTTAAAACGTTTAGTAATACATCTGCTAAATGAGCAGCGGAAATGTGCTACATATTTAATGTCCTCCAGTGATGATGCATTAAGTGTTTGCTGCACAAATCTCACCATGTCTTTCAGGTTCTCTCCATCTGTCCTAAAGACATGCGTGCAGACATCTGCGTCCACCTCAACAAACAGGTGTTCAATGACCATCCAGCTTTTCGCCTGGCAAGTGACGGCTGTTTGCGCTCTCTCGCCGTGGAGTTTCAGACTACACACTGCGCACCTGGAGACCTCATCTTCCACATCGGGGAGAGCGTTGATACGCTCTGTTTTGTAGTCTCGGGTTCACTCGAAGTCATCCAAGATGACGAGGTCATCGCAATACTAGGTAATCCAGGGCAATATTGTGAAATAGACCAAGCAAAGTTGTACCTGCTGCTCTCAGTTGAAGTTAGAGCAAAGTTTTCTGAAGTCCTTTTTATGCTTTACAACCTATATGTGTTCGACTTCATCCCATTTTATTTATATTTATCTGAGCCAACAGATGTTTATATGATATCTGGCCCTGTTCAGGTAAAGGTGACGTGTTTGGAGATGCATTCTGGAAAGAGACCACGCTGGCTCGAGCCTGTGCGAATGTGCGCGCTCTGACGTACTGCGACCTGCACGTCATCCGGAGAGAGGCTCTGATGCGGGTGCTGGAGTTTTACACCGCGTTCGCCAATTCTTTCTCCCGCAACCTCATCCTCACCTGTAATTTGCGAAAACGGGTAAAACTTTCACTGTCCTGTCTTTTAGTAAAGGATGTTAGTGTCATCTTAAAGCAAGGGATTACTGATTGCATTTTGTTGTCATAGGCAAAAGAGATAACAGGGTGCACAGCTCCCACCCAGCTGGACTTCAACATTGTACATTACACTACTAAAATTACCAAGGTGCAATGGACTGCAAGTGAATCAGTCTTTACAATCTACAACAAATGCAATACAACCAAACCTGCTTCTTTACAACATAAACTCTCCATCTACAAACTCCTACATCATCAAGAGCTGAGCAACCAAACCCAGTGCACAGGAACATCTATAACCACAACTTTTCACCAACTGACAGTATGAATAAAAAACACTTTTTCTTATTTTGTTTGTATTGCAAAGCATTTTGCAATGTCTTGCCATGCATATGCTAAACACACATATCTATATGTGTGTTTAGTACTTAAATGATCATTAAATTTAAAATAAAAGGAGAAATAAAGAAAGAAAAGGTGTTTGTGCCAGCAGTAAATCATAGACAAAAATTAGAATCAAATCCCTTCTTTGCAGATGAGACTTCATTCATACAACATGTGCTGTGGCCTTGAGCTAGGCAGCATGGAATACCTGAGTGCGATGCAGAGTTGTATACAGTTTTCCATAAAGTGTGTAATGGTAAATGGATTGTATATATATATATATATATATATATATATATAGCACATTGTCTTTGTATCGACCGCTCAGAAAGCCTTTTTATCAAATTACAAACTGAGAGTGAACAGCTCAAATGTGAAGAGGATAAATGTAAATAAATCAGCACATGCACACTGTCTCCATCCAGATTTCCCCAATCTGTGAAAAGGACAGTGACAAAAAATTAGTTCAAAGCTGAACAATTAGCCGGTCCAAACTAAGGCTCTAATATTTCATAGAGTTTCTCCTGGCTACGCATATTGATCCCACTACAGCACGGAGCTGCTTTGCTTTCCAGCCACAAGAGTAGGTTTCTTATACATTCTGCTGTAATACTATCTTTTAAGTTCTTAATGGATGTTCATATTGCGTCAAGTCATCCCAGGGCACGTAGTCTGTTGTGTTCTTTGTTCAGGACTGAGATGTATGAAATACTTTTGAGGATGTAGGTTTAAAAAATTTGAAGGAATTAAACAGACTCATAACAGCTCGAACTCTGGCTGTAACAAAGCAGATCGGCCTTTTAAGAATGTTTGAGCAATTGTTGGAAGTGCTGTGTAGTAAATATTAATTGGCACAGTTTCGTGGCAGGTATTTGGACTTTGCAAAAGTCTCAAGCCCTCTTCATTTCTTTATGTTTTGTTAGGAAAATGGGAAATAGGTGCAGTGGTTTATTGAAACCTGTGCAAACATACATGGACAGTATACAGTATATGAGGCAAAAACAGTGTGTACAATTCCTAATGAGCTTTAAAAACAGTATTTGGTATGACCACCTTTATTCTTCAACACGGCCTCTCTCAGACAAGCTTTCTTGTTATTTCTTAAGTAGTCTTCAGTCTCCAGGCTTCTTGAAGGAAATTCAAAGCTCTTCTTTGGATTTTGGCTGCCTTTTGTTCAGTTTTCTGTTAAAATGATCCCACACTGCTTCAATAATGTTGAAGTGTGGGCCTCTGGAGAGGCCAATCCATGCTGATAGTGTTTGATGGTGTGTTTTGTCTATCCAGGTATATTTTTACTGCATTGGCAGTGTGTTTGGAACCATTGCCACTGACTTTCAGCACAGTCCTTGTGTAATTTGGCATACCTCAGCCTCAGTTTTACTTCCTTGAGAATGGCTCCTTGACAAACACACTTCCATTGAGGCCACTTCTGAGGAGGCTTCAGTCAACATTGAAGGGCCAGATGCATCTTTCAGGTCCTGTGTCAGGTCTTAACATGAATGATTCATAGGACATGTTGAAGTGGCTTAACATCCTGTGTACAAGTACTGGACTGAAAATTAGGGGTGCAACGATATTCGTATCGATATTGAACCGTTCGATACAGTGCTTTCGGTTCGGTACGCATATGTATCGAACAATACAACATTTGTAATTTATTTTATCAACTTTCCTTCTGACGATGCTGTCTGTGTGGAGCGCTCAGTGAATCTGCGTTTGACTACTCCGCCTAGGCTGCACTGTCGAGCGCAGATCCACTGAGCGCTCAACACAGACAGCATAGACAGAAGGAAGAGTGCAGGGCAAGCTAGCGAGACAGAAGCTAAGCTCTCCTTACAACATGGACCTCCCCCACCCTCATTCAGATCTGGCGTTTGGAATTATTTTGGTTTTCATGTGAGGTATGACCCTGAAGGTAAGCGAGTCATGGACTAAAGTAAAACAGTATGTTGGATGTGCCATGCAATGCTCAATTACATGGGTGTGAACTAGTGTGTTAGCGCAGTTAGCTCGTTAACGTGTTGGCCGTCTAGCCCCACGCACGGGGCGATCAGCGGTAGCTCGTTAACGGAGATTTGCCGTGTTGTGGCGTTAAGGTCATTTCAACGAGATTAACCTGAAAGCACTAGTGGGAACACAACGAATATGACTGCACATTTACGCTGACATCATCCTAGTGCAAAGACAAAAACAACAAGCATGCTACTAACTTTAGCCGAGTCATTTAGACAGCTGTTAGCACGTGATTCTCCTTATGCTGCTGAGAATATAGCCCAGAAGAAGCAGATAGTATAGCTTTTATTTTGGAAAGAGACATTTCTCTGTAATAAACTCTCTTTTCCAAAGATGAGTGATTCCTCAATCAGATACAGGGCTTGCAATATCGCTAGCCCAACGTCCTGGGGCTAGCGATTTTTTTCAGTCGGGCTACCAAAATCTATCTCTTCCCTGCCAGTCGGGCTATTGTAGGGAAAATATATGTCAATGCTTTTGCATTCTTTCAGAAATGTAGCTGGGTAATTATGTCATTGGCATCGGTGAGCCACTGTCAATATGTGACATATTGAAATCGCTTTTGAATTTGCGCTTGTTTTTTTGCTTTCACTTTGCAATCGTGCAACTGTGTATAGAGAGCGACAGCACTGATCTGTGAGTGATGATAATTTGCGCACCAATTCCTCTGACATCGTCTTATTAATTGTTAGCTTACTATGCAAACATGACAAGTGAAATCTCCCGCAGCTTAAACATGTGAGAGGTTGATCGCGCAGAGAATCGCTGAGCTTATGTGAGTGTGTGTGTAAAAGCAGCAGGATATATATTTTAGTTCTGCTGAGCCAAATAAGACAGGTCAGGGTGAAGAAGTGACAGCCAAAGAAAAGCTTACCACAAAACGGAGAAGTTATGACAAATCAGACTATAAGGCAAAAAGAAAGTGCAGCTTTATGGTTTCATGGACAAAAGAATTTCTGTGGCTGCAATATGACGAGCTAAATAACCAGGGGTGCACATAAGTGGTCCGCAGGTGCGCATTCGCTGTCAAAATAAAAAACACGCACAAGGGTTAGGGTTAAATTTAAAAACTGTACTTTTGAGTTAAAATATATATTTATAAGTTTAATAAATGACAAATTAAAAAGGCATGAACATTTTTTTGTATCGAAAAAATATCGAACCGTGACACCAAAGTATCGAACCGAACCGTGAATTTTGTGTATCGTTGCACCCCTACTGAAAATGAGTAAACAAGCAGCCAAGCCTGGAGAGACACTGCTCAAGAGCACTTTGAAAAAATAATAATAGGGAAGTCTGACTTCTTTAAAGCAAAATATAAAGAAATAAACAGTGACTTAAGAGTTCTTTGCATGTTTAATAACATAACAGGTCCTAGACATTTTGTAGATTACTTATGGGCAGCCGAGCCCATTAGTAGCTGTCTTCTACATTGGTTTTCTAATCTATTTCTAATCATCTAAACTAGTCAGTTTCAGATTAATCCAAAAATGATATTAAAGAAGTTGATGCTAACTATTACACTATTAATATATCAGTTGAAATAGTGGGAGCTTTGTACACAGTGGGCTTTAACCTGGGATTCATGGGGGTAAGTGTTTCACAGATTAACTTCTCAGGTACACCAGCACTGAAAGTTTCTACCAGAGTGGTATCGGAAGGTAGTGAGACGCTTGGAGTTTATTGACATTTCTTTTCTTTGTCTTCAGAAGGAATCAGGAAAGACTCAGAGCCTAAATTGTCCTCCATTATTGACTTGTTGCTCCATTAACGGTTTCCCTTGTGCATTACTGCTTTCAGCTCATAAATATTTCAGCATTCACAACAGCTGCAGGCAGCTGTCCTTGCTTTGAAGCTGCATTATACGGACATTGTACAACTTGCTTCGTCCAGGTCGAGCACTAGAGCATGCACACTGTAAGTTACAATTTACAGTGTGTCCTGTATCAGTGTCCTCATGCACGCACTCTCCCTCTTGCAGGTCATCTTCAGGAAGATTGCCGATGTGAGGAGGGAGCAGGCGCATCAGAGTGACGTGACTCTGTCGATTCCCGAAGACCACCCGGTTCGCAAGCTGTTCCAGAAGTTCAGACAGCACAGAGACGCTCAAACGGGAGAGTCCAACACTTACTTAGATCACAACTGCGTGCAGGTGGAGATGCAGCAGCACCCCCAGCACCACACTGACTCAAACTCTTACACTCAGCCCAGTCACTCAGCATCTCCTCAGCAGCGGCAGGAGAACACCTCAGCAGGAGGGGGGAACAGTTGCAACATGCCTGAAAAGTCAGAGCAAAGGCGCACAATGGAGGCGGTGGAGTCTGCATCAAAGCCTTGTCCAGAGAGCCGGTTTGGCCAGAGCAGTGGTGCAGGTGGAGAGGGTAACACAGGGAGCGGCAGAGGTGTGAGAGGCTGGGCAAAGTTTAGAAACGCCACATCTGCTGAGCCAGCACGTCCTCCTGTCGAGCAGGAGAAGCAGACTCAGAAAGCAGACGAGTGGCCGAAAGGATCGCAGTCCTCAGAACAGATCGCAGCCCCCAAAACGAACCACAAATCAGGGGGAGGCGGAGAGAGGGGAAGCACAGAGGGCAGCAACAGCGCAGGTGAGGAAACAAGCGCCCTGCACAAAACCGACTCCTGCGACAGTGGTATCACAAAGAGCGATCCACGCATCGACCGAGCAGGAGATTCAAGAAGCTCCTTCGAGCGAAGCCCGATGGAAAGGAGCCCCATGGAGAGAAATCCATTCGAACACAACCTCGGGGTTTACGCCGAGGTCTCCCTCAGACACTCATTCGTGCAGCCGCTGTCTGAGCAAGCACTGCTTCAAGCGACGCTCCACGCGGCCAAGCTGGAGCTGAAAGCAGACATTCAGATACTGAGCGGGAGACTGTCGCTGCTCGAGGCTCAGGTGAGCGAGATCCTCAGGCTGCTGTCGGTAAAAAGACTCTCTCTGCCGCCAGCGTCCTCTCCAAAAGCAAGACGGAAAAGTCAAGACTCGGTCACCGCCTCCAGGCCGGCTTCACCCAAAACAGAGGACGAGGATCTTTAAATTTTCTCACTTAATAAAAAAAATAAAGGATTAGATAAGCATCGTGCATGTCCTGCTGGACTACAAGTTTTAATACTTGATTGCATGCAGAAATGTTACCTTAGCACCACAAGGATCCAGGGATTTATCTTATACTGTAGCTTTTAACTTATGAGACACTTGTGTGTGAGAGGAAGCAGGGACAAATAATTAACAACAAGCACAAAAAGGAAATGATGCTTGATGAGGTGCTTGGCAAAACATGCAAGTTTGATGAAAATAAGATGGAGTAGTTCTTTACGTTTCTGGAAGTCAGTTTACAGTTTTGAGGTTTTTTATTTTGTTTGTTTTCTTGGTAGAAAACCTTGAAGTTCACATTTCTATTTTGTGGACAAGCTGAAGCTCAGTGAGCATTTCATCATGCACAGTGTATTATAAATACACAGCTTTATCTTATTTAGGAGGGAAATCCAGAGTTTTTGTTGCTCATCCTCAGTGGAGCGACTACCTTCCGAGTTAATTATCAGGTAATTAAATGTGCCTTACAATAGCAAAGCCTCACTGCGAGCTGTTTTGATGAAATCTAATGTTATATATACATATAAATCTATATGCATTGTCTTCTTTAAAAACTCATTTCCTGTGCATGTAAAAATAAAGGACAGCAATGCAATAATGCCACTTTTACATTTTTGTTAAAGGTTTCTTTTCCTTCAGGATGTGAACATGTCACCAGGTTTTTGCAGCAGACTCATTGTGCATTTTTCTTCACGTAGCTTTGCATCTTGCTCAGGTATCTTTGTTCTCAGACTGAATTTGAACGATTTCTATTTATTAGCCATTTTGTAGGATAAATGGTACTGCATATCCTGTTTTAATCATTTAAATGATGGTTCACTATGCATATCTAAAGGGAAGGTGCACTAAACTCAGTTTGTTCATATTTTTTGGTGGTTTATGAAACCACTGGGGAAATTCTGTGTGAACTGTAAGGGTCCAAGCATGTGACTGTTAAGTATGTCTGTTCTATGTTACGTTCAGACGACCTTGCATGCATCCGAGGGAGCCTGTCAACTGTGAAATGAGTAATGAAAAGTAATGCCTGCTCACCATCTGTTGTTTAGTTTCTTCTCTTATGTAACACAAAAGTCTGCCTTTAAACTGGAAAGTGCAACACGCAAGCGGGTTTCATGTCACAATGTTTTGTTTAATCCAGGTGAGTCACAGGAGGATACCGATTACAGTGGATTTACACTTGACTTTCTTCAAATATGATTTTTATTTAGCAGTTGACAAACAAAGCAACACTTTTGCACTGACTTCTGAATCATCTTTAAACATCAGTGCTAATAAGGAGGAAGGATGGATGGATGGATGGATGGATGGATGGATGGATGGATGGATGGATGGATGGATGGATAGATCACAAATACTTAATTGTAGGTGCCCACATGGAGATAACAAGTCAAGGAGACACAAATTATGCTGTAAGTACTGCGTAATTTCTTGATAATTTGGCATAAAAACAAACAGTATTTCTTACATTATAAGAACACTGGACTTTTCAAGGTGCAGGTCATGCTGTGGATTGACATAAACTTGCCTAACTTCCAGCTATTTTAGAGGAAAGGAGATGCTCTTATCCTACCTACCTAAAGTATTTGTAGCTAAATATAATTACAATGTAATTTCAAATAACATACGAAGAAACCGCATTTAATTACAGGGGAATTACACCTTTATAAACTGGTCGTATTATAAAGTATTACAACTGCTGTGCAGAACATAAATACACATGTAAGAATTTTCGCTTTTTTAAAATTTATTTAAAAAAAACCTCATTTTATTTTATTTTATTTTTTTGGGGGGGGGGGGGGGGGGGGGACTTCTCCTGGATACGATCTTTAATCAGAAACACTGAATCGGTTTCAGCCTATTTTTGAAGGGTTATATAACATATAGAGAAACATGTCTGCATCTCTGTGTGAATATAAAACTGTGTACAGTACTAGCAGGCTGTTTCGTGCAGCCCTCCAGAACAGCGGGTGGCACTAATGTTTCATTTTAGTGTCTTTGTGTAACTGAAACACAGAGAGAAAAGAAAAGAAAAAAAAGTAGGAGGGCTGCACAAGTTTGAGATCTGAGCACAGAGAAAAGTTACAGCAGGTAAGTAAACTTACCAGCGCTTTAGTTCTTTTCCTCTTTGCAGTTGTGTAAGTCAACGCTGGGGTTTTGCTGCCTTTTACTGGAGAGTTGCGCTGCATGCACTCCGTTATACCTACTGCAGGCATCCAAACGTTTAACTGGGAAAAGGTTGTATAATAATAACACGGCACAGCATGTCTTGAGAAAGATAATAATAAAGTTCCCACTATAAACCCCTGTTTGCTTTCAAAAACGAATATAAGCAAAACTGTTGCTCATAAATCATTTTTACGATGACCTCAGATCAGCCTGCAAAACATTCGCCTTGGTGCCTGTTTTGTCAAATTTAATGCGAATCCATGTTCAATGTTTACTGCATCTACCCTCACATTTCTTAATGTTAACGAATGTTTTGATCTAAAGTATGAATAAACACATAATTTACAGGAGTTAGATGCTCAACAGCTTCCACACTGATCATAGAAGATACAGCAAAGTCTTGAACCCCTCCTCATTCTTCATATTATGCTTCCAAAGACTTATTCTTGTACTTTTTAGAAGTTGAGCAATAGTTCTTTCGGGTCTTTCAGAGCTTTTCTTTTGGACATTGGCTGCTTTTTTTGTACTCGTTTTTATGAGGAATGTTTTTGTTTGTCAAGCCACTTAACGTGAATCACTCAAGCATAAAAAGGACACTACTACTATAACTGTACTAGTACTTACTGGTTACTACTGGTTCATCTTTTGATGAACCAGTAGTAACAAAGAGCCGACTTTAAATAGTATCTTTATCCACTTTGTTACTGACAGACTGTCACAAAAACCCCCACAATTTGTCCCCGTTTGTTTAGCTGAATCTACAAAAATGCCAAAGATAACACAGTTTAATAGCTGTAAAATAGAATAGTATTTTTACAGAGCTACTAGCCAAAAACTTGGCATAGCTCACCATGGTGTGCGGTATTTTCTTCTTTTTTTTTAAATTGTAAAAACTGGACAAGTGGACAGACTTTTAGGTCTGTCACATCATCTATTTACAGCAGAGGAATGATATCTGGAAGTCATGTCTTAAGTAATATGGAAAAAATCCAACATGACCTGACACATTACCTGAGTGCTGGATCTGGCCTTTTAGCTGATCCATTTACTGTACTGAACCCTCATCAGACATAGTTTACAGTATGTCTGTGAGCACCCGTTTGTACACCTGTGAGCGTGCTTGTATTTAAAAGGTTCCTTCATGTAATGATCTGCTAGAGGGTGTGGGGAGCCACAGCCCCGTCCTCCAGGGCATGAAGCAGGTATGGAGGAGATCAAGGCTCCAGACATCCAGAGACCCCCAGAGCACAAGAGACCAAGGAAGACCAACGGAGGGGCAACCGCGCCACTCTCCCGGAAGGAGCTGAGGAGAGCCCCAGATGAGGGGTCACTCAGCAGCCGCGGAGCAGAAGCCAGGGGGGGGGGGGGGGGGGTTGCAGTGACGCGCCCGTGAGCTCCGCCGGCGGCCAGCTGTGCCAGGGTGACTGAGCTCCAGGCCGAGAGGCTGAGGGCACCCCATCCCCGAAGGGGCCCGAGCGAGCCCCAGGCTCCAGGCCCCGACAAGCAGCCACCAGGAGTGAGCCGGTGCGTACTGGGACGCTCATCCCCGGACACAAAGAACGAAAGAAGAGCTTTGAATGTCCTTCAAAAAGCCTGGAGAACTATTCCTGAAGTCTACCTAAAGAAATGACAAGAAAGGTTGTTTAAGAGAATTCAGGATGTGCTGAAGAATAAAGACGGTCATACCAAATATTAACTTTCAAGCTCATTTTCAAGCTGGTATCAACTGAAAAAGGTCCTACTTTTTTAGCTGATCTTGTGGCCTCAATGTTACAGATGAATTATCACTCAGCAAATTTGGCTTCAAGCAGAATTTAGCATTCATAAACTAAACACGCGACACAGACACCGAGCTATAAATCGTTTTAAATGTATTTGTTACCGATGCTCCATATGTATGTTTTGATTTGAGGGATAATTTTCCAAACAAAGCTTGCTGGCAGACTCAAAAGTTTTCCCATGCAAGTGTTTACATTTAAAAAAAGGTGTATTAAAATATAAATGAGTTTATAACCCAAGGGATTGTTTTGATTTCTGAGATCAGCGCTGAGATGGAAATGCAGCTTCCACCTCACGAGGGAGGCGAGCTGTCTGTGGTCGACATGCACACGGGTGGAGAGCCTTTGCGGATCATCCTCAGTGGCTACCCAGAGGTCAAAGGCGACAGCGTGCTTTCCAAACGTCGCTACGTCCGGGAACATCTGGACCACCTGAGGAGGGTGCTGATGTATGAACCGCGAGGACACTACGACATGTACGGGGCCCTGATCGTGGACAGCGAGTTACCCGAGGCCGACCTGGCGGTGCTGTTCATGCACAACGAGGGCTACAGCACCATGTGCGGCCACGCCGTCATCGCACTGGGACGCTTCGCTGTGGACTACAAACTAGTGAAAGAGCCGAAGTCGCCAGAGACACAAGTGAACATCCACTGTCCCTGTGGCCTGGTGAAGGCCTTTGTTGAGTACTCTGAGGGGAAAACAGGAGGAGTGAGGTTTCTCAGCGTGCCAGCGTTTGCATTTGCTACAGGTAGCACAAACGACTGTAATAGTTCTCAGGTATTTGAATGTTCTCCAGGACTAATTCAATATTTTTTACCAGATGTGACAGTGTTGGTGGAGGGGTTTGGTGAAGTAACGGTTGACATCAGCTACGGAGGAGCCTTTTATGCCTTTGTGAATGCCCAGAGGTTTGGTCTGGATGTGTCCAAGTCCAGGACTCGCGATCTTGTCGACGCAGCCACAGCTGTGACCAGAGCTGTCAAATCTCAGGTGATCAGCTGACAGGAAATTAAAAAAAAAGAGCATTATTACACAGACAGTGAGAATATCACTTGCTAAATTTCTAGTAATCTAAAAGTCTAAATAATCCATACTTTAATTTAAAAAGGGGAAAAAGTAGGCCTGATCTTATATAGAGCTGCTTTGAATTGGCAGCTTCTTTTTTTATTCATTACATCTGCTTTTAGGGTGTTGTCAAATTATGGCTCAAATGTATGCACAGGATATTTTTAGAGGGCACAAGAAACATCTGGTAGTACTTATATGGGATGCAGTGCATGCCTGTAGAGCTTATAGCAAAAAATCTGAGCATTACATGACCTCTCAGCTTGATGTCACCCAAAAGTATCTGGACACGATGCTCCCAACCATATTCCACAGTGTGAACTGATTTCTTTTTCTACCTTATTCTTATTATCCTTTAGGTGAAGTTGCATCATCCAGCCAGCGATGATCTGGCCTTCCTGTATGGCACCATACTAACAGACGGGAAAGACGATCACTCCCCTGAACCCACCGCCAATATCTGTGTGTTTGCTGAAGCTCAGGTATGTTAGTTCCTGCTGGTGGAAGGATAAACCGTTGTCATGAAGCCTGAGTGTGGGTGTGGGTAACGCTATAGTGAGAGGCGTCTACTACGTTTTATTGATTACAATAAAAAAATTAAAAAAAAATAAACAAGAAAGACTTCAAACTATTGATTGAAATCCTAAGCTTTTTAGAAATATGTTTAAAGAGATCATAAGAGAGACAAAAGCAGCAGAGTTTGATGGAAAATGAGGAATGTCCCCCTGCTGGTCATTAAAAATAATGCAGATAAGGCACTTCTTAGCACCTTTTTTTGTTTGTTTTGTTTAGGCCCTGAATCCACATCCAACTTTAAATACAGTCTTTAGTCCTGAAGTAGCTC
The DNA here is from genome assembly GCF_057382275.1 of Copadichromis virginalis. Lineage (NCBI taxonomy): Eukaryota > Metazoa > Chordata > Actinopteri > Cichliformes > Cichlidae > Copadichromis > Copadichromis virginalis. The sequence continues at coordinate 9,697,553 of NC_140632.1, forward strand.
TAAGTGTACACTTAAGCACATTTGTCTTAGAAGGGCTGCAGATTCCAGGAAGTGCTACAGCTGGTCAATTTAACAAGTCACATTACAATTTGGAACAGCTGTATTAGCTGAAGCTACACCCATTAATGCCAAGGAAGAGCAGCTGTGACTGTGCTCACAGCCAGCAGTTTGACAGTGCCGGAGATCGGCCTTTTACAATGAGTAATGAGCATTATGTAAAGTGGTCACATCGTCTTTTATTTGTGCAGTCTGCAGAGTTTATCAGAAATGAAATGGACAAACACAGCAACTGTTCAGATGAAATATGAAAGAAAAACAAGACATATTGCAAGAAAACACGTTTAGGGACATTTATTATTTGTTGTCACTTCTTAAGTCTTTGTCCTTACTTCCATTATTTGAATCCTCTTTAAGTGCTCAAGTGTTGGAATCATACAAAAGACAATAAAAGGTCTGCGTTTTGTTCATTGGTGTCACCTTAACTTCATGTAATAGGAGGTTTAAATTGTGCTTCTCAGGTAGACCGAAGCCCGACTGGTTCTGGTGTCACGGCTCGAGTAGCTCTTCAGTATCACAAAGGTCTCATCCAGCTGAACCAGACCAGGACGTTCCAGAGTGGAGCCACTGGGTCCCAGTTCACAGGAAAGGCTGTTGAGGTATCACGATTTCTGTTCTCTTGTGGAATGAGGGTGATCGCCTCTTGTTCAAAGAGTGGGAAAAGAAAGAAGTGCATTTTGTAAAAAGACCAAAAGAATAAGTAAATATTTAGACGTTATGGCGCAGTGGATTTACGATGTATTGAAATGTACAGGATTAATCCAAGTTAAAAAGAAGACATGTTTTGTGTGTTTTGTTTCTAAACAGTAATACAGTTAATAATACTTAATCCTAAGTGTAGGATTTTGGTGCAATTTAATATAACATCGCTTTGTTTGGCTCCTCAGGTTGACAGTTTCTAAAATACTGATTTGAAATCCTGTATTTAAATGTCTTAGAGTGAAGTCACCATGAAGCAGATGCTCCGGGTTTCTCTTACATCAAAACACAGCGCGCTGATGTGTGGACTGACAGCAAACAAATCACTACTTGCTGTCAGAATTACTCATTGCATATATCATCTGCAGAGGAATAGTTTATTCTAGTTTCAGTCAGGTTTCAGACCTCATCACAACACAGAGCCAGCTTTAGTGAAGGTTACAAATGATCTTATGGCTTCTGACAATGGACCACAAGATTTTATTACAGTAATTAGAGGATGCTGCAGGTATTAAAGGTACTGCACTGCAGCGGTTTGAATCATATCTCCAGTTTGTTTTGAGACTACAGTTTCTTCATGTAAATGGAGATTAATCTTCACACAAGTGTTAAATTAATTCAAGGCATAGCATGCTTTTCACTGCTATGCAGATGATACCCAACTTTATCTGTTCATGAAGCCAGAGAACATACCAATTAATAAAACTGCAGGACCTGGATGACCTCTAATTTCCTACTTCTACAAGATGGTTATTATCAGGATGTCCTGAAAAGCCTTCAGTTGATCTAAAGTGCTGCAGCGAGAGTAACTACAGAGAAAGCACATTTCTCCCAGACTGTTTTCTCTACATTGGCTCCCTGTTAATTTAAAATCAAATTTAAAATCCTTCGCCTCACATACAAGGTGTTATACTATTGTGGGGTCTTTAGCTTACAATATAAAGTGCCTTGAGGTGACTGTTGTTGTGATTTGGTGCTATATAACTAAATATGAATTGAATTATTCTTTTGAATCAGCTCATCATAGAATGATCTGAAGCATTTATTGTGTTTCTGTCTTAATGCTCAGGAGACCAAGTGTGGAGACTTCAAGGCTGTAGTGGTGGAAGTTGCTGGCAGAGCTTTTTACACTGGAGTTTCACGCTTTGTGCAGGAGGCAGATGACAAGCTGACACATGGTTTCCTGCTGAAGTAAGCAAGACGTATAGGTTTTCTATACAAAAGCAAATTAAAACAGAGGTTATATGGTGGTTTTTAATAAGACAAAAACACATTTTATGAATAGAAAATGTTTAGGTGGCCAAGACTTGGATCTGTAATGAAGAAAATAAGACCTTATTTTCTTCTGGCCTGGTTTACCTGAGTAGTAAATGAAGAAATAGTTTTCCTTACCTGTTTTAAGAAAAACAAAAACTATTATACATCTTGTGACTCTTTAAATTGTCCTAAATTATATTTAATAGATTAGCAAAGTACATAACTAACTCTTAGAGACTGCGAGGAGCTCAGTCACTGGTACTCTTCTTCATCTGGCTTGGTAACACCTCACCATCCCCCCAAGAGAGCTGGACGAGGGGTTAGAGAGAGGAAGGTTTGGGTTTCTTTGCTTTGCTTAGACCCTGCCCCAGATAAGCAGTAGAAAATGGATGGATGGTTATAACTAAAGATAAAATCTGAAGAACAGCTAAATGGAAGTGTACTGCCATTCAGATATCTACTAAAATATTCTTGATAGTGAACTTTGATTGTATATGATAATAAACATAAATATGTTATCGTGTATGACTGAATGTAAAAAGGGATTTTTGCTTTGATGATTTGAAGTGTACATTAAATGGAGTGTACATTAAATGTTGTTGCATTTACTGACCACTAGATGGAGCCACAATGCTGGTTACCTCTAGAGTTTAAAATTCAGCCATAAAAAAGATGCTTCCACTTCCTGTTCAAGGTTTTTAGTAGCAATAAACAACTTTATAAAACCAGAGTCAATGCTGCGCGAAAGTGCATGTGTTGAAAAACTAAATAATCAAACTCATCAGTAGTTTTCTCCCATTTATTATCTTTAGGTCATTGTACAATGGAAGGCAGTTTAAATTATAAAAGTTCGGTGGAGGTGTCGGCTGGATGGAGTCACAAGGCTGAAGGGGGAACGTCGCACGTCCACATGTGATGTTTTCCACAAGAATGAAAACATCACATGTGGAGCAGATTTTTTTTTTCTGCCCTTTCATTTGATGCAGTGTAAATCCAGCCAGCATGGAGCAAACATTTCATCTATTCAAATAATAAAAAAACATTTAAGGAGGGCACTCTCTTCAAAGGGGAAAGACAAGTGTATTGCATTAATTGTTGGTTTCAATGGTATTTAGCATTATGAATTCCTATGTGCATGTGTAACAAGCACACACGCTTGTATACTATAGATGTATGCAATGTATGACACGAGTGTCCACACACCTGTTAAGAATTGCAGATCAGGCCAAGGCCTTTGAGAGTACCCACTTAACAAAGAAACAAAACAAAATCAAATCAGAGTTAAGGCCAGCTCGTAACAGGAAAATGTTCAAATAAAAACATACAGTGATCAGATTTATATATATATATGTGATGCACGTCAAAAAAAGGTGAATACACAAAAAAAACAAAACAAAAAAAACGACCCTCAGCTGTGTCACTTGCAATTAAAACCACATCCATCTATACAACACAGTCTCTCAGTCCTGTGATGGCTGTGACTGCAAGAGAGCGGCAGCATCAAGAGGAAGCTTAGGTCTAGTCTCCAGAAATGATCTCTCGGAAAATCCAGGCAGGTGAAAGCAGCACACCTCAGTCTGTACAAAATGGCCCCATTTAGAGGAATAGTCCTCTTGCTTTGATCGAGCTTCCAGCCTCGGAAACACTCGACCAGATGCACATTTCACTCTGTGCATAGATTCACGTACAAAAACGGCACCGAACGGATCCTGTCAAAACACCCGTGAAAACCTTTCTCCAGCATGACTTAAAACATTTCTTTTCCACCCTCTTGTTTGGTCCAAGAGTATCAACCTTTGGCTTCTGCTCTATTTCTTATCAAAATCTTAGAGGATGAGAGGTCTAATCATGTTGTGCTGTGTGTGGCCCTGCTGCGATGACGCAATGCTGTGGTTCACCCGAGCCGAGGTGGGTGGGAGTGGAGGAGGGTGAAGAGGAATGTGGATGTCAGTTCACCCCAGAGGGAGGCTGATGAGCAGGGGGTTGCGAGTGATCGAGCCCATTTAGAAGTTCAGCTTTGTGACTGGTCGCTCCCTGCCCGAGTCTGTGTTCTGGTTGTTGATCCGCTTGCGGTTACGTTTCATCTTGGACAAGTCCTTATCGAAGACCTCGCCCGACCGCAGCGCTGACACGAGGTCATCAAACTCACCGCCATCCTCCTCTCCGTTCGCTTTTGCTTTCCGGGCCTTTCGCTCCTTCTCCCTCTGCTCACGTAGCTGGGGACACAAATGAAAACTGTCATTTAAATATCTGAAGAGGTGAGAGGATAAGAGCATTATTAGCTTTGCTTGGATACGGGAATCTGAGCCCTCCTGGTTTTTATTTATTTATGACTCAGAGAAGCAGTCACGTAATAACATCCAATTTGACTATATAATATCAATGCACTGTATAATGCAATGAGCTGTAGAGGAGTTAGTGGGCAGATGCTGGCACCTTTGATCAAAGGTTAGGAAGCCATTTTTCAGCTCTAATCTAATCAGACCTAATGAGCTGCACAGATGTGAGTCATACTATCTTCTCACGTAGGACAGAAAACAGATCAAATATATTTCCTATGACTGTGTAACTTTTGCTAAATGAAGGCATTGTAGTATTTAATAAATTAAAGGTGCTAAATAAGTGTTTAATAGCAGCTATAGCTCTACTGAGAATCTCAGGGGATGAAAAGAGAGATCAGTCGCATACCTGAGCTTCTACTTTGGCCCTGCGTTCCTCCTCTTCCTTTCGTTTTCGTATGTTCTCGTTCTCCTGCTGAGCCTCTGTGAACGATTGCAGGAACTGGTCGAAGATGCCAAAGAACTCATCTGGCTGCATCTTACTGGCATCCTCACCAAAGTGCTTTACTGCCCTCAGGAACTGCGGGACCAAAGAGAAGAGGAGGGGGCACACGGGATTAGATTTACAGCAGGACGCAGCAGAACCGCGTTTTATTCCATCTTTGACTGCTTTACAGGAGAGTCATTCGGCCCCAGCTCTTTGAAACCAGAGCAGGGCAGGAGTGGTCGGGCTTTGAAGCCCGTGTTCATCCAGATCTCACCGGCTACTGATTGCAGCTGAGGTCAGAGACTGGAGCCAGAGCTCAAATTAAGGCAATGTGCTTGTTGGGTGTTTTTCACAATAAATTAAAAAAAAAAAAAAAAAGAACATCCAGATGCAAGATCATGCTGGGAAGATACAGCTTCAAAAAATGTGACCGCTAACAGCAGTTATGGCATAGACAGGGAAACTATGAGCTGAAAAGATGCTGAAGTTTGTTTTTCCCCCATTAGAAAGAAAAAAAAAAAGAATACATTTCTTTTCAACTTCCTCACAGCAACAATCAATAAACTCTATTTCACAGTCACCTTTTTCTGCTTTTGTTTTGTTTATATGCACAGAGCTGATGCAGTGACCCACTTAGAGGGTCACGAGGTTATCTGGCTCCCAGTCGTGAGTACAGAAGGCCGCTGTAAACATTCAAATATTTAACCGTGGCATACTGTAAATGATTAACAGCAACTAATGGTTCCAGCTGAGTCCTCATGTCAATGTGGCACACACTGTGGGACATATAAAAATAATAAAGAAAAAACACCTCTTCCTGCCATTCAGGAAGACAGACACATAAATCCCATGTTAGCGTGTCAAACGGCCCTTTGAAATGTGAACATGTTCAGGTTTCTGCTGGTAGTGGAGTTTAGTCCCCATAAAATCCACATTTGCTTTGTCTTCGTTTGCTTCGATGCTGTGATTCTGTTTGCACAACATAAAGTGACATCTTAAAGTTGGCAGGTGTAATCTGATGTCCACAGTGTGAAATAATATTAAAGCCTATGTTCCTGTTTGCACTCTTGGCCCTCACACATGGCGACAAGCAGGCCGCACAATAAAGTGTCGGTGGCACTGCAGCAGGAAGCCGAAACGCTTCTCCTGCTGGTCGCTTTCCTAGAAAGGTCCCTGGCGGGGTCAGTAAGGCTTGTAGAAACAGCTGCATGGAGAGGAAATGGGATGCAAGCTTTCAGCGCCTGTGTCTGCAGGCGACTGCGACACTGTCCGGTCTGCTCAAACGCACGTGCACACCCTCGGGTTTTCTGGAGAAACCACACAGGCCGAATGACTCACCAGTTCTTTGGCCTCGATGAGAGAGTCCTCGACATCAGTGAAGCTGAAGCTGGCCACGGTGATGAACTGGCTCACCACCGACACAAACTTGTCACCTGGCTCCTGCGGCCCTTTCTTCTGGTATTCCAGTTCCTGCAAGTGGAAATCAAAAGGAGCAATTAGAAAGAGAACATAAAGAAGAGCTCTGCTGAGTTTGCAAATAAATATCCATGACTTACGCTCTCTACACTTTTTAATCCACTGCGCAGGTTGCCGATATCTTTTTCCAGCTCCGTCATACTGCGTGGAAGAAAGAAAGGTCATCACCATTCACTTAAAAAGGAAGTAGCTGAAAATGAGGTTCCCCATGCAGATGATTCACCCTTTACAGAAACTCTCTTTATATGCCAACAATTGAACCACAATTGGTGGCATATTTTACAAACAAAAATTAGGAAAACACTTGGGAATCACTGCTCCCGGCCTTTACTTGACTTTGGCTGCCTCTGAGATACTCTGCAGGTCCTCCTGGAACTTCAGGACTTTGGGATATTTCTTCTCCAGGATGGTGATCAGATAGTGCAGCAGAGTAATGTTTCTGCAAACACACAGCAAAATGTGTCAAATGTGCAATATAGGGCTTTCATGATGGACTTTCAGATATGAATATGGTGAAATTTCATCACTATAATATTCCCAGATGTGACTTTTATACACCGCATGCCATTCTTGCTACTGCTGCCTGCAAAGTTTTAATACCACTGTTGAAAAATGTTCTTACTTGTCGATACTGGATTTAGTATCTGCGATCTTGTTGAGTGAAGACACCTTGAAGCCATAAGCATTGCCCCTTTGACCTTTGTTCATATAGTTTCCAAATGCTAGCACCACCTCCAACAGCTGCTTCAGGTTTCTGCTGTTTAAAACCTCCTTAGACGCCTTACCCAGCGCTAAAGCAGCAGGAAAATGGACAAAGTTGGAGATATAAATATGTTTGCTTTGGATAAATCATAGCAATCATATTTGAGATATCATTTTTATTGTATAAAGCACATATTTCCCACCTTCAACTTTGGGTTTGATCTCAGCTATCCTCTCTGCAAACTTCTTCTTAAAGTACAAAGACTGCAGCCTCTGCTGGTAATGGTTTATTCTGGACCGAGGATGGAAATAACGTGTCAGAGAAGAAGGAGAAAAAGATACAAATAATAAATTATAAACAGGGAAATCCACAAATGTAGACAAAAGCCACAATCATGAACATTGCACTTAAATCGCCACACTATATAAGTTTTATATAAGCATATCAAAGTTTTAGTTGTGGTACTGAAGCTTATTTTTGGCTGTGTTTATGATTTAAACCTATAAAAGCACAGTCTGTGCACTTAATGAATACCACAGTGGCATCTGTCTTCCAGTCCAGCCTGTAAGACGACAAACTGGAAACTACAGCGGCACTTCTTAGAGGAAACAAGACAAAACGGACTGTGTGATTCTTCCTTTACATACATTTCTGCTGTTGCTATGCTGCAGGATCTCACCCACCAGCGACCTGACCTTTGCTGGTGACCACACTCCTTTCTTTTGTCTTACATGACTTTATTTGCAAAACTGCAATAAAAGTTATTAAATTATCGGCTCACTTTCTCCAAAACAGTGTTTCACACAGACGGCTATTGTTCCCGTCAAGTAGAAAACCATGTGTCACTGGGTTTATCTACTCAGACCAAGAGGAAACAAAGACTATTGTTTGTCAGCAGATCTGAGCTGCTCTGCCCTGATGCTGTCAGCTCTGTGGTTATCAGCTGGTAAACAGTGAAATAATACGCTGCACATAAAGAGAAACTCACCTGCTCATCTCGTAAAGGAAGCGGTCGGGTTTGGCCATTCGATCGAGCTCATGTTTATGCTCCTCGAGGAGATCCACATCGCTCTTCTCTGGGACAAACTTCAGCAACTAAAGGACAAGGAAAAGACTTTTCATTATATCGAATACTCAGACACCTCTGCTTTTTGTCGTCAGTGAACATGCCTGAATCTCTGCTTCCACTGTCTCTCGCTCCAAGGCGCATGACGTTTGCCGCTCACTTCTTAACTACTTGTGATTTAAACTGACGTGCATTAATGAAAGCACAGCTGTTTTATGTTTGCATGAAAGCCGTACCTGCTCCAGCATGTCTTTGGGAAGGTCCTCCTGTTCGTCCATGGTTAGGATGGCTCTCTTAATCTCATCATTTGAAAGCTTCAGTCTGCAGTGCACAACAGATAGAATATAATAACATCTTGCTGTGTCTGGGTTTTTTTTGGTTTTTTTTATCTTTTTAAAAAAAATCCTGAACTGAACTTACCGTGAGAGCAGGATGTTACAGTTTTGAGCTCGACGGCCATCAATCACTGACAGCTCCTTGACTTTTTTGGAGCCCAGCGTGTCGTCTTCCGCCTCTTTCTGTTAGCACAGTGATTAAGAGGTTAGAAAGCATGAAGCTCACATTTTGTTTCAGTTACAGTCACAGACAAACGCATAACAATTAGGACTGGATGACACATGTGCCAGCATCCCGAAGGAGAGCTTAAAACACATTTGAAAGGAGAGAGAGTGGCTGTGGAATTCACGAGAACACACAAACACGACAAGACAGCTGACGCCAAATATATGAACAAAGAGTGACTGTAGAAACTACTGTACTGTAAGTGCACTCACCTGTTTGCTGTTATTGATCATTAAGAAGTCCTAAAATGCAGGCAAGAAGCAGGGAAGATGTAAGCACTCATTAGAATAAGTAAAGCAGTTATGTGATTGCAGCCCATAAGAACAAATGAATCATTCAGCACTTCAATGACAATGGATCAGCAATGACGTGAGCATAGTAAGACATACTGTAAGTGGCTGTTCAGATTATCACTACATGCTTGTTCTTCACATGCTGTGCACATAACTAATCATTAAACTGATCAGGCTGATGCTGAGTATCTAAAATGCACATTTTTGTTTTGTTTTTTTTAATGTGTGTGGATTCAACATGCGTTAGATCACATTTTATATACTGGGCTGTCTGCAGTTTCATCTTTAAAAAGACATGCCCTTCTAATCCAGAAACTACCGATTATGAATTTCTAGAAACTACATCAGTTGCAAACTGAAAGAAAAAAGGAACAGCTGATTGTGAGCAGCGCACTCATGCATTTTCAATCACATATGGCAGAATGATCTAAACCATTAGGAAAAAAAAGAAAAAACGTTCCATTCGAAATGTGAGGAGTTTAAAATCATTCAAGCATGAAAGTCTGGAATCTAATTAACTGCCAAGTGTATCTCAAAATATCTCCTTTCTCCTGTTTTTATTGATCTGACCTCTTCCCCATGACCAAACTGTGCTTAGGAAAGAAAAGTTGTACAACAGTAAAAAAAAATAAATAATAAATTTAGTAAAAAAAATCCAAGGAACTGAACAGCAGCCAAGTCTAAATCCCAAAAAAAACTGCAAGCAAACTCAACCCTCTGCCCACCCCAAACCCACATATCTACCCTTGGCCTTATCTAATGATAGACAACATAGCAACATGTGGTGAGACTGAAAGGTGAACTACATCATTCTCAGTACCTGCTGCCTCTGATAGGCTGAGAAGGTTTTTTCAATGTCATCTAAATCCAGCACTTTGAAAACCTTGGCATCATCCACCTCCATCCAGACCGTACCCTCCAGCTTATTCTGAGAGGAAAATAAGACATCTTATATGTCAAATTTTAACAAAGAGCAGGAATATCTGGAGGCCTCCTGTGCCTCTGCTCTTCATACCTCAGCTAACTTGGACCAGTTGAAGGACTTGAGAGGGTTGGATGGCTGAGGAATGTTCTTCTTCTTCAGCGATGATCCCAGGGGCGCTCCTGGTGGTGGAGGGATACCTCCAATGGGCGGGAGCCCAGGGGGAGGTGGAGGGCCACCTGGCGGAGGCGGTGGGGGTGGCGGAGGAGGCATCATACCACCAGGAGGTGGTGGAGGAGGTGGGGCTATTCCTGCAAAGCCTGGTTGAGGCACCGGGCCGCCAGGGGGGCCGGGGGCAACAGGAGGGCCGCCAGGAACAACAGCTGCCTGCCTCTGCAGAGACACATGGGAACACAAGAGGGGTTCAATTCTCATGGAAAGAGTATTGCTGCACATTCAATGGAATTGTAACTACAAAAAGAATTTTTATGCTTTTTTCAACACAAACCATACCACACTGATTCATAATTAAAACGATACCAGTCTAAAAGTCTAATTTTTGTTATCATAAAGCAAAAGGTTTTCCTAATTTCATGAGTTTCTTTCTCAAGTAAGGTAGATGTGTATTATTAGTTTCTTAAACCTACATTTGGCCTTCAACAACACAGTTTTTATGAGAGTTTTGTGCCATTTCAGTAGACTTGTAGTCACTATAGACAGGAAACAAGATTCCTGGTCTTGGGTGCTTTCTGAATTCTGATTATAGTCCAGCAGAAAAGGGGCACATTAGCTGAAATGGATTCTCAAAACCATCGGCTGTCATCTTCTTTTATCAGCATTCTATGTTGGCCGTGAGAGGTTAAACGCACTTGGACTTATGAAAATGCCAGCAAATAGAAAAACACTGCAAAAGCACACAAAATACAAAGGACATGTTTTTAGGGAGACAACAATGTGACATAAAAACTGTAGAAATGACAGGAAGCTCTGTTTTTTTTTCTTAACAGTTTTCATCGTTGTGAGGAACAAAAAGATGCGGGTAATGTGCATTTTAATCGCATGACTCATGCATAGATAGGTGATTGCTATTAGTCATTCAGTAGCTTGTCCCCTCGAGAGCTGTTCTGTCACATTGTTGTCACCCCGAAAACACTTTTGTTTTATAAGGTTTTTTGTGAACATTTTCTATTTCTTTTATGTTTTACTCAATTTCCATTGTAATTTGTGGGCTTGCATGTGTTTGAACTCAGGGCCACAGTAACAGTATATATGAAATATATGAAAATAAACAGAAGTGTTCCCTTCAACCTGACCTTTAATCAGACAGAAGTTAAAAATGGTTCATTTTTTCATTTCTGCTTTTCATCTAGAAAAAAAAACAAAAAAAACTTAAACTGCTTAATTTTGAGGTTTTAATAAATTTAGATCACATTGTGATATCTAAAGGACTACTCCTAACTTCTTAGATTAGGTCATATGATTATTCTGGACCGCCGCTGGCTGTCAGAGTCCATCATCCTACTCATTAAGGTTTTCATTTGAAGGTAATTGTAATTGCAAAGTACTTTAAAGGGAAACATACGGTGCTGAGCTCATGCAGTCGTGCGGTGAGTTCAGCCACTTGCTGTTTGACATTTTTCTGCTCGTTGCTCTCTTTTTCCAGCTTCTCTTTCATCTTGTTGAGAGTCTGCATCATGTCCTCTTTCTCCTGGGTCTTGGCGTCACATTCACGCTCCTTCTTCTCAAACTTCTGTTGCAGCTCATGGTGCTCTGTGATGGGGAAATTAAAGCAAGATTTTATTAAAACGTGATTTTCATTGGTAAGAAAATTGTCCCATTGCATTTATAATCGCACACACCTTTTCTCATTTTCTCTGCCTGCTCCTTCCACTGTTTGACCTCATTTTCATTGACCAGCCTGCAGAGAGAATGACACACGTAATTACTTACAGCATCTCCGCGAACGACTTCACTGATTGTTTTTCTGAACATAAAAGGGGAGCTATTTTTGAACCAACGCTGTCAAACACATGGATTTCTACTTCAGCCCTGTTCTACATTCTTCAATCCGTTCCATGTTTACGTGTCCGTCTGTGCAGAGGAAAATCGGTGCACTCACATCCGGACAACATTCTTCACGTTAAAATTCTCCAGTGGTGTGACGTCAGGGTCATGACCTTTATCATTCTGCAAGACCATCTGCTGGACGATGCGGTCCAATAGCAGCCAGTACTGTACAGTGTTTCCACTTCTCTTGTCTGGACACGGAAAGAAAGAGAGCAAAGAAAGCAAATTTCCCATTACTCATGTTTCTTCCATTCAGTGTTATCGGAGAAAATACTGATTACACTTGGATCCACAGTGGTTAGATAGCCTAAAGGAGGCAAAATAATTAAAGGCTACAACAAGATGACAAATGCATTTCTTACTGATTGGTGAAATTTCATCAGTCATATGGGGACAAGATGTTAACTGGTGCCTTATAAACTCACAGTGCACAACATGCGGTACTGCTGTTATACTTTACTGTGGAAATTAAAAGTGCACTGCATCAAATTTAATATATAATTGTTTTATTTTTCCTTCCTAAGTTTGCAGATTATTGCTAACACTGGGGTGAAACCACATCACTGGTTGCGGCTCACTCCCATTTTCATTTCTTCAAAAAAAAAAATGCCTGAAAAACACAGAATAGAGGAGTGAGAGTTAAAGCAAAAAGCCTCGCGCAGTCGTGTCTTTAGTGGCTCTTTCACTTCAAATCCATTGAAAGTGAGAGGTAGGGAAAATAGTTACAGAACTAAATATTAGCGTCTGAATGAATACAGCTTTAGTTTGGCTGGGAATGTGCTAATCCACCTTCTGGACTGACTAATCAGGACAAAGTCAACATTCTTATTATATAATATTTATCAAGCCTGTTTGTCCAGTCACAAACAACTAAACTTACGTGGCATGAGCAGACAGTGATGCAGGACAGACATAAAGTGCGGATATGCATCAGTGTGGCTCATCTTCTTCCGGATGAGATCAAAAACTTGCGTGGCACTTTTGGTGTCTACATGTACCTGGATAAGAAGCATAAAAAAACCCCCAAATGAATAAACATTTGTTCCTCACATGATGAGTAAGGGAGAGATGTTTCTTTTCCTTACCGACTCAAAACGTTTTGACACAGCCAGCTCATCATCATTCCGCAGCATCTCAAAGTAGTCTAAATGCCTGAAAGTGTCACAGAGAATTAAGTGATGAACTCGCACACTTACAGCTTAGAAAGATCAGAGTATTAATGTTGACACGCATTAGTTGGAAAGACTTTGAACTCTACTGTGTTGTTGTTGTTGGGGGTAGAGTTCCAGGATAATGTGTAGAGTTTAAAGCCGAGGTTTTGACTCACAGTATGTGTGCTTGTGTACTTCTTTAGCTGTTCGACTGATCTGTAAATGTTTACAGACACCACTTTGGAAGAGATTATGTTTTAAAGTGAAGTTGCACCTCACCTGTCTAACGTGGCGTTTTCATGAGAATGTAGCTTATCGATCACAGGTTGGATCCCCAGCATAAGAAATTCATATCGGAGGTGAATACGGAATTCCAAACTAGTCTAAAACGGGGGGAAAAACAGCAGTAAGATACTGATGCAAGCAGTGCTTTAAAGAGCCTCTTGAATAAGTGACTCCTGTGTGAAAAGATGCATGAAAACAGTATATATTACCTCTTCAGCTCCTTGACTCAGCACAGCATTAATAAAGGACATGATGGCTGTTTTCAAGCTGACCTCATCTCTGTACCGCCCCGTACTCCGGTCCAGGTCATTTACAAGTGTCTGAGAGATGAAAATCCATTACAGATGATTAATACTTTCAAGCAATGTTGCTTTTAAATTGCTTTACGCCTCCCACCCACCTGGAAGCGTGTCCTCTCGCAGGCGAAACGCTGGTAATGCAGCATTGACTCCAGGATTTTTTTGTGCCCGCCAGGCACCAGACATACAGCACCCATGATCTCCAAGACCGCCACCTTTGTCTTAATGTTTTCTGTGGCCAGGCTCTGGGCGATGATGTTGATGCTCTCGGAGTGAGCGAGGACGTGGGCGCGGCCCTGCGAGTTGTTCATCAGAGCTTTGATGCAGCCGATGAGAGACGTGTGGATCTGTGATTCTGTGGTGTCATAGTCCATGCTTTTCAGGAAGTTCAGGATACACGTCAGGCCATCCAGATCAATAAATCGAGTCACAAACCTGAACAGAGACGTCATTGCGGTTTACAGAGATGATCTTAGCGCTTAAGGAAATACTAACTATACCATAGAAGTATAGTGCATCGATAATACCCAAGTTTTTGGGTTAAAACTGCAGTGAATGTTCCTTGTGTCCTTGTGTATTCTTGCAGTACAATGAATTCATATTCAGTAAGTGTTGAAAATGAGAGGGTCTCCTTTAATGTTCTTTTATATCAATGAAAAACCTTTACAGGTGTTCAATTTTTAAAGGGTGCATTTCCATACGAGTATGAGGAGCTGAAAAGAGCGACAGATGCAGCGATGGAGGTTAATAACAGGAGATATGATGACAGGTGACATTTAAAAAAAAGGGGGGGGGGGGGCTGAGTTTAGATACATAAACTATCTGGGCACATGAAAAAGAAAAATATATCAACAGTTATCAGCTTGCACGCTACAGACCTCCAGTTTATTTACTGCGTCTTGGTAGTGTGCAACATCAGATACTTACCTGATAGTCATGTAGCCTTAAAACTGAGGCTCTATACCACAAGCTGTTATAATTTAATGTGTTCATTTGTTTTTCATCCCTAGGATCTGCCATAGTTTTTAATGTGGATGTGAGTGTATTTATTTGCTGTTCTAAACTTTTTGGTCACCTCATAGGTTGGGTTCTCAGAGCAGTCTTCAAGTTCTCTATAGTTTTGTTCCTCTCCTCCTCATCCTCTTTCTCCAGAGCGAGGAGCGTCTTTCTCTGTTCAGCAAAAGATTGAACATCATAAAGATCTGAGGCCAAAATAAAGTTAATTTTCTTAATGATAAACAGGTCACAAAAAACAAAACAAATGTCAATAAGGGAAAAAAAAAAAAAAAAAGTGTAAAAATCTGGTCGTGATATTTCAGCACCACAAACGTGCAAAATGTTTAAAAGTCATCATATCTCATCACTACATTACATAAAAGAAAAGACCATTTAGTAAATTAAAAAAAAAGACATCTCGCTCATGTTACTACTTACAGCTGCCATTGAATTGAGCTGATCAATGTAATATTCTGGCCAGCTAGTTGCACTTTTGTTTTCTTCTTGTTCCTGAAAAACAGAAAAATGAAATACATTTCACTGTCATTAAAGTAGACAAGAAAATAAAAATGAAGGAAAACATGAGGCATTAGCTCATAAATATTAACTGGGTATGATTTTCATTTTTCAAAGTTACATAAGAATGTGGTTTGGAAGGACATATTTCACATGAGAAGAAAAGTTATTTGGTTCATGTCACATGTTCAAATACCCTGAAGTCTAACTTCAAAGCAAATTATTTTTTTCCCCCTCTTTACGTCACTTTTCAGATTGATTGGCTTTGAAAGACACGATGCACACAAACACAGACAAATGGACAGGGAACAGACGGACTGGAGCTTAAATAGCCACCAGCCAAAAACGAATCGAGAGCTCAAAGTAGGGCGACACAGATATTCAAGCTATTTTATCCTCCAGAGCTTCACTAAGTTTCAGGAGGTGGTGAAAAATGCCAAAACACGAGTGCACAGCTGCTTGAGAAAATCGTGAGATTAGCAAATGCATGTTTAAACCGTGGATTAAGGACATGGCCTGACTTATGGTGAGATTAATCTTGCTCACGGGCACGTTTGCATTGCAAGTTTAAAGGAGGGGGAGGGAAACAAAAAACAAAAAACTTGCTAGGCACTTCTGAGATGATTTCATATTTGACTTAAAAAGACTACTAAAGCACTGAGGTTAAAGTGACTTGAAGCTAACCTTGGCATGTACATAAAAGCTTTCTTGGCTTTCAGTTTACCTCATGCTCCATTAGGCACAAGTGAACTGTGACCATCAGAAACTAATTGGGCGTCGGTTAATAAAGCGAGCCTGTAGAGATTTGGCCGCTCTTGGTCGAAACTGTGGGCCTTGGCTGGTCTGCAAGGTTTGTGCTGTGACAGGAAGGACTGATCCTGCTGTTCCACTCAAGACCAGTGCCAGCTTGACCAGATGGGTCCTGGAAAATGTCCAGTCAGTTTGAAGAGGCGAAGGAGACGCAGAGGTGGGACCACTTTTACATTTTAAAGAGTTACTCCTTTAACTTCTAAGTCAGCGGTCTTCAAAATATAAAATACCCACAGTTTATTTAGAGTTATGATGACAGGCTAGGAGTGTATTTTGAGGGGTTTGTTTTTTTTCACATTTGAAAAAAATAAAGGTCAGAGACACATTACGAAATCTTAAACTGTGCATTTAATAGTTAGCCCGTTTCAGAACTCAAGAAGTTAGAAGTTAAACTTTTCTTTTTTCCTCACGTTAAAATCTGAAACCCAACAAAAAAAAAAAATCTTTGCTGACAACCAGATCAGTAAATCATCTTCTTGGCAGATGATGTAGCCTTGAAGAAAATGGACAGACAAGAGACAGGAAGCAGATTGATTCTCTACAGCATGATTTCATCAGCTCAGGTGTCTGGCCAAACTAAACAGCTAAAGCTTTGAATGACTTATCTCCTCCACATCCAGCTTGACTTCTGAAGCCAAGAAGCAACTGGTGGAAAAAGAGCACCCTCATCACTTGGGCTTTGAGTGCCCCGATAATGACCCATCTTCCTCCTTATCACCCCCTCACTCACCCACCCGCTGCTCACATACAAAAGAAGCACCTGTGGAAGTGAAGCCTTCCTGTTTGCTTTGGACAACTAAGTGCTTCCTCTTTTCTCTGCATGCGCACGCACACACACACACACACACGCACGCACGCACGCACGCACGCACGCACGCACGCACGCACGCACGCACGCACGCACCCTTCCTCTCTGAATCTCTGATGGTGAGTTTTTATCTGAGTTGGAGCCAAAGTTTGCTGCAGAGTCAGCAATATTGATGTCTGTTCTGTCTCTCCTCCTCACCCTTATTCTGTAGGTCCACACTGCATTTAAAAAGGGTTGTCTCACCTAAATCCTCCCCCAACTTCCCTTTAACACAAAAGAAGTAAAGCAACGATTCTGAGGTTTATTTTTAAGGTGCACTGTGATGCTACTGAAATAAGGCCACTAACTGGGGCACAGTAGATGCAGGAGCATGCAGCACTCTCCATCACTTGCCTTGTTGTGACTGACTAGTTGATGCTGTCTGCAGCTAAAGTAAGCCATAAGTGTACCTATACTTAAAGTATGTGTCCAGTGAAAGAGGAAAATTTGACGTGGCTCCTCGAGCTTCTCGTCATATCCAGTAACTTAACTGTGCTGGAAACGTACCATTTCTGCAAAGAAATTATCCATCAACATGAATACACACTTTTGGCTCAAACACAAATCTTTACAAGGAGTAATTTGACATTTTGGGAAACGCACCTATTCAATTCATTGCCAAGAGCTACATTTGTTTCATGCATATTTAAACTCTCTGGGCTGGCTAAAGCAAAAGCATTTACATTCAGGAAGAAAACTGACATTTCAAACAACGGTGATTTTTTTTTTTTTGCTCTGCTGTTCTGGCCTAATAACATCTATGCCTTTCTGCAGCTGTTTTATCTGGGGATTTATATAGTACACACACACACACACACACACACACACACACACACACACACACACACTCTAAATATCCAGTCCATCTGGCTAAATCCCAGTACTCCTCACCATCCAGTTTGTTACCAGATGTAGGAAAAGATTAATAAATCTGCATGGCCCGTCTGCATACTAGTCAGGACAGGATATCCTACACCCTCATACCTTTGGCCTTGAAACACTGCTGTAAAAATGTGTGGGCACATTAAGAGGTAGCTGAACTTGCACTGAGCTAAACCAGAACAGGCGTCTGCATTTTCCTGCATACTGAGGATGAGTTGTTATTATGTGGAGAAACAGCTGACGTTCCTTTTATCCGGAAGGCCATAATGAAACACGACACTATCACAGAGTAGTAGAGTATATGTTGTGTCTACATGAATGCTTTGATGGGATAGGTGTGTTACCTAAAAGAGAATTTAAAAAAAAATTAAATCAAAAATATGCCAAGTTTTCTTCATTTTTGAATCAGGCAGGAAGAGAAGAAGAGAAAAACCACACTGTGTGGGAGGAAATGCGCTGTCAAAATTTAAAGGGAAAAAAATAGGACCTTTGAAATCTTCAGAACTTCATCATTTCTGACAGTACCTTCCCTGTTAGTGGATTATCTAATGTAGGAGGCCAGATTTAGCTTTCGCTTTACTCCCTCTACGCACTATTTTTATATGCACCTCATGTAGCATCCGCTCAAGGAAGTTATTCACAAAGGAGCTCTTTTTAAGTAGAAAAGATTTACTTTGTAGCGAGGGAGAAAGTGACTGTAACGCAAGAGATGTATAACAGAACAGGGGATTAATGCTGGGATATTACAAGCACTTTGTGGAATGGGAATGATGTGCTTTGTTTGAAATGTTTAGCTATCTGTTTGACTGATAATGGCTTGCATAAGCAATACATTAATTGGCTATACAAACAGTAGGCAGATGCAATGAAAATGAGCCCAAGTTTTGATCCTAATAAAGTCTGAAATGTAAGTTACTTATTTCTTAAAGCAAAATATTGCAGATACCAGAACTACTTCAGTACTGTGGGGAAGGCATAGTACCGAAGCCTCTACATTACAGGAATGGTTTGATAATTTAGATGAGAACACTGCAGACTAACCGGTTTCTGGCAGAAGCCTTAAATATACTGCACTGGCGTAGTATCAAACTTCCCTCATGTTATTTAGCCACTTCCCTCTTTTGTGAGAGATTAAAACCAGTACAGACGTACGTCAACTTTAACTGCTAGTTTCCATTAACACACCCTTTCAGCTACCCTTTATATTTTAATTATCTGTCAAGTTGAATTCCTAAGGAGGCACACTATTAAATTAGCAAAAGGTGGTTCACAATGCTGTCCTGAATATTACTGTAAGCAGTGACATATTCACTACATCAAAATAAAATGGTCTGCAGTAAGCATAGGGATCCAGCGATAAAAGACTCAGAAAACACACAGCTCAAGGGATCAACAAATCAATGAGGGAGGAGATTACATAAAATTGGCTACTGGGATATTTGTAGCCACCCCCCCCAAAAAAAAAAAGGCAGACAGCAGCGAGTCTATGAAGGCTGATACGGTGTAATGTGCTATGCAGCCAACAGAGATCTGTTTACCTTCTTTTTGCTGCAGTAGATTTGCCATTTCTTCTCTGCAGGCAGTGCGAACATGGCTTCCCTGTGTTTCTCTGTAAGATCAAGCTCATCCTGCAAAATGAAGATGAAAAAGAAGAAAAAGGTTAAGAAATGTTGGTGCTGAGTCACAGTAACAAATCGCTGAACGTTAGATTATGAAACCCGTATTGATAACTCGAGTGTTAAAATATCGAGCATCTTTCTCAAAACCATCATCCTGCAAATTTACAAACAACTGACATCAAACCAAACAAAACATAAGTGAAGAGCAGCTTTGTTAGCTGTTTTTAGCTCAATCTCTTCATAGTATCACTGGATGGTCTCATCATATATTCAGTGCGATTTTGAAACAAATCAGATGTCTTCCCGGCTTTAGATGTGTGAGTAATGGGGAAAAGATAAGGTGTGGTTTGCCTGCTCAACATGTGGTAACAAACATCTGGAAACAACATGTGTCACAACGCATAAAAGACATTTCACAGAGGCGCGTAAAGGGTGCTTTTGGGAAGCGTTTGACTAAATACCAGGAAAAAAAACTGACTGAGACATTATCAGCAAGATCTGTAACTTATCTGAGGGATTTATGGGCTTTTTGTGCTGAACTGTAGCTGAATGACTATATGTGAAAGAGGCAGTGGAAGTTATAGAGAAATAGAGATTATGTTAACGCAGTTTACCCAACAGAATAATTGCAAAATATTTTAATGACAACTAGTCATCATGGGACGTGCCTTTGGGGGTTTCATTTGCTAAAGAATGTAGGCCTGGTGAATCAATATGTGCAATGATCAAGTCCCTATTGACATCCTCAGTAAAAGGGCCACGTGTGTTTGGGGAAATGACTCAATTACTCCCTAAATCATAAAAAGCATGTATGTGTTTTATGTTGGGTATGAACGCATGATAGGAAAAGTAGCTTCACCTGACTGTCTGAGTAAATTTCAAATTCAAAGGTCGAGTTTAACTGATCGTAACAGAGCAGATGTTCAAAATCTGTTTCCCCAACATGAGTCTTTTTTTCCCCCCAGCAAACCCATTCTGATTATACAAGCACATGGTGGCTCATACTGGGTGAAAAGAAAAGCACGTGGCTGTTTTCTTCTAGTAAACAGAGCAACTGAAAGCCTCTTTGTCGTTACACTCAACGTACTCAATTATGTCTTCATAAAGAGTGGTAGACAAAAACAAGCAATTAGCAGATGGAGGAGGCCGAGGCATTAAGAGCTCCTGAATAAGGCCTATTGATGTGCAAAAATGTCATGCTTAGATTACTGTGGCAACCATGAGAGAGGAAACGGGGCCAGAAGAGAGAGCGAGAGGAGGGCACGACAAATTAGAAGTGACAATAAGACAGGGAAAAAAGGCAGTCTGGCCCTGTTATTCACAAGTTAGTGTAAGTTTAAACTGGGAGGAAGTGGCAGTTTATTTGGGAATGCCTTAAAATGTAACAGACAGGGTAAACAATGTAGTAAGAATATATTTTAGAGCCAATTTAAAACATCCACTTAAGTCAGTTTGGAAAATATTTCAAGTATTTCATTGTAAATTGTCTTGATTTGTATGATAGGGTGGTTTTTAAAGGTCATAATTATCCCAAGGTGGCCCAGTGATACAGTGCTAAGTACTGGCCTTTTATTTTAAAGAAGCGCTGGAATTCAAACTTGCTAGAAACCTTTATTTTTAATACTTTCATGACAATAAAAGTTCCAGTAAGTAATCCTGAATAAGACACATCAGGATTACCTACTGATTTCTGTAAGTGTTTAGATGTGCAAAAAACAAAAAACTAAATGGAACAGTGTCTTACCACCAACTCGGCGAACATGCTATCCAGCTCATCATTTCCCGGCATGGGCAGTGATGGCTCCATGGACTGCAGAGCAAAGTCATCCCGCAGTTTGTAGGTGATCTCTGGATGGTCTCTGTTGTTAAAACAACAGAAGATGGCGGAGAAGCCGCTGCGACCGCCGCCACCACCGCTACCCCCACCACGCTTCCGAGGAGGCATGGCGATCCAATGTCTAACTGGTCAGGCAGGGAGGGGGGGAGGCTCCTTCAGGACCTCTTTACAGCCTCCTCCACCTCAGAGTTTGGTCTCCGTCAGAGAGCACTGTAGACACAAAGAGGGGACAGTGAGTCTTGACCAAATTAGAGTGACGTATTGACCACATTAGTTAAACTGTCCATCCATCCATTCTCTTCCACTTATCCTTATCCTATCCCAGCTATCATTGGACAGATTGCCAATCTGACACAGGGATAACACAGAGAGGCAAACAACCATTTCCACTCACATTCAATTCAATTTTTTTGTGGGCAATTTAGAATCACCAATTAACCTGACCCAACTAACTGCATAAAAGTGGCTTACTGTTTTTGGACTGAAGGAGGAAGCCAGAGTACCCAGTTAGAGTGCATGCCACAGAGAAAGATCTTGGCCAGATGGTGGAGTCAAACTCAGTATAGCTTAGGAAACTCAGGACCGTCTTACTGTGAGGCAACAGAGCTAGCCACCACCCCACTGTGCTGCATAGTTAAACTGGCTTTTCAAAAAGAATAAAACACAATTAAGACAATTTGAAAAGTGCTAAAAACAAAGACTGATAATTTCTGTTCTCTTCAATTAAACCACAGCAAGCTTCCAGCCACAATTGTACTGTACTACAACATGAACCTCTGATTCTGCTAATGTTTAATGAGGTAGGGTCATGATTTTTGAAAGGAAAGTACAATGTCCTCTGCCCCCAAAAGACTCGGTTATATCATTTACTCAATAGAGCCCTGCAATGAGAGTGTGACACTTGAAAGGGGGGAGATAATTTGACTGGATTAGCAAATTCAGGTCTTCTCGTGTCCAATTCCTCCTATTCAGGATTGGCTTTTCTCTGAAGATCTAACGAGTAGTAATTAGAAGGGAGTGTTTACAATGACCGTGGCGAGCAGTGTGTGATACCTTCCGGTCTTTAGAGACTGGTTTGGTCAGTGAAGGGGGGAAAGCTAAAGCAGGCCTTTTAGTAATCCCTGAGCTGCTGTACAAATCAGTCTGCATACTGACCTAATGATGGGGGAGATTTAAAACATTTAGAGACTATGTCAAACTGGAATATACAATGCTTCAATCTTCCTGATGATCCAATCACGTGACTCTACTTTCTGGCTGCTGCAGTACAAGCTACACATTTGGTTTGGTCTGTAGCAGCTGTAAGTTTCCACAGTAACGTAGGAAATGTGCACAATCCTACTCAACTATCTGCCCTGCCTGTCTATCACAGATAAAAATACACAGAGTTCAGCTGTCCCAAACGAGCAGCATTGCTGACGACCGTCTCAGCATATCAATGAAAGTTTTACAAGAGGAAGATTATTTAAAAAAATAAATAAATAAATAAATACAAATCTGGGATCATTTAAGTAACCCCTCCCCCCAAATACCAGATACAGTATATTTTAGGTTGCTGTTTGACTACTTTGGTTCTGACAAAAATATCCAACTGACAGATTTATTGTCCAAATTTTAATAATCATGACAAGATAAAACCTGATGACATTGGAAATTCCCCAACACTTCCTCAAGTGCCATTGTGATGTTAAAACTCTGGCTCTGAGGGACAATCTGTAACAGCTAAACTTTCAAAGTTTAAATCTTTAGTCTTGTTTAACCTCCTAGGACCTGGGGCCTGTTCTTCGTACCTCGCTAAGTAAGTTAGCTGGATTAGATTGTTGACAATTTCGCGTGATCCCGGATCGTTCGGTTCCCCGAAGCTCATCCGGGACTTGCTGTCATAGCAACAGAGCCGTAAGCGTAAACCTGCTCGGGAGCAGGTTTACTTTATGTAAACAGGATTAGATCGCGGCCACGCAGGTATGTCCGCTTCATTTATACGAAAGCAACAGCGATATTCCACCACTGTTTCACCATAAATAAATAACATCAATGTAACTAAAGATAATGCAGCACTTGATCCTTTTATTGATGTCACACAGATACATACAGGTCATTTCCTAAAAAAGGGAAATGAACTATTAACATTCTATCACATGTATGTGATTATTACAGATGTAATTCATATTTCAGAGTAGTAATTGTAAATTACTTCGTGTAATCAAGATGAGAGACCACGGCTATAAAAGCGAAGGTGGATTTGGGAAGCCTGTCGCAGCGATGTCCTGTCCGTATACGCGAGCCACCCATTGCGGAAGGTGCAAGATTGATAAGGAGAGTCCTCAGAATTCAGCGTATATTGCGGGATAGACAGGATCCTTTAGCTCAGCGCGACAGTGTGCTCATTGAGAGATATCGATATTCCCGTGAGGGTATTATTTACTTAACCAACTTGTTGACGAGGGGGTGCAGGACCACCACCTGTCTTTTTTTCCTCTGCCCTTTTCTTGGTTGCTGTTATGAACAAACTAACAGAGTATTACAGGCCAGTATTACCTTGCCAAGAGACGAAAAGCAATCTAAGAGATAAATATTACCATTCTGTAGAATACTCCTGTATTCCACTTTTACTTGTTCCCATGTTCTTGTGGGTCCTGTTGTGGCTCTAATGTGAAAGGGGATATAATATAACATATTATAATATAATATAATGCCATATGATATTGGACAATATAGTGTCATATGATAGATCTACCCTACCGCCTACTGGTGTTGGCCAGAGGGGCCGATGGCGCGATATGGCAGCCTGGCTACAACCGTAGCTGCCTCCACCAGTGTGTGAATGTGGGAGTGAATGAATAGTGGTATCGTAAAGCGCTTTGGGTGCCTTGGAAAGCGCTATATGAACCCAATCCATTATTATCAGTATTATTATTAAATTACCTACGAGTTTGATTTGTCAGCAACTTTCTGCCAGCCCTCTCTCCTTGCTTCTGCAGCCTTTGCAGTGTTCTCTTGCGTTTTAATTAAACTCTGAAACTCCTGAAATCCCTCACTCATGAGTTCTTGCTCTGCTGCCGGAAAATACCGAGCACGCCCCTTCGACATTTTCGCCGACCAATCAGCGGGTTGCCGATCAATGTTTCTACTATCGATGCGTAGCCCCTTTTACAACACCCAGTGATGTCACATTACTGCGTCCAGCTGTACTAATCGTCAACAGCAGGCGTGTTCGGGGAACCGGATTAGCGAGCTCACGGTTAGCGCGATGGTTTGGTCTTGGATGTGTCATTTGATCTTGGATGTAAGTAAGCGACGTACGAAGAACAGGCCCCTGGTGTCCACATATGTGGACATCACATTTGGGGTTGCCTGGACCAAAATACTTTGCTCTACAAAAGCCTGATATCGACTTACGAGGACATTATACTGACACTGTTCAATCAAAATTTCAAACGAATGTCTTCATATGTGGATCTCATTTTTCTCAGGAGTAAAAATCAGGTAAAAACAGAAAAATAATAAAAATTAAAAAAATAAAAATAAAATCAGGTAATTCTTTGTTTTTAACATTCATCAGGTCCCAGTCAGCCCCAATATCAAAGAGAAATTAAAAATGCATGCCATGAAAGAGTTCGGGTCTTAGGAGGTTAAGACCAGAGCCCTTCAGTCATCTCACTCAGACTGTACTTTGACCTGTGACCAGACTGAACTGTGCTTGAAACATTTGCCTCTCTGCTTTCAGCCAAGGGTGACAGATGCTAAGGTTGTTGCTAAAGCCTCAAAGTAAAACATAAGGTAAGATTTTAAAAGAAAAACAAACATCAAAACTCACTAGGAAACCCCCCCCAAAAAAACCAGAACAACCTGGAACACATGTACAAGTATAATAATCATGTTAAACGTGACAAAGAGAGAAGAAAGTTGCAGAGTGTGCTCGCTAACCCGATGGTTTATCTTCAACAAGGAAATCAAGTGCACAAGGGACATATCTGCTGTCTGGGAAATAAAAAAGATGTCCAGATATCCGCAAGTATGCTGTCGTCAGCATACCACAAAAATATCTCTACACTGTCCCTACACTGTGGTGTGAGGCTCAGCATCATAAACCACAGAGGTTGTGCTGAACTGCAGAAATGTCTGGACGTCTTGTCGTGGTGACCAATAGCCCAGCAGATTATAACCCTGTTCACTTGACCTTTTCCAGTGATTTCCTATAAGTCAAATGCTCCACACAGACTGAATGCATCAAGTTCAGTGTGAAGCATTTTTAAATTTAGTCTGGTCAGGTCACGTCCTTAGCGGTAATCGAAGATTGTGGGTCGCTATTCTCAGCGAGCCGAGGAAACAAACTAGTTATTTCTTCCAAAGGAGAAAGTGAGGGCATTTCCTATAGCAATGTCTTTGGTCAACCTAAATAGGGCCCGATAGCATCACTGTCCCATTTTTGGCACTTTTGGTTCATATGGGTTTCCTCTATCCAGCAGCTGTATTTTTATTTTTTTATTTTTTTTTTTATAAATTACGGATGTCAGCAGCTTTTTCCAACCACCAGAAAAATTTGTCGCCTTCTATCATTTTTATTCTTAAGCACCAAATAACTCCTTTAAGATGTGCCGATTCTAACAACAACAAAAGGAGCAAACCTCTAAAAGAGATATAATTAACACAAGCAGTAACATAAGATATAATTTAACTTTTAAACAAATTGGTTTTTAAAATTTTGTCTCAAGGCAGACTGCGTTTATAACGAACTGCTACTCTGACAAATCCGAAGCACTAGATACTTGTCCACATCACTGCTTTTTGCTCTTGAAAGCCAACAGACTACAATTAACTGGACAAACTGTCAAACAATACTAGTCATAACATGTATTCCACTTTAACAATAATCACTCTTTTCTAAAGAAAAAAAGAAAGCAAACGTACCGAAATATACAACAGAGTGAATGAAAAGCATACAGTACCACTAGAAATACACGGTGCCTGAGGCCAAATGGCCACACGTGGGATAAAGTACACAGCAGCTCTCTTTTATTAACACACTGAATAGTATATTTATTTTGACACATCCTTGACTTTTCTAAATTGACTACTGGAGGCCTCGGCAGCAGCTGCTTGGCTTCACACTCACCATCTATTCTAGCATGAAGGGAAGAAGCCTTTCAAAGGCTTCTTTGACCATATTAGTACACAAAGCTGCCCATTTTTTTCCATTAGCTAAACTATGTTTAAACTTGTGAGCCAGAGTGGGACAAAGCTGGTCCCCCATCCAGCTACAGTAGCCAGAGGATATGCCACGACTCACTCATCCGAAGAAGGTCACCGGGAGTGTTTGAACATGGAGACCATCTGATGTCTGTGAAGACTTTGTGCTGGAATTGTTTACCCTCTGAGACCTGATTGCGCTCACATTAGTCCCCGGAGGCTGTCTGTCAGACGGTCAAGGTGTCGAACCTAACAGAGGCTTGTTGCAACAGGACAACATTCCTCTCATAGCCAGGTGAGTCTTGTGACCCTGAACAACACCCACACTACAACACGTTCCACTGTCACCTGCTCTAACTGAGAGGGAGCAACAGATTATCTTTAATTACAGGTCACGTACAGCCTAGCCAGCTGAACTGATCTTAACTGTCCAAGAAGTAACAGCCAAATTAGTGGTCATATCCAGTAATTATCCATGTAGTAGTATGTCTGAAATGTTAAGAGTCTGAAAGTTGATGGTGGTGCCATGTAGCAGTCCCATTGTTCATATGATCAAGAAGAATGCTATTCATCCTGAAATAAATCAAGTCCTGGACTTTAACAGAGAAACATGCCTTTTGTAGGCAGATGCATACAGATTAACCCAGATTCTTCTGTACTCCTTCATTCATACACATCCAATAACTAGACCCGCCCACCCATTTCCTAACAAACACTTCTCTCTTTGTGTGAAGGAGATTTCTGTCTGTGGATAGTCTCGTTGTTTTCTTGACCATGTGGTTTGGCGGGTGACCTGGCATGAGTCCAAACTGTAAAAACAATCCCAGTGTTTGCGAAGTGAGTGTGAGCCCGCCCATGGTGCCTGCCCAAGACCTCTCCATTAAAACCTGCACAACTGTCAGGTCCACTGGAGAAAAGGCAGAAGTAAGAAGAGCATCTTAAGCTAAACACAAAGAGGCTCACGTTACTAAACATGTGCAGGGAAAACTAAAGAATTTAAGGATGACCTGACACTTCATCCAGCTGTCACATCTTTCTTTGTTGATTTTGTTCCGTCAGTTTATTAACCTCTTTAGGATTCTCTGCCGTTAACCGTAAAAGGCTCAGTGTGCCAGATTTTCCTGATGCTACATGAGTGACAGGCACAGAAGTCGATCCAAAATTAATTGTTATAAATCACAAAAAGAGGTCAACTTTAAGCTGATGCTAATAACCCAGATTGTGCTTGACTTGGAGAAGGAATTCAACCTTGGAACGAGAACACAGTGGACAGCAGTGTATTGAAAACAGATGTGTGAAATACCTTCTTCTGCAACAGCTGGCATCTCTCAGGAGTTTCTAGCTTTGAGATGTAGTTTTAATTTTTTGATTTCTACAGTGAATAATATTGACCTAAATCACAGGCTGCATTCATGCTGAAAGAGATGAGAATCTCTCCTGTGTTTCTTTAGTAAGGCCAAGGAAACCTTGAACAACATATGTATTAAGACTCTACTCAGAATCAATACACAGAATATATTTGGCAGCACTGTACACCGTCTACCTTGATTTGGTTAAGGAGATTTGGCAACAGGATAACAATATGTAATATAATTATAATCTACCTTTGTCCTTCAGAGAAACATTGAATCTCTCCTTGCATCAGGGACATCCATCTAACAGTGTTCTTGAACTCCTTACAGCGTGTACAGGGTGTTAATAAAAATAGTATTTCTCCTAGAAAAATTGCATCAGTATAATGCTGTTCTTACACAATGTCTTTCCACTAACCCACAAACATCTGTTGCATCAACATCTAAAGAGCCCAAATAATTTCATCAGATGTTTGTGGAAAAAAAAAAAAAAAAAAAAAAAAAAAAAAAAAAAAAAAATGGCACAGCTGGTAGAAGCACGGTTGGCTATACAGGGTATAGCTGTAGCAGTGTTATGGGCGGAGCAGAAAGGTATTTGGTGCACAGAAGTTTAATCTTCTTTACCGATTTAGGATTTGGGATGGATCAGACTTACGATTTGATGATCATCTTGTCGAAGTATTTTCAACGCAAAGCAACTCCAGGTCATGGACCCAGCTATAAGATGCTGCTGCACACAGCAACATTTCTTTTGAAAACTATATCTGCTCCACTGATACTGGAGGCACAGTTCATGGTTTGCCAAGTGCACTCTCTGCAATATGCTTAACTAAAAGCCCAAGGATTATTGTGCCCTGCACTGACAAAAATATTTTGGATTTGTATGGACAGCTGCAAATGAAGCTGAGGACATAGAATAAGGTTGGAGGAAGTCATTTTGCCAAAAAACAACCTTAGCCCAGAGCTGCTGAGCTAGAAACCAGCAATCAAACCAGTATTTCAACAGTTTGCCTAACTTGTGCAAATGAAAAATGATTCAACATCAGAGGCACATTTGGTCACAGTCACAACATTAACAGCATTAAGAGTGGCATTAATAACATTTTGTAATGTAGCTTTAGTGTGTGTTGCTAAGGCTTTTCTCCTAGCAAGAAGGAAATGTTAAATGGTGTGTGACTAATTTTCCCTGGTTTAGATGTGGTACAAATGGCATAGTGGTATCTTGCACAGTTGGATACCATACATAGCTATCATTGTGCCAATTACTTAATAGCACCCTGAGCACACAATGAGTAAACAGATGATAACTTGGACACTTATCAGAAAAAAACTAGGCCGTGAGAGAAATGTTGACTGGCAGGTTTAATGGAGATTAAAATCAATCGGTCCCCATTGGCTGCCAGTCAATGGAGAGCCATCAGAAAGTCGGTGTCAAAGCTGCAGTGTTAAAGCAGCAGAGCTATTCTGCTCTGATGTGTTTGTGCTCATGTGCATTTAAATTACACGACTGCATGTCGAGATATGACAAAGGCATTGCCTCTGGAGCATTAATGTCACATGGCTGAGGGAGCAGTGCTGAAGTGGCTCTCAGATTACAGGATTAACATAGAGAGACGCAAAGCGAAGAGAAAGGGATAACACAGAGACAAAGGAAGCGATTCTTCCATCGGGTGATACACTTTACAGTCATTTTACAGGGCTGTGGGTTATAAAAGCTCTTGTAGCACTTTGAAGTAGTGAAAGTTAATGTTTCAAAGTTAGTCAGGGCTGTGACCATAAAGATTGTAATCCGACTCTATTGTTGCCATAGTTTTTTCCTGTTTTATGATGACGTGCTTATGTGCATAAATAAAACAGTTTAAAAAAAAAATAAAATCTGTCAGTGGACTCTTTAAGGCAAATTAGATCCATATTAATACTATAACCCTGGATATAACAACTAATGGTAAACAATACAAGTAAATGCTATTCTGTACTCCGAGACCCTGCTGTAACTGCTTGGGGTAAAACAAAAACAAACAAAAAAAAAACTCCAGCAAATTCGATTACCTATGTTACATAAAGGTAATCTAATTGTTTTGTTTGTTTGTTTTCAGTACACAGGCTCATGATCTTCACACACTTCTGGAGACAGTACTCTAGTCATAGTCTATGATGCATCTGAAGCCACAACTGCTTTCAAAAACAAAAAGAGAAAGATATATACACTCACGTTGAGGCTGACTAACATAAAGTGTGAACAATAAACTCTGTAAGTGAATATTTGATTAGAAGACTGATAACCTGACCTGCATTATTTTATGAACAAAGCGTTGTGCACACCCAGTGATGATAAGCAGCTGTTTATCACCAAATTATTCTATGGTCTTGGAAAGATTCAAATCACTGGTGAATCTAACATGTGGTACCCTCTAGTTCTATACAAGCTTGTATTCCTTTATAGAAACTCCAACAGGGAAACTGACTGGATGCTCACCAAACCATATTTTGACACTTTAATAGTTGCAAAAACTATAATAATATTAACCAAATAGGCTTTAGTATCAGTTTATTACTGTTACAAATATACATATATTCCAAGCTCTTCCACAGCTCTTAAAAAAAATTCCTGTGATTCTTACATGTATGAGCACAAAGCAAAAAATATACTTTGAGAAACTGGGAGTGTGCAGATAATGCTGGGAGGACAGAGATTAAAAAGCAGGTTAAAAGGCTACTGCACTTTCCACCAGCAAGGTTGCCAAACTTGTTCTGCAGACAGAGTCTTCAACCCCCCACTCTTAAGATCTTAGCATTTTTGAACAGGCCAGGCTTTCATGGAGGTTAGACTCGGGGCAAAGATGGAAAATACTTGAACATGCGACAGTATGCCAGAGTTTCATTGCTGTCATCTCGAATTCTATTTATCGACTACATTCAAGATAAAAGGAAAAAGAACAGCGCAGTTTAAAAATAGCATATAAAACAAGCCGCTCATTACACCCACTTCATGCCCCTATTAATGCACCAGTGTGATTTGTATCCACAGTATTGCATGTAATAAATCAAAGCAATGCACTAAGGTGGGATTACACCATGTCTTATCACTGACATCATTATAAACACACACACTAATATATATATATATATATATATATATATATATATATATATATATATATATATATATATATATATATATATATATATATATATATATATATATATATATATATATATATATAAATAAAAGAAAAGTGTGAGTTAACAGCTTTCAGTCGTAAATTGTTATTTTAAATGTTGGTGTATGTAGACATGCAGAGGTCGAGAGCTTGAGAATCATTAAACTGGAGGATCAATATGCCCTCAATTATGAGCAGCAAGGGCAGACAATCAGTGCCATCTCTGAAACAGTTCCCACGCGTGCATCAGTATCACAAACAACTGCATCACTGTAAATAAGCAGTGAGATCGAAGAGAGAACAGCAAGTAATAAACAACTGGTGAGTACAAATATAAATCCCCCAGTCTGAAAGACAGCTAGCGGTGCCTTATAAGGACCGCTAGCTGTCATCGTGATCTTTCTGTGTACTGCAAAAGAAAGATTCATGTGTGCCACAGCTAGGCACAGTCCAACACCAATCACATATTTATTCCTGAGTAATGAAATGTACAAACTCACAGATCATCAATAACAGGGTGGGGACTGCGCTGTAATATTTTCCAGGATACCCTGAGCTGCAGCAGTTTAAAAATCCCTACCTCTTCCTCAGTTGCCATGGCAACCAGAGCGGTGGGTGACCGGTGCAAGCTGGGTGGGAGGGTGATTTAATGTAAGCCCTTTCCAGTGCACATTACCCTCCTTTTTAATCTGTTCTGGATGCTTATAAGGGAGAAAATAGGATTGTCGCTCTAATTCAGCAGACATAAACAAATAACAAAACCATTACGGATTACAGGGTAAAAATCTAGCTTGCCA
The DNA here is from genome assembly GCF_057382275.1 of Copadichromis virginalis. NCBI lineage: Eukaryota > Metazoa > Chordata > Actinopteri > Cichliformes > Cichlidae > Copadichromis > Copadichromis virginalis. Next base: position 9,729,162 of record NC_140632.1, read on the forward strand.
TCACCCAGACGCACTGTAAAATCCACACAAAATTACAACTACTCTATTGTAATCCATGAGTCCATATAGTATTTATGTTATGTGTAGTGTGCAGCCTCGAGAGGCGCTGCGGAAGTGAGACTGGAACCTGAGAAGGATGGGCAGTGGCAGGAAACGAGCGAGGAGAATCAGCGGACCCCTCTACGCTCAAGGTGACATTGCTTTCATTGACCTGATTATCTGCACTCCACTCCCATCATGGAAAAAATATGCCATCCTCTCCCTCTCTCACTCACTTGATACTGATAATGGGCAGCAAACCAGGGAGAGAAGCTGGTGGGAGGTAGCACCCTGTAGCCACTGTGTCTGTGTGTGTGTGTTTGTGTGTGTAAGCACATATTTCTACCAGCACCTCACCCTATCTCCAGAGCAGCCTTGTCATTATGGGGCATTCCCCGCATACACAGGACAACTCTCCCACCATGAAATCAGCCGTGGGCCCCAGCAGGAGCGACCTGTCATCCTCCCCTTCCCCCTCGGTTACTACGGCAACACTGTTTTTCTGCACCAACACCTCTTAATTAGACAGACGTGACACATTCACCTACGTATTGGTGAGAGGAATCCAATCCAGCTTGTGTTCTGGGGAATGATAAAGCACACCAGCAGCCCCGACTCCCCTCACTCACACGCTGATAGCCTCCAACTATCTCCCGGTCACATGCAGTCCACACTCAAACATTTCAGCCAGCAGATAGCCGGCTTCGGCTCCTCGCTCCTATTCCTTGCATTCATTTAATTATAGGGTAGAATTGGAAGATGCATTTTGCTTGTCTTACCCTGTCCAGGAGAGAGCTTCCCTCTGTTGTGCTCTTAGCATTCCCTTTATATCCTCAACTCACTGCAGTATCCAGCTTTCTGCACTGTCGACAGAAAAAACTATGCCTGTACACAGCATGCAGTGGAGCATTTCCTGCACAAGGTATGTAGTCCACGCAGGTTCAAAGTCATCTGGATGAGGTTTAAGTGGCTAATAAGCACCTTCTCAGAGGCTGTCAAAGGAAAATCCCAGTTAGGTTGAGGATGTGTTTCTGTGATGGCTGCAGGGCAAACAAGGGATAAACTCGCCGTACATAGAACGAACTGCTGCTTGAGATCATGCACACAGCCAGCTGGCTGGCGAGTACTTCTTTCGTATTCTCTCCCTCCCTAGCCTCCTTCTCTCTGCCTTTCTCTGCAGAATGCCGTGGGGGCAGAGGGGAGAGGCACAGATGTTACTGGCTCCAGGCCACACCCCTTTTCAACACTCCTAGTCCTAATAGGATACAGGAGGGCCGTGGCCACCGCCCAGCTTGCTTCCCCACCCCCCCACCCCTACCGGCTGTGAACAACTTCTTGAAGGGTTTGCTTGAAGAGGGCTTGTTTGAAGAGCTGTAGGAAGAAAAGAAGGCTGTGTGGTGGAAATGTGTGACAGGGAGAGAAGAAGGATGCTATTCACGTGTGCCAGGGATGCTGGAGGAATGAAGCAATGTCCAAGCCAATGTCCAAACGAAAGAAAGCAGAAGAGCTGAACTGCTTCTCATCATTATTCTGAAGTCCTGTGTTTAATAAAACACCTTCAGAATATGCAACACTGCAGTCTCGAAACGGTGATAACATCCCAAAGAATTTTAATCTAAACAATGTCAGACACTCCCACATGATTTACTGCACATGTATCATGAGTGCATCTCAGCTAATTACTGCTTAACAAAATCCAGCATCCATAAACATTCCTGAATTGCAACACTGTGACTTTTTTTTTCAGACACCAAAGTAATAAAATTGCATATGGAATTTTCTGAGAATGACTTTCATGAAATTACAATCAATTGCACATACAGTCAGAACACAGTGTGACAGGAATTTTACCTTCACTAACGTAAAAAAGTAATAGTCAGCCATCAGTGAAGTCAGAAAAATTTGAAGTCTTAATAGAAAACTCTATTACAAAGTGACTGACAAATTTCTTAAGTATTAAAAAAAAAGACTTTTGTGAAACATGTAGAACAGCATCATCTTGATTGTTTTGAATTTTAATTATGATTCTCCTCTGATACTGATGATCTCTGCTTGCAAAAAGAAGTCTGATTGCACACATTTATATGATAAAATGACCGTACTGCTCACTTATGACGCAAAGAAACACTTATTCATTTATGAAATTTATGCTCCAAATCACTAGTTTCAAACTTTATGTAAATGAAATTCCATTTAGAACAACAGACAATAAACCTACGTATGTGCTAGGGTGTGGCTCCCTACTGATTGACACCACTACCGTATGGGTGTGTAGTGTTCTCGATTACTCACTACGATCCAACCTGTGCTTGTGACATCTGGTTTTAACAAAAACAAGATGGCTTGAGCCAAATTGCGCAACTCGAGGCTTCAGAATGGTAGTCCACAAACCGAATCACAGTGACCACGTCTATTTTTATACACAGTCTTTGGATCAAAGACATAAAATGATCTCAGATAAAATAACACTGCTTTTTTTTCCTCCCCGCATAAGGGACACTCACTCTAAGCTTTGTTTAAATAGAATCAAATGTTCCAAACCAACAGCAATAAGCATATGATGTCGCAATATGAAAATTTACTGTGGCGTGTTGATTCACCTCTGACGTAATGTTTGAAAACATGTCATCTGTACTAATGACTATGTTGTCCATCTGTTTTCTTCAATGGTGAAGGTAACAAAATCAGACATGTTCTCATAAGAGAAAATTATCTACCTGATTTAGACACCCGGTTCCATGCAGGTGTAGACAAATTAAGTGTCATCAGTCAGTAACATCTATCCATTCATCCATTTATTTTCTTCTTATCCAATGTGGAAGGAAGCTAGAGTACTTTGGGAGAACCCACACAAGCACACAGAGAACATGCAAACTCTACACAGAAAGAACCCACCAAACAGTGGAATCAAGGCAACCACCACACCAGCACGCTCTCCCCTACTTATTAACTTTTGTTCGTTACAAAACAAAACAGGTGAGTGAAGCATTACCAAGCCGTTTCATGAGAGTGAAATCTCTCAGTGCTTTTGTTGTATATTATGTTATTCAACACCATTTTGAATCTCCATAAGTAGAAATATGGCAGAAACACAGGAGTATTATATGCTCTGTAAGTGAAACTATAACCGAGACTATGAATTTACTCTGCTTGCCAAGAAAACTGATTCTAAACACACCCCTGCCAAAAGGAAGTCGCACATCAAACCTAAAAGCAACATTTAAACCTTGACAGCTGCAAGCAAGCTTTAAAAATGTGGCCCGTCTTCGTCAGAGTTTAGTAATGTCACTTTCCCTGATTTCAGGGTTTTCAAAAGTTCAGCTTTCCAGCAGCTGCCTTTCCCTCTCATCTGGACATGCCAGCATGTAAAGCCGTCTGCAGCTTTTAGATCTCTGATCCAGTCACATGTTACGGCTAGATGATAGAAAACGTTATCTTTTGAAGCCCTTCAACTTTCTCACTGCGGACTTTATAGTTCCACGTCTGAGTTTGCATTGTTGATCCACATAGCTGGGCTTGTGTGAAACAGTTTATCTCTACAGGGCTGGGGTAACAGACATCAGTGGCAGGCCGCGCCGGTGCAGTCATGAATGGATAACAGTGGAAGCTGTACAGTGCTGGGTAGCTGCCTCTGAAAAGAATGTCGTGCAGCTGGAACAACAGACAGGTCCGGTTCCCATGGACGGCTCCTGTTCTGATGGGATGGATCTGCTGTGTCGATAAAAAGCCAGGACCAATGTTTTGTTGTCCTCGTGTGCACCACGTGTAACGGCCAATGTTTGGTGTACTGAGGATGGCAATGTTTTTAGTAACATTCGGTATTACTCTCCTGCATTTCTGTTAAACTAGAATCTATGAAGAAAGACTGTGTAGCTTTCTTTCATGTGTAGCATTTTTATGAACTCCTCTTTAAAAAGGAAATCCAGAAAAGTTTATAAAATAAAGATTTTTATGTCCTACCATCCTTACTTCTACCTGCAATCTGAACATTTAGGATAATGAGACAACAATAGAATAATGTGGATGAGGAGAGTCTGGAAAAATGAGCTTAAACTATCATGGATAAAACGGTGTGTCACTAACAAGTAGTTTTTCTCTTTGGTAGACTGCTCATCTTGCAGCATGTGCATGCTTGAATGACAATCTATGACAGCACTAGCTTGAGGGTTTTGCATCATTACACCTGCAGGTTAAGAATTATCAGGAACAGCCATCCTCTGGCAGCAACTCCACTGAACCTTTCTGTTAATCATTGATCATTTAAGCACAGAGTTAAACTTTACCCTGTTTTATGACTTCCAACAAACAAAAGTACATATTATGGCTACTTATATATATATATATATATATATATATATATATATATATATATATATATATATATATATAAAAAATAAGAGATGGCACGATACCACTTTTTTATGTCCGATACCGATATCATAAATTTGGATATCTGCCGATACCGATATGAATCCGATATAGTGTTTTTTAATCAACAAAACTGTTTTTTAAATATCTTGCTGCATTTTGTATAAGTTCATACTCAAGTTTAAAACAACAACTACACTAAAGCTATTCTGTTATACCTGTATGCAAAAAAAATATATTTCATAGTTCAGCAATACTGATCAATCTAATAAACTTAAACCTACACCATCCTCCCTATTCTGGTATTTTAAAGAGTACTTAGCATAAATATTAAGCAACCTAACTAATAGGGTTCCAACTCCCAGCAACAACAAAAATAAATAAATAAAAAATAGGGAACCACCCCTCACGCTCCACCTCATGATGCTTAATCGACGTAATCAACCTTAATTTGATGCAGTGTGAAAAAAAAATGCACAGAAATCAATTATTTTTCAAGAAATATTAAATAGATTCAACATCTTTCTTCAACAAAATTGCAGACTGCACAGATGGTACCTTCCCAAAGGAAAAAGTACTATAGCTTACTAGGGTATATATATTAGACTTAATAGTTACTATATACAGTAATTGACTTCTATTCATTTTACATCAAATTAAAACTTTGGGTGTCAGATAATTATTTATTAAAAGCTAGACATTTTAAATGAGAATAAGAAAGAAAAGTATGTCTTTGTGCCCCCTTTTCCCTGTTAATGCCCTATCGGCCCCCCTGGCTAAACTTTGCTAGATCCGCCCCTGCACAGTTACCAGCGTCAGCTACGTAGAAAAAGATCCTCGAGTAGAAAGTAATATTAAATACATTCTAACAACAGCTGATCAAGCTTAAATGTGCTGCTGTTGTTCAGCCGCTGGTTTCCTCTTTCTGGTGCAAAGTGGGCCAAAAGCAAACTAGAGACACGGACTCGCAACAGAAAAGCCGATCAGCTGATCGTTAAGCAGTTTCATGATTGAAGTAGCAGCAGGAGAGGCAGTCGCTTGTTAAGCTTAACGCAGGAATGCTTTACAAACATTCAGAGATGGACTTACACACTTGCTTTACTTCTCTCGGGATAACTTTGTCGGAGATGAAATGCTGGGTTGCTAGCGAAGCTCCAAATGCTATCCAGACCACCGACAGGTCCCGCATGCCACAGCCGCTCTATCACGTGATGCATACTGCTCTGACGTGCTAACGTTCTGAGGTGAGTTACGGCGTGTTGCAAGTTTTGTGAGGTGCTTTCGTGATATTTAATGGATCGGATTACATTTTTTTATTTTTCTCCGATATCCGATCCAGTAATTTAGGTCAGTATCGGACCGATACCGATACGTAATATCGGATCGGTCCATCTCTAATATATATATAGATATTCAAGCTGCTGAAGCTTGAATATCAATGTGCAACACATCAGCTGTGAAACAAGAAACCTGATTGGCTGCAGAAAAGTACAGCTGTGATGGTAATGTAAAAAATAACTTAATAGCTTATTGTTCAGATAACAGTGTGAATCATTGGAGCCAGTCAAAAGCACACACAAATTAAGATTTAAAAAAAATAAAAAATTTACACACACACACACACACACACACACACACACACACACACACACACACACACACACACACACACACACGCAAAAAAATAAACCCAAGGTTCAGCTGCACAGTAATAATAAGGATGTCTGAGCTGAATCATGACTGACAGCCGCTAAATAAAAAAAACACTTTCTCCAACTACTGCAAAGGAATGTGTGAAGGGGGAACGTAATATTATGGCTCGTATCATGTGGTGGAAGGCTACAGCGCTTCACCGTGTGCATGTGTTTCATTCAGGGTGGAGCTATATCTATAAATTCCAACCATGCAGCCCTTCCCTTGCAGGAGACCCTCCTAACATTCACAAAATTAAATGCCAGGATTAAAAAGGGTCTTACTGGTCCCTTCCACCCTTTGGAAAGCTTGTAATTACTCCCTCAACCAGGTCCATCTCAGAAGGCCCGCATAACCTTCTACATCTACTAATCTGCAGAACGCAGCCAAGCAGCTGGATACAACACTTTCGACATGAAGAATGGAGTTGTATTTCTGAAATAAGACAAAAAAAAAGAAAAAATGTGAAAGTGCATCTAAAAGAGGATACATGTAGCAAACTGGAAAAAGCATAGAGATTGGTGTTTTTCCATTTATACATCATGACGTACTTGTTAAGACAGAGCTTTTATTTCCTGTAGCCTTTCACAGCCCATTCAACTCAATCCCAAAGTTTCTCTCTGTGGAGTTTGTTGAGATAAGTGAATTGAAATGTAAGTTCTGGAAAAAGCCAGTAAGAGGACCAGGAGTTCAAGATGTTCTCACTCATATTAAAGCTTCAATGGACTTTTGACAAAGTACTTGTTATCTTCAAGTTGTTTCCTTGCTCATTTATCTAATAAAAAACAAAGCTATCTTTCAGCCATGAAACAGTCCCTAATCTTATATTTAGTGTGGATTTGTATCAAAACTAAACTACACGTAGGGTACTTTCTGAACCTTTTTACCTCTACTGCCCTCAAACTGTAAAATAACATCTTTATTTAGGCAAACCTGGAGAATTTATGGCTACAGCAAAGCAACGAAAAAAAAAAAAGTCTTCCAGGAAGAAGTGGAAGACACTGCTGCAAAAATATTATGACGTGAAATGGTGCAGCTGCAGTGATCGTGCTTGTAATGGATTGACTGAACTTGAGGGTTAAAAGGCCATGGCTTAACTTGCTGATCCCTCCAGATGTTGGCACTGCGCTGAGAAATCAGTGGTTAAGTTTTCGTGCAGAGAGATAAGGCAGCGGAGGCAGCCCAGTGCACTGAATATTACTGTAGAGGTAAAATATAAGTAAACAAATCAAATCAAACAAAGTAATGATAATCCAGCATAATCTAATCAGTATCCAGTCTGCTCCGTGGGTGAAGACAGCTTCAAAGCACATGGGTCCATTAGTGTGTGTCACACATGACCAGGCGAAAATCCATGAGAAAAGGTTCAAAGTCTGAGTCTCCTCTATGGCCATTAACACGGATGTGAGACTGGCTTAATGCCAGCAGGACGCATGACTAATTCACTGGCACAGAGGCAAAGTCTGAAGTAAAACTAAGCCACCATACAGTAGATGGCCATCTTGCACGACAGGATGGCTAAGTTACAAAGCTGCTTACCTTAAAGTGTGCCATGATAACAGCAGGGGGAAAACAACCAGAGAACTAGATGCTACAACAATAAACTAAAACTAGGAAATATTTTGGAGAAGCTTCTCCTCAGAGCTGGGCCTTGTAAAGAAAAAAAAAATGAAGCCAAAATATAAACAGCAGAAAAAAAAAAAAGATGTTTGTGGACGTTAACAAGGCCACCTGCTGTTTAACAGGACTGACCTGACAGCCTTTGCCCTGTGGCGTCACAGCTATCAGCTGCACAACGCAAACTCCTGGAAAACAACACTGTGCTCAGGGAAGCAGTACAACTGAATGATTGTTGAGTAGATATATATGCTATGCTAACACTACTGCAATTTTGCTTAGAGAAAAAAAAAAAAAGAAAAAAAAAGAAAAAGGAGATTTAAAAGCCTTGAATTACTAGCCAGATTTGTGGCTACAACACTGAAACAAGCAGCTGTAAAACTATCACTGCTCAAGAACATTTTTAACCGTTAACCGGTTTCATCTGACTACATGGCTGTTTTCATCACTTCTGTACACTGCTGTTATCACACAGATGTGTTATATTTTGGGAATCCTGCTTGTTCGAGCAGCAGCCTGAAATCTTTTTCAAGGAAAATCAGGATGCCTTCTTTTCCCAGAAGTAACAAAGAAGATCCTCTGATTATCTTTTATATAGAAAGACGTTTCATATTAGTCTGCATGTACTTTTGTGTGTAGCGACTCGGTGCTATAAGCTCTTTAGTGGTTTGTGTGTATTTTGTTAGTTCTGACCATAAAAACAAGAACCCCCAGACTGAGGTGGTTCACATACCTGTGAACTCTATACAAAAACATACACACCTCATGCTTTAAAAGACTAAACTTCACAACTCATAATACAGTACTTCCATTTAAACGTTTCTCTATTGTATATACCATTTCCCTATTGTGTATATTGAACTACTGCACAGAATTTTGTTAAGTGACTATCTATTAACAACAAAGAATCTTTGAATACTGTTTCTGGAAATATTTTATGAATCTATGACCATGCTCTGACTAATTTAAGATCATATGATTGTAATTTGTCAAAAGTTTTAATATGCATCACAACAAAGAAACAAAGGAACTTTTAAAAATAAAACAATTGCAAATACTTCTAATTCAATAAGAATGTGCATGACTAACATTACTGGCTCTTGACATGCCAACTCAATTAACTGGAAATTACATTATGTCAAATATACCAACAACATCTCAGCTTAAGAGGCATTAATGCAACAAAGGAGACATTTTTTTCCATCACATAAATTATTATGAGGATTATCCTGAATCGAGGCAGTGATAGTTTGCAGATCATGTGAAGTCCATCCATGATCAGGCCAAAAGAAGCTAACAACGGCAGAGTCTTAATCCTTTCCTGAGTTTAAACGTCTAAACTGATAAAGTTACATCATCCAGCATAACAGAAAGATAAATGGCATAGCCCAAACATTCTTCTCCCGTTGTTCTCTTGCTTGATAACTTGTTCAAACTTGAGTGTTGCTTTCTGGAGGGGTAGGGCAGTATTTTAAGAGCAGGATAAAGCATGCCATGCTCTGGCACAATCTGGGGCTGAATCTGATATCTGTCTGCTGTTTCAAAGCCTGTCACACATGCTTTGGTTTGTGTCTGGGGAAGATTTAAACAAGTTGGCATCTGACCTCATCCATTGAAGAAATGAAAACAGGAAAAACAGCATAATGTGCAAATCCACGTTGTTTGTAAAATGGGAAACTGAATATGTATCCCAAAGGCTTGAAATTCAGTTTCATGAGGTAACAGCATTGTTGCTGGGGTTTGTCTAAGACAAATATAAAAACAAGCCTAATATTTTGCTACTTTTAGATAGAGTCCACACCCTGAGAAATTCCAGGACCTACATCAATCACCTTTTCCAGCTGTAGACATTCATCATTTACAATGATTTATAAGTTAGAACATTAAAGAAATGCTGTGACTATTAATACTTGATGGTGAAACGCTAGAGAACAAGACCTGTTTGTGCAAGAAACAAAGCTGCATCATAGTGTGTGATATGATTCACTTTGATATGCTAAATGCACGTCAGCTTTCAGGGACTGAACAGCTATTAGCAGAACTTCAAGCTGCAACCTGAACTGATTGAATTTGCTGTCAGACAAAATGCTGGCATCCAACCGGTTGCTTACTCTCTGACAAAACTGCACACTCATACAGAATTCTAATTTTAACACATCTCTGCTTTTGGGAGTTAGCATTATTAACGTGACCTAGACAAAAGAGAGAGGCGAGCATGGGCTGAAACGTGAATCCCTCCTGGCCTATAAAATCCACCCTACCCTCCCAACCAACATCGTGCTTATAAAGGACTCCCCCACAGACACACACATATACAGAGAACAGGACTGCATGCTGCCTTTGTTTGAACTCGACCGTGGATACACTCTTTCCACATCTTGTGGCTGAGACACACATTTGATTAATTTTGAAGCTCATTGTCATGATAATCTGAGGTTTGACTTATTTCTTTCAGCCTGGCAAGAGAACAGTCATTTTCTAACTTAACTACAACTGAACTCCAAAAGCAAAGCAGTACTATTATATAATTAGAAAAATACACAAGATGAAAAGTTTAAGTGATTCTGAGACTTCAGCATGAACCAAAAAAAGCTAATTTAGTCTCCATCATGTGACATACCATACACCCCGAGACAATTATTTCAAATTACAGACCCTTTACCCAGAAAAACTACATCACAAATGCTAATTTTAGTCATAGAACAGTTTGTTATATTCTATTAAAGTTGGTGTGATTTCCTTCTTGTGGATGAAATTTGCAGTACAGAACTTCAACCTCACTTTTAAAACAAATGTTTCCACATTCCTCTGGTCAGACTGCAATAAGAAGGTTGCATCCATCAGCGTGTAAACATCAACATTGCAGGTATCATAATCGTAAAGTCTTTATCTCTTTAAATCTCAAAAAGGAAGCCAGAAGTAGCACAGCTTGTACTGTGTTCTCCAGGGCACAACTGCAACACGTTCAGATCAGCCCAAAATATAATTTCATAGGTCACCCAGTTCTAGTTATAGAAGCACAAAACTCTAGATCAAGGCTGGTTTCTCTGAGGGAAGCTGCTCTTTGGAGATAATTTGTGCTGCAAAAATCAGTGACTATAAAGGGCTTTGGACGAACTCACCATGCCCAATATTTACACTGCGTTCAGCAGATGGAGGCTAATAATCTTCAGAATTTATATTCTTATTCTAAATGTAATAACAGCAAGTAAAACATGACAGTTTGAGACACCTGCAGTGACTGCTGTTATTGATCCACCTTACATTATGTAGCTGTGATGCATTTTTCATTGCTAATAAAACTGAATGACTTTCCATGAGGGATCCATTACTTACCATGAAGTCCAAAGTGTGTCAGCCTGAAACACATTAACGAAAAATCTGCTGCAGCTGAGAGGCTGAGCTAGAAACAGGGTGTACTGCCCTTTCAACTATGGACAATCTCAAAGGTCAAGTGTCAATGAGGTCGTGGAAAAAACACAATCAGTGCTCACTCATTGTGTGACGATCTCAACTCATCTACTAATATAAATGTTAACCATATGTAATGAAGAGCTCATGGTACAAAAATGCACCGATTACTAATAGAACTATAGTTTCTTTCTGTTTTGCTTGATGTGAATTAAACTGCAAAGCAGAGGCCAGAAAAAGAGAAGTTAACAAAGCATTCGGCCTCCAGGTCATGAAATACGTGCGTTTCTGCACTAAAAGGATGATGGCAGGTTTCACATTCTTTCTTTCTAGTTAAAACAAAAAGACAAATCACACATCAGTAGCTGTAATCCTGGATTTCCTTCAGTAAATTGTTTAGCTGAGGTAGTAATCCAGCCAGGTTCTGACACGCCTCATCTTGTGATCAATTTGGCTGATGTCCGAAAAAGCAGATATACTATATGTAATGTCTGTTCTTCAGCTTAGCTCTTTCCCACTGAGTTTATATTTTGTTTCACAAAGATGTGAATGTTTTTAGTAAGGGCTGTAACAATATCAGATTTTTTACTGCCAACTTTAATAAACAAAATAATTCACTATCACAATATTATTGCAATATCTGTAGAAACTTAAAAGAATAAATATAACTGGCTATGCAATACCATGATCAACTCTGCTAAAGTGCCAACTAGAAAGTAACAGGCAAAAACTTTATATAGATATTATTTTTAAACGTCAGTTATACTGCAACACCACAATCCTTGTTGGCAGAGGTGATCTTTGTTTTCTAACCTCTAGCATAAAGCATTGCAGGAAACCATTCAATCATAGATTTATTTCTGTGTTTGATTTTCTTTGTTAGATAATTTTAACAGGTCTGCACCAACCTTGAGGGCAGCCTTAGTTTATTCTCAAGTTCAAAAACTATAGCAAGCTGTGAACACATGGCCACAGAGCAACAATCCTGAAAACGTGAGGTTGGGTCTCGGGTGTGGCCAACAATGGCTGTCTAAGCCCAGCTGTCCTAAGAGAGAAAACAAGTGCAAAGCTAAACCAGACTGGGGGCAGGGTGTGGCATGGGGTGTCATGGTGACAGAGCAGGCCTCAAAAAGAGAAGGGATGCTAAATGAAGCCATTGTCTGGCCCAAGTGAAGCACACCACACAAAGAATGGCACATTCAAACAGTCATACAGGCCTATTGTTGTGATGGGAGAGCAGAGTGCTGCAGGTCCACATATATCCCACAGGATCCACGACATGTCAAACAGAGAGAGCTTGATCTAAGAGCATGATGCACTAGCACCAACAGGAAGAGCAGGAACCATAATTACCCAGAGGAACCAATTAAGGAAAGACTTTTAGGTCACTTCGTCAATAAAAATCCGTCAAATATTAAACCAGAAACTTGGCTTCTTCATTCATGCTCCGCCCAGTTGATGGAACTGATTAGACCAGTGGAGATCAGCAAAATGCGAAAATACAACATACAATTATTATTCCAGTTTTCAACAATGCAATTTTAAAAACCAAAAAACAGGAGATCAACTTAAAATTCAAATTTTCCCCTATGAAGTAGGTGTGGTAATAAAATCAACATGATGAGTGAGGGTGGTGGGGTGGAGCCTATTCCAGCAACCATAGGGTACACCCTGGACAGATCGTCAGTCTGTCACAGGGCTGACACAAAGAGACAGACAACATTCACACTCACATTCATACCTATAAGCAATTTAGAATCACCAATTAACCTAACCCCACCAATTCACTAATCCCATGAAGTAATGACAGCGGAATTCACCGAAAGCAGATGGATTTCTGTTTTCTCACAGTTGCAGTCAGACTGCCCAACCCTTGTGGAAACAGTACAGGGAGGGAATTAGGATGTGAAACATTTAGCATGAGTCAAACAAAGTCAACCATCTATGGTATGTGCTAACTGGATTTGCTACTTTCTACCTTGCTTGCAGTAACTGTGAGAGTCACTTTGACTATTCCAGTAAATAATTATCTTTTAAAAGCTTAACTAAGGCTATTAGACATTACAGTACATTTAATGTAGTGTATGGGAAAAAGTTAAACCAGTTCCCAGATGCCATGATTTATAGTAACTACTTCACAGAATATCATTCATATCCTTCCTTAAAGGATGCACATGCACTTTCACGCACACATGGTGGCCTCAGGTGCTCAGCTGTGCCAGAGCCACTCCTGAATGACACCCAGCATTGAAGAAAATGATTAGTCTACACTTCCCCCATCCTTGTTGTCAGGACTGTCAGTTACTCTTCCACCCTTAGTACTTAATGTGAGCTTCCCAGGGAGGTCCCCCCACCCAGCTGCTATGTAGACGGTCTTGTGAAACGTAACACTCAGTTCATTAGCCTAGTTCTCCATCCGTGTGTGTGTGTGTGTGTGTGTGTGTGTGTGTGTGTGTGTGTTGACAGACAGAAAAGCAGATAAAATACACCACTGCAGTTTGTGGGTTGGCACACTCAATGTTGATAGTTTGCTGTCACATTCCATTTCATACATTATCAGATACTTGTGCTATTCACATCTCTATTAATTCTGTACTTTTACATCCAGTTGGTGAAAATTAGAGGCATATCTGGGCTGAGACAAGCATGATTTTATTCATTTACTTGCACATTGATATTGCTCTGCTGGTCTCAGAGCACCAATGAGGAAATTTAAGGACAGAGAACATAAGTCAGATTGCTGCCAACTATAACCGACATTCACAATGGCACAGTCGATTTCACCAGGGACAGCTTTTGTCAAAGTCTGTTTCCAACAGCACGGCAGTGTGTTTGCGTCTGTGACAACAGGAGGATGACATGAAACATCAACATTTGACCACTGCCAACAAAAACAGCACAACTGCAGTTGCAGTGACTGAATTCTGCGCACGTCTGGAGAAGGCATAACTCTCAAGGTATTTCATAAAGTAGACACATCTTTTAGTCTACTGAATCATCATTATGGATACAATTTTCCTACTTTTATTTTCTTGTGAAACTCAAATTAAAACAGTTACAAAAAAAGTTCACTTGCTCTGTGATTTAATTCAAAAAGATAAACATTCATATGAAAAGGTGTTAGCATGATTCTTCCCCATGATTGTGGTTCTGTGTAATGAACTAAGTTTGAGTAAATTACAGTTGAAACTAAACTTAAAATACAGATCATACGTAATGATCTGCATGTATAGATTTCTGTATTTCTAAATTTCCATAACCTGCCAGTCTTAATAATCAAAATTAAAACAGAAAAGCTTGACATATATCACAAAAGGAGTCACAGCCCTATTATTCAGGGATTAAAAGTAACTTACTTATTGTAGGTTTAAGATATAAAACCTATTGAGTTAGACTTAGACAGCGATTATGGCTGCCCTTTGTTATGAAGTTTTGTTTCCTTGGTTTCCATAGAGATGTGTTCCTGTTGATGATTCTGGACAGCATAAGTGCTGCAGAAATGAAACGTACTTCCTATTGAAATGAGTTGTACCAAATGTCATTAAAAGTGTGACAATACATGTCCACGAACATGATCAAATAGATTACTTTTGAGTGACTATTTCACGTTTTTGCTATGAGATCGGGATGGATCACAACATGTCATAATGCACCACTCGGTGTGCTTTTGATCACCAAAAGCTGACCTGACATAGCTGCTAACAGCAACTGATAAACTGAACTCACACAGAGCAGCAAGGCTTGTAAAGGTGCATGCATCACTGTTGTGTTTGCTCATCAGTCAGGCAAGAGGACCCAACAAGCACATTAGGTAAACACAGTCTAAGGTGGCCAGGTGAGATGATTCACCACAAGAAACAGTTGAATCAAAAAGCCTCAAAGTGATTTTAGTTAGACACTATTTGCAAATCTGTATAGTTACACAAATACCAATATATCTGTGCTTGTTATTACTACCCAATTATATCATAGCCACTGGATAAACATTCCCACTTGGGAAAGCATGTGCTTACAACACAGACTAATCACTTGCAAAGTGCCCCTTTAAAAAAAAAAAAAACCTTGTAATTTGAATGTCAGGGCCTGTTGATGCTCATCTGTATCCAGCCGACTCCCTGTCTGCACATTAATGCTGTCGACAAAATAACAGCATGGTACATCATGTAAGGCTTCTCCAGTGTTTACAGTGAAAACACGTCTGCTGATCACACCACAGCAGTAAGCCGTCTCACAAGACAGCAGCGGCCCATTACAAGCACACACAGCCCCCCCCCAAATGATTTAGAGCATTTTCATTCTCGGGAATGTAAGTCCTTTCTGATAAACATCCAACAGGGAATAAGCTTACCACCGTGGTGATTTGTGCTAATCTCTGTGTTGTGACCTATGATTTCATGACTTCTCAAAAGAGTGATTTTACTTGATAGAAGTGAATATTAACTCAGGAAAGGCAAAGTCTTAGAGCTGGGCAGTAAGAGGGAAGAAACGTTCTGAAGGATATTTGTACTTTACTCACATGTCTCTGCACTCAAATCAAAACTTAATGTACATGAAAGAGAGTTAAACGTTATCATGCACGGACCTTTGTGCCTAAAGACTCTGACAGGCTTACTTTCCAGCTCTGTACACATTGGCCAAAGTTCACAATAAAGATCTGCTTATTAAAATTAATTTGTGATTCATTTGTCCAAATAGTAAAGGTGGCCTTCTTGTAATCAATTTTCCAAAAATCTAAATAATATTAGCCAAAATTTCCATTTAGATTCTTAAACGTGGATATGTGAGTTGGTGTAAGTTTAGTTTTGGTCACACAGTTTCAGTAGTTAATTATGAGCACAGGTTAGAGTTCAGACATTAACCTTTATTTTCTTTAATAGATTATAACACCACTGTCCTGTCCAAAAAATAAGTTACACTATAAGAGATATTATAAAAACGTGGCCAAAACCACTAAGGAAATTGCCAAGGTCCTCTTTAGACCTACTTTTTCAAACTTTAGTGGGTTTATCTAGCCTATACAGCCCCCCCCCCCCCCCTTTCTTTTTCTTTTTTAATAAACTCCACAAACAGGTAGAGGCGACACAACAAAAAGCAATTTGCAAAACACATGCAAATAGTACCGGACTCTCACCTTGTCCGGGCGAGGTTTTTGGATACTCGCGTGCTCCAGAGTAAATAGCTGCATCAGTGAAAATTCAACAAAGACAGCTCGAGTAAATTCACCGCAGTCATGTCAACGACGGCTGTAGCACTGACCGGCCACACCGGTACGGAGGTCACAACCACCACCACCAACAACAACAACGCAGCCCAACCGGCGGTGTGGGTTCTCGGGCGGTTTAATGGTTTAGCTGTTAACGGTAAAGTTCTGTCTGAGGACAGTCCGCTTACCTCGTTACGGTGAACATTTTTTCTGGTAAGCGCTTCATGTGCTCGAAAAGGTATAGCGCAAGAAAAACATTCAGCGAAGACGGCAGGCAGAGAATTCAACCGACTGGTTGGTCCGGGCTGCTCATGAGGTCATCGATTTACTCGAGCAGGTAACGCGCATGCGCTCTATTATTCCAAACCTGTAGTCCACTGCTTCATGGAAGTTGTAGTGTAGAAAGATACGAGCGCTGTTCACCATTGCCTTTTAATTAGTAGCCTAAATATCGTTGTCATTTGAAGGTTGAGGTCAAAGCTAGGTTTTAAATGCTCTGGAGGTGTAGATCTTTTGTTGTTTTTACTTTACTTTTATTTATTTTCTATTTGATTTGTATTTTTGTGTTAGAAAAAAAAAGAAAAAAAATTAATTTAGACACAATGACCATGTTCCAGTTTATTAATTGTGAAGATTTCATCCTGTCTTTGAAAAATAGCCAATGGAACAATCAAGAAGAAAAATTAAGGTGCTCAAACTCTAAGCCTTAAATATTTTAAATAAATGGGTTTTTTCTTACAGTTGGGAAATTACTGCAGCAATTATATTAATATGTATTTTTTGTTTTTAGAAAACATCTCCCAGTTTAGCTACAGTTAACTGTCTAAACTCTCCATCAGCAGTTTCTTTATAATGTACTTCACACCACAATGAGATTATCTGTCCTGTATGACTTGTGCCTTTTTTCTCATACTTCTCACCCTCCTACTATTCCCAGCAGTCAGTTCCAAACTTTAGAAAAATCCAGAGCTGCCACGGTCACTCTGGCCTCAGAAAACCCTCCCTTCTCCATCTCATCACCTACAAACAGTGAACAAAGGCAAGCTTAGGACGCATTTCATCAAACTGGTGATCAAGCTGGGCCTCTACAGAAGCAGCTGTGTTGCTCAGCACGATATCTGGACTATAGCCAGGTCTCCATAGGAACTACAGGAGAAGGTTGCTGGTTTTTGTGACCTTATAAACCAGTCCGGCACCAGCTCACAGGCTGGATGGATTTAAGAAAGTTTGATCTGTTTTTAAGTAGCTCTCTCTGTGGGATAGTGTTGTCCTTTGCAGTGGATTTAAAACATGGCTATTAATTAGTTAATGCACACTTTCCTGTAAGCCTTTTCTAATAGAACCTGGCATAACAGTCCTTGTAACAGCTGTAAACTGAGTACTGTGTGATAGTAGTAACAGGGAAATAGTTTTATTAAGTTAATTTTAATTTCATGTAAATGAAAAACCCTTTAGTACTAGATTGGAGCTAGAAGACAAGTCATCTGAGATGGTTTATTGCCCTCCGGTGGAAACAAAGTTAAACTGCATAATGCAAGTCTCAGTTGATACACAGCATGAAGTTATTTTTTTGAGATGAGGATATCTCATTGGCTTTGCTTTGAAGGCACTGCAGACTCGATCTAGCACCACGCTGCTGCTAAGCAAACCTCTTCCTTGCCACTAATGAAACAACTGCTGTAGGCATCATGGAGTTGATTGACAACTGTCACATCTTATGCACGTGCACATCTGGAGTGTACTACTGCAGATGCCCGTTTTATTGCAATTCACAACTGAATTTTATAAGACAAACTGTTTTAAATGCTTATTAACCAAAGGCAATTAGTTAAGCATAATTCATCCATGGTGATATAGCAATTTTACAAAGAAAGACTACTTTCTATTCTCTCTGGATATGGTTTTTGAATTTTAACCTCCTAAGACCTGAACTCTTTCATGGAATGCATTTTCATTCATCTGAGAACAGAAAGGTGTTCGGAGAGATATTTCCATCTTTGTAAAATTACACAAGAACTAAAATAAAATTTCCCATCAGCAGCATTTTAAACCCTGAGATTTAGGGTATTGTCACATATAATCCTGTTTAAAAGAACCTAACTCAGTGGGGGGTTTCTAATGAAAAGACTGAATATAGATTATTAATACAGTTTATTAAAATCAGTTCAAACTCCACTTCCTCAAGAAGGGTAAACAAAGCAAGATGGTTTGGCAGATTGTTTTCATATTTCATATTGACCTTGGAGGCTAGATTAAACTTTTAATGAAAGCTGTCAATAAAAACCCACCCTATGCTATGAATCTTTTATAACTAAATATGAGAAGTTGATTCTGGCCTGGCTCATTATTTTTGTTATATCAGATCTTTAAAGGGACATGTTATGCTTTTTTTCTTAAAAATACTGTTACAATTGTGGATGCTCACAATAGACATAACCTGACCTCATTATTTGACACGTTGGCTATGTGCAGGTTATGTTCCCCCAACAGTTCCCACCAACAGCTGAACCCTCACACCCCAGTGTTTCCAATCAATCAATAATAATAATAATAATAATAATAATAATAAAAAAAAAGGACCAGTTCTGAATTTTATCTTAACAAAGCTAAACACAAAAGAAGCTTCAGTAAAACTATTATTTCCTCTTCCAAAATCATTCCAAGTCACGTTAGGTTCCCTTTATATTGCACACATAGTTGCCAATATCTGACCATCCGTAGCTCCACAGTTTGAGAACCAACAGCTAAAAGAGTAGAATGATATATAGATATAGATGTAACTTTGGTTCACACAGAATGACGCACACCAGCTCACAGGGGTTATTGTTCAAAGGCTCACTTATAATTTATTAATGTTCTCGCCACACATCCGCAACAATCCTGCATCCACATTCTGAACAGATGACACTAACGGAAGAAAAATAAATAAAGAAATCACATCTTGCAACGATGTTTGTGAAATGCAATTCATGGCAATGTGCGAACTGTCAAATCTATATTCATCTTTTCTTGAATACACTGGAATTTCACTGGCCTGTCTGACAAAAATACTCAGGATTTACAGCATAGTCTCGAAGGACTCTAAAGTCTGAGAACTAATAATCCTTTCTGATAGCAGCAAATCAATTGATTATCTCACTCAACAATTCTGCAAGATCACAGGGAGTAATAGATTTAAAGTTGATGCATTTTCATCTTTGGTGGTTAGGCCTTCATTAAAGTACATATTTTCTGCATTAGTGTTTTAGTCACAGGGATCAAATTAGCCTTAAAAAAATACTTCATGTCCAATAACTCTTATTACATTACATTAACAAATAAAATAAAATGGAAAAAAAAAATCAGCGACTTCTCCCAACCTTAAAGATGAACTTCCAGTTATCAATATAGTGTCGTGTAAACCATTGCCACCACAGACCTCAGTAGGGAGATGGCTAAACAAGTGTGAACACTGCAAGAAATACTGAGACAAGGATTAGTGTTTGATTCTTCAAATTGATGTCAGTTACAGAGCTGGCACTGAAACGGGATCAAATCCAAGTCGGGACAATATCAGAGCGACAGGCTGAAGAGAGGTGGGGGTGGGGTAGGGCTGTGGGTGGGATGAAGTCATTTAATAAACATCGGAGTGCTTGTGTTTCATTGTGTTTGTGTGTGCAGCTTGTAAGCATATGTGTCACGAGTTCTGTGCCCAGAAGGAAAGAAAGAAAGAAAGAAAAAAAAAAAAAGGATTTTTGTGAGAAGCACAAGGCTCAGGGGGGAGGTTATGGCCACAGGGAGAAGAGAGAGCACCAGGCTCTTTTGTTGTTCTCTGCTCTTGGTCGTGTCAGTAGTCCAGCTGTTAGCCACAGGTCAGTGGAGTGAGACACTATGCCAGGGAGCGCTGACGAGGTTTGATTCTAGGATAGAGCTGCAAAGCAAACAACAGGAGAAATGATTTATTATTATTATTAGTCACTGAAATCTTTGATGAATTCTTGTTTTGCAATGGTACATGTAAGTGGCATCTAACTAAAAAGTCAAAGAGTCAATCAGCTCGAGGGTAAATTTTCATTTTTGCTTAAACTTAAATTTGGATAACAAAGCTGAAATTTGATTGAAAAAAAAATTGAAATGGGGGTGGGAGGAGTGACGTTTACCCCCAGCAGGTTGCGGGGAACATAGCCCTCATTGTCCTCGAGTCGTGCCCACCACCACTCCGTTTCGCTGTCGTCTTGTCGTCGCAGGATGGTGATGGCGTCCCCCTCACTGAACGACAGCTCGTCCGGATTTTGGGCTTCATAATTCCACAGAGCGTACACCGTCCCCTTGTTCATTACGCCCAGCTTCTCCTGAACACCTGCATGTAAGAGACCCAAACAAACAGTTAGTATAATTTACAGTTCAGGATACAATCAGGATATTTAAGTATAATCTTACATTTGCTACATTATTTTTATTACAGCCTCAGCGATTGGACTCAAAGGATTGGAAGTCTTTCTAGAATTTGTACACACCAATTGGTGTGATGTTTCTCACCGTATAGAAACTGGGAACACTGGAGGTAGCCCTCTTCCATTTCCTCGCATTTATCCGCAGCAGTCTCCACATCGCTAATGGTGCTAGCAAAGATGGCGGCCCCTGACTCGACCAACAACTTACAGAGATGAACACTGTTGCAGGAAGCTGCACAGTGAAGAGGAGTCCTGTTGAAGCACACACAAACACGAAATATGGATACAACAGGTCACGTAAACCTTTGCATTTTGCGTCATCATCCAGTTTTCCTGCGTATGAGGACTCACCATCCATCACTGTCAGCAGCATTGACGTTCACTCCAAAATCCAGCAGGAACTTGACTATGTGGTGATGTCCCGCGCACACTGCGTTGTGCAGGGGTGTGATGCCTTCGTCATTGGCAGTGCTGGGATTTTCCACCTGGAAAAAGGAAGGACCGGAACAAAAAAAGATGAGTGCTTAAACTACATTCACATATAAAACAAAGTCTATAAATAGAATCAGAACACACCTCATAGATGATCCTCTGGACCAGGTCAAATTCTCCCTCCAACGAGGCGTCCAGCAGGAGAGCCAGAGGGTTAAACTTCACTCTGAAGCCATGACCAATGCGGTCAGAGTTTGGTTTTTTTAGGTTTGTTCGCTTCTCCTGTAATAATAGAGAGGAGGGATGAGCCTTTGAAGCACTTTTATTTCTTTGAATAAAAGTCTGTGTATGTGTGTCTCTCACCAGTGGTTGTGAGACCCCTGTGCCACTCTCCTCTGGAGTGGTGACCTCCGGCACAGGGCTGGGCAGCGCCGCTTCTGAGCCTCCCACGTTGTTGTTGCTGTTGTCTTCTGATCCCTCGGCTTCAGCAGGATCCATGTGCCCTCCTTTTGGTGAGGCCACTGGCTCATTGTCATTAGCATCAGTAGTGGCAGGGGGAGCGTCAGAGCCCGGCTCCTCTTCGCCTGGTGTTGGCGCTAGCGGAGTTTCTGAGAGGAGATTCCCATTGTCTGTATCAGCCAGAGGGTCACCTCCTAGGTATCCAGGAGGATTACTTGGTTGATAAAATGGTGTTCCATTACCTGCACCACTCCCACCTCCAGATCCACCAACTCCATTTCCCTCTATGCCTCCTGCAAGAGTGTTGAATCTCTGGTAGAGCAGTTTCTGGATGTTGGGTCCGCTGGGACCCTCTGGTTCTGTGATGGAGCTGCGCTTCTTCAGTGGTCTTGGAGCGTTGGCCAGCTTTTTACGGAGCACTTCGAGGTCAGCGTCGCTTTGGTAGCGCAGCGGGGAATGTACCATTGGCGTCAGCTTGGTTGGGCTGAGTGGCCGTGGTATGTTCTCCACACTGGGAGGAGGTGCTGACGGCTCGAGGTGCTGGAAGCTCTCATGATCGTCATATTCT
This sequence comes from Copadichromis virginalis, assembly GCF_057382275.1. NCBI lineage: Eukaryota > Metazoa > Chordata > Actinopteri > Cichliformes > Cichlidae > Copadichromis > Copadichromis virginalis. The sequence continues at coordinate 9,751,384 of NC_140632.1, forward strand.
CCGTCTAATGTGTCCTCACCACTGGGTTGGCCTTGGAGCAATGGGAAGGCCCCTCCTGACTGACCAAAAGACAGAGGCGAGGGAGGCGTCGAGCTGGAGGGGAGAACAGGCTTCCCGTATACTAAGAGAGAGCAGACATGGTAGAGTTAAAGTTGAGGGCATTGATGCCATCATTACTTTCATTATTAATTCACTTTTTCATTTTGCTTATAATAAACAAGAGTTGGCAGTCTGAAATGCCAAAGTTAAAATTGTCTATCATATGTCCTCAAAGCTTGCGTCGCCCCTAAAATTCCTTTTATTTTTTCACACTTGAAAACTTAAAAGAATTTGATTTATATGATATAAGTATATCATCACATTTCAGACTGCAACTAACTAAATATTCTCAATTTCTGGGCAAAAGATTCATAGAAAACTGTCCCAAAATCTCAGTTCTTACCTGCTTTAATAGCAGGCTTTAGTGGCTGGCTCTTTGGCGCCAACTGCTGGAGGTACATGTGATAGATGGAGCTAGAGTTCACGGTAGGTGGGCCCTTTCGGGGAGACTGAGGCCGTGATCCTCTGTCTGGGATGAAGGGACGCACTGCCACAGCTGGCGGAGGATCCAGTCGTTCACTCATTCCAGAAGGAAAGAGCGGTGCATTAGGCTGGAAGGTGGGGCTTGGTGGCACTGAAATACGCTGCTGGATCTGCTGGGAGGACGAGCCTGTGGCGGGGGGCACACGGGGCCAAGCGGGAGCTGGTGGGTTTGGGAGTGGGCGAGGTGGGGGAGGTGCATCTTTACGGCGCTCCAAGGAGCTGGCTGAGTTTGCGGAGGTCAGGTGGGATCCGTATGGTGGTGGCTGCGGCTTGTTGATGGCTGGGGAGGACACAGCCATTTTGGAGTCTAGCACCTGTGAAGAAGCATACAGGCATTTATCATTAAAACAGCTGTTATATGCAGAAAAAATTGAAAGATTCACTCCTTCCCACTGAATAAAAATCCATCTTCAGCAGCCAATTTACCATATGTGCAACTGGTATCATACAGGCCTAGGAGGTTGCCGTGGTTACCCATAATTTGCATGAAACATGCCGACCTGTCTCAAAAATTAGCCATTTTGCTCTCCAAGCTGTATAGAAACTCAGTAAAGTGCAATGCAGATGAAAAGCAGAGAGCATTCACTTTCAAAGTGAAGGTTGTGCCTTATAACTGAAGCTAACATGTTTCAAAAAATGTTTTTTTATTTTAAAGACAAATGCTCTCCATTTTTGGTTCCATTTGCTTTCAATGAAAGGAGTTTAGGAGGACGTACCTTTTCTGCACTTGGAGCACCGGGGGAGCCTGAGGGAGCACTTTTGCCCTGGGTATCAGTCCCTGAGTCTCTTCTCTCAGGAGGTTTTAGAGTTGCACTGGGCTTGCCTAGAGTAGGCCAACCAGTTTCATTAGCTATGGCATAAACAGGACACAGTTAGTGGAGAGCAAAAGAAAGAAAAGATCACACAAGTGACTTGAAAAAGCATGTCCATCAGCACTAGTCTTAAACGGCAGCTTTTTCTTATGACTAAGTGCACTGTGTGGAATATTAGTGATGACATTTCCAGACCACTAGTAAATATAATGTTGTAAACACATAAAACAACTATACTGTTTTGACCGGTATCAACTGGAGGTCAGGATTTTTTTTTTTTAGATGCCCATCCTATTAACCAGACACAATAAAGAAACCAAGAGCTCGCTTTATGTTACATTTATGTCCATCACTGATAACAAATAGACATCGATCCAAGGAGAAGATCTTTCCCATGAGCTCCCCCACTCTCACACATCAGAAGGGAGATTTTCTTTATTTCTTTTAAAAGTACAAACTGCATCAAATTAAATGTTTCAAGAGGCGCCGCTGATCAATAGGATCAAAATCCCGAGCCTTCACGTTAGGTAGAGGAAGGAATTTATGCATATTAGTATGTTGCTGATTTTAGTCACGTAGTGTTTAACTTAGTAACTATTATTGGTAACTACAATGAAAGTTAAGATAATCTGGCTAATAACAGATAATAATAACTGCAGAAAATGTGAAACTAAAAAGAAAATATGCAAAATTAAAAATAAAAACAATTAAAAAAATAGTAATTTCAAACAGAAAGGACAGCGTGAAAGGAAAGAAAAAGATGACAAAAAACAACAGAAATAAGTGCTGCACACACAAATTATAATAACCGTCACAATCTGTCACACAGCAATAATGCTGGTGAGTGATGTGTTAAAGATGTACATAAGTGCTATCATATATTAGTAGACCAGAGATTTTGACTTGTTATAGTAGGAAAGAACAGGTAGAAGAAACTTTGTCAAAAATCATTCCATCAGCTGTGATTGTAATCCACGAGTGTGTAAACATGCATAACGATAAAGCCATTGAACTGGCACACCTAAAACAAATGCACTACTTGTAATGTTATAAATCACAGCTGTGCTTTTCCTGCTATAAAAAACCAAAATGTTTTACAATGAAAGAAAAGTCTAAACAGTTACAATAAGGCAACACTATCCAGAGTCTAAAAGGGAAAATCTGGGTCTGGTTCTTCTCAGATTATCAAGCGTGACACTTAAAGAGTGAATCCTATGATATTTTAACATGCACAAGTTAAATTCCTCGTGCATGTAAAGCGTTTGACAGCTAAAAGTGATTCTCACAGCTTAGCTGTTAGAGTTTGGTGCGAAGGTTAAGGTGGCCGCAGGCCTGGGAATGAGGTGAAGTTAGAACAAAGCCACGATGTTATGGACTGCTTTACATGTTAAACTGACGAAGCACTCAACTCAGCGAACCTTCTCAGAAGTGTACGAGAACACACAGGACCAGCAGCGCTTTGCCATCAGTCATGTGAGGCATGATATCAGCTACAATCAACAACACCAACTTCGTGCAGCTTATGCTTTTAAACAGCACCCCAGTACTTTCAAGTCACTGGCCAAATCCACAGAGGAATCTTAATGACCAGTCAGTGATTTATGGATTCAGCCTGAGACAGTTGTAGCAATTTACCCATCACAGCAGTGAGTGATTAGAGTGTGGGTGGCTCATGGTGTTACTGGGGAGAGTTCTTAAATACTCAATTAGTCCACGCAATAAGAAACTCGATTAGATGGAATAAAAATTGTATGATGGATTACATTGTTGTAATATGGAGGGAGAAAAAATGAAATCTGGGGCATGCTGTGGATCCTGTGCTACAATCAAGACAAGGTTCTGCAGGTGCCATCCTTTTGCTTATGCAGCGCTGTGCACTCACGGGACGTGCCGTCAGAGCCAGTGGAGGCTCCAGGGCCCGGGTGTGATTCTGGAAGGGACGGGGGAACCGGGTCCACAACGATGTCTAAATCAGACACTTTCCAAGGGCCGGGAGGCTTTCGCACACCGTCTGCCCCAAGAAGAGTCATCCCCCACCCAACCCCCACACCCAGTGAGACAGACATCACAAAGACAAGACAGGATAGACATGAAAGAGAGACGGAGAGACAAGGAAGGGAAATACAGGTTACACAACACAGGAGAAGAGTGAGGTTAGAGAGGAAGGGAGGAAAGAAAAGCAATCACAGAAATCAAGCCCAGGTGGAGAATCAACTGAGATGTCAGGTAGGAAGGAATCAGTTCAGGCAGAGGAAGGAACTTCAGCAGCATGCAGAAAGTGTGTAGCTGGAAATGCTGGATTTATGATCTATCTGAACAGAACCCTGGATGATTGGAGGTTTCTGATACTGTCCAAAGTCTGAAATCAGTGATCTCACTTTCAGACATTCATGGCTTCGTTGACCAGCTGGCTCTACAACAGCGGTCCCCAACCTTTTCTGTGCCACGGACCGGTTTATGCCCGACAATATTTTCACGGCCCGGCTCTTAAGGTGTCGTGGATAAATACAACAAAATAAAACCAGTACCGGTACCAAAAGAGAAGATTTATTCATAACACATGGGAAAAAACCCAGGGAAACTAAGTTGACAATAAAAACGATTAAAAAAAAATAATGCTAAAAACCAATAAAAACCCTGAAAAGCATTAATTTCACACCCGAGCCTCAACTCTCGAGGCCCAGTACCGAATGTCTCATGGACCAGTACCGGTCCGCACTCCAGGGGTTGGGGACCGCTGTTCTATAGGACCTGCACTCTCAGACTACATGTACTAAACTTTTCAGTGTTTTTTAAACATTTCTGCATTTTGTAAAATAAAAAATTTAAAAAATAGAAAATCTCCATGTGTAAAATGTTTGGGTTTAAACAAACCTGATTTAGTGCGGCCATGGTTAGCTTGGTTATTAACACCCAGAGTCTGTGGCTTCAGTGGATCTGGTGGTATGGTGTAGCCGCCTTCCTGTCGAGCCGGTACTGGAACCTGGATATATGGCCCGACAGCAGCAACACGACCCAGAGTGCCGGGAGCTGGCTGGGGAGACGGAGGCCCATTGGCTCTATTCAGCTATAATAACAGAGAATGAGAAATGTTTGAGATGTCAAAACAGCTGAAAAGCGAAAACTGTATAAAACTTTCACTACTCCAAGGGCTTTACAGCTCCTCTAAGAAGACAAATGAAAACGTTTCTTTGAGTATCTATAAAAACTTTAAAAACAGCATTTAAATGTTTCATTTTAAATAAAATAAAAAAAACCCCTGCAGTGTATAAGCTGATGTCTTACAGAGAGATAGAGGGGAAAAAAACAAAACAATAAAACTTTCAGAACTTTCCCGCCCCCAAAAATATGTAAACAGGAGATGTTAAGGGCTCCTAGTCTTACAGGGAGGTTCTCTTTTTGACGTGCCTCAGCTTTTTTCTTGTAGAGACGCTCCCTCAGCTCACTGATACGCTTGTCCATAAGCGTCACTTCCATATTGCGCTTGTTCAGAAGCTCCTTCTGTTGCTGCAGCTTGCTGTTTTGCTCCTGATTCAACTTGTTTCGAATCTGATGATGAGTGAAGACATAAACAAATGCATAGAAAGACTGGACCAAGATAATCGGCTATCACTGTAAACGTAGCGGACCTTGTAAGAGTATGCACGACATGATGCACTAATTTTAACTCTGCATTACCTGAAGCTCCTGGTACAGTTTGCGGAGCTCCAGCGCTGCAGCACCGGTTACTTGGCCACCCAGGGACGCCTGTATGCCATTCAGCTTTCCTCTCCGCAGGTCCTCTAGCTGCAGGCTAAGCTGCTCCACCCTCAACACAGCTGCCTGCAACTCCGCCTGCTTCTCCTGGAACAGGCTGCTAACCTGCTCGATCTCAGCCGCTGCATTTAGGAGGGGGGGGGGGGGGGAGGAAAAGGATCTGGATCAGCACCAACAGACAGCTTCTTTGTTTTGGGGGGAAAAAATACTCCAAACCATTCATCAAAAATCAAATGCTATTCTTTTATTAAAGAAACGAAAAGATCCTCAAGACCAAGACGTTTCAGAACTCTTATTCATCCAAAGTCAAGAGTTCTGAATATAAAGTATGCACTGATATGAGATATAAATCTTCTTTCAGTGTCTGATAGACTGTGAAATAGCTCGAGCCGAGCGCAGACAACCTTTCTGTGAAACAGTTATCTATCTGATACTCAAATATAATCGTCTCTAAAGAGTGGTGGTAAAGTTATGCACATATTTTAAGTATACGTACACAGGTTGCCATTGATGACCTTGCTGTAGTCCACCTGGCCTCTCATTGCGCGAATCTTCTTGAGCTTGGCCTCCTGGCTCTCTACACGTTCCTTCAGCCTCTGCAGCTTCTCGCTCTCTGAAACGCTTTGCTGCTGACGTCGCTCCTGCTGCTTCAGGTAACGCAGACGTTGCTCCTTTGGAAAGCAAAGCAAAGAGTGATTGATTCACAGGGGAAACCTTGATAAAACGGTGGTTTTAAACTGTACAATTTGTATATCTTTATAGGTTAAAACATAAAATCCCAACACACGAATCAAAAAAATCAGCAGGGCACCACCCAAAGCTTAAAGGAAATCTAAAACTAGGCTAAATCGTTCTACTGAGTACATTAAGTGAATTTCTGTGCCGTGTCAAGACGGTCTGAAGGCTGAAGAAAGGGTCAGATGACTTCATCTCCGCCCAACTGAGAATTGCTCCAGTTAAAGTCCTAAAATAGGAAATGACAGGGCCAGGTTTCCAAATGACTGCAGGGCTTCAAGTGGGCCTACTTTTCAGACACCACAACAAAGGCAATAAATAGTCTTTCTATCAGTGAGTCTACAGCGGGCTTTATTTTGCATGACTGATCAGCATACCACAAGCACGGTGGTCAGAGTGAGTTAGTGCAATGAAAAGTCACAGAGTGACAAGGTAGGCTGTTTGTGCGACGTTCAGCTCCTCCTCCTCCATTGAAGGAGAAATCCTGATAATAGACAGTAGGAGGGCAGCCACCATTGGTTTGTGAGGTCCTTTTCCAAAGCCTTGATTTTTAGCAGCATATTTAGAAGCACACTGCTTTTGGAGTATAAAGTGACTCTATAGTGCTTTGTTCATTAGCATAGATGCACAGACGCAGATACTTGGCATTGATTAGCCAATTTTCTTTTAAATAATCCTTAGAAATAGTTCTCCAGGCTTGTTGAGGAACATTAGAATCTCTTCGTTGGATGTTGGCTGCCTTTTGTTCTGTTCTGTCCCACACTGCTTCAATAATGTTGAGGTCCTGGGAGACCAATCCATGGAAAATTAAATGAAATAATGACAAATTAAAATTTGGATTCATCATTCCATAAGACCCGTTGCCTCTCACTTTCAGTCCTGTTTTTTTTTTTGTAATTTGGCAATTTCTCTTTTCCTTCCTTAACAGTGGCTTCTTGACGGCCACCAAGCACAGCACTATGGACTGAAAGCAGTGTGAACTAAGACCATTTCTGATTAGGCTTCAGTGAATCATGATTGATAAACCGAGGATCCAGTTGCATTTCTCGGGTCTTGTGCCAGGTCTTTGCTGGATTCTTTTCCTCATCAAGCATGACTTGATGCAGTACTGTTCATCTGCATGTAGATCGTGTTTTAGGCCTGCCACTTCCTTTGTCCTCCACTTGTCCAGTTTCTTCAAAGAAAGCACACTGGACACTGAACAGGATATATAAAATTTTCTTCTAATAGTTCTTTGGGAATCATGTTTCTGCAAAAGTGCTTTTTTATCACTGTCAAATTGTGTAATATTTGGCATTTTTGATGGATTTACCTAAAGAAACTGGAGCAAATTTGTTTTTGTAGGCTGTTAGTAACCGAGTGCCTAAAGATACAATTTAAAATTGGTTCTTTCCTAAGTTGTCAGCCATGGCTCATCCCTTGAATTACAGTGGGGCAAAAAAGTATTTAGTCAGCCACCGATTGTGCAAGTTCCCCCACCTAAAATGATGACAGAGGTCAGTAATTTGCACCAGAGGTACACTTCAACTGTGAGAGACAGAATGTGAAAAAAAAAAATCCATGAATCCACATGGTAGGATTTGTAAAGAATTTATTCGTAAATCAGGGTGGAAAATAAGTATTTGGTCAATAACAAAAATACAACTCAATACTTTGTAACATAACCTTTGTTGGCAATAACAGAGATCAAACGTTTACTATAGGTCTTTACCAGGTTTGCACACACAGTAGCTGGTATTTTGGCCCATTCTTCCATGCAGATCTTCTCGAGAGCAGTGATGTTTTGGGGCTGTCGCCGAGCAACACGGACTTTCAACTCCCGCCACAGATTTTCTATGGGGTTGAGGTCTGGAGACTGGCTAGGCCACTCCAGGACTTTCAAATGCTTCTTACGGAGCCACTCCTTTGTTGCCCGGGCGGTGTGTTTTGGATCATTGTCATGTTGGAAGACCCAGCCTCGTTTCATCTTCAAAGTTCTCACTGATGGAAGGAGGTTTTGGCTCAAAATCTCACGATACATGGCCCCATTCATTCTGTCCTTAACACGGATCAGTCGTCCTGTCCCCTTGGCAGAAAAACAGCCCCATAGCATGATGTTTCCACCCCCATGCTTCACAGTAGGTATGGTGTTCTTGGGATGCAACTCAGTATTCTTCTTCCTCCAAACACGACGAGTTGAGTTTATACCAAAAAGTTCAAATTCAAATTCAAATTTTATTTGTCACGTACACAGTCATACACAGTACGATATGTAGTGAAATGCTTGGACAACTGCTCGTGACCTAAAGAAAACAAAAAAGGAAAAGGCTATGAATAAGATAGGAAATAAATATGAAAAATTAAAAAAGGGTAAATTTAACTAGGAAGGAATAAAATATAAATTAAGGTTAAAAATGAAATAACTGTACAACACAAATTAGAATGAAGGGTAAATTTAACTGGGAAGAATAAGATAAAGATAAATATATAAATTAAAGTTGAAAATAAAATAACTGTACAACAAAATACACAATACACAATATAGAACTATATAAGAATGTATGAAGAAATCTAAATATAAATAAATATATACACAATAACAGCAGCTGTACAAGTATTAACCGGAAATGAAGAATATAGTGACCAGTGTTGTGCAAAAACAAAGTCCAGAAAGTCCAGTGTGTGTGTAAGAACCATATGTGTGGGTCAGTACTGTGTGGTGGTGTGATTGAGAGACCGTATCGCCTGCGGGAAGAAGCTCCTCCTCAGTCTCTCTGTGTTGGTCTTCAGGGAGCGGAATCGCTTTCCTGACCTCAACAGAGAGAACAGTCTGTTGTTGGGATGGCTGAGGTCCTTCACGATCTTCCTGGCCTTGGTCCGGCACCGCCTGCTGTAGATTGAGTGCAGGTCAGGGAGCTCGGAGCGGATGGTGCGCTCAGCTGACCGCACAACCCTCTGTAGAGCTCGTCTGTCCTGCATGGTGCTGTTCCCGAACCAGGTTAAGATGTTTCCCGTCAGGATGCTCTCTATGGTGCAGGAGTAAAAGTTCCTGAGCACCTTGGAGGGCAGTTGGAAGTCTCTCAAGCGTCTGAGGTGGTAGAGACGCTGTCGGGCCTTTTTCACCACGGTGTTGATGTGACAGGACCATGACAGGTCCTGCGTGATGTGAACTCAGAGGTATTTGAAGCTGTCCACTCTCTCCACTGGGCACTCGTTGATGACGGGGGTCTGGTAGTTCCTCTCCTGCTTAGTGCTGAAGTCCACTATCAGCTCCTTTGTCTTACTGACGTTTAGAAGGAGGTTGTTCCTCTGGCACCAGTTCTCCAGATTCCTAATCTCCTTCAGGTAGGCCGTCTCGTTGTTATCAGAGATCAGGCCCACCACGACGGTGTCGTCAGCAAACTTGATGATGGTGGTGGAGCTGGTAGTGGCCACACAGTCATATGTGTACAAAGAGTACAGCAGGGGGCTCAGAACACACCCCTGGGGGGCTCCAGTGCTGAGAGTGGTGGAGGCTGAGACATGTCCGCCCATCCTTACTGCCTGTGGTCTGCCAGTTAGGAAGTTGGAGATCCACAGACACATAGATGAGCTGAGTCCCAGATGCTCCAGCTTGGTGGTGAGTGTGGAGGGAATTATGGTGTTAAATGCAGAGCTGTAGTCTATGAAGAGCATTTTAACATAATTCCCCCTTCTAGTGTCCAAGTGAGTGAGTGATGTGTGGAGGAGATGAGAGATGGCATCGTCTGTGGAACGATTTGGACGGTAAGCGAACTGTAGTGGGTCCAGTGTGTCTGGTAGTGAAGAAATGATGAAGTCTCTGACCAGGCGTTCAAAGCACTTCATCACTACTGAGGTGAGGGCTACAGGGCGATAGTCATTGAGAGAAGCAGGGTGGGGTTTCTTCGGGACAGGAACAATGATGGACTCTTTGAAGCATGTGGGGGATCACCGACTGAGATAAAGAGATGTTGAATATCTCAGTGAACACAGGAGCTAGCTGGTATGCGCAGTCTCTTAGGATACGACCTGGGATGCCGTCTGGTCCTGCTGCTTTCCTGGTGTTCACTCTCTTGAAGGCTCTCCTTACTTCATGCTCGGAGATGACGAGCACGTTTCCGGTGCTGGCAGTATCTTCCTGTCTGCAGCCGTTAGCGCCGCTAACACTAGCATTGTTGGAGACCTTAGCTGCAGCCTCGAAGCGAGCATAGAAAGTGTTCAGCTCGTCTGCCAGAGTCACGGCCGCGTTCGTCATACCGGTTGTTGGTGCTTTATAGTCCGTTATTGTCCTTAGTCCCCGCCACAGGCTCCTAGAGTCACTCTGTTGGAGTTGTGACTCTAGTTTCCTCCCGTAGCGCTGCTTCGCCTCTTTCACCGCCCTCCGCACGTTATATGACGCGGCTTTGTACGGGTCCATGTCCCCCGTCATGAGTCCCGTGTTGTAGGCAGCGGTGCGGGATCTCAGAGCGTCGCGGATGGTTTTATCCACCCACGGCTTCTGGTTGGGAAACGTTGTGATAGTCTTTGTCTCCACGGTATCATCCGCTAGTTTCCCGATGAATCCCACAACCGCTTCCGTAAACACGTTGACGTCATCGTCGGAGCTGTTTCTGAACATGCCCCAGTCTGCGTCATCGAGTGCGTCCTGTAACGCGGCCACCGATTGATCCGTCCAGCGCGCGACCTTCCTCTGAACCGGAACTTCCTGTTTCAGCCTTTGTTTGTATTTTGGCATGAGGAAGATGGCGGCGTGATCAGATTTGCCAAACGGGGGGCGGGATTGTGCCTTGTAGCCGTCCTTGACCGTAGTGTAGCAGTGGTCCAGTGTCCTTTCACCCCTGGTGGGGCAGGTGATGTGTTGATAAAAGTTCGGCGCTGCGCGTTTGAGGTTGGCGCTATTAAAGTCCCCCGTCACAATAAGCGCAGCGTCCCGGTGTTGTGTCTGGTGCTGTGTGAGTGCCTCATGCAGCTCGCATAAGGCGGTGACCGTGTCCGCTTGTGGTGGAATATAAACGGCACTTACAATGACCAATGTAAATTCCCGAGGTAGATAAAAAGGACGACACATGATGGACAGTAGTTCCAGATTTGGTGTGCAGGAGCGTGTGAGAGGAACAACGTTCGCACTGTTGCACCAGTTGTTGTTCACCATTAAACACACGCCGCCTCCCCTTGACTTCCCCGAGTCCCGTGTCCTGTCCATGCGGTGAACCGAGAAGAACTCGGCCGGCTGGATGGCGTGGTCCGGCACCGCTGGGTTCAGCCATGTCTCGGTGAAGCAGAGGAGATTGCAGTCCCGAATGTCTCTCTGGAACTTTATCCTGGCCCTGAGGTCGTCAAGCTTGTTCTCCAGTGACTGGACGTTGGCGAGCAGGATGCTAGGCAGAGGTGTGCGGTGTGCACGAGCTCTCAGCCTGTTCCTGACGCCGGCTCGCTTCCCTCTAGGCCGCCGCCGCTTCCCTTTGTTCTCCCTCGAGATCTCACTCGGCCAGCTCGGATCCGGAGTTAAAAACTTCGAATTGTGAGTACATTGTATACCAATAGAAACAAGAGTGTCACTGTCATACCTAATGTACCCAATGGTGATGATTTTGCCGATTTAGAAACGCTGAAAACTAACTTAAAAAACAAAGACAAAGAAAAAGTGGTCGGAGCAGTCGTGACGGCAGCCGACCTCACCGGCGCCATCTTATAAACTACTTTGGTTTCATCTGACCACATGACATTCTCCCAATCCTCTGCTGTATCATCCATGTGCTCTCTGGCAAACTTCAGACGGGCCTGGACATGCACTGGCTTCAGCAGCGGAACACGTCTGGCACTGCGGGATTTGATTCCCTGCCGTTGTAGTGTGTTACTGATGGTGACCTTTGTTACTTTGGTCCCAGCTCTCTGCAGGTCATTCACCAGGTCCCCCCGTGTGGTTCTGGGATCTTTGCTCACCGTTCTCATGATCATTTTGACCCCACGGGATGAGATCGAGAGCCCCAGATCGAGGGAGATTATCAGTGGTCTTGTATGTCTTCCATTTTCTGATGATTGCTCCCACAGTTGATTTTTTCACACCAAGCTGCTTGCCTATTGTAGATTCACTCTTCCCAGTCTGGTGCAGGTCTACAATACTTTTCCTGGTGTCCTTCGAAAGCTCTTTGGTCTTGGCCATGGCGGAGTTTGGAGTCTGACTGTTTGAGGCTGTGGACAGGTGTCTTTTATACAGATGATGAGTTCAAACAGGTGCCATTCATACAGGTAACGAGTGGGGGACAGAAAAGCTTCTTACAGAAGACGTTACAGGTCTGTGAGAGCCAGAGATTTTCCTTGTTTGAGGTGACCAAATACTTATATTCCACCCTGATTTACGAATAAATTCTTTACAAATCCTACCATGTGAATTCATGGATTTTTTTTTCACATTCTGTCTCTCACAGTTGAAGTGTACCTCTGGTGCAAATTACTGACCTCTGTCATCATTTTAAGTGGAGGAACTTGCACAATCGGTGGCTGACTAAATACTTTTTTGCCCCACTGTAGGTGGCTTTTTATGTTTAAATGATTCACAAGTTGGTGTTAAGTGGTTCAAACAAAACAAACATTGTGAAAATGGTCAGGTACAGGAATGGACAAAACATTGAAAGCCCTTCAGAAAGCCTAGAACACTAATGTGCAAGACCACTTTCTAATTATAAATATTAAGAAATAATGGGCAACTTGAGACTTGCACAGTACTGTAATTTGTCAAATAGCTGGACTATAAAATAAATGCCAAATTACCAACACCTCACAAACAGGTACTGACATGGGCCTCTTAACTTGTGTTTGTTATACTGGTATCTTTTTAATGACAATGTCACAACATTATATGGCTCGCATTGTGGTTAATTACAGGCCTAGCTAGCTGCCTCTGTGTGATGCACCCATATAATGTATGGTTACAGCTTACTATCCAAGCTTTCTTGCATTAGCTAATAACTTGACTCCACCCTACGGACTTTCAGCTAAGCACTTGACCTGCTTGTCTGAAAGTCAAGCAGGTCTTTATTGATAATTATTCACAAGGATGCTTTTCACAACTCCAGATAAAATCCTGATGATGTGGAGCTGCAGCTGGTTAGTGAATAGCGCTAATTCCTGCAAAGACTTGAGTATCATTTCTGACCGACTGGACAATCCTGGCACCGTGACTCACACTGCATCCAATCTCATTCGTTACATAATGGTTTGCCCCCATTTCAGGTCACGACAGACTCTTTGGATGAGACGAGTGCAACAACATTCCACTTTCTCTCCGACAGAGCGGTCCAAGGCTGCTTTGTGTCCTGAACTTGATTGAACTAATGCCCAGGCTGCGTCTGTGGCATCGGACTAAATGACACACCATCAGGCCAAACCCTGGCCAAGGCTATGATTTGTCAGGTCTGCTATGTTACTCAGTTAAGTTACTGCAACAATTTTTCAGTAACACATCCCAGCATAAGAACATTTACCGACTTTACCGAAACACAAACATAATATGAACTGCAAAAAGACGAGAAACATGGACTCACTTGTGCTTCCAATTAACACATTTTGTTAGCATAAAACAAACTTTGCATAAAAGACCATGACTGTATTTGGAGGAAGGATTCGTGGTAAGAGAATGAAGCTGCTGATACCTTTGCAACGAGCATCTGCTGCTGAGCCTCGATTTGCTGCTGCTGCCGTGTGGCCATCTCCTGCAGCTCCGACAGCGTGAGCTCCACACGCTGGCTGCCCACCTACACACCAACACAGGAACTGGTCAATACACTGAAATCTTCCCAACTACTCTTGATGTTGAACCACTGAGACTGATGATTAATAATGAGTTTAATGAAGGTTTTCCCTTATAAAAACTCACATATGACAATATTTTAAATCAGGAAAAAAGGCTAATTTGACAAGAAAAATATGACTTATAATTCCTGTACTAAAAGGTGACTGATTCAGACTCAAAATTACATTACATTATTCTCGACTCTCAGCCAAAACATTAACATTTAACAGCAGAGTTGTTCAACATCTCTAAGAAATACCTTTTTGCTTTTTTACACCAATATTCAGGTAAATGTTTGATAGCACTCTGCTATGATAACACAAAGTTCAAGTCAATAAATGCAGAATAATACGGGCCTGCAACATTACATAAGCCAAAAATATTATATAAGAAAAAGAAGCTGAAAAACTAAGCACAGAGAAATAGGTTACGAAGAGAAAGAGAAAAAAAAAAAGCCATTTGCAGAAATGATTTTAAAAGATGTCTGGATTCAGTAGCCAGAGGGTAAAACTGCAGTAGACTGCACAGTACTGAGAGCTGGGGACTCTTTCTCCAAAACAGCATCATTATGGGACCTTAATTATGATGGAGAATCAGTTAGTGGGCAGTAGGCCCGAGCCTCTGAGGGGCAACATGTCATTTGGTGTTTATACACACAGCATAAGCTTCGTATCGTATGAAGGCATTACTGGAGTAAAAGAGTGGAGCTGTGACCAGACACGAGGCTGCCACGTTACTCAAGCACACAAAATTACCAGAAGTCGGTTTTGTTACAGCAAAACAAAAACATGAATCAGTTTATTACATTTAGCTCTGGTTGTCCAGAACAAAGAGTTCCAGAGGTTTAGCTAGAGGAAGCTGTGTTTCCATACATAAAATAACCTGTTGTTGATGGCCAGTAACACTGGAGAGCTTTACTCTTTGATGACTAGGTGGACTGTAAATGTGCACAAGCTCTTATTTTGCTGTTATATTAATACACTGATCATGTTCATCGTTAAACAGAGCTCGGTAACTGACGTCACTGTGGCATCACTGCACAATGAATTGTTTGGCAGACAAACAAACAACTTCATTCTTTGCTACTTCATTGCATTACAAAGTTTAAAAGAAAATGAAGTGTACGAAACTGAAGCTCTAAGGGGAAAAAGTGAAATCCAATCAGCGTCATTGCAGATCCTTACAATGCGCCAAAAAAACGAAAAGATTAGAGACCACAATGCCTCACGTACCCCTCGCATCCCCCAATATGTTTACCCATCTTTTTTTTAAAAATCATTTTTATCATTTTAATTCCCACAAAGCACAAGTTCAGTTTAGCAGTGGCAAATTTGGAAATGTTAAATTTATATTTAAGATGAATATGAATGAAGAACATCAATTAACTGTGTTTGCCCTACTCTTTTCAGCCGGAGGCAAAATTGTAGATCTCAGTCGTTTACTTTCCTTTAGATGTGTATGTTTATAAATTTGAAACTGCTCTAACTTAGTGTCCAATAGTTAATAATCAAATTCCTTAACAAATAAATAAATACATACAACTTTGCCCTCTGTTTAGTAACTCAGACTTCTGTTTACTACCACCACAAGTCTGTAAGCTCAGAGCTGAAAACCTTCTTGAAACTTCGAGTCAGCTGTCAGCCCAAAGCTTTGTAATGAGCGGCGACACAAGCCGGTACTATTGATCATTTTTAATGACTGATCAGCCTGTGTCTTTCCATTACATTTTACATGCATAGCACAATCGAATGAGCTGAAGTCTGCAATTCACTTGTGTGTTTGTGTTGTTTTCTTATTGCTCATGTTTGTTGTCAGTGTTTGTCACTCTCAAACAATCGCCGTCACATAAGATGCAAAAGAGCAATGTGGTGTGTTAAGTTTTTTTTTTTTTTTTAAATATAAAAGTAACAAATCATAGCTCGCTATTCAACCAAGTGTTACAGCTGTAAAAGATAAGTGGAAGAGAGCCCTGCACAACCAAACGCTACTGCAGCCAAACCCGAGACACAGATCCATGCAGCAAACTGTCGACTACTGACGGAGAGCCTGAACAGAAATTTAAATGAGAGGCAAAAAAAAAGAAAAGAAAAAAGGTTTCACCTCCAAGAAGAGTTTTCATGAAGTTGAAATTTCGGCACCCATGTGTTCTTCAAGAGCTCACAGAATAAAGGCAGGCTGGCTTTTCCCTACAGAGTTTTGGATTTCTAGATTCAAAACACTGACGACTACCTTTAAACAGAATACTGAGCGAACACGCTCCACCAAACTACAAGCGATATTGAAATGCTCCCAGCCTTTGCCTTTGGAAAGAGCACTGAGAGGGAGGAGACGATGCAGGAAATGTCATGGTGCCTTTTTTCCTTCAACAACAGACTGAAAAATGTAGAATCCTGGCTCGAGTAGAGCTTAGTAAGAGGCATATCGTGTGTCAAGTGCATGGATGCTGGATCCAACACATATTTAAAGTAGTGGGGAGGACAATAATACCAACAACAATACCTGTAACTACTGCTCTGTTTGGTTAGAGGAGACGTGAAAAAAACATGCGTCTTGCTGGGAGTAAATTCAACTTTTACTTTACTCAAAGAATGCAACAGTAGTGCACCCACATAGACAATCTTTTACTCCTTGGCATTTGTTAAGACTTTTAGTTATAAGGATGTCTAGAAAGCCTCATAAAGGCTGGAAGGGCAGCATGATGACTCAATCGAGATAGAGATGGGCAGAGTGGGGGAAGCCACTGGCACATGAACACGGCCATGCTCAAATGCACTCAAGCAACACTGCATCAGTGACAGTTCCTCTGAGGGAGAAATCGACTCTCTCGTGTGGCGAAGAGAGAGAAACGCCCAACTGAGCAGACGGCAGGAAGAGGGGACGAAAGCAGCCAAGTGCACGCTGATGAGGGATGCCGTTCTGCAGGATTTCATAAACCCATCTGCAAATTGTATACATTTGCCCACAACGACTGTAATTGCTTGCAAATGTAAAGTCTTATCAGGGTAACACTGGAGTAATTCCTGGGGATGTGTGCGACTAGTTGTCTGGACGTTTAAACATTGCTGTCCTTGCTAGTCGATCCCAGAAATACTAGTCTGTTAATAAAATAAGAACAATATGTTTAACAGCCAACAGCAACGGGACACCACCCGGGGATAAGGCTCTCTCTCTTAGACCCACTCTGCCTCCTGAGCTACAACCTACAAATCCTAAGCTATTAATTATAAGAGATTTCAAAGGAAAAACAGCAACCGAGAAACTGGCGTCACAGGCAGTTTGATATTGTTGCCTGGGAGAAAAAAATAAAATCACTGAAATTATTAGTAATTTTACTAGTCTTGACTAATTCAATTACATTTCTGGGTAGTGCCAATGAGCTGTAATTATCATTTATGGCAGCTAAAATGGTGATATAAAAAAAATGAATTGTAATCGTAGTATTCCCTACAGGGATCGCTGTTCTTTAAGATGATGATGATGATCAGCTCTGCTGGGCTGACTGAAAGCCTCTGGGGTTTGGGCAGCAGCAAGTGGAAAAGCTAAAGCACTGATCCTCTTAACAACCATTATATCATCCAGAGGGCCGACTAATATAATCCTCTAAATCAGATATTAAGAAGAAACTTGGACACAAGTTAGTCTCAGTACTTTGAATGGGAGGAGCCATTCAGTGTCTCTTTCGGTCAGTAGTGACACTAATGATACAGAGTGTGTCATTTGGTGCCGATCAATAGTCAATTTCTATATCTACACTCTAAAGCATTACACTGTTTATTTCTGAGGCTCTCTCCTTAAGCACATTACTCGTGAAATAAAATAAAGCACAGTAGATTAAAGCGCCAAGTTTAGGTTTATTTATTATACAAAGAGCTGTGGAGGAAATACACGCCTTTTAAACACAGAGTGCTCAAAGTTTTAAAAATAATATCTGCAACCATCCACAAACACCCCCTTCACCTCGTGACCATGAAAGGTCCTTCATTACTCAGATGTTTGGGCTGTTTGAAGATTTTAATTTACCTGCTGAATGTTTACATTTTGTCCAAAGAGATAATCTGAAAGCTTCGGTACACATCTGCGTTCGCCCTGTTCCCTCTATCAGCAGGGAAACTATCAATAAACGCCACCATGCCACTTTCATTAGCAGCCTCATCACAACAGAAGCAAAACCGCCATGTTTGACAGATGAGGTGATGCTTCAGAGCTCGAGTTGTTCCTTTCTTCTATCCATCATTTTCAAAGAAGCTTTTTTTTAATGCTTTTTTGAAAACTGTACCCGCCTTACTATTATTTAAGGCTCACCCAGGGTTTCTATCTTAAGACGAATCCTCTCAGCTTCTGTCATGATATTACTCCATCTTGGTGCATTCTTGACTGTAATTAATTCACCATTAATTCTGGCTAATCAAATCACTTTGATTTATCTGCTTCTTTACACATACTGACATCCATTCAAACCCATCTAGGTCTAACTGGAAACACATCTAAGAAAAAAAAAGCCGGCCTTTTGTGCATAAAACAACATGCAGGAAACATTTAGTCACCCAGTGTCCAGTTACTTTTAAATACTTGAATACTGGTTCTGTAAAAAGGACTATACCTCACACGGTTCTTTTAATACTGACAAAAAACCTCAAATTAAATCTGAGAAATGATATTTCACTGTAGAATTTATTTTTAAGTACAATGGGCTATGTACATGTAGTCTATGGATGACAAAACAGATCTTCTCAACAAAAACAAAGTTAAAAATTGCACATTTTCTAGGAGAATATACAGAGGATAGCTTCTGGGTGCTTTTATGCTCTTGAAAACAAAATAAACAAAGCCTTCTTTCAACCCTGAAGGTTGAATTAGTTACAATTTCTTGACCGCAACACTTTCTTGTTGAGAAATCTGGGACAGATGGTCAGAGAGAGAAAGCTGTTCCCAGAGGCTGCTCTTATCGAAGTCATTCACATCTCTTAGTACACACATCCTTAAGCCAAAGAGTACATCAATGGGTACACCTGACAGGAAAACGCCAACAGTGTGTGGAAAAGGAACAGCCCTGCCACACCAGAGCAGAGATGATCCTCTGAGTTTGGAGTTAAAATCATATTATTACGGTGAAGCATGACCAAAACCCCCAAAACAAAGACACATGTACTCCCGTTTCATTTCTAGTGTGTTTTATACTTCTATCTTGTACTGTGAACTATAGGGAAAATGTTAAAGAACACTACACAGAGACAGATATTTCAACATTAATTCTCACCCCATTCTCATTGTGCTTGTCTCCAGTATTTCCACTTCTGCGACTCATTTGCTCCTGAGACTGCTGACTCCCTGAAATAAAAAGGGGGGGGGGGGGGGAAAAAGAAGCAGTCACCATAAATAAATAAAATCCGAAAAACCCAATACAGACATGCAGTGTACTAGTGCGACACTCAAGAGTGCAGGAGTGCAAAGACGAAGGTACCGCACGCAAGTGAAGATTCAGAGACAACCACCATTGTCTGAAATCGTCTTAAAGTTCACTGGTATGATTGCACATGACAGGGGGCTTTAAGAACTGGGACAAGCACTGCTAACTAAAGCCACCTACCTCATACTTTTAATAAATGTATAAAAATTCACAGCAGAGGACAGAAAACTGCCCTCTTTTCTGTAATTTAAAAAAAAACAAAACAAAAAAAACAAAACAGGAAAGAATGACCTCAGCTTTTATTTGGTAGTTTATAGCCAATGTAAACATGATCGGGAAGACCACCAGGTAACTTGTAGTTAAAACATTACAGACTCAGGCTGATAATACTTAAGAGTGGATGTTACACATAGCTGTTTATGTGGCTCTGCTCTATCCAGACAGAAAGACAATGTAATTAATGTGCGTGGGATAGCTGGCAAACCAGTTATTCCATTGATATTCCCCTCTGAACAACCTTTGCTTTTTTAATTCTACAAAGCTTTTAAGAACATAACGACACTTCACCTATTTTAAGAAAGGCTAAACTAATATTTACAAAGCTCCAAAAAAGGAGAAAACAAAAACAGAGAGAAATCTGGGCTTTTTTGATGTGTAAAGTCTGCAAACGGCTTGGCTAGACTAGACGTGGCAGAAGAAAACAGAAAGAAAAAACACCAAGTGACACCAGTCTTCATTACAAGGAAGGCAGAACAGATGCCAAGAATTTCCCGACAGCTATCGACTCCACCCTCTACTGTTCAGCCTTCTGTGTGAAAAAACAAGCACACAGAGCAGAGAAAGCAGCAGACAGCACACACCTTGATCGCTGCTCTCAGTTGGTGAATCTTCGTGCCGGAGGAAGAATTTGACTTCTTGCTTCCGAGGTCCCCATTTCTGCATGTGTTCATACATCATGTGCTCAAAGGGGATTGCTCGCTCTGAAAAGTTAAGGAAAGGTCGACCAGGTTCAGTCATTTACAATAGGTACACTGATTTTCAGCTAGCCTGGTACTTAAATGAACAAAAAACACTTAACTCTAAAGCTCAGTGATTAACTTGTTATACAGTCAGTCGGCACATCATTAGTTACACTCTGCTAGTACTGGGTTGGACCCTCTTTTGTCTTCAGAGCTGCCTTAAATGTTCAAGGCTCAGATTCAACAAGGTGCGGGAAACATGCCTCACAGTTTTTGCTCCATATCGATATGCCTTCCTATCAGCTCAAAGCAGTCTGGCCATTCTGCTTTGACCTGTGGCATCAACGAGGCACTTTCATCCAGACAACTGCTGCTCACTGGATATTTTACTTGCAGGGTATGTGGTAAATAATTTCTTGGATATGTATGCTGTTTCTCACTTTCCCAAACTAAGTATTACTTTACACATTAACACACTTTTAAATTCAGGGAAAAAAAGCATTTTTTCCAAGTTGTGAAATTATTTCTTGAAGCACAAATTTAAAAAAAAAAAAAAAAAAAAACCCTTTCTAGTCTCTCCTACTTCAAAGATTTTCTTTCTCCCAGACTCCTCATTTTTAGTTGGGCTTCTTAATCACGCAGGGCATCAAACTGCTTGTCTCTGAGTGTGATGCCACCTTCCATACATTTGCAGGGATTATGTGTGTGAATAATTCACTTTATGCTATTTCTGTTTACATCGTAGCCATACAGACAATCTCAGAATTAAAATGATGATACCCCGAGGAAGAGTCCACTGATAGAGATGAATATTTACAGCATAATGTGTATGCAGAACTGAAAAAGATTGAGACCGAGACAGTAGGTAGAGAGGTTTTAGGAGGGTTTTGGGGCAGCCAGTTGCATTGTCAGGCCTCACATGACTGCATAACGTGAGGTCAATAAAGCGTTTTACTGGAATGCTGTTTTCAACTGAGCAGTAGGCCTTTAAAAACCGCTGATAACAAAGGGTGTGTCAGCACAGCGATGGTGATGGGACCGAGTGGAATCTGTTGTGACAGGGGCGTGAAGTACACTGGCACATAACCCTTTTTCTCATATTAAAATTTGCTATGTGAATTATTTTATTCCATTCAGGTAAGCATGCACGGCCTCATTCAGCCCCTCAACTCGTTTTTTTTAAAGTGCTTGTTTTTACATTAATAAAGAAAGCTAAAGGCTACTGTTTGAGAAAATGAAATTCTTGTGCATGCAAATGAAGTGTCTGGCTCAGCAATAATGGGGTTTCAGATTACTTCACCTTCAGGCATTTACAAGAGACAACCGCTGTTCTTTCTCTTTAACGTGGCAGCGAACTGGATGCTGCTTCCTATAAGAAAGGCAGCGCTCCCTGTTCTGAATATTAAGCACTTCAGCAGGTCCGTGAGAAAGCTTCAAATGGGTCTTACCGTTGCCTCTCCACACCTCGGCCAGATGGCAGCCGCTCTCGCCGGGCTCTTTACAGAACTCGACGACATCGCGGCACGTTGTTTCAGGGGTGATGGGCACCTCAGTCACGGCCTGCTCCCCGTCGCTGAGGTACACCGTCAATATCATCTGAAAGGAGAAGGAAGGCAGTGAGGGGAAAACTGAATACAAGTGCTCAACAGTGAAATATGAATGACACAGATTACAATAAAAACAATGGAGTGTTTATGGATGAATCTTTACCCTCTCTATTGCTACAAAGCCTGCTCTGCTGACACTACATTTCCTTGTTGACCAGCCCAGACTGTGAGTTGGAGCTAGCATTGGACTCGTGTCTGTGCCTGCCAAATTTCTGTTTACTATGATTAGTGTCTGACATAGCACTGAACACATAAAGTATGAGCTGAAAGGTAAAACATATCAATACATGCCTTCACATGTCTGTGTCGGCTCTCAGCTTCCACCAGTTTTTGAACAACCAGCAGTTAAATCATATCGACTTGATGGGTGTATGATCTAAATGATAGCCCAAACTCTTAACTCTAAAGGACTGGTTAAAAAACTCTAAATCTGAAAAGACTGAATGAGAAACAAAACACAGCCGATTTATCATCTTTACGCTTTATAATGAGCTATGAGTAAACTTCAAGCTGCTTCAAGTTCTCCTGCATTAATCAGACATCACAATGTCTGCAATGTGCATGTCACCTTTTGACTAAGCTATTAAGAATGAAACTGAGAAGCTCAGCAGTTGAGTATTCAACTAGTCATTTAAGTTTCACATTTACACAGTAAACTTAATATGTTGTTGTTGCTTGTTTAAAAAAAAAGACATGTCATATTACTTTTCGTTTTATTACTACACGAAAGCATGAAAATAATAAGAAAATATATCTTGGGCAGTGATTTTTTTTTTTTTTTTTTTTATCTGATCTGGCTTCACACAGTCTACCTAAATCATAACCCATTCACAGGTATACGATCACCCCCTTTGGACTTTCTTGTAGTTAAGATTTAGTTATTTTCCCCTCATGCAAATCAACAGACAATCCATTTATTCAGAAAAAAAAAAGCCATGGTCACAGTCACACAAACACTTATCCTCAAGGATAAGGGCATGGAAAGCAGCCAATGCATAAATAAATAAATCCCAAAATCCAGATCGTCTAAGATGTTAAATCATTTCTAAGACGATTCGGTCACTGCAAAGTACTGAATCACTGGGTTAAATACATTTGTAGGGCATGTTAATCTATGAATTTAGGTTGCTAACTATGGGCAACATTTTTTTCTTCCATAAATTGACAAAATGTTTCTAGGCAAGCAGGTTTTGGATCCTATAATCAGATTATTCAATATCTATGTAGAATAAAACTAACAGCAGGATAAGAGGCGCAATAGGTTTGAATATTTTACTTGACAAAAACATTTATATACCTTGTTTAAACCAAAAGACTTTTTTTGCCCTGCGGGAGGTGACACATGTCTGCACTGATTATGGCAATCTCCTCTATATTCACCGCTACTGCACATCACCACAATATGGGTTTTTTTCCCCCCTCCTGAAGCGTCAGGCAGATTTCCACTGTTTCCTGTGGGACAAAGCACTCTCGAGTGTTGAGGAGTGCCTTCCTGTTTCATGTGACAGGCCTCACTCGCCCCTCGCCTTCTGTGGCATGTAACAGAAAAGCGACACTGAGAGGAGTTTAGCGAACAAAAACAACCCAAAGAAAAACTTCTGTAACAAAGAATGTTTTGCAGGGATGCTCAAAATGACGTAAACGTGTTTGAAAGGATTGCTTGGTGCATGCTAGACTCAATTTCAACTCTTTCTCAGTAAACAAAGAAGAAAAGCATTTGCTTCCAAGCCGTCCCACTTCGGCAATTTTTATACATGTTTCACTGCTTTAAAAAACACCAAAACAGGGACAGCCTATGCCTAGAAACTTTTGAAGTGTGATAAAGAAAAAAAAAAGAAAAAAAAAAAGGAAAAACCTACACTATGGCTTAGTTGTAACTCCTAGAGTTTCCAAGAGTACAATGGGAGGCAGAGTCTTCAGTTATCACATTCCACCTCCCACTTTATTTCTTTTTTTAAACAGCCCTTTTTAATCTTTCATTCTTGATTTAAAAAAAAAAAACAAACTAAAATGATTACGGCTGGGGTTGGCTCAGGTTGCACTAAACCACATTTTAATTATATTGCTAGAGGTCTAGGCTGACAGGGGACCTCCCATAATGCACTGAGGACCTCTATTCGCCTCTCTTTCATTTCCGACACATTTTTTGACACTCGCTCTGTCTTTTATTTCGCCCCTGCAAGTTAAGCTTTTACATTTCCATCCTTATTCTGCAGCCATCTCTTCTTGTCAGTTATGGGGCCATCTAACATGCTCAGTGTTTATGCTATGACTGACTTCTAGACAAAAAGGCTTTTTATTTACATGCAATAAGGTTCAAAATGCCAATTTAAAGCCCTCAGTGTCAAAAAGAGGTAGAAAAAGAAAAAAAAAAACCTCTAAAGTGAAACAACTAATACATCACTGGAAAAGTGAAGAGATCACAAATTTTTCAACACTGATTTTGCTGACTGGCTTTGACTTTGCTGAATTACAAATAAGTATAAGATGAAATGTTCCGTGTACATACTTTGTGTACACATGGCTTCATGGTGCATTTTCAATTTCACAATAATTGCCAGCAAGCACTATTGTCATATATAATCTAGCTTTAGTCACTGAACCTACCTACAGATAATTACTCCAGGAGTTTCTCCAAGACAAAGTGACTCATCCTTTGTAATGATGCAACTGCATGATTCACTGACATTTTCTGCAGCAGCCAAAATTAAACGATATGATCTCTTGTCCTAGAGATCCACTCAGTGACTATGAGAATCAACAACCTGCATTTTCAGACAAGGATGGTAAAAACATAGAACTAATGCTGAGACACCAGGAAATCCCTTTGTGGCTCTGCGCTGTTTCTTACAGTGTTAATATGAGCTAATGGATGACCTTTTTGGGACTGCATATGCAACAACGTTACTGGGGGAAAGAAATTAAATCTGAATGATCTGAATGAAACCTCAAATGGGTAAGTGGTTAAGATGGATGGATGGCAGAAAGAAAGAAAATCTTTTCTAAAAGTGTGGCAGGGGGTGCTACAAGCTGCATAATGACATACAACACAATACAGTAAAAAAAAAAAAAAATAAAATATTGAGGCTACTAGGCTGCTAGAAAGAACAACAGCTTGAATATAAAGAAGACTAAGGCATTCTTATTTGTATTTGTTATACAACAGCTTCTAATATCCCTTATAGATTAAACTAAAAGGAGAAAAATACTATAAGATCCATCAAAATCTGCAGTTCTTTTTTTTAAAATGACAACACCACAAGCCTGCATTCTGAATATCCTTGGCAGCATACCAAAACAAGCCTTTAAAGATTAAAAACACATAATTAATCAATCAGACAATATGAGGTGAAAATTTAAACTAATCACAGCACCTGCAGACTAAACTACACAGAAATCTAGAAACTACTAGATATATCCAAAACAAAACAGAAACTCTGATCCAGCTGAGTGATCACTGGGGATACGAACCACCCTCACTAAGTTGCGTCTGCCCATACTCTTGGCTCTCTTGGCCGCCCTCCGTTTCCTCTTGATCTCCCTCTTTGGTGGCCGGTGATGTTCCTTTGCCCAGATGGGGTTCTCCTTGGAAAGGCTAACGAGGCCACGTAACACTATAGTCACAAATCTCTTCATTGTGGCACTGCCGCTTTTGCGGGCACGAGACTTAGATGTTATGCCATCCCGAGCAGACCTCTAAACCCGACAGTGACGCGTGCATTAGAAAAGTGCTGCAGAGGAGACTTGAGAGGAAAAAAACACAAGCTGCATGTGCAGTTCGAGCAGGGAGGGGGGAAGAGAGAGAGAGCTTGTGTGAAACAAACAGCCAGCGAAAGAAGGAGAGAGCAAGGGAACAAGAGAGTGTCACAGGGTGGTGGGTATGGATGGAGGAAAGTGATGGGTAGTAATTTTACTGGAAAAGTGTCCCTGGGATGTGCCTGTGGCTGCAGCACCAACAACTCCCTGCTAATGAGAATAGTTTGGCCACAGCTGTGACTGGCAGGCAGGTCAACACCATCATGCAGAGCCAAGAAAGAGATTATGCTTATACTGGGCTGTGCATGACTCAAAGGAGTCAATGCATTATGCTACAGTGGGCACCATCTGGAGATCATTTAACTTCTGAGAGGGAAAAGGCATCATTTAGTGCCCTGATCTCCAGCACACATCAAACATTTCCTCACATAAATCCAGTTACTTACTTATTCTTAAAGATGGGCCCTGAGTGGAGGGAAAAAAGTTTAAGCACATTACTGTTTTTTGTCTATAAACTTGAACCATTCAAACAATCCTTAAATATCATAAATGTAAGACACTGGAATACAATACTACTTACATACTCCAGCTGTAACCAAAAACACAAGTAACTGTAACCCAGCAGAAGCCCAAATGTGTGGTAAACAACACACTATGATAAGTATTGGTCATGAGTCTGTATGGTAATCTGGTCAGACACAAACACACAGCTTAATCACAGCTAAACCCAAGGAGGCTGTCAAAGTTGTCTCTGACATTCTGGACTAATAGTCCATCTCATGCTGCCCAAACTTGCCAAAAACCACTCGTCAACCGTGCGGAGGAAAGACGAGACAAATGATGTGAAACAAACTGAAACATCTGAGTAACCGTGATTCCTGCAAACTACAAAATTATCAAGATTTTTTTTTTTTTTTTTTTAACGTTCCTTTAGTCGGACTTCAGCACTCACCCAGTGTTTCATGTTGGTTTAACAAATTTTATCTGGCTTTGCTTTTACAGACTTATGTAGATGGCTCTTACATGTCTAATACTTACGAAGTGCAAAAGCCTTCACTGTTAAATTTTATTTGAAACTGTGATAATGCACACTAATATTATTATTATTTTCCTTTTACTTAGAGTCGTTTTTAAAGTGTATTTTTTTAAATGAATAAAATAGATCTATCAGTCCCAAACGGAGGGAACTTGTTAAATAAATCAATTTTGATATAGTCATACCCAATTAAACTTGATATTTTTACTTTTTAATGATAATTGTTTTATTATTTCAAACAAGTATATCTACAAAAATGTGAATGCAGCAATAATATGCATTGTTTACTTTTTCCTGTAAGTCAGGCTCTGCCTGGTTCCACCGCCTGAGATTAATGCCACTTGACAATCTACTCGGCTCAAAAGTTCCCCTTAACAACAGAGCATTAGTCGACGCAGCCACACAGACCTAGATCTGCCAACGTCTCATTGGCTGCTGGATTCACGCGAGAACCAAGCGGCTCGCTGCCTCTCTGCTCGACTGGCTCTCTGACTCTGATAGCCTGTTGGTGCCACAGGGTACAGCTGTCCACCGAGGCAATGGTAGTAACTGAACCTGAGAACTGCCGCAAATATGGACTTGCTTCTGTTATACTTGGTACTTCTGGAAATGTACAAGCGTCTCTGGAATGGTGATCAAGAACTATACAAATTTACAGCCAACTTCAAACCAATAGTCGTTTGGAAAGACATAATACCAAGAGTGAATCACCCCGCCCCCCCCCCCCCCCCCTTTTTTTTTTTTAAATGACAAGATCTCACTGAACTGACTGTAAATTTATCCCTTGCACGAGTTCATGTTCCGCTCTCGATTCCCACAGTCGCTGCCTTCTCAGCACTAAAGACAACAAAAGAGGTCCCAACAATGCGCTACTCCAATAGGGTTGCCAGTCAGGTATTCTTTTCCTTGCAACACAGAGCTTCTTGAACAATAACACCAAGGTAAAAAACAAACAAACACACACACACACACACAAAAAAAAAAAAAAAAAACAATAGAATGAAAATATTTGTTGGCTTAGCACACCTACTATACCCACAGCTTTAAATACATCATCCATTGTGTAAGAGCATTTTTTGTAACACGAATGAATTACAGTACGATTATCACAGAGATAGTCAATCATACTAATCTGACCTGCCCTATTGAGACACACAGCGTTATAAATCTACCTGCTAACACTTGATAAGATGTGTCACATTCTGATAGAATTCAAAAACTGATCACATTGTGTTTATAATTTAGGATCCTTTATAAGGTTTGCGTCACTCTTTTATTCTCACGAAAAAACTGCTGTGAAATCATAAAAGCCATAGTAGATCATTTAAAAAAAGAAAAGACTTTTATGACTAGGAGCTGATCTGCCTTGAGATTATCTAAGCAGCAGTGGGAAAAGCAAACAAACTCATATCAGTCGGTTAGAACTTGAAACGTGTGTGTATGGACGGTTAGTGAACCATATTTCTGTTTTTATAATAACATATTTAGGAAAAGACCCACTCTTACATGTTCATTAAGTCCCCTAAATGCTAAATGTTACGCTACATGTGCACTTACCGGCATCATATTGGCAACTCTGCGGGATCACAATCAGCGGGCATCGGCAAGCTGACTTTTGACTTCCTCGCTTATCTTCTATGGCACCAACGGAGAGTCAGCAAAGATCCACCTTGCTAGTTATGGGCTCCGATTAACTCCAATGTTACAACCAAATGGGCCTCAGTCCTCACTGTAGACCAAAAACAGCTAATTACTTGAAGTACTACAAAGCCAAACACTTTAAGACATCTGACTCATACTACAAAAATAATATGTAATGTCACCAGCCGCAGGTATCAACTTAAATTGCCCAGGCGTGGCTCTGTGCAGCGGCTGCTGCTACAAACAAGCTAGCTCGCAAAGCAACGCCGAGGCAAACGAAAAGGCAATTACATGATATTACTACGCAGTGTCTGCAAATATACTCACCAATGTCAGAGACGAGTCATTGTTTCTGCGAAAAAAATCTCAGTTCTGCTACAGTGAAAGGCACGCAGCTAACCCAACCAGCTGTCAGCCAGCCAGCTAGCGTTATCTCCCCCGGTAAGGTGGTAGCTGTGTTAGCTGGAATCAGAGATGGCTAGAGGATGGTATGCACGTCGATGTCTCCGCTCTCGTCGGCCCTTTAGCTTGCATTGGCCGAACATCGGCACGAGCTGTCGACAGAGAGGGTGGGGTTTTTTTTTCAAAGGAACAAAAATAAAGGTTTAGTTCGTTTTTTCTACGTAGGCAGCGAATCATCACAAGCAGGTTAGCAGTGCTAGTTCACGAAAATACACATAGCTGGAATCCAGTTGTTGACGGTAGGAGGGGCAACGTAGAAAGTCAGGAATCTGACGTCACCACCAGCCATGTCAACTGCAAGCATACAGTGCTTTGAAAAAGTATTTGCGTCCTTTCCGAATTCTTACTTTTCTGCATATTTCTGCATATTTTCCACACTTATGTGTTTCAGATCATTACATATGTTTTTTTTTTATTTAAATTAGACAAACATAACCCGAGTAAATACAAAATTAAGTTTTTAAATGATGATTTCATTTATTAAGGGAAAAAATCTATCTAAACTTATATGGCTCTATGTGAAAAAGTAGTTCCCTCTTGTTAAACTAACTTTGGAATTAACTGTGATTAACCATTTGCTCTGGAACACTGAGTTCAGTTTCACTAACCCAATTACCGCCAAATCACTAAACATGTTTAAGTGAACCTGACAAAGTGAAGTAGGCTAAAAGATATCAAAAACACATCATGCCACAATCTAAAGAAAATAAAGAATGAAAATCGAAGTCTTAATTGACATCATCAGCCTGGGACTGGGTACAAAACAATTTATACATGTTTGGGAACCAGATTGAAAGCATAAAAAGAACATCATACCAAAAGACAAACGTGGTGGTGGTAGTGTGAAGGTTTTTGCTGCTTCAGGATCTGGACAACTTGTAGTAATTGATGGAACCATGAATTGTGCTCTCTAGCAGAAAATTCTGAAGGAGAATGTCTGGCCTTATGACTTCTTCAGTCTCAGGTGACTGCAGGTTTACCCAACCTTATAAACAGTACATTTGCATAATGACTGAAATCCCACAAATACGGAAGAAGTCACTCGGATGAGCGACAAAATGTTTTTTCCACTGAAAACGCAATGTCCAGATGAATAGAATAATTTTTGAGGGATTTTCTTACCTGGATGATTGAGCACGCATCAAAACATGGAAAAAATATGCAGAAAAAAAGCAAAGAAAAGAAAAAAAGAGAAGAAAAGCAAAGAAAGAAACGAGGAAGGGATCGATTTTTTTTTCACAGCACTATACCAGTATATTTAAAGGATTTTAACACACCAGGAAGTTGTGTTGTTGTAGGTTTCTTTTTTTTTTTTTTTTGGTAATTCACATAAAAACAAAAGCATTTGGTCTGAGAAATTATGTCATTTGGTATGAATGATGCATGAGAGTCCCTTCCTGACTCTGACATGATGTTGTAGTTTCGGGCGCTTTCTTTATTGTTATAGTAAATTTAAGATGGCCTGAAGACCTTAAATAGAGTTTCTTTTTTTACTTTCCTGTATTTCTCAGTAGAGACACATAAAACATATACACATTTCCATATATAACATTTTAATGGTAATTTGAATACAGTTAGATCCATAAGTATATTTAAACTGATACATTTTTTTGTAATTTTGCCTCTGTATATGACCACAGTGGATATGCAGGCAGACTTCAGGCAGTCTCTAACTGCAAAGGATTAACAAAATGTTCAATTTCAAATAAAGTTAATGTATCCGGTTACTTTTGAACCTCTGAAAATGAGGGACTATGTATAAAAAAGGCTGTAATTCCGAAACAGTTAACACAATGTTTTTGTAAAACCCCTTTAATTAAAGCTCAGAGTCTGTACTTCACTCACATCCTGAGTGATTTAAAATTAACTGTAGCGGTGGCAAAAATCACACACACACAAAAAAGTTTAATTGTCCAAAAACTTATGGCTCTAACTGTTTCCATATTGCCATTAAAATATTATTTATGAAATTGTTTTGTATTGTCTTTATATGTCGCTGGTGAGAAATGTAGGAAACTAAACACCAAGGAAATCTATTCAAGGTCTTCATGACATCATAAATCATGCCCCTAGCTGTAAATGCATACGTAAATGCATATCTCTGTGTATCACAGTATCAATATTTTCAAAGAGGAACAAATTCTATGAAGCATGTGTTACATAATATCTTTCTCAAACTACATCACTGTTGAATCATATAACATATTCAATAGCCAGCACAATAAGGTAGTTGAGCTCAGGAACCCAATACTCCTTACATCATGTCTCCTCTTACATCAGTCCTTAGATGGAAAGTTACGGTCCCTACATGTATTCAGACAGATGTGCCAACACTATCATAATATAAACCAAGAAACACATGAGAAATGTATGTGAGAAACAATGATGACGATACACAATAATACACAGTAAAAATGACTCATAGCAGATAAAAGTTTGGAGATGCGAAAGACATACAAGGGAGTGTTGCAGAGCTCTGAATTCTGCAAGTGCTCCTGTTCCTCCTCACCAGGAGATAGTTTTGACTCTTACTGCTGAATATTTGCCTTGGAGTCATGTCAGTGTCCTGTGTGAACAGTTTTGAAAATGCATGGACTGAAGTGACTCACCAGTTTACAGGAATGGAGCCCTTGGCAAATGATGTCATGCTAACACTTTTTGATGGTTCCTACTTTATCATTTTAAATAAGTAAAAAAAAACAGGCTGCGAGTCACCATATGAGGCCTGTTGATGCACGTGGACCCTCCATGTAATCTGCCATTGTGAGAGTTCCTATTGCATTACTGACATCAAGTGGCTCAGAGAAAGAACTGATCCGGTTAGAAAAAGTCTGACCCACTGTGCGTTCTGACTTATTCTATTAATGAATGATATTTTTGAGTTAGAGATATAATGTATTGATAAACAAAATAGTAGCTAAACTGAAACTGTTTGCATTCATTTTCCAGTTTGGATTCTTGTGTTGCTTAGATAATTCTTGTAATGCTTTTTGTGTTGTTAGATGCTTATCGTTCCTTTCTGCTTATCCGTTCACTGAGTTTTTTGTTTGTTTCCGTATTTAGTTATTTGCTATTTTCCTGTTTTAATATGAAAGTTGTCGTCTGTTCCTGCTTTGAGTTTTACTTCCTGCCTAGTTTGCACCTGTGTATTTTTCCCCCAGCTGTTTCCAGTTCCTTTATTAATCCTATGTGCATAAATAGTCCTGTCCTTTCCCTGAGTCTTTGTCATAAAATCTACACATCTTTCCCTGTGCTTCCTGTTTTTTGGACTTGGCATACAGCCTGATGCAGGTTTATTTAACCCTGCATTTTGATCTGTGACAAAAACTTTGTGATGTGCACCACAAATGAAACAGATAAATAGTCATGAGGATTACTCTCTGGGGATAATGTCCTCTCCACATCAAAAGGAGTCACTTGAGGTGAATCAGGCAACCTGCTAGAACGTCTCCTAGATGCCTCCTAGGTACAGTGTTTCTGGCTTGTCCAACCACATTGCTGGAGTCATGCAGTTAGCATTGCTAAAATCCAACACTCATGAAAGCATTTATATTGGCATGCTGGGCTCTTCCAAAAAAGATCCCAGCATGCCAATCAATAACTGGCTTTCTACTGTGACTAAAGAGTTAGTTCACTGAATTCTTTTCAGTGAAAGACACAGATGTGTTACTGAGTGGTCAAGTTTACAGATTTGAAGAGGAACTAACCAACAAACCCTTCATATTCTGCTAATTAACATGATCGTGAAAGCACTAATGGAAAGTTGAGCAGTTACAGTATAGGATACTGAAGGGCTGCATGTGTTGTACCTATGTTTGTAATAGGAGAGATTTGGAAGAGCAACCTTTAAAACAGAAATCATCTCCATTATTTGAAGCCTTTCAAGATTTTTTTTATTAATATTCATGAATTCTATACCATTTATAAAAAAAGAAAACAGAAGTAAAAAAAATTAATACAAAGAACTCTTCTCCACAACCAAGTCAGCATGCGGCATGGAGGAAAATATTCAAACGTATTAGCACCAGAATGCCAAACAGGCTGGAGAAGTCATGCAAAGTGCACTCAGTGCGGTGGACGCTAATTAAATAACCTGTAAGCAGCAAACAAGGTTGCTACACCTGCATCTGTTCATTTCACTTTGCCATGAGTCTTCAGCTGTGAAAGCACTTTGTCTACCTGCAACAGAGCAAAACTGAGGGTTAAGAGTATTCACAT
This sequence comes from Copadichromis virginalis, assembly GCF_057382275.1. Lineage (NCBI taxonomy): Eukaryota > Metazoa > Chordata > Actinopteri > Cichliformes > Cichlidae > Copadichromis > Copadichromis virginalis. Next base: position 9,784,126 of record NC_140632.1, read on the forward strand.
GTAGTAAATTCACTCATTTTAAAAGCTCTTCACTTTAAAAGAAGGTAGCACTTAAAGGTGTACACAACACACATAAAAGACCTAACATGGGAGAGAAGATGTGGCTTGTTTCTCATTTTGACATCAGAGAATGGCGTCAGTGATAATCTGCAATAATCTCTGATCTGATTTTTATTGAATTCCTTTAAAGCATAGACCGTGATAACAAATGAGAAACAAATGTTACCATGCCATATGTCTGTCTAGTGATATTAAAAATAAACAGTCCCAATTGAATTATTTTCCTTGGCTCAATCCAGCCCTGACTTACTGTAATAAACCAGTAAGACTGCTGCCCGTAGCGAAGCTGAGACTTCAAGTTCATCTTACTGGCTGGAGCTAGAGCGTGGAGGTGGAGGTGGGGAACTGACGAGAATGGAGGGAGATGAAACCCCAGCCTACAAAATAAAATTAACAAAAAGATATTACAACATGAAAAAAAACCTGTTTAATTTGAAAGCATAATAAAATTCTAAGTGATAAAGAGTCGCAGCTCATCACAGGGATTGTTTTACCTGACGTCATCGAGGCTGCAGACTTTGTTCTTCTCCAGTATACTTCTTCCCATTTGTTCCATCCGCTCCACTGTCAACAAATAAAACTTATCGGCGATGTGCGATCAGAAAGTCAAGATTATGCAAGACAGTTTTACACATATGTACATATACTCCCTAGCCACTTTATTAAGCACACCTGAACATTAACACAAATATCGAATCAGCCAATCACATAGCAGCACCTCAGTGTATGTAGACATGGTTCAAACAGAACGTTAGAATGAGGGAGAAAGGTGACTGACGTGACATTGAATGTGGCATGGTTGCTGCTATCAAACGGGCTGTTGTAGGCATTTCAAAAACTGAGCTACTGGGATTTTTTTTTTTCCCATAAAACCATCATTAGAGTTTACAGAGGTCTGAAAATGTGAAAATATCCAGCGAGTAGCAGTTCTCTGGGTGAAAATGGCTTGTTGATGACAGAGGTCAGAGGAGAATGGCTTGGTTTGTGAACAGTCACCAGATCTCAGTCCAGTAGAGCTCATTTGGCGCGTAGCGGAACAGGAAATTTGTATCATGGGTGTGCAGCTGATTTCTGAAGACACAATTAATCATTTCATGGTCATGGTGGCGCTTTTAAATCTGTCTTTACAGACACAAACTACAAAGCTAAGCTCACTGAGGTCATACTGGTGACTCAACAAAACAATTTACTCATTAACCTGAATTTACTATAAACTATTATTAAAATAGTTTGTACTGATTAACCAGATGGCTGCTCCTCCCTGTGCAATGTTCCTTCTGTTGAAAGGGAGTTTTTCCTTTCCACTGTCACCAAGTGCTTGCTCATAGGGGGTCATCTACATGCTATGTATGACCTTACAATATGAAGCCGCTTGAAGCAACTATTGTGATTTGGTGCTATATAAATAATCAGTTGCTTGGAAACATGTTGCTTTAAAGGGTGGGGTGCTTTTGTGTAATCAATCATAACTACCGACTCATATTTTCCCATTGACCAAGTCTTGTCAGCAGAAGTTGCTACCAGGAAAAACAAACAAACAAACAAACAAGCAAACAAACAGACTGATTAAGTTCATGTTTCCTCACCTAGAGGTATGTTGTCCATCTTAAGGGTTTTACAGTTGCTGATATGCATCCTGGGAATAACCAGGTAGTGATGGGTGGCTCCAGGCTTCATATCACGAAAGCAAACCAGCTCATCGTCCTGTACACACACACACACACACACACACACACACACACAGAGAGAGAGAGAGAGACAGGAATTTCCAGTGGCTAACTTTTTTTTCTCCTTAAACATGAATGAATGTTGTTGTTGTTTTACTCACGCTCAGCAGGATCTCTGTGTCAGTTTTGTTGTTTACTATTTCACAGAATTTACAGTCATCAATCCCAGAAGCCTCCAGCGTCCCCATTCGTGAGTTTTAAAGCGTCTTTTATATAGAGCGCAGTAAATGCTGTAATATAATTCCTGGGTGTGCCCAGAGACAAAGGCAGGACAATCGCCCGAAGACAGAGCTAGTCGAGCCCAGAGTGCACCGTCAAATTATTTGTCTTAGGAAAAAAATAAAATAATAAATATATATTTTATTTTATTTATTTTATTTACGAGAGCTGAACAGGTTCAGTCTGAACCCCAAGTCAGAGATTAATTTTTTGATAATGGAAAGTTGGTTGAACTTTTAGACAAAATCTATAAAAATATATCAAATTTTAATCTGCATATATGAGTTTTAATTTGTATCACATTTGCTACATAGGCCATACTTTTGCACTTTAGTCATTAATAATGTGTCATGCAATTTCTATCATTTTTTTGAGGGTAAAAAAAAGTCACGCTGATGATGTAGAAGTCTCAAAAACTCACAAAAATTCATGTATCAAATATGATACGCTTGACTTTAAAGGAGTAGAGGATGTCTAACGTTTGCCCTTCTGTCACCATAGCAACAGATTACTCGCCAATTAAAATCCGTGTCGCTACGTTTTTAAAGTTTTTAAAGAAGCTAAGCGCATGTCTATAGATGGGAGAATAACACTGAGTATTGCAGCTATATTAGTCTTAAAACTGGATAATCTTAGAAACATTTATTTTCCGTTGCCTGGACTTTGTTAACGGCAGATCATGGTAAGTCTATATGTTACAGCGAGCACTGACAAGCCAATTTTCATATTGCCTTAGATGCTAGATCCTGTTTTTTAAATGCAAAAGATACTATTCTATAAAGTCTGTATTTAACGCTAGAAAAAGTCCCTGTATATTCATCCACTGTTGTTTTCAATGCCAGCAGAGACATCCGTCCAGTTCCAGAGCTAGCTCTTTTAGCAGCTGCTACCGCCCACTGTGCCCATGCTCTCAGGTGGATGATGACGACATCCTCTTTGGGAGCCCAGACCCGGTGAGTGTTACTCTCACAGAGTGAAATGTCACATCTTAACTACACTCACCGGCCAATTTATTAGGTGCAGTTTATTAGCACCGCTTTTTGCCCTCTGAATTACCTTAAATTTTCAACAAGGCGCTGGAAACATTACTCAGATTTTTGCTCCATATTGGCATAATAGCATTACATAGTTACTGCTGATCTATTGACTGTACATCCACCATAAGAATCTCAAAGGTGAGATTTCGTGACTGTGGAGGCATTGGAGTAGAGTGAACTCACTGTCATATTCAAGAAACCAGCCTGAGATGATGTGAGTTTTGTGACATGGTGTGTTATCCTGTTGGAAGCAGCGATTAGAAGATGGTTACACTGTTGTCAATAAGGGGTTGGAGATGGTCAGCAGAACTACTCAGGTGGGCTGTGGCATTTAATTGATGTCCAGACAGTATTAAGGAGACAGTGTACCTAGTGTCTGAGTTGCTGCCAAGTGATTGGCTGATAAGATATTTGGATTAATGAGCAAATGAACCTAATGAAGTGGCCAGTGAGTGGATATCACAAGTAAGAAAAAAGAAAACCCAAAAAGAAAACTGAAAATACTTGTGTGTTGAGTTCACTAATTATGGTGCTATTTTGCGGGTTTTTATCAACTAACAACTGCTAAGATATCATCACAGCTTTGTGAAGACGATCCTTGTGAGGAAGCTCCGTCAAAGATCAAAAAAGACAAAGACACCATTCAAATCATCTCTAAAGACCTCATCCGCAATCTCAGGTAGTCCCAAACCTGTTGAGTTTCTCCGCTGGTTTAAAAAGCATAATGCACATTTTTAAAACATGGAAATGGAAGCAATTTGATTACATTTAATATGAATTAAAAAAAAAACAATGGTGCACCTAACAGTTTTCCATTAATGTATGACCTGGTATCGTTTCAAGTGATTTAGAGAGACAATTAGATTTTTTTAAAAACAAATGTCATGATGATAATGATGTTTTAACCCAAAATGGACATCCTCACCACAACATAATTCCTCCTGTCGTTATGCCAGAATCCCACTTAACAGTCCTTTGGGAAAGTCAGTCTTTCTCCCGTCAGCTAAGTATAAACGCATCATTTTAGCATCCCAGGCTAACCTCAAGGAGGAGAGAGAGGCTTTTCACCAGGCTTATCAGAGAAAGGAGGAAGAGGAAACGGTAGGATTCATGGCTCTGATGATGTTTTCTTGGACATTAACACAAGAGGCTCGTTCCTGTGATTTTGCAATATGATATCTATATGATGGCTCCCCAGAAATCCGCAGAGGAAAGGAAGCAGCAGATCCAGGCAGCAGATCTGTCCCGTAAGAACAACAAGGCCCTGACTGAGCTCGAGCAAGAGGCCCGGAAACGTTCACAGAGCTTGCTGGAGCAGTCTAACGCTTTAAGGATGGAGCAAGAAGAGGAAATCAAAAGGCTGAACACGGTAGGAATTGGCTGGGAGTATGTGGATGAAGAAAACAAAGGCGGTGTCAATTCACACACATATAAATGCTTCTGTTTTTGTCACTCCCTCAGCTTATTCTGAATGCTCAATGTCAAGCCACAATCAATGCTCAGCTGGAGGAGAAGAAGCAGATCCAGGCAGAGATGGAAGAGGAGGAGAGGCGCCTGGATGCGGTGATGGAGGCAAAGCGCCAAAAGGGTCTGGAGACTGAAAGGAAGATCGACGAGCTGAGGAAACAGCACAGGAACGAGTAAAGAGAGCACCTTTTTTTTCTTCACCAAATGCTTTATATATTCTTAAAATAACTCCAAGGATGGGAAGACGTTAAATTATGCACTTTATCTGATCCAAAAAGGAGGCCATTAGGAGATCTGTCACTCTGTTTGTGTGTGTTACATTTCAGAGGAAGAGCGCAACTTTTAGAACAAATTCAGAAACATCTAGAGGAAAAGGAAAATGAGAGAAAGATGAGAGAGCAAGAGAAACAGCAAATAAAGGAGAACCAGAAGAAGATGGAAAAGGATGACCTCAAGGTGCACACACGGCCCATGTGCAGACTTAAACTCACTAACGTGAACACAGTGCAGTGTACGGGAGTCAGTTTCATCTCTGACCGGCTGCTTTGTTCCAGGCTAAAGAGAAGAATAGGATGGAGCAGCAGCGTATGCAGGAGGAGATCATGCGCATCAATGCTGAGACCCTCCGAGTCAAGGAGCAGAGGATGAAGGAGGAGAAGCTGGCGGACATTAAAGCCATGGAATACATTAAAAAGAAACAGGTCAGCTGGAAAAGCAACTGAACTCTGTAGATCGGCTACAGATGTTTGTTCTCTGCTGATATTTTATTGTTTTTGCAGGCGAGGGACGCGGAACGTGAAGCAGAGCAAAAGCGGATAAGGAAAGAGAAGGAGATGGAGATTGCTAAGCTGAGGGCCCAGCAAGAAAAAGATCGAAACTATAAGGCAGAGCAGGTCAGAAATTGTTTTTGAAGCGTTAACCTTATTACAGGTGGATTAATATGACTTTTAACTGTTCTCGGCCACTTGTGCTGGTGTTTCTGCGGATTTTAAAAAGGATGAACTCTGTGCCCATCGGCATCAAGAAGAGTTACAAAAGAAATGGAGGGAGAAAAACAGAGAGCAGGCCGTGAGGAAAGCACAGCAGGAGGCGATGCTGGGGGCTGCTCGGCTGGAGCAAGTTCACAGCAAACAGCACTACCAGACAGTGCAGGCCACCATAAAGAAGGAAGAGTTTGATCGGATGCTGAAGTAAGAAAGTTGGGGGGCTTTTGTTTGTTTTTCCCACCTCAGTGTGCATTTTCTGCACGTTTTTGCATGAAATTGCTATTTTTCCTCCACACAGGGCTCAGAAGGAAGCAGAGGCCAAAGAAAAGGAGCAGCAGGAGAGGCAACGTCAGAAAGTGCTGCGCCACGCTGAGGCCGTCAGGCAGCAGGTGAATGAGCGCAAGAAGCTTGCCAAAGCTGAGCATAGAGAGGGGTTCGGGGAGGCTGACAAACTGCTGGAGGAAGCCCAGCAGCGACAGATGCGCCTGAATGAGATAAAGGAAAAGAAACTAAAGGAGCTCAGGTAAGCATGAGCAGGTTACTGTAGTAATATTCAGGCATGATTGTCATATATCAGGTTTACTGGATATAATGAATGAACCTAATGTGCATATCTGTGTGCAGGGTTATAGGGCTTGGTGAAAAATACTGTTGTGAAGTGGAGAGAAAGGCCCAGGGACTCATTTTGTATAGCTCCATAATTGAAACAGTAGTTTCAATTACTACTCTAAGTTAAAATATGTTGGATTAAAGTCATATTTCACTCTCAGAGGTGTATGATCATTGGTCTATGCCCTCCAACTCTGGCTCACTGATACAGTTTGTAGGTTTTATTTTTGTGTAATATCTGCATTTGAGTCGTGTCCCGTTCATTCACTGGGAGGTTTTGGGATGGGGGGACGTTCGCAAGATGGGTGTACAGCCTACACATCTGCATCAACTGTGTGACGCTATCGTGTCAATATTAACCAAGATCTGTGATGTATCCAGCAACTTGATGAATCTATATTTATCTATACACACATATCTGCCAGTGAGGATTACCAGGATTATGACACTGTACTAAAATAATTAACATTAGAAAGTCACAACACTGGCCTTAAAACTTAATTACCTTAATTATTAGTTTATTAAAGGGTTCTCCATGAATGATTTTTTATTTTATTTAAAAAACTGTTTATTTTTTAATATCATTACAAACAAGCAGACACACATCCAATACAGAGGCAACAGTATCTCCACACATTTTTCTTCTTTACAGTGACTGTCAGTAATAGAAAACTCTCAATAATGTTATTTAAATAAATAATTTTATTTTAAAAAATACTTAGTGGAATCAGTCTTGTCTCTTCTTATGATAAAAGTACAATTCATTTCCCACGTGCATTCATTCAAAAACGACACTGTTACAGTGCACGAGCACAAAACACTATAGATAAAATCTGACCGTTAATTTTCTATATTGCACTGGCCCGTGCAGAGGTCAGTCACTGCTAATGAATATTAAAGTGGTAAATATCGCTCTAAACAATTACAAAGGCATTTCAAAAGTGTCTCCAGTCTTCATTCTGCCTCAGCGATTCTTCTGAGATTTTTTGGTTTTGTTTCCCTGCTCTGATCTAAAGTCCAGTCTGAGCACAATTGATGCACTGAAATAACTTGCAGTTCTCTAAATAATGACACCGGAGTGGTGGGGAGATACTTTCAAGACGCTTGCGTAAAACTTCTTCCTGCAAAGGGGAAATTATGAGTTTATCAGTTCAAATGTGAAGTAACAGAAGTAGCCTGATAAAAACAGTGACTGCATGGAAACCGCTGCAGTGGTTTAGTTATTGTAGTGTAAGAAAACTAATAAAGAAAATCAAAGAAAAAAAAAAAACAGAATGAGGAAAGAAGTCGCCTGCAGTACTCACAGTAACAAAATAGTTGGTTTCTGGAGTGAACTTATACAACATGTACTTTGAGATCTGGCTGGCTGGGGCGAGCACGTGGAGGTGGAGGTGACCTACTGAAATGAAGGGCGGCTGGTGGAACCCCAGCCTGTGGAGAAAAACACATCAGCACTGAAATTCAGCCGCCCAGAGCAGGGATGAAACGCTTACAAACAACAGAGCAACTAGACCCCTCACTCCATGTTAAACTATAATTATATAGATTACATTAGCACGAAGATTACTTATGCAGTTACTTAAAGCAAAAGATTCATCCACCCTCCCTTTAATATCATTTTTTAAGATACACTGTAGCTTTTTTAATTTAATGTTAAAAGTAAGATTTTTACTGAGTTTTGGCTTCGGGCAGCTACAATGCACCCAGCAGAAACTGCAGGATTTTACTTCACACTCGTATTCAAAACTACGGCCAATTTTGGATCGCTGATTAACCTCATATGAGCGTGAACGTGAATGATCGTCCGTCTCTGTGCTTTAGCCCTGTGAGTGGGTGGATGTATGCATGGATGAATGCAAGGATGGATGGATGAAAAATGGGTGTCCACTGTAAATGATTCCTGAATGCCCACGAGAGAACTTGAGTTTGCAGACTTTGCCTTTTTACTAGTATGAATATTTTTTCCGGTACTTCCAAGAACCGTCTCCACCAACCTTATATCCGCCATGTCAGTAATCCCTTGGGCGTGGAGCACATCTTTCCCCAGTTTAGCCATCCTTTCAACTATTGGAGACATGATTTCTTATGGGTTATGTGATATAGTTTTGATAATCTCAAATAGTTGGAAAAATAAGAGTATCAGAAGTCTATAGTACCAGCAGTAATAGTCTAGTTTAAAGTATTTAAAGGAAAACTTGCAGCAGTAGTGACGACAGGATAGCCACAGTGTTAGGAGATAGTATGGTAAGTTGACAGAGGACTAACTGACCTAGATCAATGTGTCCTTTGTGCAGTGAGAAGCAGCTGGGTATGTGCTCTCTGGGAACAACCAGGTAGTGGTGAGGCGCACCTGGGAAAATGTCGCTGAAACACACCAGGTCTTTAGTCTGTAGTCGGGGCAGAAAAATGAAAGAGTCATTCAAGCTGTGAATGCAGCACTATCAAGACTCAGTACAGTATATTTCCCTGGTGGATCAGAAAGTACCGTGTCGAGGCACTCTTTCTATTGGAGGCGGTAGCGCTACTCCAGCTGTGCACATAAAAGAACCAGGAAACCCCGGACACAAACTCCCACTCTGCACAGTACATGAAAAGGTGGCAGTGGGACTCAGTTTTAAAATATACAGCATTATTATTATTGTTATTATTTTACTCACTTTTTCTGAGTAGATACATTATTACACATACCTGATGAATGTCAGACTGACTGAAACACTGAGGCTTAAATGTATTTGCAGTAAGCGAGGCAGCGTGTGGGAATTAGATTTAAATTGTCATGGAACTTTTCCACCTGTCACTCATTCAGGTGTGCGGAGACTTTGAACTATTAATTTAGCTGCACATAGATGAAGAGAAACCCACCACTTAAAACCAGCCTTAAAATCTTTTGATGCTTGGCTACTCTCTTTGCCTCGGCATTGTAAGGGGTCCGCGAGTGTCTTGAAAGGTGCATATAAATAATAAATGTATTATCATTACTTAAGATGTAACCAGTCCTCAACCAAATAAGAAGTCATGCATGGACCTGTGCCTGCGCAGGGACCCTTTAACGTTTTGGTGATTTGCAGGTGTTAAAGCATCTGGATTTAAACAAAGTGCATTTTTAGATTTACACACTTTAGAGTGGACCTGTTGTGCTTTTCTTTATTTTCTGTCACATGACAGGTTTTTACCTGTCTGGGCTGGTGGGTGCTCACACTACAAACAGCCAAAAGAGCTCAGACTGCTCTAAATGCCCTGTTTCATACAGTTTTATTTGTTTTGGCTCAGAGTTGCAAAACAGCTCTCGTCGTGAAATGCCGCCCCCGCGGTTTCCCTGCTGTAGTCTGTTTCTTCTATTAAATAGCTGATTTGCCATACGCTTTAAACTTCATCTGCCGTCAAGTGCTAAAATCTCCAACTAACTATGTGTGTGTTTAATAGTATATCAAAACCTCGGATCCGCAACTTCCGGGTACAGTTTCCTCCTATAACACCTGTATCGCTCTACATGGGATAAAAAAAAAAAAAGCATCTCACCTCTTTTATTATCTTTGTGTTTTCGTCTTTTTTGTTCGCTATTAAACAGAAAATACACGTTTCAACATAATTTACATCTGAGTTTGACCAGTTGGTCGCTGTGTCCTCCATGTTGCCTGAGGACGGTCTCTCTGTTGCGTTTCCTGAACACTTTCCGAAGATCTTCTATGACGTGCAGAGAGGTTACTCAATGCTTTTCTGAGAACTCTGCCCTCCTAATAAACATTGTGGAAATGAAGGCAGTCGGGCAGGCACTACTATCGTCACTGATTTCTACAGCTGATTCACAAGGTCCCGATTCGATTTTGTTCCATTTTGAGTCAGTCAGAAATATTATAATTTTGTCCATTTATCTAGGATATGTCCTGTCGAAAGAACCCTCTAAGCCTTGTAAATTAAGAATATTTAATTCAAAATTATTTGACTATTTCTCTGCAGTTAGTTTGCACTGAGTTTGTAGGCTGTGTATAAAAAAAATTAAGCTGCCACTTTATCAGATGTGTAAGCATCACAGCAGATGCCTTTGTGTCAAAGTAACAGGATAAAACAGAAAAACTTGGAGATTTTGCTGGCATGGTTTTTTATAGTAGATAACACCCTTAAAAATATTCTGCAGTAGATCAAAAACTTAAAGCCAGGAATCCGTATATGGAGATTACCTGATGTTGCTGCAGTGAAGCAGTGTTATTATCCATCCAACCATGCAAAATAGGATTTTTTGCAATTTTCAGGTGGTCTTAAACTTTTGATCGGGACTATATTTCAACATAATTTTATTTTAATATTCACAATTCTTAAAGAATGTTTAACACAATGTAAATTATGACTGACTTCCAAAAAAGCTGCTTCTGACCTACCAAAATAATTGAGAATTCTTAAACTGCAATCCAAAAAGGTACGACTAAAACAATTATGGTTAATATTGTGTTTTAATACATAGTGTGTGATTAGGATGAGAATGAGTCTAAAACATGACACAAGCTTGAAAAGCTCCAAGTGTTTCATCTTCTTTAATAATCACTGATTGTTGAAGAGGTGGAAGATATAAACCACACACTGCCAATATTTTATTTGTATATATTTAACATTTAATTTTAAATGTAGTTGCAGTGACAACACAATAAATAGATCATGATATCACAGAACACAGCAGTTTTGGATTCACAAGAAATAATACTTCACAGCTACAACACTGAACAGCCGACGACAACCAAGCTCAATTCAACATGAAGCGCTAACCAGCGTTATAGTGACTAGTACGGCAGGGATCGTTGTCAGTGGTGTCAGATGTTTGCAGTATTGCATATTCATGCACTACAAGCCTGTGTCAGATACAGAGGGCGCAAATGGACATTTTCACCCTGTGTTAGTAGATCTGATTGTTTAGTTAGTGGCATATCAATGTGCATTGAAAAAAAAAGTGTATCCCTTTCCCATCCCTTTTTAAGGAGGCTGGACTCCCTCCTGTAGTGACATTCAGTAACAATTTTACATTGTAGAAAAGCTTCAGGGTACAACACAGCACGGGCCATCAATTTATCCTGCAGTGCAAAGTGACATCATGTTAAACTTCTACAGGCTGCAAGTCTCTGAACAACACAGACCACAAATAAGAGTCTACATTACGCATTTAGAGGCAGGAATTCAATACTGGCAAAAGTCAACAGAGAGAGAGAGAGAGAGAGAGAGAAAAAAAAAAAAAAAAAGGAAAAATAAAGCAAACATTCTTTGTAAAAACAGAATGCAAAAATATATTTATAAAATAAGACGAGCGCACGACAAATATGAAATTATTTAATTAAACAGAACATATTTGGTCACTGCAAGTGTTTCCTGGCTCCGTCAGCGGTTTTTGGACTGGACACAGGGAATGCCAACATTGTGCGCAGTTGTGAGGAATTCACTCATTTCACATGAACAAACTCAAAATAAAAAGATAAAGACAGCGTTCACAAGATGTCCTTCACAGAAAGTGAACTCTTTCACTGTAAACAATTCCAGCCAAACTGAATTTGATGGCGAGTGATTTGAACATTTGAAAAAAAAAGCAAAAAAAAAGCCACTAAGTATTTTCAGTACACACATCTGTACATTCCCCAAAATACAAATTATATTAACAATTATTTATTAACAAATAGACACGTGGTATTGTCGGACTCCTTTTTCTTTCACGCAGACTTAAAAATCAGCTCTTATAGGGATCACCTCAATAGTATCGTCAGCAGATTGGCTTCTTTAGCCCTCACAGCAACATGGGTCAAAACAAACAAAGAGAAAAAGACAAAAAGCAGCTATCCTCACCTTCAATCTCTCCTCACAAGCTTATGGTGGTAAGGCAGTCTGCATGCTGGGGGAAGCTGGAGGCTTTGTCTGATGTCTAAGGCAGCCAATGAACCAAGAGCAAAAAACATTTTCTTACATCTTCACCTCTGAACGGACGGTGACCCAGACAAACTCGCCAGCCTACCTGCTGAATACACTCACTTCAAAAACAGGCTACAGAAGACACAGCGCGGCCGGCGGTCAACATGGCTCCACGAGGGGCTTCTGAACTTCATTCACATAACATTTAGCGTCATTTGTGGGTAGCTAGGTTTGCCTCCAAGTGGTGCATAATAGAAATGGGTGATGTTAAAGGTTTTAGGGAGAGTGAATGTAGTTTGAGAAGATGGGTTTACTCGAAGGTCCAGACCTCCAGACTGTGGATGTTAAAGTCCTGCTGGGAGGACAGTGGCTGGTTGTTAAAGGTGGCACATTTGGTGGTGGTCCCTCGGTACAGCTCGGCGTCCAGCCACAGACCCAGCTGACCACTGCAGAGGAAGGCAGTGCTGATTACTGACAACTATCAAACCCTCTACTGTCTCTACTCTTCTGTCCCAAGGATTTAGATTATTGAGACAACTTGATGCTTGAATTGAAACTAAGGTAGCTGTACATACCCTCCTCCTCCCATCTGCAGTGAATCGGTATTGCCTTTCACAAAGTAGGAATTCTCCCCTGTCCAGCGGTACACCTGAAAGCAAGTAGCAAAGCAGCACAGTCGCTACTGAGATCTTTTTAGTGATTAAGGGTGAACTAACCAGAGTGAGCTTGTGAACTGATTGGACGCAAACCTTGATTTCAGGACAGAAGCTGTAGAGGAAGGTCTCTCCTGTGCCATAGCAGTGCTCGCTCACTCTGAAAGGATGAGTTGAAAATGCCCCAAAGATCTGTGACGAGAGTCAGATTAGATTTGAAATCAAGTTTCCTTACGACTAATAATCACACAGATTCCACTCTCTCAGGCCATAGCATAAATCAAATTAGTACATTTGAAATTAGTCTTAACCCACAAAAATCAAACGCTTCGAAAAGCAGAGCAGACGAGCTTCATGGAGAAATTTGGTGCATCGCAATAGCACAAATCATTCACAAGGTACTGCGGTCTGAATGCAGACAGAAAAACCAGCTCCGCCTAGATTTTTCCCATGTGTGCTTCTCATTATTATAACTCCTCAAGCATTTTGGGCAAAAGAGAAAATTCAAATGGTTCCTGAAAGATGAGAATTATTTTGCAATTTTACACCCAAAGTTATAAAATAACTCCAGGTGGCCTGCGTAAAGTGTTAAACCATATAAGAAGATAGGCAAAGTCTGGAAAGTAACAGAGTGATGCAGTAATGCCTTAAAACTGCACTCTTTATATTGGCCAGCAGGGGGCCCCTTGTTTCAAAATGAAGTGGAAGTGAAAACTATGACCTCATCAAACACTCTTCTGCTGACTTTATAGACTCAGTAGCTCTAAACCATATGAGTATGCAGTGTCCACTGGTTTGGTTTTAAAACGCTAAGATGATGTGACTGTCACTGTCAGCTTGAGGGTTAACAGATATGAATCTATACAGGCAATAAAACACAAGCCAACAACACTGTGCTTAGGAGTCAAACCATCTGAAGTTACTCACCTCCCGATGTCTCATATTCTGTTCACCTAATGCTGATGTCACGTTCCTAAAGCTCACAGTTATTTAAACAATTCACATCTATGATGACTATGTCTACCTGGTTATCCATGTCTTTGATGGCCAGCAGCACAGGACTGTCAACATCTGCAAGGTTCCTATACAGAGTCTTCAGACTGGTCCCATGTTTCTCTGTGCTGTAGGCCAGTCTCCATGGATAGCCCTGCACACGGGCAGGCAAACGACAGGCCAGCTGGGGAAACGTACACACCATTAGCCCTGAAAAACTGAATTTCCTTAAATTCCTTTCACCAAGTGAGATGTTAAAGTGTTCAGAAAGCAGCCGCATGTCTGGATATTTGAAGATTACCTTCTCAATGTGTGTATCCTGCAGCAGATCACTTGTATCAATGAGCATGGGGAGTGCATCCATAGAGAAGTCTACATCGATACTGCCAAAACTCTGCCTACGTTTAGCCTCATCAAGGGTGATAATCTAGCGCACAAGTACACAAACAGAACAGAAATGATTGCAAGACAAAGGTGCTTTTAAAATGCTGAAAAAGGCAAAACACCACTGTAGTGTTAGCTTGAAAAAGAAAATAGATGAGGTGAGGTGAGCTGGAGGCCCGAGCATACCTCCCAGCTGCAAGATGCAGGGTCGCTGAAGAAATTATCAATCATGTCCAGCTCATCCTTCTCCACCACAACGAAGCCCTGCTCTCGAGCCTCCTTCCCGTACACGTCTGGGGACCACTGAACGAAGAAGGCATACAGATCGTCCACCCTACCGCAGACACACACACACACGAAATCAGGAGACTGCCGACTAGTGTAGCCGCAAATATACCATTAGTAAACCAATGCCCCTTCAACACAGCTTACATCACAGTTATTTTTGCAGCATTTAACTGGCACTAGGATTATATAAAACATTTAAATATACCTTTCCTGTGGCACAGCAAACCAATATTCTGGCTGCTTTTCCCGGCCCCCGAATGAGTGGGCGGGGCTAGAGGTCATGCAGGTGGCAAAGGACTTCCGCATTGGCTTCCCAACTTTGAAGCAGAGGAACATTGGTGGGTTTTTGCTCTTCTCCTCTGATGAGAAAAGCATGTCTGCAAGGTATGGAGAAAATAAAGAGTTTAGCTATTTCATGCTGAAACTTTATTTTAGTCCCATCGAAGTCTGAAATCTTGTACCTTCTATTGGAGCTTGCATTCTCTTCAGTAGCCAGGATTTCATCTCCAACTCATAGGTTTTCTTCTGCCTCTCCTCCTCACTGAGTTCGTCCTCCTCTGCTGGTCTGTCTGGGCCAGACGTCTCATCAACCTCTGAAGCCTGCTTCAGACTTTGCCTCCTGATTTGGTCCACTGGTGCACTTGTTATTTTATCATCAACACCGTTTAGCAGCTTTTCAGTTCCTTCACAGTTTGCGTCTTTGGTTTCAGTTACCATCTGGTTTGTAGGTTTATTATGCAAGTCACCCTGTTTTTCAGCCTCTGAGGAGGACTGTATCGACTCTCCATCCTCGATGGAGGTGTTCTGAGCAACACCTTCGTCTTCCTCATCATCCAGCTTCCCTTGAGTTTGGTTCTTATGGTCTCCCTGGCCTGGACTCTGTCCTAGGAGTTCATGTTGGTGTCTGTCGAGTGTTCTGCAGGATGTCCCCTCTGCCTCGTCTGTGCTCCCGTTGACAGTTGGCTCCAGCTCGGTAAAGCCTTCATCTGATGGAGACTTCTCTGTCTGTTCGCCCACTGTACTCACTGTTATCAAAAGAGGTTTTGATTAAATTTAGCATATGTCAGAAATCAGTGTCAAATGCCCCAACTACAACCCCCCTCCTTATACTTCAACATTAGTAAAGCAGTACGGGTAGTAAAATCCTTAATTTCTTGATTAGAAAATATCTAAAAAAAAGCAATCACATGGTAGAGGCTCAGTTCACATAGACATATAGACACTCTCTTGGGTTTACGGCAAATGAAAAAAGAAAGTATCCAATGAGCAGCGGTTCTCTGGGTGAAAATGAAAATGTCTTGAGGAGAATGGCCACGCATCTTTGAAGTCAGGAGCTACAGCAGCAGAAGACCACACCTGGTGCTACTCCTGTCAGCTAAAAAGAGACAAACAAGCTCAGCAAAAGACTGGAGACTAATCAGACCAGGCAACATTTTTCCAATCCCAATTTCTTTTGCATGGCAGGGTCAGAATTTGGTGTAATCAATACGATACCGTGAATCCATCCTGCCTTGTGTCAACAGTTTAGGATGATGCTGGTGGTGTGGGGAATTTTGTATTTTTTTCCCCCCACACTTTGAGCCTTTTAATGTCAACTGAGCATCGTTGAAAATAAATTAATATTTGGTCTCAGGTTTGGATTTCAAGATTCGCAAGCTGCCTTTCATTAATGGGCTAGCTAACGAAAAGTAGCTTGTGTTAACCATAAAAGCAGACAAAAAAGCAACCACAAGTGGACCACAAACACAAACTTCATATCCTACCAGTTTCAGAAAGGGTTGATTCAATGTCATCCAGAACTATTGGTTGTTTGGGATTCAGAGCTTCATAGCGACTGAAGGGGTTTAGTTCCTGCTCTGATGGCAGCTGTTCCCACTCTCCGGGCCTGTACACAGGACACAGATCCTGGGGTAGGTCTCTGTGAGTTCACGGTGTGGCACCACACACACCGCAATTAAGAATGAGGAAAAAAACAAACAAACAAACAAACAAACAAACAAACAGAATTGCGGGGGGAAAAAAAAAAAAAAAGAAAAAAAAAGAAATGGGAAAACAAAAGAAAAAAGAAAAATGCCCAACAGAAATTAATGTGGTATACAACTTAAAAGTAGTAAATGTGATGTGAAACAGCAACTTAAAGCTTAAACAGAACAAAAAAGGTGAAAATGGGAAAGTAAAAAGTCTGATCTTGCACTGGAGAGAGTTTTGATTAACAGCTATGGAGGAAAGAGTGAAACAAAGCTAAGATGACAATCTCAGGAGCATGTTAGGAAACACGTTGAAAAGCTTGAAGGGCTCGTAATATCTTAGTTTGCAGTTTATTTCTCATAAAACAGAAACGGGAAGGAGGAACAAAAAAGGAGGAATAAGAATCGAGTTGAGAGGAACGGTTAGCGAAGGAGGAAATGTGGCAAGTGACACGGAGAGAGGTCTTACGATGGCAGAGCGTCCTTGAGCTTCATGCGCGACACGTCGTCGTACAGCGCTACAGAGACGACCTCCCCCATTGGGCAGATGAGGCCGTATTCCTCACAGCCGTGCTCGATCACCAGGGGGTCCGACTTGTGCGGATCAAACATGATGTTGTTGGGCGTCACAATTAACACGCCTCCAACAACACCCTGGAAAAATCAAAATGCACAAAGAGGCAGCAAGATGGTGACAATTTGATCAAAGACAAAACTAAATATTGATGTTTCCAATTGCATTTTACTTTATATAGTAACCATCTGTATATAGTGTAGTATTTTGTCTTGTTTTGTACACCATTGTTTTCTACTACATCTTTAATTCCCCTTTTTTTACTGTTCCTTGTGCTGCTGTAACAAGGAAATTTCCCCCAGTGTGGAATTATAAAAAATTAAAATAAGTCTAACTTCATACATGAGATGCAATAATTCACCAGTTTGGACATTTCTGCTTGTTAACCCAGTATGAATTTTCCTTCTTACCATGCCATCAGTGAAGTACTTGCAGCTCATTTTTATGAATTTGACCGTTAATGGACTCTCGTCCTCAGAGCTTGGGGAGAGCTCGCGGCGAAGGGCCGTTGCTGACCTACAGTTTGGAACGCCATACTGAAAGATGTTGAAAGGCAGAGATCAGAGAGATTAATGTTGTGCTTTTATTTAGTACGGCTTGTTTCAAAGGTACAAACATAAGGATATACTGTACATAAGTCAAGAACACAATCTTTGAATTTGAGTCTGATACCAGACATCCATCTGGCTTGGGCTTATTTTAAAGGAATTTTTATGAAGATTTTAAATAAGCATGCACCTGCCAGAAAATTTAGGGTCAAGGGACGGGAGAACCCTTGGTTTTCATCGGAATTATCAGAGTCCATCCATCAGCGCAATGTGGCATGGGCAAAAGCTAGGAACAATGATTCCCTGACTGACTGGTTAGACTTTAGGAAATTAAGAAACAAATGCACGACACTTATCAAGAAGGCTAAGTCAGAATACTATTTATCTGTTACTACAGAAAACCTCAATAACCCTCAGAAATTTTGGAAAGTAATTAAGTCCTTATCTATAAATAAAATATCACAGGCTCTTCCAAAATTCATTTTAAAAGATTCTGTCCCAGTTTATGACAGAACTGAGGTCTTAAATAGCTTTAACAAGCACTTCGTAGCTACTGGTTTTTTTTATTTAACTCTGTTGGATCAGCCCCCATGACTCCCTGTACAGAACCCCAAACATATTTTGGGGAGCTTTTTGATTTTTCTCCTTTTTCTGTCCAGGAAGTGCATAAAGCTCTTAAAGCCTTAGATGACAGGAAAACCCCAGGGCCAGACTTAATAGAGCCCTATTTTCTGAAAATAGCAGCTGATTACATTGCACAACCTCTTATGATCCTTTTTAATCTTTCAATCCAAACTAAAGAAATTCCACTTGTTTGGAAGTCTGCTTTTGTTACGCCAATATTAAAAGGAGGCAACCCAGCCATTCTGACTAATTACAGGCCAATATCAAACTTGTGTGTCTTGGCAAAAGTCCTTGAGTCTCTCGTCAGTGAGCAATTAAAAGAGTTCTTGTACTCTAATGAAGTTCTCTCAAAAATGCAATCTGGGTTTAGAAAACAGCATAGTGCTGTTACGGCTGCCACAAAAGTGATAAATGACATACTTGTTGCTCTGGATAAAAAACAGCACTGCGCTTCTCTCTTTATCGACCTGTCAAAAGCTTTCGACACTGTGGATCACGTCATTTTGAAGCATAGGCTTCTTTCTTTGGGGCTGTCTAGACATGCTGTCTCCTGGTTCACTAACTATTTGAGTGACAGGACTCAATGCATTAAATGTGAAAATCTGTGCTCAGAACTTTTGAATATTCACACTGGGGTGCCACAGGGTTCAATTTTAGGACCTCTGTTGTTCATCATGTATATAAATGATTTGGGACAAAATGTGTCAAATGCTAGTATGCATTTTTATGCTGATGACACAGTTATTTATTCCTTTGGCTCAAACCTTGAAAAGGCAATAGAATCTTTGCAGAAAGCTTTTGATGTGGTTCAGCACACACTTCTGGAGCTGAAATTGGTTCTTAATGCTGAAAAGACAAAGCTAATGTTGTTTTCAAACATGAAGAGATTTCCTCAAACTGTCCCTTTGGTGTCCACTCTTGAGGGAAACCTCATAGAAGTGGTGCATACGTATAAATATCTTGGCTTTTTAATTGATGATTCTCTGACCTTTAAATCTCACATAGACAATCTTGTGAAAAAACTCAAACTAAAATTGGGATTTTTCTTTCGAAACAAATTTTGCTTTTCTTTTGAGACAAAAAAGCGTCTTGTAAAATGCCACATTTTTATCTGTTTTAGATTATGGTGATCTGCTGTACATGAATGCTTCCGCCTAGTGTCTTCATAAGATTGACTCAGTATATCATGCCTCTTTACGGTTTATTACAAACTGTAGGGCTTTGACCCATTGTTGTGATCTGTATGCTCGAGTGGGATGGCCTTCGTTGTCCTCCAGGAGGTTTGATCACTGGTGCATCTTTATTTACAAGGCCCTGCTTGGACAAATGCCCACCTATATTTGCGATCTGCTCACATGGAGGAGTACTGTTTCTTATAGCCTGCGTTCAAGCGATCTTCTTCTGCTCAATGTTCCATTTCCCAGAACTGAACTGGGAAAGAGGGCTTTTTCTTATGCTGCCCCTTTTACATGGAACATGATGCAAAAAGACTGGAAGATAGCAGATCTTATTTCATTAAATGCTTTTAAGTCCAAATTGAGAGAGCCAGAGAAAAATGTTTTTTAAAATGTAATTGTTACTTATAATCATGTATGTAACTTTGTAATTTTTAACATGTTGTCGCCTCTTGGCCAGGACTCCCTTGGAAAAGAGGTTTTTAATCTCAATGGGACTTTTCCTGGTAAAATAAAGGTTAATAATAAAATAATAACACAGTTTGTACAATTCTAATGAGTCAATATTTGGTGTGACCACCTTTTTTCACCAACCGGCCTCAAATCAGTCTGACTAGGTGACCAGACCCCCAAATGTTACTCAGCACTGGATCCCTGCAGGGCTGTGTTCTCAGCCTCCTACTTTACGCCCAGTACACATCAGACTGCACATCAATCCACCCAACCAACCTCATTGTCAAGCATGCCAATGACGTTGGGCTGATCCCTAAAGGAGATCAGAGATCAGAGATACAGGGCGGAGATAGAGAACTTGTCCCGCTGGTGTTTAGAAAATAATGTGAAGCTGAGCGTCCTTAAGACAAAAGAATTCATAATGAAGTATAGGTGGGATCTGTCTTTGCCTTCAGGTTTCTCAAGGTTTTCTGGGCACTCACATCTCCACCAACCTCACCTGGACCCACAACACCAACGTCTTGGTAAAGACTGCACTTCCATGTCCTAAGGAAACATAACTTGGACCAGAAGCTGCTGCTGGTCTTCTACCACTCCTCAATAACTCTGCCCCCCAAAATTATTGACTTCCCTTCATCTGCTGTTGATAGTGTTTTAGGCCTGTCACTTTTTGTCCTCCACTTGTCCATTTTTCCTCAAATCTCACACTGCACACCATGCTGAGATATGGTAAGCTTTCTGCTAACAGCTCTTTGGGAGTCACCTTGTTGTTACAAAGTTACTATCTTTATACCTTTAAAACTGATTCAACCAAGGAAATCAGAACAAATTACATGTTTTTGCACTAGACTGCTAGTAACAAAGTGCCTAAAGATATAACTTTGCTAAGTTCTCTTGTGTGTAGACAACACTGGTTAAGCACTTGAGGTAGGTGCCTTTTTATGCTTGAATGATGTACAGGTCGCAGAGTTAAGAGGCTTAAAAAAGCAAAAACAAAAACATTCATCTGAATGGTCAGGTATAAGTGTCTGAACTGCAATAGGGTGAAAAAGCAGCTTGGAAAAAAAAAAAAAAAAAGCAGCTTGAAAACTTCTTGATAACTTGAAAGACTTTAGAAAGGACTTTCTTATTAAGAAAGTCTGTATTATAAATTGCTGTATGACAGATGTACTGCAAATACAAATACGCATTCTTGTGCAAAGTTTACTATGGTGTTGCTTTTCATTGCTGATTTTTACACCTCGCACTACTGCAGACCCAGTGATATTGTCTTTACTGTTATTAATTAAGGGTAAACAGGGTTACACTGACTTCTTGGAAGCAAAATATAAAGTGGAGCAGCTCAAGACTTATGCACAAGACTGTAATTCAAGAATTACCTCAAGTATAACTAATTTAAGCAAATGTAGTTCTAAATACACATCTTACAGTGCATTTTAAGCACATGCTACCAAAACCTTCAAATACCCTTTAACAATCTTTTTGTCCTTGAATGGCCACAATACGGGTAAAGGTTCTATAATTTGGAATACTTATCTCGGGGTGTATGGTATGTCACATGATAGAGGCTAAATTAGCTTTTTTGGTTCATGCCGAAGTCCTGTGTATGATCACAGTACTCCAAGTAATATAATGAATGTTATTTGACTTACTTGTGATGACTTCTCTGACACGTTTTTAGCGATGGGATCAGAGGAAGTCGGAGATTTGAGTTCAGTTTCTGACTGAGTCACATCAGGGACAAACAGTTTCTGTAGTAATAACAGATAACCAATAGTTAGATGATCAGTAATGAACAGGGGAAAAAAGCAGCATGACATAATAAATGGGCTAAACTTCTATATCTGCTTTTAACCTTCAGTGATCATTTTCATTTCCATCAAACGATGAAGATTCTTTTCATTCCTAGTCCACATCAGTGTAGCCGATATCGCCGCCCTACCCCTTTCAAGATATGCGTTTTCAAAGTGTTCCTTTGTGGAAATTAGTGGAAAACCCGCTCTAACACATTATCCAGCTGATGCTTAGTGTCACAGCTTTCTCACCTGCCCGGGGTAGACACTGCGAGAAAACAGCTTGTTCAGCTGGACCAGTTTATTTGGGGTGATGTTGAACTTGAGTGCGATGCTGTTGAGGGAATCATCACGTCCCACCTGTAACACAAATCATCTCCTCTGTAAAAATGTGAGACATTTTAAATGCAAACAGCTCAAAATGCTACACAACGGAAATTTTCTATCTCTTCCCTTGCAAGTCTACAGCACCTTACTTAAAAGGAAAAAAAACAACAACAAAAAAAATGATGTTACTCACAACGAACTCCACTGTCCCCGGCGGCCTTGTCTTTTCCATTTTTGCCTTGTTGGTAACTTTACAGCCATCATCTGACAGAACAGAACAGAAAGAGGACTGTAGACTAAGGACGACTGTAAAATAACAGTATGATTAGGAAAAAACTTCTTATAAGAGCTATATAAATGGGTTATATAGGTCTTATAAATGGGTTAATTGTGTTAATAAAGAAAAAAAGCAATGTTTCAGGGGTTGGGGTTAGAAAAAGGAAAAAAAAAAGAAAAGAAAAAGGGGGGGGGGGGGGAGGACCCTCTAAAAAGCCTTTAGTTGTCTGACTGTGATTCAGTACCAGCTGCTCATCTCCTATCATTATCCAGCCTCAAAACACTACAAACACAGAAGTGGTTATTGTATATACACACACACATAATCTGACCCTTGTAGCAGAGAAGGTCCACAGTCAGCAGTTTCTTCCTGCCGGGAAAGCACAGGCTATTAGTGCTCCACTCCCTGACTGCCTCATTATACTGCCGCCCCCGCCATGGATACAGAGGGCATGAGTAAGCATTAGCTGGCCAGACTCCAGCTGCGTCTGCTTCTTTTTACTGTACAGAGCATCAAAGAAAAGGCCGCTGTCACTTTATTCACCGAGCCTGTACCAGGCTGTGACTGATATTATACTGTGCAGGACTTTTAGTCAATGGGACTTAACAGTTTGTTTGTGTGTATTTCTTGCCCTTTACACTAAAGAATACCACATTTGCACTATGTATTATAATAGAAATGGCTTTTTACAGCTGGCTGACCCACTGAACTTGTGACAGGAGTTATCACTGCTCTTTCACAGCCAAAGAAACCCAGCAAAACATGCTAGCATGACACGCACTGCCCATAATGGTTGCAATGGTCACTTTTTGTTTTGCAGGTCATAATGGGTTTCTACACAAGACAATGTTGGCCCACAGGATGTCTTGTAATAAAATCTGTAGTGTACACACTTATTAAATATTGTTTTATTTGGTTAAAATAATATTAACAACCGCAACTTTTTGACTGGCATATTTTAAAAGCCACACCAACGACAATTCAACTGAGTCATTTTAATGACTCAATAATAATTTAATAAGAAGCTTACCTCGACCATGCAAAAAGTTTGATGCCCATTAAATTTAGGGGGGGAAAGACAGCCTTAAATCACCCCTCTTTCAATATTGCTTCCAAACAGCCAGACCTCATAATCTTTTCAGTGGGCTTGAACAATAGTTTTTTCAGGCTTTCTGAAGGTCTTTCAGTTTTTCTTCAGATACTTCTTGCTTTTTCTATTCGTTTTCACTCCTGTCCTTGCACTTGACCAATTTGAGAGGATTTTTTTTAATCTTTTAAACTTGGCAATGATCTTTGGATTATTTAAGCATAAAACGACACCTAACTCATGGAATGAACCATTGTTGTGCCTACACATAGAAGACAAATTAAAGAACCAGTTTTAAATTTTATCTTAGGCACTCTGTTTCTAACAGCCTGTTGCAAAAACAATTTGGTTCTATTTCTTTACTTGAATCTACAGTTGATACATCTACTGTTTACTGAAGCCTCATCAGAGCCTCGGTGCAAGGGTCGTTTCTGTACCCGACTGAAAATCAGTGACAGGTCTTACAGAACGACTTATAAATTTAAAATTTTGGGTTTAAAATCTTTTTCAGTGTGATACTGATCCTAAACACACTTTTATTGCAGTAAAAGCATACCTGAAAATTAAATCATACAATGGATCACCGTCAGTCATGGACTGGCCTCCTGAGAGCCTGGACCTTAAGATTACCCAGCAAAATATAAAGAAATGATGGGTGGCACAATATTGTTGATCAATAATGACATTTTTCCAAGAGTAGCGTCAAATCTTAGTACTAAATGACATTGTGAATACAGAGTACTGAATATCATTTTTAACGGTATACTAGAACAGGATAAAGGTTATGCAACTTCCTGTTTAAAACTGCTGAGGTTGTTTTACCACAGAGGATCCTCAGATATTAATCAGTGTATATTGCAAGTGTAAAACAACTCTAGTTAAAAATAAATAAATCTTTTTTTAAAAATAAGTTCAGAAAGCTGCTGGAAAAATGCAATTCAAATTATGATTAGTAAAAGCAAGGGAAAGTTTAACTTCCTCTGTATAAGATTTTGTTATTCAACTGTAAAGCTGACATGCAAGGTTAGTTTTATTTGCATTTTCAATTCTTTACCCTCAAAAGATCATATCTGTGCCACAAAGCCTTCTGTCAGCCAAAGGGCTACCATTTGTTTTACAGACTTCCACAAATCTGATTGACAAGTCACACAACATGTTTTTTTTTTTCTTTTTTCCTGTTTGTACAGCACTAAGGTCAACCTGTGTTGTTTTTAAATGCGCTTATAAATAAATTTACACCGATTCTGATGAAGGGCATTAGATGATAAACATTACTGAGAAAGGCCATTATATACCAAGTGCATTGCAAAAAACAAACAAACCCAAAAACCCACACAAAATTACGAATTTTTCAGATTTGCACTTGTAGTGTGATGCACATACACAATGAACATGTTGCGTTTGCACCGTAGAAAAATATAAATAAAATCAATCGAGTTGACATCAAGCCACGATGAGCTGGTCCTAATGTCTCTAAAGAAAGGGAAGAAACTGAAATTTTGGGTTTATCTAATTGTCATGGCAGGGCACAGCTGAGTTAAAGCAGTGTCACGGCTGCTTTCGTACATATTTCAGGATGTCAGTGGGGCAGTTTGAGTGTTGCTGGCAGAGTTGGGAACATATCTGAGGAGGCAGAGAAATCATTTCAGAGAGCCGACTGACCTGAAGCAGAGTCTAGCTGTGTGCCTGAGGTAAAACAGTATTATTTTATCATTTCCATATCACTGTATAATCATTCTCTGTGTGTGTTTTGAGCCATGAGTGCACTTGCTGTCAGGTGCATCTGTCTGGTCAGATCTGTTTGGTATAATTTGTGCTTGGTTTAAAAAAAACAAAACAAAAAGCGCTGCAAATTCCTCCACCGAAATGACGTGGCCCTCATGAACAGCTGCAAGAGAGTCCGAAAAATATTTTTAACGCATGAAATATTCACAGATTGTACGTGTTCAGTGCGTAAAGGGCTTAAGATCAGCAATCTTATTCTCCCAAACAGAACTAACCCAAGCAGAGATGTGCACACAGCCTGCACAGTCTTTATGCTAAATTATTCAGTCTTTATGTTATCAGAGGGTAACTAAAATGCTATGTTCCAACTCCATATTTGTATTCGTGGACTCCTCATCTTTTACTGTATCGGTGCCATCTGAGCCCATTCATATTCCGAAACTATTAACTCTTCTCCCTTTAAGCCAACTTTCATCTGATTGGCCAGGATTTGGCCAGCAGGTGGGTGAGGCTTCTGCGTTCACAAGATGCCGATATTAAGGATGCCTCTTTAGAGCTTTTGCGTTTCATGGATTACTTGCGTATACAATGACCTTCTCATTTGAAATGTTTGCCTTGTTTGACATGACCATCCACCATTTTCAACAGGAAAAGCAGCCACTTAGATTTAGGGTATATTCCAACATTCAGAGAAGCAACTTTGAAATGTGTGTTGTCACCATCTTACCTGGCTTTCCTGTCGCTCTCTGTAGCTCTGCCTTTTTGTTGGCGTCACTGTCATTTGGAATGTCGGGACAGGAGATGATTTCCGGATTCTGTTCATTCACAGTCTTCTCCGATTGGCTCCCCCTGAGCTGTTTCCGCCTCTTCAGCCTGATGAGATGCCCCGGGGGGTAGATCAAGTAGAAACATGGTGAATTTAAATCCTACAGTTAAAACCATGTCCATAACTTAAAGTATTCTGCTAGCTTGCAGAGGAAATAATAAATTAAACCCTTCAGAACTTCTGCTTCAGATATCAGGTTTACTGAATAATCTAGAAGAATAGCTCCAGAATAATGTGTAATGACCAGGGAGCCCACACTTCTTTTCTAGCATCGACAATGCAGCAGACTTTAACTGTTAATTCCTTCTGTCAGAGGTGCTGCAATAAGTTTTTAATAATGAGCAGCAACTTTTCTCTCCATTTACTTTGCTGCTTCAGCTGTTTTGTGACGCTGCCTTTTCTCCCTCTTTAATCATTAATAGGGAAGGGAATCAAGTACACCGCCTCCAGATTGTGTTGGGGTGCATTACAGGGGGCCACTGCAGTGCAGTGAAATCACAGGTTAGCTGTACACTTAAGGATTATGCTGGCTCTCAGAGGCGTGCTGAGAGCTTAAGTACTTTAAGAAAAGACAGCACCAAACTGATTCGTCACAAGCATTGAGGGAGAGTGGTTAGGCTGCTCTGCACAATCTGGGCAAACGAGAAAAAGCAAAAGGCTCGACTTAAGTGTTCAAGTGCTTTAATGGAAAGGAAGGATTGGGGTCGATAAGTCAGCAGCCAGACAGAGCTCAGGCGCACATCTGCTAGCGGACTCAAGAATCTGCTGATGCATTTCTCAACAGCACGCCATCTGTTTCACTCAGGGGCATTTCTCAGTGCTCTCCATCACAGCCTTCATCTTTACATCATCTTCATCTCCTCTTTAACCCTTCTTATCTCCCTCTTGAGTTTCTAAACAGTGACTGCTTCCTACCATAATAAAAAGAAAATTAAACACAAAACAGACCCCAGGATGTTTTAAAGTTATTAATGAGAATGGACAAATTATGGTTTATTGTATAGTATAAGCAATGAAGATAATGAACATCCAAACAAATGCTAAATGATTTAAAGCAGCAATGTGAAACATAAAGCCCGAGGGCCAGAATTGGCACAGCAAAGACTCCAATCCGGCTCACTCAAACACATGAAAGAGGGCATGAACAACAACAACAGCCCTTGCATAACACAGACACACAATTACTAATAATATTAATTTTCATATCCCTTAAACATGCGGCAAATACGGCTTCAGTCTATGGATCTGGCCCAGTGTGGACACAGCCAGTCTATATGTTAGCTTGTTGAAAACCTTGAGCTCTGCTCTACTTTTTTTTTTTTTTTTTTTTTTTAGGGCATTCAGGAATTATTTTGTTTTGTATCCAGAGCAGCAATGAAACCTTCCAGACAGCAGAAGGCCTCCTTCTATTGATCAAACTTCATAACACTTTTTGTATAGGTTAATGCAAATTAAAATGCTTCAAGTGAGACAGTCTGAAACAAAGATGCATGAGGAAAAACTACTAGTGCAAATACACCACCTTTTTTTAAAAAAAAAAAGAAAAAAGCCACAAAGCAGTTTATAGTGTAAAGGAAAACATGGTCATCAGTGTGTGGATTTTCTCAAAAAGCAATTAAAGTCTGACTGGTAAGAATAAAGTAACAGTTACTTTAGTAACATAAGTTGATATGAGCCTCTTTGTGTGACTATTTATGCACAGTTGTGCCATATTCTTTCATATATCTATACCAGACCTTGTGATATTTAACAAGACTAATAATACCTTTGATGGAACTTTTGCAGATATTAAAGTTCTCCCACCTTCATATCCTCATAATGCCTCAATTCAATTTATTTTGGATTGCTTGGAAACAAAACTGAAGTGCCACATTACGAAGGCAGGCCTGGATTTACGTTCCATTCCACCAGCATTTTAATTTACTGATCTTCATTTCCAATCTGACATTTGTACCGTGGCTGGTTAATACTGTCCCTGTGCACCTCACATTGACCTTTGCTCTATTTGTCAGGAAGCGAGGTGGCACAAAGCAGCCGAAGAGATACGCATTACAGGAGTGGCTGTGTTAGATGATAACGCTTATTTTTGTTCTACTTTCTGTACAAACAGGCACCAGTGCTACTGCACAGTGTCTCTGCATGAGCAGTTTGAAGCCTGCAACCCCCATTAACATCTAATATGCTGTCTACCTAATAATTAGAGGCTGCCTGGATTGTGATGACAGTCATTTTTCTCCATAATATAATATTTCCAACATAACCTAATCATATGGGGGGAAAAAGAAATACAGACATGACAAATGGCTGGATTGCACTAGACTGTCTGTGTAGTCTTAGTGAGTAACGTGAGCCATAAGAAGGAATTAAGCTCACTAAGCTATAAAGCATGACCTCATATACACAAGATTAAACAGTTTCTATATTTTACTGTATATCCAATGACAGAAGCATTTAATTGTTTTACCTTCCATATGCATTAGTTTACATGTTTGTAAGGGTTTTTAAAAAAGAAAAGAAAAAACAAGGTTTATATTTTTTCTACACTATGATAAGACTGTTTTGTAGAACAGGTTAGACAAGGCAGAATAAGAGCAGTATTGTGCAGCGAGGGTTTTCCAGCAGCAAGTGAGCCTCAGTGCACAAGCAGTACACCCCCAAAATAATGTTTACCCATCTTAAATCAGCCATGCAGTTCGATGACACACCTCATTTGTTCCGACATCCGCGAAAGCAGGTGTTGACAATAGGGCTGCCACAAACGATTATTTTGATAGTCGACTAGTCACCGATTATTTATGCGATTAGTCGACTAATCAGATCATCATCCACTGGACGTAAAACTACAGCTTATTGCACCAGCAGCATCTGCTCTTATACAACTATCATTAGCTTACAGCTTTAAGCTTTTAAGGTGCTAACTAAAAATAAAGACAAGATGATAGTTTATTCAATTTTAATGAAATTTGCAGATTGTTTCGGTGAAGTTTAATAAACTCCTTGCTATCTAAAATATAACAGGACACCGGAGTATATTCTCCAGCATCTCACACTTCTGATAATCAGCTGTCTGCTTGACGTTTATTCAGCTGTGTAAAAACTATAACTTTAATCTCAGCCAAACCGATTTACTCAGGAACAAATAAAATACTAAAAAAAAGCCAAACAATAACATTTTTAATTTATCTAAGTGACTCATATATATTTAACCTGAGTCGCGAAAGATGGCGGTGGGTTTGAAAACAATTTGCCGGGAGTCCGGAGTTCTCACGGCGCTAGTGACCTAGCCCCCGGCTAGCTATCGAGCTAGTGGGTAACAGACGTCTCCGAAAACGTCGGAGCGCTTTTGAAAATATGTGGTGTCCTGATAAACTGAGCAGATATTTGAGGTTTACACAGCTACATTCTCGCCTGAAAATATGTTAAATGTTTATTTTGTGACCCAGAAAGAATAATAAGAGTAATATTAAAACTAACTAGCTACCGCCATTGTTGGAAACTAAGCTGGGCCGCGCTATGAATTCTGGGACACAGCTGCTTCTTCTTCTTCGGGGTTTAACGGCAGCTGGCATCCTTGTACATGCTGTGCTGCCATCTTCTGTTTCAGTCCGTTATTACACTCTTAAATCCTGCTATTATTCCTGCGTCTTTTGCGATCTTACAAAGCTTCAAACGACACGTCGACTATTAAATCAGTCGTCGACGATTTTGATAGTCGACGTAATCGTGACTAGTCGACAAATCGTGGCAGCCCTAGTTGACAACCTGCAGATTTCTTGTCACTTTATACACCGCAACTGCGGTAAGCCTCTTTCCACACATTTCCTCATATCATGTTTCACACGGTGTCAAAAATCTGTTACTAAAGTTGACACTGCGTCAGCAGGCCACGGCCCCACGTGTGATGCACGACTGCCATTTATATTAAATAATAAATAAATTCTAAAAGAAATAAATCAGTAACTGCTTCAGATCAACTTATATCCTTGTAAAGTTTGAGAACCACTAGTTTATCCTCACAAGAAAAAAAAGCAAAAAAAAAAAAAAAAGCATCACATGATAGCTTGTATAGCTAACTCCACAACATAATTAAAATGCCTTTCATTGCTGTGTTTACACTGAAATAGAGGAGCACAGTGATTTGTAGTGATAGATGGCA
Source organism: Copadichromis virginalis (assembly GCF_057382275.1). Lineage (NCBI taxonomy): Eukaryota > Metazoa > Chordata > Actinopteri > Cichliformes > Cichlidae > Copadichromis > Copadichromis virginalis. The sequence goes on from NC_140632.1 coordinate 9,813,964, forward strand.
TCATGTTAGAGAGACGGCTGGGTTGGAGGAGTGCATCATAGCAAAAAAACATTTATTTTTTAAAAATATTGTTTGACTCAGGTACTCTGCGATATCAAGGAACACATACAATACCCTAACATGATCACCTCTGGGGTGCCTTTCTGGCTATGAGCAGCTGCTTCTCAAACTTTCCAATCATGCAAAAGCCGGCTTTAAAGGAAGGTGGTCTCAAAGAAAGTAGTAACTGCACCAAAGCCCAGTATGAGATAAATAAGGGTTATATTGACATATGAATCATGCAGAGCTACCCTGGGAGAATCTTAGAATAAAAACCGTGCAGCTGGAAATCAGAGTTACATTATCTTTATTGGATTTCTATGACTGAACTGAACCATTAAAAATTTCCAAGAGCACCAGCTTGTGCCTTCTTCACAGCACAGTACATACCAGCTGAGCAAGGTTCATTACTCCAGCAAGGGCACAGGTGTCTACAATCAATCAACCATCCTAAGCCACAGCTTTAAACCCAGGCCACAGAGTAGACCGTGGCACTAGTTTATTCAGTGTGTGAAGGGACATCTCACGATCACATGCCTTCCAAAAGACAACCTCGACAATAAAACAAAGAGGAAAAATAAAGATATTAGTTAAGTTACATTAAATGCACAAAGAGGGGATTAAAGAAACTATTTTCTCATTAAGATTTTTCACAGATTTGAAAGTTTCCAACACCTTCAACCTATCATTCTCGCGTAAAGATTTTCATAGCTTCTGTTCCCTGAGCCTTTAAACACAAAGGGATGGGTGTGCTTCTTTGTAGTGATTAACTATGGGTAAATCATTATTGTTCAGCAAAAAAACATTACATAATTACATCGACTCATTGAGCACCAAACATGGTGATTCACAACAAATGAGAGGCCGATTTTAGGAGGTAAAAAATAAATGCAAATCTTAAGATGACAGCTGCATAAAAACTAGAGTCCCTTACCTGGCAAAATATCCAGGCTTCCTGTCTCTCTTTTCCATCAGGCCAGGGTGCTAAATCTGCATGTATTTACGTGCATCCATACAAACAACCACCTTCTTACATCCGTACGCAGTGTGTGTATCCAAGCGCGGAGACACAAGGCTGGGAAGATCACCTCTCACACGTCTTTCTTGTCCTGCAGAGTGAAGAAGAAACCGGATTAATCTCTTCATTCAGCAGCGCTCAGTGCACTGCAAGAGCCCAATAACCGATCGCGAAGCCCCATCAGCTTAAGTGGATGGCGATGAAAGCATCCCATAATAGGCATGTCAGCTCAGTCAGCTGACAATAACCCGAAGAGGGTGAAAAATGGAGCGCTCGGCTACAAAACACAATCACACCTGCATCTGGTTAACGGAAACACTGTAAACGGTTGTTTTACTACTTAATATAAAGTCTATTCTCAGCAGCTGATGTAAAGAGTCAAAGCATTATGGTTGTATCAAGTTACCGGCTAGCTTCAACGCCGTGGAGTTAAATAAAAGCGAAACTAATATTTGTAGTATGTAGCACAGTTTAGCGGGTTTACGTATAGCAGTTCATCCACGTGTAGCCTAAAGGCGTTACATAACAGGTGAGAGGCTAACCACTGAGGGAAAGCTCAATCCGAAGCAACGTTACGATCCCATTTAGCCACATTCTCAGTTTTTAGCAGCCTGCATGATTTGAAATCCTCCATAAATGGTTCCGTAAAAAGAGGCTTTCGGCCTCTTTTTACAGTGCAACAACGAGAAAAGATATCCCTGATGTGCTTAAACCAAACAAACAAACGCGGGAGAAGTGAAAGGTGCTCCAGCTGACAAGACAGCTGATGCTAACGATGCTAGTTAGCCATTTTGTTTACAAGACAATAGCAACCTGGTGGTGAGAATAAGAATATATTTGTCGTTCATTAAGCAAATTCGCTTTCTTAAAATAGCGCATACCTGTTCATGCATCCAGATAAACCTCTCACGCCAAGCACGGATTTGCAACGACGCCTCGAAACGCTTATATTTGACATAAAAACAGGTACCTAAAATTTCCCACATACCTTGTATGCATCCTCCCACTTACAACGCCCTCTTGTGTCGCGTGCGCGGTAAAGCTTAGACTTAGAGAGACTTGGAGCTTTTTATTGTCATTGTGCGGTTTCTTGCACAGCGAAATTGGGTAGCTGGACCACAAAGGTGCAAAAGTAAAGAAAAGAAAACAATATACAACCAGTGGAAAACATAAAAAACAATATATATGTATACATATAGCACAGACAGCTCACCTCCAATTGGCTCTTGGTAAGTTGTGTTAGCAATATTTAACTAGGCTGGAGACTAGGTTGTCTGTCCGTATATTATCATAACTTTACCTCGAATCATGATACCGTGTTGACGACAAAACGTACAGACCTTCAACCATTGCTATCTCTCCCTGGTGGTCTAGTGGTTAGGATTCGGCGCTCTCACCGCCGCGGCCCGGGTTCGATTCCCGGTCAGGGAACAGATACTTTTCGTTTTCTCTAAAGAAAACTTAACGTTCCAGTATAATTTGTTTCGTGTATTGGTTACACAGATAATGTAATCTTTCTTTATAATATACATGGAAAGGGGATCCTTCTCTTGTTAGAGCAAAAATACTTTCACAGACGTCTCTAATGCCTGTAATTGCACGAGATGTACATTTTATTTTGCCACCCACTAGAAACTGTGCCACTAGGTGGCGACACTTCACAATAAATGGCACAAGTCTTCAAAAGTAGGAAAATGGCAGCTATATGGTATCATATTATAAAAATTCTTACAGACTAAAACAATGTCTTCCCTAAGGTTTAATTTGTCTTCATTTTACATCAAAGTCACTATCAATGTTCAAGGTGTCTTCAACCTATATTAATTTCTCAGACATATTGGTATTTGATTCAACGTACATTTGGTTTTAAACTTAATTGCTTTGTTTCCTGCCATTCCCACAATAAAGCTTTTGCCAAGTTAAACCCAACCTGTCTGAGTTATTAGTGAGCAATGAGACAGAGATAACGTTTGCTTGTAGTCCCAGAGAGCCCTCTAAGGTGGGACCCCAGCGAGAAGGCCCTCATGATTGGACGGCCTGTGAGTTGACCAGTTCCTGCCTGGCTGTGTATCTTGGCAGTTATTTTGACAGGCGCTATCATTGTGAGAGACGAGATAAGTTGTCTTAGGGATCGCCATGGCGCCTGTGTGTCCCTCCTCCGGCCTGTTCAGCCTCTCATCAACCCACTCATCTACTTCCACCCCCTCCTCTTCTCAGAAGCAAAGGATTGTGGGGGGTGGAGGGGAGCAGGATTTGTGTTGGCAGGGACCCTGTGGCTCTGGGTATCATCGTCCCCTTGCAGGGCCATCAAAAGCTTCTTGTGACTCAGATATAGTACAGCTCAAAATATTGCCCACCATCTGCGTATACACTGTCTATGAATGAGGCTTTCTGATTGGAATCTTTCTCTTAATTTTCCTACTTTTTAAATGATGGATTAACATCTATGTCTCTTGTTTTCTCTCTTTTTCTTTCCTGATGTCGAATCAAAAGAGAGAAAGGAAGCAAAATGGAAGAAGACTCACAAGCATACTGTCAGAATTTTAAGCACTAAAAAAGCCAAGGATGTCCAGAAGTAAACTTTTGACTCTTTACAGAGTAATGTTTTCAAGATGTGCTTCACAGACAGAGCTATAATACAAGTCTAATTCTGTCCATACAGTCATATAAGATCTGTACAGTAGACAGGTAGTTTCATTTCAGCCTCTGATATTAGAATTTTTACGGTACTCTTACATCAGAGTCAGCAAACAGCTTGGTATTATTACAGTGTGTGCTTTCTTAAAGTTAAAATTACTTTAAAGTTACACACACATACATACAAAAATACACAATCTCTGAGGATGGGCACATTGTTAGGGCATGGTATATGTTAAGGTTCATGTGTGTGGGGTTAAAATGAAACAGATTTGTTGTGCACTGTTTTACAAAGTCAGAGAAAACAAAGATAATATCTTGCTTCTATCTTTTCAAACAGTTGTAGGCACAAAGGTCGGAACCAGCGCAGGCCTTGGAGCGATTTTGAATCATTTTGCTTGGACGTCACACTTCTAGCTTAGACTACAGCCGCTGATAATGTCAAGTACGGCATAGCATCAAGAAGACACAAAACCTAAACACTGGGAAAAGGATATGTCACACAAATGATAACTGATGGAGATGTGTGTGGCGTGTAATATAATGATCTTAAGTGTGTAAAAAAAATGTGAATTTTTATCTTGAAGTTTATGGGAAGATGTAAGAATGCTGACATTGTTGTACCATAAACCAATTAGCTGTTAGTTAGGAAGCTAAAAAAAAAATGCTGTGTAAGTATAATTTAGGGTCCCCTATACAAGCAGCTAACAGCTTTGACAGATTTACATGAGGCTGACACAAAAAATGCTCAGAATGAGGAAGATATCATGACTTTTCTTTCAAGAGTCTGCTGAAACAAAGCTCATGAATGTGACAGTTTTTGCTTTATTCAAAAATTTGAGTTAGCTATTTCAAAACTTTCAGTTACTGACTTAGTATCCAGTTACAGCTGAAGAAGTTACAAATTTAAGATCCATATCTAAAAAATGTAACTTAGTTTCTACTGAGTAAGTTTAAATTTTGGAATGTGCAACTGAAAAATTTGCATTATTAAATTCTAATTTCAAGGTATGCAACCTGAAATTTCAACATAAAATGTCAGGATGTGTAACTCTAAATTTTGAGTTATTTCGAGGTACATAACTTGAAATTCTGACTTCTTGGCTGAGTATCTTGGAATTTCCTGTTACGTCTAAGTCTAAATTTAGAGATATGTAATTTAAAAATTTTTGAGTTATTATATTGCAATTTTTAAATATATTTTATGTAGATTAATTAATATTTTGTCCCATTATCTGCTAAGTTTAAAAGTTACCTAGCCAAATTATTACTGAAGCTAATGTTTGCCAGACCTGTTAGCAGTGAGGATGTTGATTTAAAGGCAAGCAAACAGTAGCAAACACATGTTACCAACAGCCTAGTGGTTAAAAAAGTACTAAAGCCACCTTTTAAATGAAATTATTCTGTTTGTAATTGTAATTATGAAGCTAGTACCTATGTGGCTTGTCAGCTTAGCTTAGCATAATTACTCATTCTTCCAGCTAGCTATACAAGCTCAGGTTTAAGCACAGCAGGATACACAGACAAACTGCTTATTTTACAATTAGTCTTTAAGATAATTTAAGTTTTACTGCAACAATTAATAGACTTTAGCAGATACTTTTGTATTTTGACTTGGTTATCTCTAGGAAGTGGTAACACATTGGTAATGCATTTATAATCAATGGTACAAGCCAGTGTTAGGCGGGGTAATCTATAGACTGATAGAGCTGAAATATTATAATTAAAATAATAATGATAACATTGTATGAGTCATTGCAAGTTGTTTAGATGTAATTGAGGCACTCACCACTCCTTTGGTGGTCTAGGACAGTCCAGAGTGATTGAAAGACCACCTATAGGCTACTATGAGGTTAATGACCCCTCACACAGACAAACACACACATGCAGCCTCTGCTTGCACACATACTAGCCACCAACAAAGTCCAGTAAGCAAAGACAAAGAGGAGAATGCGGGTGATGGAGATATGGCTTAAAACCGCACTATACTGTATACCATCCAGTGCCACTACACCTACTGTCAATCTGCCAAGTCAGCTGAGGCTCTGCAGCCATGACCTTCGACCCGGGAACTGAACAGCAGGGGAAAGGTTATCAAAGCTGGGGTCTTGGTTCTTAAAGCTAGCCATCCAGACAGCACAGGAGCTACACCTTTAATACGGTGCAGACAGTGCCTGAAACTTTAAGGAAAGATGGGAGCAAAACAGAATATTACCCCTTCCAGTCACACATACATACACACTCTCTCTATCATCAGAGTTCTCGATCATGTGACCGTGGCAGGGGAGCAAACAGTGCATGGTTGTTTACTCTGCTTATCAGTGGTGTTGTAACAACTAGAGGAACACACAGGTTGACCTCAGCACTTGCGCACACACGCAAACAAATGCAAGGAACCTTACCTTGGGCAAATGAAAAAACAAACAAAAAAAGCTCTGAAAACTGAAATTGTGAATTTTACAAATTATTTAGGATTTTTAATAACCTTCCTTGACATACTGTTAGTTGTGGGAGCAGCTGTCTGTGTTCTAACACATAGTAAAACCACAATAATGAGCAGAGATCATGGACTATTAGCTAGCATTACTAATAAATCTCCTTAACTCTCCTCTGATCTCATCTGCCATAAAAAGAGGCTCGTCCTGCACAGTAACGATCAGTATCTGGAAGAAAAATTGCTGTCTCTGCTCAGCTTATAGGTATAAAACTATGAGCCCCAGTAAACACCGGCCAATAAATAACAGCTATAAATTCCTATATGAGTTATGACCAAGTCTGCCCATTTGTGACTGTGCGATAAGTCAAGTTTTCATGTACGGCAAAGGTAATATTCCTTTGAGAGGCAAAAAAAGATATAAGGTAACATGAGCTATGCGTAGCCTTTTGATGTGTGTGTTCTCCTGTGTGTGTATGTCATACATGCACTCCCACTCTCACACTCAGACTCTGGTTAGTCCGAGCCAGCGCCACATCAGTCCATCATCGCAGATATGGCCTGTGGTTAGATAGCAGGTCTGGCGGCGCACAAGACATTTTGTCCACTCTGTCATGTTTACTTATAATGATAAGCTTTGATGGATTTCTCAAAAACTATAGACGCCTCGACGCACATGCACAAACCGTCTAATTCACACATGCAGGCCTGAGAACGCGCTGACCAAAAAGTAAAAGCTGCATTTGACAAGTCACTCTCAAGGCATCAGTGTAAAACTCCAAGCATTAATGAGAAAAGCAAATAAAAAAATACTTTGTAGGCAACAAAAACAAGACAAACACAGTGAATCATAAAGATTGCAAAAACTTTGTAATTGCTCTCTTTTTCACATCAGTCTGGGAATAAAAAGATTTGCTTGAATAGCTAACGAATAAGTGTTTTTTAAATGATTTAACACTGAGGAGACAGTTAAAGTTTTGTGGGCATAAGGCCATCAAGCTGTCAAATGGAGGGAGTAGATGTGTTTAGAGAAGGATTCCTGGGGTAACTTTTTTTTAAAGATGTAAATTTTATACAGAGAGCAAGTCTAAGAATAGTCAGACAGGAGATTTTTAAACTGAAGGAGTAGTTTTGCCAAAATTATACCATAAATTCTGATTAATTTCCCATCAAATAGAGTCTTTGCACTCTGTGATCTGTTGGTCAGCCTGTACAGTGTTTCCACTGGGTTAGTTTACTTTAGCCTGGCATGTAGCCAGCCCACAGACCGGCCCAGTGCAACTGTGCTGGACCAGTTAAAAAGGCTAATGAGGCCTGCGCTTATCATGTCACCCAAAGGCCAGAGAGGTTTGCAGTGGAGAGAGTGCAGGTGGTGATAACTTGCCATACAAATACTTCATACATACAGTGTACTGTAAAAACCTTTTGTGCTACCAAAAGCTTCCCACAGAGGTTTTAAGCGGTCAACCTTTTCTGGAGTCTTTAAGTAAATTTTTCTCAGGATAGATAAAACTAATTATGGGGGAAAAAAACAAACAAACATGTCTAACAGCTGAATCACTTCACAAAATATGGCCACTTCATTAGGTACAACTGTTTAAACGCATATATTTAGCTAGCAACTTGCTAGATTTCGATTTGAAGCTCAAACTGAGCATCAGAATGGGATAGAAAGATGAATTTAATAATTTTGAACTCGGCATGGTTGTTGGTGGATCGACTGTGATTTTCTCCACAAAAACATCTCAGAGGGTTTACAGAATATGCAGATGAGCTTCTCTGAACGCACAACAAAGTGAATATTGAAGAAAAGGGGCTACAACAGCAGAAGACCACATAAGGTGCCACAGAGCCATATTAGTAATTGTCTCTTCATATCATGAAATACATCAAAATTTCATGTATGGGTCAGTTGCAGTGGGCCGTGGTCTTGTTATTTATGTATGCGCCAAACTAAATCAGCTCCTTAGGACAGACTGCTTAATTATCTGAGTCTTGTGGCAAAGCTTATCAAACATGGGCTCCATTAAGAACTTACTGCCGATTTGAAATAAAGTTTGCTAACTCCTAAAACGAAGGGAAAAGCTATTAACACATATTAATGGATAACCAGGGATGCAGTTTTCCAAAGCTTGACAGTCTGAATCTATGAAGAGCAAACTTTTCAATAAAACTGAACATTTGCTGGGCTGAAAATCCTCACAAGTGCACGAGAGCTGCAGGAGTGGAGTGGTGGTTGTCCACTCTGCAGCATTAGTGCACAAAACTTTGGAACATGGCACAGTCATAGAAGCCAGCTTAGCTTTATCTGGAGGCTAATCATAAATGTGAAAGTAGTATCTTCAGTTGTTTGAACAAGTGCTTTAGGTTTAAGTTCAAACTGAGCACTCTCTTTTTTTCTTTCTTTCTTTCAGTTGCAAATAGTTTTTCTTCTTTTGAAGAAAAAGGAGCAGATGATAATATCTTTTTTTGAGGAAGCCAGAGGCACAGAAAACGCAGATAGAAGGAAATAAAAGAGCCCATAAGCAAGTTTGGGCTACAAATATCAAGCATTGAGTCAAGACAGAGAAACTGAAAAGACCCTGACTTGTACAACGGCGGGCACTGATCCAAAGCAGACCTCTAACTTATAAGCAGTTCAAGAAACACAAGCTGAAGAGTTTGGAGTGACCCTCGCCATTGTCTAAAAATATCCCAGAACTTGAAGTGATCTGCAAGGAAAAGGATGAAAATAGCCAAAAATTGTCTGGGAGTAGTGGTGGTGTTTTCCTGTTAATAATTGCCCACAGCAGCATTCACTGCTCTTGCACACCTACTTGGTGTTTTAGCGCAAGCGTGTGTGCAACCACATCTCCAGGCTGTGCTACAATGGCTATATATAGCTGATGCTAGTTCAGGGTTCACCACTTGCATCTTGCCCAGTGACAGCTAGGATAGGTTCCAGCTCCCTCTACGACCCTGAATTGGATAAGCAGAACTCAGACAAAGGCACACTGCACCACTTGTTAACGAGGGACAGAGATGTTAATTGGGGGAAAAATGATAACACAAATATCCTCAAAAGTTAAAGACTAGATCCGATTTCGTCAGTGATTTCTGCTGGAAGATAGCTAAACTTTTAAACCCTCCAAATTACATCAAACTATATTAATAGCATGCTTTACGATATGATGAAAAAAATTACTATAACCATAAAAAAACGACTTGCACTGAATACACAGTCCAGGTTATATTATCTTATTCTTTTCCTAATGCATCATTTCATTTTACAGTAAGAGTGCACCCTAAGTTCACCACTTTTCTCCCCCCCCCCCCCCCCCCTTTTTTTTTCTAACCCTACTCTCTCTCTAGTCTTACTGTACAGTTATTTACAAGGGCACGCAGGCCATTGGTGAGATTTAGGGAGTAGGTGTCCGACAAAGAGAGTGAGAGAAAATGACAGCAAGGGGTGGAGGAGAAGAAATAAGCAGGCGAGAAACAACGCTTTCCTTCTTCTTAGTTCTTCTGATTCTACATCTCACCCCTCCTCTCACACTGTCAAGGCCATTCTTTTCTTCCTCCTACTTTACTCGGCCAAGAAGAGGTCAGAGAATAGGAGAGAGAGACACACACACACACACACACACAAACATATGCACACATCCAGGACTGACCGACCGCAACCATTACAAATCTTCCCGGCCTTATCGAGGACAACACACTGATAAGTATGTCTCCACTCCCCATCCGACAGATCCATCTCCGAAAACATCTGTGACACCCCGTAGGAAAATGTGGAAGTATATACACGTAAATGTGCGTAATGGCAGATTGATGATTCAACCGAATCCCGTCGCTCATTAATGAGTCAAATCAGAGCTGAGCAGAGGTACAGCCGTGGTTTTGGGTGAGCAAGGTTCAGATGACTTGCGATGTGTGGGCGTGTGTGTGAATATGTGTTTTTGCGCATGTTGTGGGAGTGCTGCACCTGCAACTAATGATGTGAAACTTGCCATCCAGGCTGCACTAACTCTCCACACTTTAAACTCACACCTGTGGACCTGCAACACAAACACACACATATTCTCACTCTTTTTCTCTTTTTCTCTTTAGCTCTTCTGAAGATTTGGCAAGACAATAACCATCTCAGTACTCTGGGCTAAGTGCCTCCTTAACCTAATCAGAGGAAATTAATTTCTTGATTTTTTTTTCTTTCTTTTTTTGCATCCCCGTCTCCAGTGAATTCATGTCTACTGGACTAAGACCAACCCCGACAGGAGAATCTGTCAAATGCAGTGCAGCTGCAGGCCTGGTGTCTTTTCTGGAGATGCATGAGCCGACAGATGTCACAAAAAGTAACCTCAGCTTCATCATGAACTTAAATGGCAGCTTGTATCTGCATATACAGCTTTATCAGCCTGAGAGGGTGTTTGGGGAACTGTTTTCTTAAGAGTGAGCTTGAAAACATGCATAAAGCAAATCTGTTCTACTTGCACACTTTATTTTGTCCACTGTCAATCAGATCCTTTGGTTTATTTTAAAGAAGCTCTAAAAAGGGTTGCAGAGTGACATTGCCAGGAGTTTAGAAACACTCCTCTCATGGGTAAGCCCATATAAAGATCTAAACCATGCTCCACACTACATTGTGAAGAATAAATAGTCCTATGTGACTGTTTTTACAGTAGTGGTGTAAAAACTCTCCTCAGGTTCCTAAACATGCCACAATTCATAAAAAGTGTGCATGTGTGTGCTTTCGCGAAATACCCGTACATCCTCACCTCCGTGTGTTTTTGTGGCGGACGTGCGGGGCCACTGGGTCGAGGTGGGCTGGGTCCGTGGTTCCCACAGGCTGTGTGGAGGCTGCCTCTGCCGCGCTATCAGCCTCCGTCTCCGGCCCCCCAGCACCAGCGGGCCCCCTGACGTCAGCCCTGACCTGATAACGGAGTCCACAGCTAGCAGTACAGAGTTGTAGGGAGGGGGGGGTGCTGAAGCTGGAGATGGAGGGATGAGCGGCAAGGAGGGGAGGGAATGGGGTTACACTAACAGAGCCAGCGGTGGATAAGCCCCTCAGACAGATAAGACGGAGCAGAGTGTGGAGCCTCTTTTGTTTTCCAGTGCGCCTCCTGTCTGGTGGCATCTCCCTTCTCCTCTCCAACATTCCCGCTCTCTTTCTCCATCTATTTTCAACATTTTTTCTTCCTTCTCAGCCTTACCCAATTTGTTAAACCTTTCTCCTCCTCCTCCACCACTGCCACCCCTCCTCTCTTTGTCCAAACAGAAATATTCCTGCTGTTATCAGGCAATATGCACTATGACAGCCTCTGGATTGAGGGACCTTTTTTCCCTCTTGCTTCCTCATTGTGTTTTTATTTTCTCTTACAGTGTTTCCAGAGATTGGGTGGAGGGAGGTGGTTGGGGGACGCCTGCCTTTGACTGACAGGCGCAGCCAGTTTTTAGGCACTGATAAAGACTTCGCCCGCTTATGTTGTGAATATTTCTCCTCTTGTTTTGATCTCAAGCCTCTTTCAGTGCCATTTTGCCCACACCTTACACCTCTTTAGCCATCTCTCCATGAACTCTGCACGAACCCTTCATCAACACCAAAACAACGCCATTGTTTTGATGATGTCGCTTCACCTTTACCTAACCTTCTTCTTGCCCCTATCTTGCCCCTTGCATTCAAACAAACAGGTTTTCCCTCTCCCTGCAACATCACACTGCAACTAAGCCCCACGTATGAGTGTATTAAACATTGTGTGTGTGCGTGTGTGTTCCCTATTTGCTCTTTAGGCCTTTGCTAGCCAGCGGACTTTGGCCACTGCTTATCACAGGGAGAGGTCCTGGGATCCCTTGGTCTTCACTGCTAAAAATACACTTGCTAATGCTTGCATGCACACTCTCAGTGACACAGGGCACCCCACTATGTTTTTTGTGATGGCTAACAGAAGTTAACTGTCTGTTTTGGATGCGATTGCTTACAGAATTGATCTATAGCTTCAACAGCAGGCTATAACCCCAAGGAGCAGAATTTCAAGTACGTGCATAAGCATCAGAGCAACGATCAAACCTCTGCTGGTGAAGTAGTTTTACAAACAGTGGAAGTCATTGGGACAAAAGAGCGTTTTGATAATTGAATTCTTATCATGCATAATTGAGTGTTGTGCGACGTGTTTGCGCTGCTCTTCAAGCTACGTGAATCAAGAGTCCAATTCAGCACTCGAGTCTGTCACACATATGAGAACCTGCGAGGAGTTAATAATTTATTCCAAAACACACTCCTCATAGATGGTGCGAGAATGTGCATGTGTGTGTGTGTGTGTGTGTGTGTGTGTGTGTGTGTGAGAGAGAGAGAAACGACTGCGTTGCTGAAGCCCAGGTGTCCCGCTGGGAAAACTTGTGTCTCCCCAGAGTGACTCTCTGACCTTACCTGTGCAAACACACTTAATCCACAAGAACAACACAGACACCTTAGATTAACACTTGAACGCACACACTTGGACATTTACACACTTACAAGAATGACTGCACAAGGAAATTGCACTCGTTCATAAAAATAAGCAGTAAATATGAAAGAAAAATGTTGACTGAGCGTTTGTGTGTGTTTTTATCACATCAAAGCTTAACATACTAAAGAAATGAAACATTTTCACTAAAACTGTGATTTGCATGTGGCATTAGACACATATGTGTGAGTTTATTCTACTGGAGGCATCAGTAAAAACACCACAAATATTCCAAAAATCCAGTTTTGATCTTTCAGTGTGACATTGAATCAATCTGAATATGTTTTACTGCCAAGTTTACACTGCCAAGTAGTGCAAGGGATTTGCTTTACAATGCACATGACAATGACCATAACGGAAAGTAGAAACAAAAGCAAGCGATGTGACAATACCCAGATATGAATTTGAATAATACACAAAAACGCAAAACATGAAAAACATTTGAATTACGCAAATATCATAAAAAATGTTCTGTTTGCAGATGATGAGCTGTGGGAGGAGGTGGAAGACGTTGGAGAGAGCGGAGCTTTCATGTCAGTTTGGTTGTTTGGTTTGGAGGATTCTGCAGTTACAAAAATTCATAGCCATACCCATAAATAATCGGCAAAAGAAAGAAAGAAGGATAATGCCTCCCACATTTTCTGTCCAAACAAAAACGCCGCTGGTGAGGATGAGTCCCGATCACAATTAATTACAGGCTACACTGCATTCAAAAAGCCAACGCTGGGAAAAAAAATTTCTGAATTGTTTTCTTCCTGGAGACACTTGTTAAATTTAAACTTTGGAGGCGACATGAGGGTTTCTCAAGTGACAGCAAAGGTAGACCTAAACCTCTATTGATCTGCGCTGTCATCATTATTGTTATCTCATTACTGTGCATCAGATAAAACAAGACAAACAGCTGACGTCTTCAGGAGCAGATGCTGAACAGATGAAAGCCCTTCTGACAAACAAAAAGAAGAAGACGTTTTTTGCTAACCAAAATGTCCATGAGGAATACCGAGAATTTGAGCTGAGTGACGTCTCTGTGTGCGTTTCACTGGCCTCATATCGTTCCTCCTCCTGTGTTTTCCTGCCTTTCCATTTGAAGTGTTCTTCCTGGAGCCAGAAGTCTACCATACCCTCGGTGTGTGTGTCTGTGTGTGTGTGCGTGTTTGTGTGTGTGAGGAAGAAGGGCCAAAATAAGTCACCGACCCCCGAATGATTGAGTCGTGGCCCCAGCCAAGACGGGGACACTTTTCCTGGTGCCTGGTTCAGACACACACACACACACACACACACACACACACACACACACACACACACACACACACACACACACACACCTTCCTCAGCAACAGTCTGCTGCTGTCCAACACATACCAGCATCTCTATCTAGTCCCTCACCCAACACCTCTTCATTCATACACACTGACAGCGAACACACACTGGGAAACACACGGTTGCACAGAATCATTGTTATAAACACACACACGCACAGTTTACACGAGCTCTGGCCTCTGTCACTGTCAGTGCTTCAGCTTGGCATATGCAAACACACCAATCAAAACACACACTGTACTCTCCAATAACAGCAGAAAAAGAATGAACGCCACTTTTTCGGTATTTTTCTAAACTTTTTACCTCACATTTTGCCTGATTATGCTGCGGCTGGAAGCAGCTTTAAAGAAGAACGACACCAACATATTTTTTGGGGGTTTTTTTTCCCGCCAACCAACCGTCAGAAATTTTCCACTTTCTTCTTCTCCTGCTCGAAACACGCGAACGGAGAAATTTCGCGTCACAAAACGAACTTCCACGCTGTGACTGGAGCTGTAAAACTCGAAGCGTCTCTTTCATGAATCGACTTTGCCGCTACTTTATGCTTTCTCAGGTTAACAGACCCACGCCCAGATATTATTAGCCAGCAATTGGTGGCTCTGTTATCAGCCTATGGTTACACATTGATGACAGTTGCCCGTTTCCACTCAGGCAATATTGCACTGTTTGCCTTGACTTTGTTCAAGAAAAAGGGGGGGGGAATCGATACTAAAGTACGAAGGTTAGAGGTTATTATTCATGCTTTATGCACAGACTGATTGTGTTCTCATGAATATTAATAGGGTATTTTCAATTCATTACAGCGGGGCCAATTAATTCTAAGAATAAGCACTGATTTGCATACCAAACAGATAGTTTTATTGGTTCATTCATCATGAATTATTATGAATAACCACAGTTAATAATTGCTTAAACTACACATCATACAGCAGAATCCCTGGTCTCTTCAAACACACACACACACACACACACACACACACACACACACACACACTGTAGAAGTACATAATTCAGTGAGGGGATGTCAGTGGGAAGTGGCTGCACAATGAAATGGCCTCGTGTGTTTAGGTTTACTGGTGTTGATGACAGGTATAAATCTGTCCTGGAGAGGACAACAGCCGCCGGACACTTCCGACTAAAGTAGCGCAATTCTTCATTTTGTCAAAACAAAAATAATAATAATATGAAAACACACAACAAAAGAAAAATCATTTCTGGCTGTGGAGAAGTGCTGTGACGAAAACACGAATGAATAAATGGCCCGTGGGACCCCTGCAGGTCACAGCTCATTTATTTACAGGCAATATCCCTCCGCATCTAAGTACATCTATGCGTCCTCCAACAGGTTATAGCCTGATGCATGTGCACTTTTAACTGTCGTAAATAACGGATATTAACCTTAAAAAAAAGACGCTTCGAATTACCAGAAAGAAAGTTGCTAATCGTAATTATAACACATTATTAGAACAATAACACCAATATCTCTGCCTCCAGTTTTATTTTATTTTATTTTATTTTATTGTATAGAGAGCGAGAGAGAGAAATTATCAGATGTAAAAAATATTTAATAATAGCCTATAAAATATATAAGTCAAAGCACACAGAATAATTACAGAACAAAAAAGAAGACTAAAATCGAGAATTGAAATCTGATAGATTTAAAAAACATTAAAAAAAAAAAGAAACACAAAGTTTAGATCTTTAGATTCCCGATTCTTCATTTCAGATAAGCGAAAAATAAATAATAAAACAGCAATTAAAAAAATCGGCGTTCAATGAGTTCAGCCAGGTTTTAATTTAATAAAAAAAAGTATTTGGATATTTTGTGCTAGCGCTAAAAATGATTTTATAGCGATGTTTTAAAATAGATAAGGACAGAAAAAGAAACCGCTAGACTCCAATAAGATCCACGTGAAGCAGCGAGTCTCCAATTCCCTTGGAGACTTGAAAGTCTTTATTTATATTTATGTTTTTATTACATTAAAATGCAACATTTAAAAACAGCAACATTTAAAAAAAAAAAATCACCTCTAAACAAAAGATAATAGGTCAGAAAGAAAATAGACCCCCCCAAAAAGTGCTCGGCCTTCGCCAAATCCATGTGATAGGCCTATCTGGAATCCATGAAATAAATACTGTGCAGTTTTGGAAACGTCATTAGAAAAAATGTTTGGATTTGTTTTTGGCAAAAAGAGAGAGAGAGAGAGAGAGAGAAAGAGAGAGAGAGAGAGATAGATAATGACAGCTGGATCTTGATCACAGGGTCTGTCACTCCTCCTCCTCTCTTGTGTGTTCACTAATGCGTTTATTTTCACTTCTCTGAGTGTTGCGCTGTTTTGCTTGACTTGATCAGATCTGAACAAGTAGCCTGACTTAAGCCAGCTTCGCGAGCTGCTTTAAACCAGATGTTTTGCGGTAACACGCAGTAGTTCCGTGCGTAACCGCATCCACACAGCCTTCATACCTTCTACCGACGCGGATGTCCAGCTTCAAGGTGAGGATATGTACCAGGGCATAATGACAAGCAACCACGGACCCTCTTCATACGAGGCCGGATTTCTTCATAACGGCTCGGCGGGCACCTCTCCGGTTTATGTCCCCACCACCCGGGTCGTCACACCCATGATTCCTGCGCTTCCTTACCTTCAGGCGCCCGGTGCGTCGCAGCAGAGCAGCCCGGCGTCGAGCCACTCTGCGTGGGCACAGCCGGGGGCAGACTCGGTGCCCTCATACAACCACTCCCCGGTGTCTCCGCGCTTCACTTTCTCCACCAGCCCGCCTCTGTCCTCCGGGGTGGCCACGGCCCGGGAGACGGCAGTTTCTTACACAAGTCCGCTGAACATCTCCGCTAACGGTAGGGATCACTACAGCGCTCGCGGTCTGAGCGGGTCGTATCACAGCCCTTATTCGGCCTACATGAGCCCTAACGTGGGCGGAACGTGGCCGGCGTCCCCCTTTGACAGTCCGGTTCTCCACGGTCTCCAAACTGGCGCTCCTCCTGGGACAACAAGACACCCCAACATAGGTGAGGAAATAAAATACACCTTTACACAAATACAGTGTTTCAGTATTTTAAGAAGGAAAAACGCACAAATGAAATGGATTACAAAAGGGAGAACACAATTATTTTTTTAATTTAGAGATTAAAAGTTGGAATTAATAAGAGTTAATCGGCGAAACTAAAAAATATAAAAACGTGCATTAATTATTAATGGTCAATATCAATTTTGGCTCCATTTTGTTACTTTTACGCGGTTGTAAAGAGGCAGATTGTGATTTTAAAGAAAGGGTAACTGAATTTTAAAACATTAACACCATGAACAAGAATATATGTTTTTACTCATATTTACACATTTAACGTACAATTTCTGATAGTTTATAAAGATATAAAATTATATAGACTTCGGGAAAATCTTCTAAAAGTTCACGTTTTTACATTTATGCTGATCACAAATGAACATTTTCACACAACCTAAATTGAGATGCATTTGAGTGCAAATCCACACAGTTTTATATCTATAATAATTCAACAAAATTAATAATACGTTTTATAAGCCGTTTTAAATGTGTGGCACACATCTCTAAATCCCTATATATATCTATACCTAACTATATATGTATGTATGTATGTATGTATGTATGTATGTATGTATGTATGTATCTATCTATCTATCTATCTATCTATACACACACACACACACACACACATATATATATATATATATATGAACACTCATCAGGCTCAATCCAAACACCCAAAGTTAGACTTACAATAGTTAAACGTAAACAACATACAGGAAACATGCTATCTATTAGTTATGAATGAATCTGAGCAATATTATTGGTAAGATTGAAATTAGTATTTAACACAAGTGGAGTTGATAACACCATTTGCGGTTTATGAGCTGTGTTTGACTGTGGCCTTTTGGATCAGGACAGATTTTACTTGCTGGGAATCTCATCCATGCGTCACATATCATCAATCATTTATTAAAGAAGTCTTTCACGATTCTTATATATATATATATATATATATATATATATATATCTATCTATATATATATATATATATATATATATATATATATATATATATATATATATACATACATATATATATAATTTAATTATTATTTAAAAAGACATGTTAGAAGTCACTTTAAGGTGAACAGATTAATCTAATATCTGACCTTTATGTACTGGATGTGATTTTGGCCTGTAGCTGCAGCCTGCAGTGTACTCTGAACCATGGATGACGGAGATTTCACAACACATTCATTTTGCTTAGGCTGTCAGATTTTGTGTGGCTCACGTTTTGCATAGTCTGCATCACCAATAAGCACTGTGTTTGTTTAAACTGTCTTCCCCCCCTACATCTAAAGTTTCTGAACTTATGCAGAACGATGGTGGGCAACATCTTTTAATTCAAACGTGCACAACTGGCCACTTTTCCAGTTCAGTATCCTCAGAAGTAACCAGTCGTTATCGTTCATTCTTCACCACATCAGTTATTATTCACAGCTGATTAACAGCTCATTACTTCCTCATTTCTAAATATCATGTACAGTTTCCATCTGCCACATCCCCCCTCCCCACCCCCCGACCCTCAACAGTTTCATGGAGAAAAAAAAAGCATCTCTCAAATTATCTCTAAAAAAGAGAGATAACAGCATTGATCCAAACGGAGCTCTTCATCTTATTACAATCACACTCGTCACAAAGACCCCTGTGTTCACTCTGATTTGGTTTACAAGCGTAACAGTAACACCTCACTGTTGTGCAATCTCAATAAATTCAATCAAGTCTCTGTGTTTAATTAAGAGGCTTTCAGCCGGGTGCCGAAAGCACATTGTTCTGGGGAAAGGGAAACTCCCTCATTTGTTCCGTAAAGATGGAAAAGAGGAAATAAAATCTAATCAGAATTCATTCATTAATCAACGCACAGAAATGCTCAGTGACATTTAGCTTGAATGGATGTGAGGGCACTAAACTAAAATCAGTTTTGATCTTCAAATGGAACAACTAAATTCACTTTAGTTTTGTCTTTTGAGCAAAGCTATCATGGTCGTGTTAAAATTGCAAACCATAAATATATTGATTGTAGAAAACAACAATATTGGCATTTATTAAGTGTGGGATACAATGCATGGATGTATTTATGCTTAAATTGAACAATCCTTTGCTCAAGTTTAATTAGATTGAGGGGGGGGGGGGGATAACTTTTCAACTAAAGGACAGCATAATTCATCGATATTTCAGATTCTAATATCTATGTTATGACTCTGATAAATTCCTGGAAGTCATGAAAGCAGTTTAGGTGGAATTTGTATGAACAACATGGAAAAAAATACAAAAATTCTATTAAAGTAAAATCTAACAAAGTACCCCTAAAATCAGGTTAAATTGTAATAATTAATATGCGTTAATAAAATATTAATATAATAAAATGTATTTTACTAGGTAAAGCAAGAACAGCAAGGTAAAAAAAAGAACAAATTGAAGGCTTAAATAAGGTATCAAAAATAAACCCTGAAAGAGGTGATATTTTAATACAAATATTTTATTATTATGCATTCAGGCATGTTTAGTCTTTTCATTCTTTCACTCATGGGGCCAATTAAACAGTGTTCAGAATCAGAATCAGAATCAGAATCAGAATCAGAATACTTTATTGATCCCTGGGGGAAATTATTTGGGAAATTATTATTGTTGTTGGATAATGTGTAACAATGTGTCCTATTTCGCATGCTGGCCCCCCTTTTTTACATTAAAAAAAAATCTTTTTAAAAAAACTTTAAAATCAGAATTTAAATCAGAAAACTTGAGTGGAATACTTAGTACAGTATGTACCCTAAAATTTTGCCATTGCTGAAAATTGAACTGTTAATTTACAGCAGTACATTATTATAATTATTATTGTTTCTTATAGTAGCTAATCACGCTGTGTTGGCCAGCATGTTGAGTTAAATCACTTTTCTTAATTGAAGTTTCATTGAAATTTCAGAAAGATTTATGACTTAAATGATAATCTGATTAATTAATCTGGTTATGTTTCCCAAAATGCAAAAGTGTAAAATCCCAAGAAAATACTCAGAAAATACTCATTCTATTAAAGTTAAATCTTTTAATGTTAAAAATAAGTTTACAGATACAATCATTATCTTGCTGACTTTAGCCTTTTCCTTGTAACAGCTGACACCATGTACACTCTGTATTTCTATTTCCACTCCTGGCCTCCTAAAGCATTTGTGTCTGGGTTTTTTAACCGCACTATGATAAACGCTGACATATAAACAGTGGGCATGAAAACTTCCATTTAGATATTTCTTTTGTGTATTGTCTCATGTTGCTGCGTTGTGTTGGCTACAATTGCTGCCTCGCTCAAGGTTAGCTCGCCCTGTCGTGTCTGTTTGGCTCTCAGCCTTGAGGAGGCCTGCATGTGTGCAACTGCCTGTCCGCTTGCACAGCGCGGCGAGGGAGGAACACATGTGGGCCAGATTTACGCTATCTGAAGAAGAGCAATTATGCACAGCGAAGTGTGTGTGATTAAAACACATTAGGATTTGAACGGGACGTCCACAGTTAATACGTTGCTGTTTTCTGCTGTTTATCAAGGTGCTCTCAGACCTGACACGTATTTTAGATTACAGCTCGTGCTGGTGGTGGCATTGCTGAAATATGAAGAAGGACTAGTAGTGTTCTCACCTCTATTCCAAAGATTGATGTCTCCTATCCCAAATAGTTAAGAGGTTCTTGGGAGACACTTTGTTATGTGCCAGATGAGAGAGTGAAGATTACATTTATCACATTTATCAGATGTCCCGCTAAGTGAAAAAGAAAAAGAGAAAGAGGTATGATAGACATTTCAGTAGGACTGAGCTCTATTCCATCTTTATTTCCAGCCACCCTTTATCTCATGGGGGTGGGGGTCGGGGGGTTGCGAGCTAAGGAAGGACTCCAGGTTGCGGTTGTGTGGGCCCCTGAGTGGATCCAGCCTGCACCTCCTGCTGGTGCATGAATGCCACTGTACTGCTTGATCACTGTCAGGGTCTGAATGTACAGGAAAGCAATGGATTATTATTATTATTTTTTTTTTTATCAGCCAAAAAAAAAAAAAAAAAAAAAAAAAAAAAAGGAAAGCAATGGATTTATATTTGCGGTATCAGAGCGGCTGGAGGTTAATTTCTCTAAGAAGTATTGTAGCATAACTGTTCCAGTAATATTTGAGTGTTACTTCAGATCATATTTTGTATTTTACTTACAAAAGGTTAGAAATGACCAGTGGCCCCATCTCAAGAAAAAGAACTTTTTGGCTTATATTTGTCATCTCTTATCAGATTTGTTTGATGACTTCGCTGAGGGCCGAGAGTGCGTGAACTGCGGAGCGATGTCAACCCCCCTCTGGAGGCGAGACGGTACCGGTCACTACCTGTGTAACGCCTGCGGGCTGTACCATAAGATGAACGGCATCAACAGACCTCTTATCAAACCCCAGAGACGGCTGGTTGGTCACCCACGATTTCATCTTCTCCTTTAGCAAGTCCTGTAAAACAGATGCTTTCATCTCTTTGCTAAATGTCACTCCACTGACGACCGACATGTTTTATCTGTGGCAGTCTGCCTCGAGGAGGGTGGGCCTGTCCTGCACCAACTGTCACACCACCACCACCACCCTGTGGCGACGAAACGCAGAGGGAGAGCCGGTCTGCAACGCCTGTGGGCTCTACATGAAACTCCATGGGGTAAGAGAGAGAACAATGGGAGAACTCTTGCACTCTTCTTCTTTCGGGTGCTCCCTTTAGGGGTCGCATCCATCTCAACCTATCCCTGTATCTTCTTCTGTCACACTTCTTCCGTGGTCTTCCTGGCAGCTCCACTATCCCTCCTCTACACATGTCCAAACCATCTCAGCCTTGCCTCTCTAACTTTGTCTTAAACTTGCACATATGATGGTTTGCAAAATAAAAATTAATGCAGAACATCTAAATGAAAAGACATTAAGAAACTGCATCAAGTCAGTGATCAACTTTTCCTTAAAAACTGTTTTCCAGCCTTTTTGATTGTTTAATGTATATTAATACAACCTGCGTTTTCTTTAAGGTTCTTTCTTTGTCTTTGTGTCTCGACAGGTCCCTCGACCTTTGGCTATGAAGAAAGAGGGGATCCAGACCCGCAAACGCAAACCTAAGAACCTCAATAAATCCCAAACTGGTGGGCTTCAAAAACACACTTGATTATATTTGTGTTTCTATTTAAGAGCAAGCAGGAGCAGAGCCGTAAATGTCGTTTCTCCCCTGTGTTCTACATTAGAGTGATAATTTTCTGCTGTCACCTGTTGTCCTTTGTACTTTCAAACCGAAGAAATAAACGTTTTTAGATTTATCAGTGCAAATGTGATACAGGTTTACGTATCAAGGATGGATCACATGTGTACAACACCTGTAACCTCACCTGTGCTGTACCCTGCAGGGACACCAGGCAATGAGGGGGCTCCGATTACACCCAGCAGCACTCCCCGCGCCTCCACCACCTCCACCACTACCACCACTGCAGAGGAGACTCGCCAGATAAAGACGGAGCCAGAAAATCACAGCTTGTACACACATCACAGCTCACATGCACAGGTGAGACACCTCAATGGCGAAATCTCGAAGGACATTAAGAAATTTACGATAAACTCAGATTTTTGGTAGACATTAGTGTAAAAATCAATGCCTCCCTAACCACGTGTCACTCAGAGGTAGTGGGAAGTGAACAGAAAGATGGCAAAAATTCCACTTCTCATCACCTTCTCCATTATCTCTCCAGATTTCTGCTTTGCCAGCCTACATGGCAACTCAAGGAGGCCCCATTCCCCTGAAGATGTCCCCTGGGGGGCACAACGGGTCCTCTGGCTCCAAAGCTGAACCCTGGAACAGCCTAATCCTGGCTTAGAAAAAACCTACAACCCAACATCTCAAAAACCTACCTAACCACAGAATACCTATTAAAGTCTCCTGACAGACTCTGGGTTCAGACCATCTGTTTCCTGCACGCTGTGCAGCGTTGTCAGTGCAGGAACAGAAATCTGGGAGCTACTACAGAAGAAACGAGGCCTTACAGTGCTGCACACACTGTGTGTGAACTCAGAGCAAACAAGGACTTGAATGGACTTTGTTATAGAAATCTGAAAGAAGAGCAGTGACTAGATTCACTCAGTAACACGACAGAAAACTTTTCGTCACCCTCCTCAACTGATAAATACTGTAACATAATACATGACAATAATAGTTACGGTATAGTCATTTTTTTTAAATTAACTTTTTTTTTTTTTTTGCATATGATTGTGGATATTTTGCCAAAAAGGAAAAACATTAAAATACACAAAAAATGTTTAAAAAGAAAATCACAATTTTTAAACTTAATGTAAAAAGTTGCACCACCAGGTTTACAGAAAGTGTATTTAAAGGCCAGCTCAGATACATGTATATAAAAGAACCAGAAATATAGTAGAGTTGATCACTTTCCACTGGTTGTATCAAGGCAATTCAACAATAGACTTTCCACACATTTTTCTTCATGGTGCTTAAAGCTTTGATTTTTTTTTTTTTTAACTGTGTGGGATAAAATCTTCCCTTGGATTCATCCAAAGAAACTGGCACACTGTTTAGGGGAAAGTACAGTGCCTTTTAGGGTTTGCAGGTTTAATTAAACGAGTACTTTTTTGTAGTTCAGTTGTAATGTAATAAGATTGCAGCAGACGCAAACTATTAAGTGTTTCTATGCAGGTTAAATTCAGCAAACTGAAACAATGAGCGATCTGTTATACTCTTTTCAAACTGCAATAGAAGGTAAAGCAAATATAAAACAGGTTATATAGAGTGTCCCAGGGATCCACGGCAGTGGGCCATCCTGCACAACAGTATGTTTTGTCATTGGCAGATCGGTATTTCTGCTGACAAGAATCTGCAGTTAAAAGGCAACTGTGTAATTAGCCCATCTAACCTTTGAATGACTATTCCCCCCTAAACTTACTTTATGGGATCCACCACTCCCCAGTGCCAGTTATCCGATCGCTACACGATCTACTACTCAGTGCAATAATAACAGCTCCTTATCACTTTCTTCCATTCAAAGTATGAAAAATACACGTCAGTATTGGCATCTCTTACAACACATGATAAACTACCTGCGCAGGAAGAGTGCACGTGATGATTGTGATGTGGAGGCCACATAGCTCCCCCTGCTGACAGATGCACAGGCATGCAACCACTGGACTTTAATTAAAAGGTTTAGCGCCAAACCACATCATTATCATCACCGTCATCATCGGATTACCATCTACTATATAAGGACTGACCAATAAGCTGTATAAAGGATTAACTGTACAGTATGTTAGCATTACTTCAATTTGCTTTCTAAAAGCATGGAGGCAACCATTGTAAATGTAGGATATTGCTACTGCTTCTATGTAAAAACTCCACTCCATTATGATCTGTGACATATTGTAGACAAAGACACTAATAAAGACACAGCATTTTGACATAATGCAAACAGTATGCAAAGGTGGTGGAATTCATTCTGTTTCTAATGACAGTGTCTTACAATAACTTCATCTTCTTCTCAAAAGCACGTGGAGCCTTTGAGTCCTCTTAATTTCCCAATTTGTAAAAATTGCTCTGTGATGTTCACGGTGTTTTTGGTAAAAAGCTGAAGGGCACAGTGGTTAAAGTCCTCAGTCAACTTTTCTCTGATGACCTCTGCACACTTGTCCTGTACCAAGTCCCTCCAACACTGCTGAAACGCAAGTCTCATTATATCCTCGAGGCCAGCATCACACGCTTGTGAGCTAAATGTGTAACCAAGTGCAAAAACACGCCCTCTTTCTAAATATTCCTGGAGACTTTCGGTACTCATCGAAAGCAGAACTTCTGCAGAGTCGATCAGTGCCTTCACCCTCTGCGTCAGGATTTTTTTTCTTCTCATGCGCTGGTTTGCTTTCAAATATAGAACGCATGCTTTTAAAATAAGTCTTCCTGTCCTGCTTCTGCATGGTGGCTGCAAAGTGGATGTTTTCTTGTTGAGGCCCCAGCAAGCGCTTAAGAAGAGAAAACACAGTTTCACACAAAAGATTAAGATCGGTGCTCATTTCAGCTGCTTTAACATAACTCTCATAGTCCACAGTTTGATTTAGGCACTCCACCTGTTTGTAGTTAACACCCTGAAACAGATTTTCTCTGGTTCCTCTAAAGCCCAAGCACTTCATATGGCCAATATGAGTCTTCACTCCAAGTGCATTCCACCTCTCCAGAGCCTTATGAACCAAGTTCAGCATGCACGGGTTGGCATATCTTGCCAAACTTGGGCTGTTCACAGTGAAGATGTAGCCCTTTATGTCTTCAGAGAAACTCTCTGACTCCAGAAGTTCCTGGGTTTGGCTGATAACGAGGTCCTCACTATGTTCTCTATAGTTAGGATAATAAGGCCCGTACATGATAATCTCCTCCTGTCTTTCAATCACTGCCCAAGAATGCTGTTTGTCGTCTTCACAGCATTCATCAGTGATGTCGTGGTGAAACTAAAAAATTACTGTTCACTGAGTCATTGAGGAAAAAATGATTTGTGGCTTGATTAAATTTTAGATACTCCAAAACTTTCATCCCAGATTGCTGTGCGTTAGCCCAGGATGATGTCAGCTCCAAGAGGAGATTGGTCCTTCTAGTTGCACAGGCTTCACGTGTCCAGGGGTGACCACAGCTTGTCCTGTGATGCAAATATATCCATTATTAATGAATTTCACACAAAAGCCGGACAATGAGCACGGTGGCACGGTGGTTAGTACTGTTGCCGCACAGCAAGAAGGTCCTGAGTTCAATTCCACCATCAGGCCGGGGTCTTTCTGTGTGGAGTTTGCATGTTCTCCCCGTGTTTGCGTGGGTTCCCTCCGGGTACTCCGGCTTCCTCCCACCGTCCAAAGACATGCAGCTTGTGAGAATAGGTTAATTGGATAATCCAAATTGTCACTAGGTGTGAATGTGCGAATGAATGTGAGTGCGAATGGTTGTCTGTCCCTGTGTGTTAGCCCTGCGACAGACTGGCGACCTGTCCAGGGTGTACCCCGCCTCTCGCCCTATGACAGCTGGGATAGGCTCCAGCGACCCCCGCGACCCTGAAAAGGATAAGCGGAAGCGAATGGATGGATGGATGGAGCCGGACAATGACGATGTTAAACCTCGGTTCTTTTAAGGACATCTGTAGTTTTATGGGAACTGTGTCTGGTACTGATGAAGAGCTAAAACTTGTTGGACACTTGCTGTGTGAATGGCAAAGAAAAGTGATTTAAGTGACCTGGTTCAGGGACATGAGATGGTTGTTGATGCCAAAAGAGCTCAGCCGAATATTTCAGAAACTGCTGCTGGGATTTTCCCACACAAAAATCTCCAATGTTTACAGTGAACAGTCAGAAAAAGAGAAAATAGTTGTGTGAAAAAGTCTTGTTGATGTCAGAGGTCAGAGGAGAACAGCCAGACTGCGCTGAGTTGATAGGAAGGCAACAGTAAATCATATAAGTGATTGCTACAACCAGCATATGCAGAAGTGCATCCTTGAATGCACAGCACCTTGAAACAGATGGGCTTCATCAGCAGCAGAAGACCACACCAGGTTCCACTCCTGTCAGCTAAGAACAAGAAACCGAGTCCACATTTCACACCTGCTCACCGAAACTGCACAACAGAAGATTTGAAACATGTTGCCTGGTTTGCGGACTCTCCGTTTCTGCTGCAACATTCAGATAGTAGGATAAGAATTCCGGACTACACGGACGCATGGATCACTCGCACCTTGTATCAATGGTTCAGGGTGGTGCTGATGGTGCGGGCAAATATTTTACTGACACAGTTTGGGCCCCTTTGTACCAATTTAGCAACATTTAAAAGCCACAGACTGCCTGAATTTTGTTGTTGACCATTACCATCCCTTTAAGCCCACAGTGTACTGATCTTGTGATGGCTGCTTGCAGCAGGATAACACACTGGATACGTTTTTATCAAACTGTACCAGCTATAGCTGATATTGTTGGATGAACCGACCTGTATTATGTGGTCACATTTCTTCTTTTTTATATATAGATTTAGTAGTTAACTAAACAGACACTACTTGACTCAATAACTCTTCATTTCCCGCAGGTAACATATTATTGAACTACTTGTGTGACTACATTTGGTTCACTATTGCCTAAAACAAAACAAATACACACAACAATTTGTGATCGTCTTGTTACAACACCTGGAAACTATTTCACATTGGAAAATCCATCCAGTCTTCTCACCTCAGCCAAACTTATAACCCTTCTTTGCCAGGCTCTGTCTTAATTTAGGATCTCCAGACAGAAAAAGCCTCATAACCTGATCTGTTGCACTACATTTTTTCAGCCAGGCTGTCATTTGTCAGTACGTAGCTCCTCCTTCCAGTAATACTCAGGCCTTTGTGGCTATGACCTAAACATTGCTGAAGAGCTGCTTCTTTTATTAAACATCAGCCCTCAGGAGTCTTTCCTCATAAAAGGACAGAGTTATTTATGAAGTCTGCTCCCATCTATGATATATTTCAGTTAAAACAGCTGTGTGGTGCTTTTCACTGTGTAATTTTAAACAACGCTGACATATTTTGTATTTGTATTTTTAATCTGTCTTCTAGGTGTTTTCCTTCCTGTGGTTTCAGTTGACGGAGGTAAGCGAGTAGAGGCAACTTGTCTTGGCAACTTGATTTTTTTTAGAACTAATTTGCATATGTGCTCTTTTATGTGTGGTGCTTTTCTAACTGTGTTTCAGAAGACATTTTTTAAAATATTCAATCAATCAGTCAATCAATTAATTTATTTATAAGCACTTTCAAAAACAACACAGGTTGACCAAAGTGCTGGACATAGTAAAAAAGGAAAAAGTAGATCAAACACACATAAAGAACAAAACAAAACTCTGTCAAAATTAAAAGCTACAGAGTAAAAATGTGTTTTCAAACGGGTTTTAAAAATGTCAAGTGTTGGAGAGACCCTAATTTCAAGAGGCAGACTGTTCCAAAGTTTGGATGCAGCAATCGCAAAGGCCTGGTCTCCTCTGTTTTTTAGCCTGCTTCTAGGGACAACTAGAAGCAACTTATCAGCTGACATGAGTTCTATTAGGAGTATTTTTAGTTAACAGATCATAGAGGTATGACGGAGCTAATCCATTTAGAGATTCAAAAAACAAGCAATAAAATCTTAAAATCAATTCTACAACGTATTGGAAGCCAGTGTAAATGAGCCAAGACTGGGGAAATATGCTCATGTTGAGCGCCTGTCAAGATTATTCATTTAATTTTGGGGGGATTTTTTCTTTCTTTTTTTGCTGATAGATTTTGGCCTTCACTCTTAGTACTCAGCTATCAGGCCGCTCATACAACTTGTTAGTTTTAAAGCTTCCGAGTTTAATGGAAGAAAGTATTTTTTGCAAAATCCAAAGCTTAAAAAAAATCGAGGAAGAGAGTAAGTAAAGTAAAAAGTCCTTTCCTGGTTCTGTCTTAGATCATCAAGGTCAGTAAACTCATATGGTGCATGTTGCCACAGCCAGAGGTGCCAGACTGCAGCGTTCTCATTCAAGAAATCTGTGTATCTTCATTTGAGACGTAACGTTTAAGATCTGACACATTTCAAACTGTCAAAGGAAACTTTATTGTCATCCCAGTTGTATATAAGTATACAGAGAGATGAAATTGTGAAGCTTAGGGTCCACAGCTTAAACATACACATTATGCAAGTAGAACAAGACAAGAACAGTGCAAGTATGACATACAAAAACTCAAATTACAGGTAACTTGGTAATATGGCTACAAAAGCTGTTTGTCTTGTTGTATATTTTTCACATTAAATTGAATTCCTCTCACACTGACTGCATATCTTGTCTTGTAATAGATGTAATGAATTGATTGTCATCTTAAGAAATTTTAAGAAAGCAAGAGAAACTATGGCTCCAGTCCATATATAGGCCCCAGTGTTCACCCATACAGGTGACATCTCCCTTAGAAAGTGTTAAACCTACTTACTTTGTGTCACACTCCAGCAGTTTTCCAGTTTTGCAAAGAGGAAGTAACCATGAACATCAGCGGTTGCTGCATCTCTTTACACTCTGGAACACAGCAGAGGTAGGGCAGGTGGGATTAATATTGGTAATAACATTCAGACATTTTTGGCTTGCCTGGAGATTTCGCTCCTCCGTACATGGTACATTTTGGATAAGTCGGTATTTAGTCGAGTCTACAATTAGCTCAGCTGACACCTTTCTACATAATTCTGGTCATGTAGGGGATTTAATTCATACCGCCTGAATTATCCTGTCATAGACAAAGAGACTCTGGCCCTTGTGTGAGCAGTGCAACATTGAGATGTTTGTGTGTTCTCTTGTGGTCTACACAGCGCACAGCCCTCTAATTTTTCTTCTGCTCATTGAGTTCCCCAAACTGCAGACTGATGTGTCGATTTCTCACCTTCCTCTGCATGGTCCAGCATCGCATTAGTGTTTTCAGTCAAATCACTTCAAACTATTTTCCGATATTTATAAAACCCCTCCGAGGGTGCCAGGTGCTAGCAGTGAAACTGGCCTTCCAGCGTGGAGGGTTTAGATCTAATATAGAGTAAACTTTAAAAGTGTTCATACACAGATATCAAATGTAAAGGATTTATTTGAAACTTTGCACAATATAATTACTGAAAATAATAACAGCAATAGGTTTTTGTCCTAATAATTATAAACATTTAATGATACAGAGGAAATCAGTTAAAGGTTAAGTGTGGGACTGACAGACAAGCTTGTCTGAGCCTTAGTTTTCAAAGCATGTAAAATGTGCAAGTGCAACATTGAAAACTTGGAATACACCAGTTACAGCTCACACTGATGCAGAGGGACGCACTAACATATAAGCATGTGTTACAGAGTGAACCGGGTATTTTAAAGCATCAGGAAACAACTTCTCACACATACACAAACAAGCTAAGTGAGGTTAGATGGTGTTGTTGTGGACACTGACTAATACCTGTTAATACCGTCTAGCCACATGATTTTTTTGGGAGGAGGGGGCATGATTCTCTTTGGTTTCATTTTGGCTTAAAATAAATTTTGGTTAGCCCGAAGGCCAGTCGGCAGCTGGCTGTAAATATGCACAACAATATATATTATATACATACATTGTATATGTCTAGTTTGTAGACAAAGGCTATAAATGAGGGGAAAATGTAAAAATATTAAATTTAAAAAGGAGCAGAGAAACACTTGGCTGTGTGCTCACCGTGTTTTGACTTTGGCCATTAGGTGTCCTCTATTGAACTGTTGATGATCTACTTGGCAATGAATCGGTTCAGATTATCACGGATTTTGCGGCCTTCCTTAGCTGCAAATGAGCAAATGACCTTACAAGCACGTCGTTTAATTGACAGGGAAATATATTTTCAACACGTATGCAATGTCGGATTTTGATTTTTTTTTTTTATCATAGGACAGCTTCCTTGTCCAATTTTTGTATTCGCAGTAGTTTCAGTATGCTCCAACTTCACAGTGGTGGGATGCATCACGAGCAATGATGAGTCTGACTGCAGGATGGGGGTAAAGCGATTGATGCTTTGATGCATGGGATAACAATCTCTGCATCAGTGTCAAGAAAACAGAAGGAGATGATTGTGGATTTCAGGAGGGATGGAAACTCCCAACCAACCTGCACATTGGATGAGCAGCTGTGAGAATGATCTCCAGCTTTAGAAGTACCCGAGAACCTTAACTGGAGCTACAACACTTCCTTCCTGGTTAAAAAGACTCACCAGTGCCTTTGTTTTTATAACATACAAGGTGCTGCTGTGTATAAACAGTCAACAGGTATCAGACCTGGCCGGGATTACCACGATTTCATTGAGCAGACAGTTTCTTTCTTGATTAACTAACGGACCAATCAGCAGCTGGGCTCCACTGACAGCCCAGGGCGGGGCGGGGCATCACACCAGTCACTCTGGCCGCTCATTGGACGTTAACCTCTAAGCCCATGACTCGCCAGCCAATCAGACGCTCCGTTGATCTGACGAGGCTCCCGGCCGCAAACCGTGTCCTCGCTCATGTTTGTGGTGCTGCCGCATCTCAGAGACACGAATATCTGATGGGGCTACATCTTGTCAGTCTGCCAGAGTAACCGCTGAACACCTGAAGCAACATGGACATCCTGAAGTCGCTGGGTCACCCGGAGGAGATATTCAACCTGTTTAAATTTAAGATGGGTGGATGCAGAGCCGTCATGCCAAAGTTGGATTATGTGAGTAAAATCTACTCGAAAACGCAGTCTGAGCTCATATTTATAGATTCGTTTGAATACTAACACATCAGCCACACGCAGAGAAAGGATGTTGCGCGGATTAAAAAGCAGATAGCCGTTCCTCTTTTCAGAGCATCATCACAGTGAGTCTGCGCAGAGGAAAAAAAACAAACCAAAACAAAAAGCACATAGCCATATCTGGCACTTTACACCTCAAACCTAACTGAGCAACACGGTCCTTAGTTTTGCTCCAAACGATCCGGGTGAAAACAGAGACAGCTAATTGGACTTTGTCAAATTAGATCTGCGCTCACACAGTCTACTCACACAGGCAGAGATGACCATTGACTTGGGATTTACCTTACATAATGAGCTTGGAGGGCGCACCGGTGGGGAGAGATGCTGTGCGCGTGTTTGACGGATAATCCCACTGTTTTAACGCCAATGTGACCCAGAGGCAGGACCCGGAGAGCCTGCAGACTGCACCATGCCAACGAGGCTTCGTGCTCGGATTGGCAGCATTACTTAAACAAAACACACACACAGTAAAAATATTCTTCATTTAAGATTTGGATTAAAGCACCCGAGGAACAAACCTGCACAGGATGTCAAACGTTAGAGCTCAAGTCTGTCATCTGATTGTATTAAAAGCCAAATTGTTGTGCAAAAGCAACACAAGTGCAGTAATGTCTGAGCACAATCGATGTAAACATTAAAAAGAGAAATAAAGGTTATAATGAGTTGTCCGTTTGTTTTAGTATACGTCTCATATATTTGTTTTAAAAATCTTTTTCCTGGAGTATCACAGACTTGCAGGTCACGAATTTTCCCGTCCTTCACGCTGTCTCCCACCAGATGTCAGCAAAATACAGTTTTCATGAGTTCTGCTTTTTTCAGGGGGAGGGGTGTTCAAACTTGCTAAGGTTTGTTTTTCTATTGCAATGAAGGCTTTATATTGCACAAAGTCGCAGTCGACACCCCACAGCTGACTGTTTGCTTATCGCGCACAGCCAACATTATCTAGCTGCATGCGTGCATGGAGATACAACTAAATAGCAGCCAATGCGTGCTTTCTTTAAAAAGAAAACACTGCTCACCTTTAGCGAAAAAAGGCTTTAGTGCAGCAAAAACCCCAAATCGGACCCCCCCCCATTTTTAGCATGCGGGAAGTAGGTTATGAAAGTGAACTTCAGCTGGCGTTGTTTTGGGGGCAGGGGTGGGAGGAGTGTGCCTGCTCATAACAGCAGATCTACAAACGCTGCGCACTGGCCACGCTCAGCCACGGTTCAAGGTTAAAGTGCTTAAAGATCCGCGGGGCGCTTATTTAACTCCACGCAGCGTCGTCCACACAGCGTTGTTCACCTCTCTTGTCCTCTACATGGACTTCATGTTTCACGCTTCCTCAACAGGCGTGGCGTCAACATGGATAGTGTGGTTTCATAGCTGCAGAGTCGTTCTCGCTGTCGGTTTTTCGTATGGCCGGAGCTTGCTGCAAGTGTCCGCTGTCTCTGTCCGTGTTCAAGCGCTCTCTCTCGGTGGCTCCGCGTGGCTGCGGCTCCGCTCCACGCTCTCTCCTGCACGGGTGGAGGCTCGGGGAGAGGGGCCTGCAAGAGGCCGCCCGACCCTCCAGCGCCCTCAGACCTGCAGGCTTCTACCGACAAACAGCTTTTCTCTGTCTCTCCTGTCAGGAGTCCATGACTGAGAGTCTGCGGACCTGCTACCTGTACCTGAACCAAACCAGTCGCAGCTTTGCAGCTGTGATTCAGGCGCTGGACGGTGAGTTGAGGTGAGTAAAACTTTACTGGAGCTGGCTCCAGGTGAGGACACGTGTGTGCGTGCACACGGTTTGTTTTCTTTAGAGCAAAACAAAGGGTCTTGGCCGAAACACTCCCCCTTTAAAAAAAAAAAAAAATCCCTCAACTTATCTCATAAGTTTCTATTTTTTGTCGACTTTTGACATTTTTTTTTAGTATTATTAATTCCGTTTAGTGTTTATTTCCAGAATGTCTTACTTTAGTTGGGATTCGTTTCAGTGCCAGTTTTAGTCTTTAACTATAGTTGTATGGAGGGCATATGCTCGAGGCAACATTTAGGATGAGTATTACAAAAATAATAGAAACGCTGAGAGCAGTTGACCCACAGTACAGCACCAAAGCGTCATCAGGCAAGTTATGATGACAAACTTTATAAACAAGTACTCAAACTAAAGATATACATTCAAAAAGTACATGTTAGGTTTTTGTATGACAGACTTTTTTTGTCCTGGCTGTGTGATGTTGTTACCAGCATCATGTGAAGCAAAATACCATGGCGGGTAAAGGAATCACAAATTAATCTAACATGCATATCTTTGGTCTGTGAGAGGGACCTGGACCAGGACCTTCCCAATTCATTATTTGGGATGAAATATCCCTGTAATCTAAGACAGACTGACAGGCATTCATTCCTTTTATGAACCCTAGTTTAATTCTTTCATTTTGAGCCAGATATTAAACACGAATCTTAAATAAAATTTTGATATCAAACTACATTTCTATGTACTTGAAAGACTCTCCATAAATAAAATGGGTGTTAATTAACGTTTCCATTGCAGGCTTTTCAGGGTTGCAGAGGTGAAGGCTGCCATGTACCTTTTCTTTTTCTGCATTTAAAGTTTATTGTTGAGTAGTATTAATAGGAATATAAAAAATATCTTTGATGCAGCCATGCAGGAGTTTTTCACATATAGACACTTGACATACCTGCTACCTTTATCATTGTGTAAATCCTCCTTGTGTCTATGATCCAGACATGCAGTTTGCATTTTCTACCTGGTTCTGCGTGCACTGGACACAGTGGAGGATGACATGACCATTCCTCTGGACAAGAAGGTTCCCATGCTCAATGACTTCCACACCTTCCTGTACCAGGATGAGTGGTGCTTCATGGAGAGCCAGGAGAAAGATCGTCAGGTCCTGGAAAACTTCCCAACGGTCAGTGGGTTGTCAAGGGTTATTTACCAAGTTTGGGCAAATTAAGGCAGTGACTAATTGGTAACTATAACCTTTGTCCTCTAAAACCAGATATCGCTGGAATTCAGAAACCTCGCTCAGGAATACAGAGACGTCATCTCGGATATCTGCCACCGTATGGGAGTGGGAATGGCTGAATTCCTGGAGAAGAAAGTGGGATCTATGAAGGAGTGGGACCAGGTAAATGTTATGCTTCTGTTAGTAGTTCTAGCACCATAATGACTACATAAATGACTGCTTTGAGTTGGGGGGGGACATAAAGAGTAAGTTCTAAAATTACTGGAGTAACGACCCAAAAGAATTATTACATTGCAAAATAAAAGCCTTTTATTTTGAATAAAATGTCATCACTCTGATTAAAAACTGAATGGCTGTTATCAGAGGTTTGTAAGCTACAAACTAGCTGTTGACTCACTGGTACAGCTCAGGAGCAGATAGTAAGCTTACAATTTTATTGAATTAGCTACAGTAGCGTTCAGATTTGCAGCTCCTTACTTCTTAAATCAGCTGCAGAATCAACCAGAACTTAAGGAAGGTGATTTTAAATGTTTCCTTTAATTATGGCAGTAGACAATTTTGCTTTGACTAATTTATTCATTATTTATTGAGACAGAGGTTTTATATATTTCTTTTTTATTGCCTGTACTTAATTGCTTTATGGGTGCGTGCGTGCGTGTGCGTGCTACTGTTTTATAAAACTCCTCTGATTGTACTGCTGTCTTTCTTGGCCAGGACACTCCTGTAGAAGAGATTTTTAATCTAAAGAATCTTGTCATGTAGCTATATGATTCAGCTCTGAATATTACATAATATGAATGTTTAATCATAAGCCAGGATTTTGTTTCTCTTAAGTCCTGCACTGTGATTTGTTTTTCTGTTTTTGTGCAGTATTGTCACTATGTTGCCGGTTTAGTCGGCATTGGCCTGTCCCGGCTGTTCTCTGCGTCTCAGCTGGAGGACCCTGAAGTTGGGCAGGACACTGAACTTGCGAACTCCATGGGCCTGTTTCTCCAAAAGACTAACATCATCCGAGACTATCTAGAGGACACACAAGAGGGACGTGCCTTCTGGCCACAAGAGGTAGAAACAAAATCTCTTGTCTAATACCAGTGTGCCTGACCAGGGTCCGGTACTATGAAGCAAGTTTAGAATACCCAAGATATCTTTCACTTATCTGGGTTTGCTTACCCTAATCGGGCCAAGCAGTCGCACGAAGGAGGTTATCAACTCGATACGTCAGCCCAGGGGTTTCTAATCTAGCTGTGACCATGTTCACATGAATGGGGCAATTTTCCAGGAATTATGCTATTTCCTACTGAACTCATTGGTGCAGTCATAAATACTTAGCAATATCTGCCATATTTCAAGCAACTTAAAAAAGTCCAGACGCTTTTCTTTCCAAGCTCCTTAGACTACAATGACCTGGATGACTGAGAACCTTCACAGACACCTGCCATATTCGTAATACAAAATGTGCTTTGTAACATTTGTTTCTATGCAGGAGGGGCTTTATACTGTCTAATGTCTTTTTTTTTTTTTTTTAAATTTTTAAATTTATTTATGCTTAACACTAGTGACGGCTGTGGTCCTATTTGTAGTGTTTTCATGTTGTACAAACGTCTGTTTGTGTTGGCTACAGAAGGCCTTTCTGACATTTCTGAGAATGTGGTGCAAACCTTTACTTGGGCTCTAGGAAAATCTATGTTGCCGGTCAAAGGCTAAGATCACTGTGACACTAGAAAATGTGGTACTATGAAAAAAATCTTGATGCACCTATCATTCTTTTATATTTTGCTTCCAAGGACCCAGACTTTCTTTCCTTTTAAAGTGGTCAGAAGCAAGAGTTCTCCAGGGTTTCTGTAGGTATTTCAGAGTTTGTCTTTGGACATTGGCTGCTTTTTCACTCATTTTGCCTCAGCCCTTGACTGTTGTTGTTATTGTTGTTAAGCCACTTAACACTGACCTATGGAGAGAAAGGAAAAAAAAAAACAACCCCAAAACAAACCCACCTAATTCGTGGGATGTCTGCAAATAACGGTTAACTTGGCAAATAACCCATTTTAAATGGTATCTTTGGGCATTTGGTAACTAGCCTGTTGCAAAAGCACATCATTTGTTCCCATTTATTTAGTTGAGTCTATGCCAGAGTTTAACAGCTTTTTAAATGGTATTTTTGTACCAACAAAGTGATTCTTTAAGAGGTATTAGCTGAAAACTTGGCATATCTTTAGCAGCGTGTCCTTAAAACTGGACAAGTGGAGGGCAGAAGAGGAAGCAGGTCTCCAAAAATTATCTACAGCAGGTGAACGGTATATGAAAGTCATGCCCCCAAGATTTGGGCTGAACTTCAGCCAGCGGTGTTGGAGAAATTGTCTAAATCGATGGTACTTTTCTGCATTCATAATTCCATCAGATTGAAAACCTACCTGCATAGAAAAACGCAGAGAGGACACTATCAGCCATGGATAGTGACCTCTCCAGAGCCAGGAGCTCAACATTATGATAGTAGTGTTGGGTTGTCTTGACAGAAAATGGACCAAATGCGGTCAACGTTCCAAAGAAGAGTTTCAGATGTCCCTCAGGAAGCCTGCAGTTTTACAATAAAAGGACAGTCATGTGGCCATGCTTTCACCCTGGCCTCCAATCTCTAATCAACTTATTCTCGGGTCTGTGGGATAAGTGTTTGTACTAAATTTGAAGAAATTTGCTCAAGGCTTCTTTTTTTCTTTTTTTTAAATGACATCAGAAACAGCAGTATGCGACATTACGTGATGGCAGAGCTTCAGTTCATCCTTTGTCATTTTTTTTTTTTTTTTTTTTTTTAATAAATAGGACAGGGGGAATGAATGAGAGAGAGAGGGGGAGAGAAAGAAAGAAAACCAAAGGGGAGAAGAGACGGTGAGAAGGGGGGGGAAGAGAGACAAAAAAAAAAAAAAAACTCCTGGGTCACCTGTATGGAGAAAAAACAAACAAACAAACAAACAAACAGAGGAGACAGCAAACAACAAAGAGCAACATAATAATAGAGAAAACAAAGCACCATCACAATAAACTAGCTAGTCATAGATATCAGTATTTACTAAGTAATAAACGATATTGTGCAGCACGCAAGATAGACAGCGCACAGTGTGCTTTGAGGCAGCAGCCAAGAAAGCTTTAGTCCGCGTCTGTGAATACCCATGTGTGCATACCTGTGTGGATCAGCATGCTTGCATTCCAAAGGTTTCGCCATGTAATGATCTGCTAGGGAGTGTGGGGGGGCCACAGCCCCGTCCTCCAGGGTGTGAAGCGGGTATGGAGGAGATCAAAACTCCAGACATCCAGAGGCCCCCAGAACACAAGAGACCATGGAAGACCAACAGAGGGGCAGCCGCGCCACTGTCCCAGTAAGAGCTGAGGAGAGTCCCAGATGAGGGCTCGCCCAGCAGCCGCGGAGCAGAAGTCAGGGGGAGTTGCAGTGACGCGCCCGTGAGCTCCGCCGGCCCCCAGCTGCGCCTGAGTGACCGAGCCCTAGGCCGAGAGGCCGGGGGCACCCCACCTCCAAAGGGGCCCGAGCGAGCCCCAGGCCCCGACAAGCGGCCGCCAAGGAGTGAGCCGGTGTGTACCCGGACGCCCACCCCCAGACACAAAGAACCACCAACACACCGACACCTGAGGGAGTCCGCCACCGGCAGGGGAAGTGGTGGTGGGTGGAGATAGGCCTCCAAACCTTGGAGGGCCTGAGGTGTCCCCAGAGAGGTGGCGTCTGATACCCAACCTGACATATAGACACAGACATACAGGCACACACAGACACAAACATCCATTCCCACCCTCATGCTCTCATATGCACTCACTCCACACTCAACCAACGTGGAGACAGACATAAAGAGACGCTGTACACACAATCACACTCCCCAAGCGTACTCTACAAACCGGGTCTAGGTACCCTTGCCCCTGGAGGGGGGAATTGCACCCAGACCCAGGTGGTGTTACCCTTTTCCCTGCGGTGGGGAGAGGCAGACCACCCCGACTCCGCAGCAGCAGGGAGGCCCCACACCCCAGACCGCAGTCGGACGGCCAACTCCTCCTACTAGCCCTCCCGCTCCAGCAGGCCGCAGAGAATGGGGGTGGGAGAAGACTCCAAACCTCCCTCCACCCGCTCATTGTAGTGTTGATGCATATGTGTTCTAAGGTGCAATTAAAACCCAGGAGGGCATGGAGCTACCTGCCAAGGAGCAGCAGGTAAGCGCATAGTCCCTCCTGCTAACCCTCAATGACTAAGTGTATTTAAAATTGAGAGGTGGGCAACGACGTCAGGGGTGAGGTATACACCCTGATGGTGATTTGGACTCCGTGATTGTGCCCACCCCCAAGATCCTATATGTATGTGTAATGAGAGTGTGAATAATGTGAATGTCTAAGTTGTGGGATAAAATTGAGGCAGAGGCAGCCAGAAGGGGACAGGGGGGGGGTAGCCTCCTCTGCACCCTGGTGACATACCCCCACTCCAAGGCCCTGCATGTGTGGGTGGTTGTGGAGGAGCGGGAAGAGGGAGGCAGCTGGAGATGGGGAGGGAAGGAAGGGAGGGGCACCTACCTG
The DNA here is from genome assembly GCF_057382275.1 of Copadichromis virginalis. NCBI lineage: Eukaryota > Metazoa > Chordata > Actinopteri > Cichliformes > Cichlidae > Copadichromis > Copadichromis virginalis. The sequence goes on from NC_140632.1 coordinate 9,852,793, forward strand.
CTCAAGGCTTCTAAGAAGTACATAACGAACAGAATCCAGCCAAGGCTGGTGCCAGTACAGATAAATAAAATCCTTGTTACATGCTGTGTGCAGGCTTGGAGCCAGTTTGCAGGCCGTCTTGAGGATTTGGCTCAGCCTGAGAAGCTGGAGTCGGCGCTGTCCTGTCTCAACCTGCTGGTCACTGATGCTCTGCGTCACGTCCCGGATGTTATTGCCTACCTGTCCCGCCTGCGCAACCAGAGCGTCTTTAATTTCTGTGCCATTCCACAGGTATGCGCTGCGTCACAATCTCCTCCAAACCATAACATTTAAACCTGTTCATTTTTTATTTATTTTTCAAGCTCAGAAAACAAACCATTCTGTCCATGTCCTACGGTCTTACTGGAACATGTTTTGATTTGCATTTAAAGTTTGCGAAACATTTTAATATTTTGTTTTAATAATAACTTTTTCTGTAACTGATAAACTATGGAAAATGTTGCGCTTAAATAGAGAGACCAATGAATACTGACTCATGAGAAATGATCAAACACTTCCACTTCACATGTTGTCATTTCTCTCTTGACCAGGTGATGGCAATAGCTACACTGTCAACGTGCTACAACAACCCCATGGTGTTTCAGGGAGTGGTGAAGATCCGAAAGGGGCAGGCAGTCACTCTCATGATGGAAGCCACCAATATGAGTGCTGTGCAGACAATTATCGCCCAGTACAGCCAGGAGGTGGGTTATTTTTATTTATTTATTTTTAAACTCAGTCTCTCTCTACTGCTTCCACCATATTGGTGTACTGAATGTGCTCTCTCTCTCCAGATATTACACAAGGTGTCCCCCACCGACCCGTCTCGGGAAAAGACGCTCCACATCTTGGCTGTAATCCGTGAAAAGTCCGCCCTGTCGCAGTCCAGCCTCCGCTCCAGGACCCACCACCTGTCGCCCATGTACCTTTCTGCTGCTATGGTGCTCGCTGCCCTCAGCTGGCAATATCTTAGCACTACAGCGGCACAGGCCCAAGGCACCAGTGACATGCAGAGACCTTGAACTAATTTAACCCCCTCCTTTCCTGAGCCTCTATACAAAAGAAGCCCCTGTGCCCCCTCTGAAGGTCTGTTTCTAGAGGAATTTACAGATTCACTGTGGCTGTTACAGGATGATGGACACTCTAAAGTATGACTCTGTTAGCAAGCTGGTGTCATTAAATGATTTGATCTGTAGCAGTCCATCCTGTGTCTAGATAAATTATATACACACATTGGTGTGTGTGGGTATATTTGCCATAAATGGTACACTTCCACAGTTCAGGGTGTTGTTTTTTTTTTTTTTTTGTTTTTTTTTAAAAATAGTTTGTTTGAAACATTGTTTGAATTGTAATTATTCATCGTATTTGAATAATTGAAAACAAACGTTCACAGTTTAATCCTGCACATACTAGGATTTTTTTTTTGGGGGGGGGGGTTACCAACAACCACCACCACCACTTGTGATATGAGAAAAGAAAGAAAAACATCAAACCTAGCTCCATATTCCACTTGTGTTTCTCTAGCAGAAACACTAAAAAGTTACATTGGTGCACTCTGCAGCGCTTCCGCTGTATGTTCGACGGCTTCCAATCACAGTTGAACCTTTTCGGTCCTTTTCTGTGTGTTAATCTGTTTCATCGTTATGTTTTTTTTTAAATTAAGGAAAAACAATTATGTGCAATATCAGGGTAGTTTTTATTACAGATGAAAAGGGGAAAATGGATGTATTTTCAGGTCCTTTATAGCATCAGCAAAAGAGGGAAGAAAAAGGCATACTGAGACTGCTAGCTAAGTGTCCTTAACACTGCTTTGGTGCGTTGAAAGGCTAGCACAGAGTAACTTTGTACAGAACCAAAGGAGAGCTAAAAACATTGCTATGTAATGTGACATTTTGATTTGTACATATTTGAAGAAATAAATAACAATTAATCCTGTATTTTGAGTGATTTCATGTTTTGATGCAGAGTTTAAGTGTGTGTGTGTGTGTGTGTGTGTGTGTGAGAAGTTCATACATATTAAACAAAAAATTAAGAATCAGAAGGTTGATGGTTAAATAAAGGAAACAAAGCTGCATCTCGTTATTGACGTATAATAATTGAGCTTGGTCAACCTTTGGAATGGCAGGCTTCTAGTCACATGAGACATGCAGGTGCATTTATTACACAGGCATGTGATCAACAACTGTAGTCTTATAAGAAGGGTAACTGTAAGGTTTGTTGAGTCAGAGAGAAGAAGAACGACGAAAAAGATCTACTAAAACAGCAACCCAGGTAAAAAATTAAGACATTTGGCAAATATGCTGATTTTTTAAATTTTAAATTGGAATAAAAGTATCATTTATCATTAATTGTGGATCTAATTCTTAAAGTCAGTGTTAGATATATTTCAGAAAGAATGTTTCTAATAACCAAGTTCATTGCATTCATACATGACCCAGTTCCTATGTACAGAAATGTATTTGCAACATTACTGCAAAACACATGTTGGTTATAAATAAAGGAAATGGCCTCTTTCCTTATTCCCTTTCCTTGTAACGCTCCACTGAGATGTGCTTTTGTGTGCATGTAAACAGTTTCCTGGTCACCTCCTATGATCACTGATGTCTGTTTTGCAGGATGAGTCCACTGTTCCTCCTCTCTGTAGTGGTGATGGTGTCCACCACTTGGGCACACCCTCACCACTCCCTTCTCTCCTCTGAGATGGTTGATTTTATTAACAAGGCTAACACCACCTGGACGGTGAGACCATGCAATCAGTTTTTATGGATATTTCCACATCTTAGGAAGCTGTTAACAACCCGTAAGCGATGATTTCTCTGCTCCAATTTCCTTTTTATTTGCTCCAGGCCACAAAGAATTTCCAGAATATCGATGCCACCTATGTTAAACAGCTGTGTGGCACCATACTGAATGGACCCAAGCTACCAGAGGTGTAAGTTTATCAGGTGGTTTGGACAGCTGGTCACATGAGATGACATGTGACAGTCAGCAGGTTGAGCTAATCTGCAGTGATTCTGTTTTCTCTCTTGTTTAGGCTTCATAATATTGAAGGCATTAAACTTCCTGACAGCTTTGACGCACGCAAAGAGTGGCCCAACTGTGCCACAATCCAACAGATCAGAGATCAAGGCTCCTGTGGGTCCTGTTGGGTATGACACACCAAGAAATTAAAAATACACCACCACCAAATAGAGGAGATAGGGTGGGACATTAAAAAAAATCATTACCAACTTCCATGTTCTCAGTGTTCCCGGTTTGATTTTTACACAGGCCTTTGGGGCAGCTGAGGCAATATCTGACAGGTTATGTATCCAAAGTGGTGGTAAGATCTCTGTGGAGATCTCCGCTGAAGATCTGCTGGCCTGCTGTGATGAATGCGGCATGGGGTGAGCATTAGTAATGGCTCGTGTATATAAGTAAATGGGCTGTTCATTAATTCTACTCATGAAGTTTTCATGGAAAAGTTTTTTTGGAGAAACCGTGATGGTTTATAATTACAGTCTTCAAAAATCAAATGAAGTAAAACAGCTATAACATAACTCATGGTGCACATTATGTCTTTTTGTGTTTGATGTAGCTGTTATGGTGGCTATCCTTCTGCTGCTTGGGAATTCTGGGCAAAGAAAGGGCTTGTCACAGGAGGCTTGTATGACTCTAAAGTTGGTAAGTCCATTATCCACTTGCTGAATTCAGTTTAAGTAGTTTTGGGGAGGAGCAAAAGACTTGACTTAAATGGACTGACCGTGACTGTTTATTACAGGCTGTCTACCCTACACCATCGCCCCCTGTGAGCATCATGTGAATGGAAGTCGTCCTCCGTGTGGGAGTTCAGAGACTCCTAAGTGTGTGCAGCAGTGCACTGATGGATACTCACTATCATATGAGAAGGACAAACACTTTGGTACAGAGAATTAAAATAAACTCTGCACCCTCCTAGCATTGGTTTACTTTGTCGTTGCAGTCCTTGAAGTTTCCTGTATGTCCCTCTTCAGGTAGACGCACATACGGCGTCCCGTCGGACCTGGATCAGATCATGACGGAGTTGTACAAGAACGGGCCTGTGGAGGCATCTTTCACTGTTTATGAAGATTTTCTGCTGTATAAGAGTGGTGAGGTTTATGTATTTAATTCCAGTAATGTCACTCTATATGAGTAACGTACTTCTTTGTCTCAGTTTAATATTGGGCAACTGTTTGAGAGCAAGCAAGTCGACCACTAATCTGAAAAAACTCCACAGACACTTTAGAACGCCTGTCAGAAAATGGGTATTATTCAAAAGAGGAACAACCTTCTTCTGCTTTAATGAGCTTTTTTTTTTGCTGTAGGTGTGTATCAGCATGTGACAGGGGATATGCTGGGCGGTCACGCCATTAAGATCTTGGGCTGGGGTGATGAGAACGGGACGCCCTATTGGCTGGCTGCAAACTCCTGGAATACTGACTGGGGAGATGAAGGTATGGATGAAAGTGTAAGGCACATAGCCGGTGTCACATACAGGCCTACGTCACACAAAGTGCTGAAGATGAGTGGGAATGCTGGCCTAAAACTGTGTCGTCCTCTGTTGTCTTCTTATTTCAGGTTTCTTCAAAATCAAGCGTGGAAATGACGAGTGTGGTATTGAGTCAGAGGTGGTTACAGGAATCCCGCTTAACTAGATGAAATAATCATCACAGCAGACAATCAAGAAATAAATCGAAGAAAAGACAGACCTCATTCTGGGGCAGATTTTGACAGATTTCATGCAATAAAGAGGGAATAAATTGTTGTGTCTTGGTCTTCATTTGCATTTCTTTACCATGATTTGCAGGTTTGTTTTCCCACAAGTGAGCTACAAATTTTTTTTACAGCTTCATTTCATTACGGAGAGAATTGAGCATTATTCATTGACATAGAGAAATGAATGTATTTGGCGATTAATCTCTGATGACCTATCATGGCAGAGCAGAATCTAGATGGTGGTGGTGGTGAAGATGAGTGAGGTTTGGATGAAGCTCCAGTTGATATGTCTATGAGGTGAGGATGGGGAGGAGGTGGGTTGCATGAATGCGAGTCTGAAAGCGAGAATGACAGAGAGTAGATCCCGAAAGTTTGAATCTATTCATCTGGACGTAGCATTTTCAGTGGGAGAAACGTTTCGTCACTCATCCAAGTGACTTCTTCACTCTCAGCTGACTGCAGGTTTCCCCAATCTTATAAACAGTACATCGCACAATGACTGAAACTAGCACATGAACATAATCCAACTTTGGGGATTTACTTACCTGGATGATCGAGCATGCATCAAGACGAAGAGTAGAGATTTAAACCACGTAGAGTGGAGGCTAATTGGCTCAAAGAATGTGGGCAAGAAGGTGATTGGATTAGAGTAATGATGTCAGTACTGAGTTTGACAACGTGGGAAAAAGTAGTGGAGTCAAGAAGAGACTAGTAGCAGCCAAACAACCCAGGAAAGCAGGCAGATGAGTGACTGCGGATCTGCCTAATTGAAGTTGCGCATAAGCTTCATTGGGAAGGTAGATGAGATTATATGTTTTAGCATTCAAAATTTAGATAATTATATTTAGAGATATATACAGTGGGGCAAAAAAGTATTTAGTCAGTCACCGATTGTGCAAGTTCCCCCACCTAAAATGATGACAGAGGTCAGTAATTTGCACCAGAGGTACACTTCAACTGTGAGAGACAGAATGTGAAAAAAAAAAATCCATGAATCCACATGGTAGGATTTGTAAAGAATTTATTCGTAAATCAGGGTGGAAAATAAGTATTTGGTCAATAACAAAAATACAACTCAATACTTTGTAACATAACCTTTCTTGGCAATAACAGAGGTCAAACGTTTACTATAGGTCTTTACCAGGTTTGCACACACACAGTAGCTGGTATTTTGGCCCATTCCTCCATGCAGATCTTCTCGAGAGCAGTGATGTTTTGGGGCTGTCGCCGAGCAACACGGACTTTCAACTCCCGCCACAGATTTTCTATGGGGTTGAGGTCTGGAGACTGGCTAGGCCACTCCAGGACTTTCAAATGCTTCTTACGGAGCCACTCCTTTGTTGCCCGGGCGGTGTGTTTTGGATCATTGTCATGTTGGAAGACCCAGCCTCGTTTCATCTTCAAAGTTCTCACTGATGGAAGGAGGTTTTGGCTCAAAATCTCACGATACATGGCCCCATTCATTCTGTCCTTAACACAGATCAGTCGTCCTGTCCCCTTGGCAGAAAAACAGCCCCATAGCATGATGTTTCCACCCCCATGCTTCACAGTAGGTATGGTGTTCTTGGGATGCAACTCAGTATTCTTCTTCCTCCAAACACGACGAGTTGAGTTTATACCAAAAAGTTCTACTTTGGTTTCATCTGACCACATGGCATTCTCCCAATCCTCTGCTGTATCATCCATGTGCTCTCTGGCAAACTTCAGACGGGCCTGGACATGCACTGGCTTCAGCAGCGGAACACGTCTGGCACTGCGGGATTTGATTCCCTGCCGTTGTAGTGTGTTACTGATGGTGACCTTTGTTACTTTGGTCCCAGCTCTCTGCAGGTCATTCACCAGGTCCCCCCGTGTGGTTCTGGGATCTTTGCTCACCGTTCTCATGATCATTTTGACCCCACGGGATGAGATCTTGCGTGGAGCCCCAGATCGAGGGAGATTATCAGTGGTCTTGTATGTCTTCCATTTTCTGATGATTGCTCCCACAGTTGATTTTTTCACACCAAGCTGCTTGCCTATTGTAGATTCACTCTTCCCAGTCTGGTGCAGGTCTACAATACTTTTACTGGTGTCCTTCGAAAGCTCTTTGGTCTTGGCCATGGCGGAGTTTGGAGTCTGACTGTTTGAGGCTGTGGACAGGTGTCTTTTATACAGATGATGAGTTCAAACAGGTGCCATTCATACAGGTAACGAGTGGGGGACAGAAAAGCTTCTTACAGAAGACGTTACAGGTCTGTGAGAGCCAGAGATTTTCCTTGTTTGAGGTGACCAAATACTTATTTTCCACCCTAATTTACGAATAAATTCTTTACAAATCCTACCATGTGAATTCATGGATTTTTTTTTTTCACATTCTGTCTCTCACAGTTGAAGTGTACCTCTGGTGCAAATTACTGACCTCTGTCATCATTTTAAGTGGGGGAACTTGCACAATCGGTGGCTGACTAAATACTTTTTTGCCCCACTGTACATATTATCTAGCATTCTAGCTTTAGTTGGGATGATGACATTGCTGATTTCATATACTATGTACTGAATCAGTAATTTATAATAATGATAATACCAATATAATACCATGACTCCTTAAATTACAGGATACTACAGCAAACGAAAATCAAAAATCACATATCCAAATAGTCCTCTTTAGGGGCCACTGTAAATTAGTCCTCCTTTGGTGTTGCAGCTTATTTTTGACTGTGGTGAGAAATGTGATTTGCTACAGTCTTAACAGTGTTTTAAAAAGCATGTGCCTGACAAGATTTAAGATGTTTTAAATTTTACTGGATGCCCTTCTTTCACAATTTGTGGTAGATCCATCCAATGGCAATTCCTTTTGTACACTAAAGGAAAAAAGCTGAAAAGGTTACAACACAAACTTTTAAATGAACTGTGACTTACAGGACAATGTCAAGCAGAGGCGGAGGCAGACATTTGATACACCCGGGGCTTAGCCCTAAAGGGTAGTATGCATGTGGGATTGGGGTGGGAGGTGGGGGGTGGGGGGGTTAGAAATGACTGAAAGATTAATAGGCTCTGTTTTGAGTTTTGTTCAAAAAAGAATGACTTCATATAGGGAAAAATATATATCACATGTGCAGGACACCTTAAACTAGTTTTTTAATTAAGCAGCAAGGCAGAACAAAGTCTGGGCTGTATCAAGACTCGAGGACTAAACCCCAATTCAACCAGACCCAGAACTGATCCGGAATTAAAACAGGACTACAACAGTTCAAATCAGGACTACTTAGGATTTAACCAAGACAGAACCAGAATCAGAACTAGATGATAGTAGCACTAAAAATCATCATAGACCTGCACTACACTTATTTTTTAATTCTACCAAAGTCCACTATTTAGATTGAGAAAAGTTTATATAATTATTTAGCCTTGTTGTGCAAACAAGCCTGCATAACTTGCTGACAATCAAACCAAACACCAACATCATCAAATATACAGTTGAAACCAGATATTTACACACTCTTCAGATAAAAACACAAACACTTTTTTAATTGTAACATCAAATCAGACTAAATGTTTATTTTTTTAGATTGATAAATATAAAAAACATATTTGTTAATTTTAAGAGTAAAGAGAGAAACTATCTGTATTTCATAATTTTAAATGGCACCAAATTTTATGGACATGGACTCTACTAACCTATCAGAAGCTTCTTCAGCTCAGAATGGAATCGTCTGGAGTTTTCTTATTAATTAACAATAAACTTAGTGTACATGTACTCCTAAATTTGATGAAAGAGATAAAAAGAGACAGCTCTGTCTGTCTTTATTCTGACATTTAACTAATTCAAAAGATATTTCAATATTTATTTATCCAAAACAAAACAAGTTTACTCTAAATTGATGTTGTACAGTAAAAAAATGTTCTTGGGTTTTCCATAAAGTGTATGTAAATATCTGGTTTCAACTGTGAATATACTGCTGTGTATTGAAATTCCTCTTGTTTTGAATAGGAATATACTGAACAACATACAAAGCATAATATATAAAATAACATCTACCAGAGTTTTTTCTTTAAAAGAAGCCCCTTATGTCCATTCTTGTATATCAGTACATTACTGAAACCGATTTATTTAGACGTGGAGGGAAACAACTGAAAATATGAAATAAACATACATGTAAGCTAAGACTCTCTAAAGAAACAGCATTGTTGTTGTTCGGCTTTTCATTTCGCCATTTGTTGATTCACTTGAAGAGCAAGTAACGTAATATGGGTCAAGTGATCAGTTTGATATCAATCTTTCGTGATACACCGTCATATTTACATTATTTGTACAGTACGAATGATTTTCTTTGGTACCTGGTCGAACTTCAGTTCTCCCCTCTGTCTGCCTGGCTGCACTTCTCCAACAGCGCACTTGCAAGCAGCAGCTCCCCCCGCCCCCTCCCTCAGTGTCTGAGCTCGGATCATACCAATATTAGGGGGGATTTACGCACAGTCGTAAATTCCCACAGTGTGCACTATGTGCTTTGAATATTGTGTGTAGTTTTTGTTTTATACAGTTGTCAGACAGGCATCTAGCTATGAAAAAATTACACTCCAAAAGACCCCGGGCTTCTGAAAAAACAACCCGGGGTTAAGCCCAGTAAGCCACCCCCCGCTCCGCCACTGATGTCAAGACATGTTTCTAGCAGGGCCCAGCAGAGGGTGGTGGTAATGCACATACAGTTCGGACCGTGTGTGTGATTTTGCCTCTGCACACTACTACGGAAGATTTTAAATCAAACAATCAGACAGATGCGAGTGGAAGTGAGGGGCACCGTTATAAGGCTGAAGAAACCCAATCAAAATTCAACTAAACCAATCAGAGAAAAAGCAAGAACTTCGGAGTGGTCGAATCAACAATATGGTTCATTGTTTAAAAGAAGGAGTTTACTGGAAAGCTTAACAACATCAAAAAAGCATGAAAGAGCACAAAATACCACCAAAGTGGATGATCACAGAATTATTTCCATGGAAATGAAAACACCTTCACAAGAACTCGCATAGTCAAGAAAACTGTTGACGAGGCATAAATATCAAAGTCTACAATCATTCCTTTGTGCACTTCAATCACATGACTGATTTAAAATCCACTGTGGGGGTGTACACTGTGTCTGCCCAACAAAGTATGGACCTATATGTAAAAAGATGCAGAAAGGTGCTAAGAAACAGGAATAAGGAACAAGTGCATTTAAAAGAGTAGCATTAAAAGAAAAAAAAAAAAGGGATACAATAAGATGCAGCTAACCCTGGGTATGTCTACAGGGGTAAAGTTAGGATTACACAACATAAGGCACTTGTTGGCAGAGGGAGCGGAGAGAAATAAAAAGCTGTGGGCGGCTAGTGACACAGAACGCAACAACTACTTAAATTATTCAGTTAAACTTTAGTCCAGCTGTACTACTGCCAGCAATACAACCTTGGATACTTTATGACAACACCGTAGATTTCACTTATCTTTATAATTCACATACTGATGTGTGCAGAGGTATAAAAGAATAGAATTGCAGTAGCATTTAGTATTCTGAAGTTTCATCTCAAAGTAAGGAGCAGTGTTTATGACTATGCACAAGAAAAAAACACTTAAAATATCCTTTTAAGACAAAACAAGGTCATTTGAATTTGATGACAGTAAACGAGTTGGGGCACCGTCATGTTTACCACTATAGCATACCCTTTTCTTTTAATAAAAGATATAAAAGATATAAAAGATAGAATATCTGGGAATTGAGGAGACTACCTCTGGAATGTTGATGAAGGATTCTAGCGGAACAAAAAATCCTCGGTCTTCTTTGATGCACCAAATGTTTTCAGCTGGTGAAAGATCTGGACTGCAGGCGGTTAACCTCACCACCAAAACTTGTCTGCTACAAACCCAGGCTGTTATAATAGCTGCAGAATGTAGTTTAACATTGTATTGCTGAAACATACAAGGCCTTCTCTGAAAAAAGATGTTATCTGGATGGAACGTGTGTTGCTTTAAAATCTGTACATACATGTCAACACTGATTGACCCTGTCTATATGTGCAAGCTGCCAGTTCCATCGGCCCTAATTCACTTTCTTACCAACAGAGAAGCAGGATTTAAGCATTGAGTAAAGCCAGCAAGTTGGATGGTCCCTCCCCTCTTTAGTCCAGCGTCTATATCTTTTCAAATATTTGAAGTAATTTTACCAAGATTTCTTCCTTTATCTAAACTCAAACGTTTATTTTGCAATGACCCCGATGAAGGCCACAAGCTGAAACGCTTTGGTCAGCTAATAAAGTTTTTCCATAGTGCTTCAAGTGTCGCTGGAGTCTTCATGCCACCAGACATTTAACCACACAGCAGTTTTTTACTTTGCTTCAGTCCAATTTAAAAGAACTGTGTTCATAGTAGATGGCAGCGTCCCATAATGTTCACGTCTGGCTTCTTCTTTACATGGTTACATGGTACAAGCTTTAATCTCCATTTGTGGATGACATGGTGAACACAGATAATCATTTCTGGAAGTTTCCTGAGTGCATGCAGTGATCTCCATGACGGAATCATGCCTGCCTTTTAATGTGGTGCTGTCTGAGGGCCTGAAGATCATAGACATCCAATAGACATCAGAATTATCCTTTGCATACAAAGATTTCTCCAGATTCTCTTAATGATATCATGTACTGTAGACCGTGAGATGTTCTAAATATTTACAGTTTTATATTGATGATAATTCTGAAACAGTTTTTTGCAGATTGGTGAACCTCGGACCACGGTTAATTCTGAGAAGCTCTGCCTCTCTAAGATGTTCATTTTATACCAAATCATGTTATTGACCTGTTGCTAATTAACCTAATTAGCTGTAAAGTGTTTCTCCAGCTGTTTCTTTTTAGTTTCGCCTTCTCATTTTCTTTTTTGAAACGTCTATTAAATAAAAAATGAGCCACATTTTTTCATGAAACAGTAAAATGTCTCGGTCCAAGCTCCACACCAGCTGGTGGCGGTAATGCAATAATTTATTGTTCACCAAAAATAAAAGAAGAACGCCTGCGCGCTCTAGAGCTCAACGCTGAATGCTGGCGATGAAGGCATTAAACATTAGTGCACTTCATTCTGTCCTGTCATGTTTCTGACTCATGCGGAGGTATGGGGGACATACTGGGAGTGCGTTTTCACGCCGTTCACGGTGATCATCTGCTCCCTCACAGCCGCACTGTACTATCTGTGGGGCCGCAAGTGTCAGGTCAGATTCCGTGGTTACTTTATTCTGTTTCCTTTTCACTATGCTACTTTCCAATTAGTTACAAAAATGTATATGTTTACTTCAAAAAAGTTCTACTTTACCCCTCAGCTGAGTCTTGTACGCTTTTGCGAGATGTAGAATTAAGTCTGTTTGGTAAAGGGAAAAAAAATTAAACCGATCACACCACCGACCACAACTAAAGCTCAAATTAGTCATCAGTCAACAGTAGCCTCCAGCAATCATGTAACCAGCAGCACTGGGGAGGACCCTGACTTTGCAGTGGATGAGCTCATGCAGATCAAACTTTTGGAAGTACTCCTGTTTCTCTGGCACTAAAAAGAGGTCATTCTTCAGCTTGTGCAGCAACACTGTAAGGACAAAGGTAGCCAGTTATGTTAATCTTTGTATGCTGGTGCCTTCAGGCACAGGTGTATAAAATAAAGCACCTGTATGGGTCGTTCTGAAGATTTCGTGAACTCAAGCGTAGTGATGAAATGGGATCTCGCCGTTTCCTTCCTCCTATATATTCCACAATCAACAATCGGTGGGTTTCACACAAAGTGGGAGTGTTTGGGAACCACAACAACGCAGCCAAGAAGTTACCGACCAGGTATTAGAGATCGGGGTCGCGTAAAAGTCGAAAGCTGCAGACTGACTGTGCCATCACAAAAAATGCGTACCAGGAGCTTCATGGCTTTCATACTTCCTGTAATCTGTAATGTTTAAAAGCAATGACTCCACTCGAAAATTGCCAAACAAAAGGAAATGTGTTTGTGAAGAGTTTTTCGATCACCCTTTGCACCTAATGTCTCTCCTGTTTCTTTGCAATTAGACGGACATGTTTGCACTTCTATAACTGGGTGCTTTTTCTGTGAGCTTATTTATCATTGACTTTGTTGTGTGACCTGTTCATATTCATATTAAGCATTGTGCTAAAGTTTAAGCACTTTAAGTTTAAGTATTGGCAGCTGAAGAATTTAAGAATTAAGAATTTTATGTTAAAAATGCCAAAAAATAAGCAAATATAACAAATCTCTGCACAGACTGTATCAAAGGGAAAAGGGGAGTTTTGATCTTAGACTTATTTTCTGTATGTCAGCCACTCACTGATTACATGCTATTGTGTGACATCACATTAAAGTGCAGGGCTGGTATTATTCAGCACACTGACACTGCATCTACATACCACTGATACTGCCATTATTTTCTTTGTACCTTGTTCTGCTCGCCTGGTGTGTTTTGGATGTTTTCTTGTCTCTCACAGGTGTGACTGTATTAGCAGCTGTGCTTTTATAACGCCTTCATCTGGTCTTGTGTCCTTTCAGAGACCAGCTCTGGTTTGCAGTGAGGCTTTCAGTGCATTCCTCTTCAAGCACTGTCCTGTGGTAGCTGAGCGCTTCAGTCCCACTCCGTGGTGCTGGGGAGGCCGACTTCAAACGCTGGTCTTTGCTGTCCTCAAATCCAGACCCCCTGTCAGTTATCGCAAGTAGGAAGAAACCCTCTTTTTTCAGTTCACCACTATTTACAAGAGGGTTAAAAATCTTAATCTAAACATTTAATTAAATAATGAATATCTTGTCTCGTCCCTTCATCTCCCAGTGAGCTGATCCGTACAGTGGATGGTGGTCAGATCTCTCTTGACTGGTTGGACAATCAGGCCAGTGTGACCTACCCAGAATCCTCCACGCGTCCCACAGTGCTCATCCTCCCAGGGATTACAGGAAACAGCCAGCAGTGCTATGTGCTTCACGCCGTTAGCCAGGCCACACGCCACGGTTACAGGTCAGCTGCACTCCTCACACAAAATGAAGTGATCTTGAAGCAGCGCTAACAGGAAAGTTTACATTAAGCAGGAAGCTTAATGTAGCTTGTGCCCGGTATTTGCCTGAAGCAGTTTTCATAAATACTTTCCTTCCTAGATGTGTGGTCTTCAACAACAGAGGTCTTGGAGGGGAGGAGCTGCTGGTAAGTACAATGAATACCTAATAATTTATAGTTAAGTAAAATCTAATTCTCAAAACACTGTTTAAGAAAGAAGCTCATGTTCCAGAATGAACACATTCAAGCTTGACTGAAATTTGCCCTCGTGGAGAAGCTAAATGCCTTCTGGAGAAAACTTTATAGTCAGATGAGACAAATATTAGCTTTTTGGCCATAATGACAAGAGGTGTGTTTGGAGGAGTAAAAGTGAGGATTTCAAATATGAAAACACTGTCTGGGGTTGTTTTCCTGCCAGTGGTGCGGGCACATTAAACAATGTGGATGGAATGATTCTAGTGTATCCAGAGAGTACTCAGAGTGCTTCATTTGTTCCACTTTTTTCATGTTACAGCCTTATTCCAAAATTTTTATTTTTCACCACAAAATTTTGCAAAGTAGAACACCCAAGTACTTGTGAGTTTTAATAATAAAAACATAATATGTACATAGGAATTTGCAGCCTTTGCTCAATACTTTGCAGAAGCAGCTTTGGCAGCAATTACAGCTCAGGTCTTTTAGAGTATGATGTTACAAACTTGGCACGCTAACCTTTAGGCAGTTTCTCCCATTCTTCTATCCAGTTGGAGGGGGAAGGTTGGCATACACCGATTTTCTGATTTTTTTCCAGAGACATTCAATTGGTTCAAGTCTGGGTTCTGGCTGGTCCAGTCAATGACATTTGCAGAGTGGAAACCACTCCTTTGTTTGTTTGGTTGTGTGCTTTGTGTGCCTTGTTGGAAGATGAACCTTTACCCCAGTATGAGTTCCAGAGCACTCTGGGGCAGGATGTTTTGATATATTACTGCGTTTATCTTGCCCTTGACCCTGACTAATCTCACAAAAACATCCGCACAATATGATGCTGCCACCACCGCGCTAAATTTGATGTCATGGTATTGGCTGCCTGGTTTCCTCCAGACATAAAGCTTGACATTGAGGCCAAAAAGTTCAAGCTTTTGACCCAACAAAACAATGCATTTGTGACCAGTTTTCTAAGATTAATTTCTTCAGGCATAGTTAGTTTCAGTGTTTTTCTTAATATAAATATGGAGAACGTCATCCTCAGTGCACCATTTCACAGCAGTAATAGCACTAACAGAAGATCTGAGGCTTAAGCACTGCATGTAACTGCCCTCCTGTATCCCTCTGCTTGCTTCAGACACCAGTCACCTACTGTGCTGCCAATACTTCAGATCTTGAGTGTGTGGTGCAGCATGTCAAAGGGCTCTACCCCAGTGCTCCTGTGCTTGGGGCTGGTGTGTCTTTGGGAGGGTGAGTTGGTGCATAGTGTTTCTGCTGGCCTCCATTTCTGGACCTAGATTTGTCGTCTGTGTCTTTCCTCCATTTCTTTTATTATTTTTTTTCAACAATTTTATGATTCGTTTCTTTTCACCCTGCTGCAGCATGGTGTTGTTAAACTACCTGGCCCGTAAGCACACAGAGTCAGGATTGGTTGCCGGTATAACCATTTCCGTACCCTGGGATGCATTGAAGTTCTCCAGCTCGATGGAGGAACCGCTTAACTGGCTGCTCTTCAACAGGCACATCACGAAATCCTTGCACCAAATTCTCAACAGGTCGGATAAGTTACGGTTGCTAAATCTACATTTGCGTTTGTAAATCCAGTTAAATAAAAAAACAAAAATCTGTTTCTCACAGGCACAGGAAGATTTTAGAGAAAGTGGTGGATGTTGACTATGTCCTGAAGGTATGATACAATATTACTCACAGTTTGTCAGTTTCTTAGATGTATAATTGACTCTACATTCATCGTCATCTTGTTTTCACACCCCCTTGTAGGCTCGGTCCATCCGGGAGTTTGACGAACGCTTCACATCTCTGATGTTTGGTTATAGCTCATGTATGGATTATTACCGCGATGCCAGCCCAGGCAAAAAGCTCCCCAATACAGCCGTACCCATCCTGTGTCTCAATGCCGCTGATGACCCTTTCTCTCCACAGACTGGTGAGTACACAACAGGAGAGGTGTGTCAGTATAAGCACTGCAAAGGGGAAATAACAGCTGTAATGGTTTACTCATAAATGCTGATTCAGTAGGCCTTGTCAGATTTGGCGCACAAAAGATAAATCAAGTTTTGTAATTGTTGAGAATTTATATTCTTCTTAACACAATTCCTTTTTTTAAAATGTAATCAAGGATGTTGAAGTCACATGAAAGGTTTCCGATTCATGTGTCTGCTTTGTGTCTACTCTGCTGTCTGTTTATATTCATTTGGACTTTTTCCGTCCTGCTCTCACAGCCTTCCCAGTGTCTATAGTCCAGGATCTTCCTAACGTCGCCCTGGTATTGACGGCACACGGGGGACACATTGCCTTCTTGCAGGGTTTTTTTCCTCGAGGTGAGAACTACATGGAGCGCTTGTTTGGCCAGTTTGTGCACGCAGTCTTTGAACACCAGGAGGAAATGAAGCAAGCCTGTGGTATCAGAGAGGAGCAGATGAAGGACTAACGAGCAATATGAAGGCACTTACACTGAAGTAATACAACATTTGCAGCTGCAACTCTGCTCATCTACCTCATGACCTCAGGTTCATGTTCTGTAGACAGTCAAATTTTCCTATGATTACACTTTTGCATGCTGTAGAGTGTGGATGGGACACCAGTGGTTAATGAGCTGACACTGTGTAAAGACCAGTAACACCCTGTGTGGGGTTTCAGATAATTGTATCTGCTGCCATAAAGTGTAATAATGAATCGTAAGCGTATCATGAGGACCAGATCACTATGTATGTGTGCTGAATGTATTTTTATTAGCAGTAAACTGAACATCAGTTTTTTGTTTGTTTGCAGTGATTTCCATGACAGAACCATACCTGTTTTCAATGCAGTGCCGTGCGATGGCCTGGAGGTCACGGCCATTTAATACTGACTTTTTGCACTTGTTCTCTGTGCACAGAGATTCCTCTAGATTCTCTGAATATTTTGATGATATACTATGATGAGATATTCAGCGATTTTATGTTATTCTGAAATTGTTTCACAATTTTTTGCACATTGGTGAACTTCAGCCCATCTTTACGTCGGAGAAACTCTGCCTCCCTAAGATGCAGAAATATTCCTGACCTGTTGCTAATTAATCTAATAATTTGCTAAATATTTCACTAGTTGAGAACAAGCTAACATAGGGTTTTGAAATTGATATCGTAGATGTCTAATATGAGGCTGAGGATTAGCACTGCCAACCACCAGTATTTTTAGTGAATGTTAATTCACGTAATAGGGCTAGTGGCAATATTTTTATGGGTACTTGTATATTTGGTGTCAAAAGACATGAAGGAGGAGAATGGAGCAAAGGCCACAACAAACGTTTATGGTGATAATAAATCAACCTGAGGGAAAGGTGGGATAAACAAGAGTAAGTTGAAGTGTACAAAAGGAGAAATGAGGTGAGGAGGGAAAAGGAGATACATTTGTACATACTGAACTGATCAGCACAGGATACACTGTTAGAAATATGAGGCAGAAATAAGGCAATTCAATTTCATTCAAGTCCTCAGACGAAAAATAGATCTAATAAATATTTTAAAAATGCCAACTTAGCTGATAAAAATAATTATTTTTGTTTTTAAAGCCGTAAATAAACAAGTTTCGATCCAAGCTCCACACCAGCTCGTGGCGGTAATGCAATCATTTATTGATTGTTTTTGATTGAATCTTTATTTTGAACTTGTTGAAACAGTATAACAACATAGAATTAAAACGAGACAAACAAACAAAGAAAAACAAAAGGAAAACGAGCAACCACAACTACAAATAACTTTCATGCTCAAAAAGGAGCAGGAAGAAACATAAGCTTATTTAATCCCACCCCCTTTTCCACTATCTTGGAAATCAACAGACTACAGAAATCCTCCTTACAACTACATTATATTTTACGTGTATTTAAAAAAAATGTATATCTATCTTTCTATCTATCCATATATATATATATATATATATATATATATATATATATATATATATATATATATATATATATATACACACGTATATATACTCATTTTCAATAACCCCATAGAAAGTAAAAGAAAAACTATATCTCCATATTTGTAGTTTACATGGATCGTAGCCATGACGTTGAAGTTGGAGCTTTTGTCCAATCAGGAGCTTCGCCTGTGAGAACTAGGAAGCAGCTGCTCCCGGAGAAAACACCAGACTTATTACCTGATGGCTACCGGCGTCTAACGTAATATCGCCAAGGCTGCTGGGAAGAGTCGAAGTACAACATATTGAACGTTAGATGTTTCTGATGAAGGCAGGTTGTCGGGCATTAAATATCATATTCTTTCTGTCCTGTTATTCCGTTGTGTCGGTTAACGACGTCGTCGGCTAGCAGCTCAGCTGTCAACCGCACTTAGACCGTTGTCATGTTTCTGACTCATGCGGAGGTATGGAGAACATACTGGGAGTGTGTTTCCAGGCCATACACGGTGATCATCTGCTCCCTCACAGCCACAATGTACTATCTGTGGGGCCGCGAGTGTCAGGTCAGTCTCTGCGGTCGAAGTTAGCGGCAAAGACTCCGCCATACCCGCTTTGACTTACAGTTTAGTTGGATTTTTAAGCGTTTTATTTCCTTTAAAATGAAGATCACTATATCCTATTAACTCCTATTCGACTTTATCTGTGGTATTTTGTTTTTCTAATTAATTAAAAAACTGTTTTTCCGTTTTATTTATTTACATTTTTAAGCTTATTTAACATTTCTTGGTCCATAATTTTACAGTTTTTAGTGTTTGGGTTCAGAGGTTTGTACTCAAAGCTCTGAACCTTTTTTTTTAAAAAAATTAACTTTATTTTGTATAAAATTAAATCTGTAGGTTATAATATTGTAATATGTGTATCATCTGTGTATGAGATATGATCTTTTATTCTACAAAATTAAAGCCTCTCTTTTATTGATTCCATAAATAAAACTGGAAGAAGATCATGGTTATGAGTGATCATTTGGTAATAAGCAGTATATCAGCTTTATTCATAATAAGTGTTTTACTTAAGTTTAAGCAGCTAAAGTGAGGATAATTTCAAAGTATGGTCAATAGTAGAATTTGTTTATGTAGAAAATGCAGAAAAAATAAATATCTAAAATATCTTCACAGACTGTAAACAAGACAATATGAATTTTGAATTGATTATATTTGAATACTATTTTCAAATATCTAAAACGTTGGTAAGAGTTATTTTCTCATTGTTAGCTACTTGCTAATCAAATGCTATTGTGTAACATCACATCAAAGTTTCCAAGTGATGTATTTCTTGCAGAGCTGGTCACATCACATCTACATACCACTGATACTGCCATTATTTTCTTTGTACCTTGTTCTGCTCGCCTGGTGTGTTTTGGATGTTTTCTTGTCTCTCACAGGTGTGACTGTATTAGCAGCTGTGCTTTTATAACGCCTTCATCTGGTCTTGTGTCCTTTCAGAGACCAGCTCTGGTTTGCAGTGAGGCTTTCAGTGCATTCCTCTACAAGCACTGTCCTGTGGTAGCTGAGCGCTTCAGTCCCACTCCGTGGTGCTGGGGAGGCCGACTTCAAACGCTGGTCTGTGCTGCCCTCAAATCCAGACCCCCTGTCAGTTATCGCAAGTAGGAAGAAACCCTCTTTTTTCAGTTCACCACTATTTACAAGAGGGTTAAAAATCTTAATCTAAACATTTAATTAAATAATGAATATCTTGTCTCGTCCCTTCATCTCCCAGTGAGCTGATCCGTACAGTGGATGGTGGTCAGATCTCTCTTGACTGGTTGGACAATCAGGCCAGTGTGACCTACCCAGAATCCTCCACGCGTCCCACAGTGCTCATCCTCCCAGGGATTACAGGAAACAGCCAGCAGTCCTATGTGCTTCACGCCGTTAGCCAGGCCACACGCCACGGTTACAGGTCAGCTGCACTCCTCACACAAAATGAAGTGATCTTGAAGCAGCGCTAACAGGAAAGTTTACATTAAGCAGGAAGCTTATTGTAGCTTGTGCCCGGTATTTGCCTGAAGCAGTTTTCATAAATACTTTCCTTCCTAGATGTGTGGTCTTCAACAACAGAGGTCTTGGAGGGGAGGAGCTGCTGGTAAGTACAATGAATACCTAATAAATTAGAATAATATCAAATTAGTTTTTAAAAATCTGTAAGTAACATGTCAATACACTCTGAAGGACCCCAGTTGAGTGAGGAAAGTGAGGATTTTAGAGCGGGAGGACAGAAATGAGAAGTAGGAAACTGTGGTGGTCTTGAACTCTGATCCCCCCTGCAAGGATTCTAGCCTTTGGTAGATGGGTTGCCAATGTATTTAATCCCAATTTAAAACAGTTTCAGATTAAAAAAAAAACCCAAACAAACAAAAAAAGTGAATTGAAAGTATTTTCTGTGTGTTTAAGTAGTAATTTAAGTTTTTCCACTGATACACCGTTTCAGACCAATAATAACACTAACAGAAGATCTGAGGCTTAAGTGCTGCATGTAACTCCCCTCCTGTATCCCTCTGCTTGCTTCAGACACCAGTCACCTACTGTGCTGCCAATACTTCAGATCTTGAGTGTGTGGTGCAGCATGTCAAAGGGCTCTACCCCAGTGCTCCTGTGCTTGGGGCTGGTGTGTCTTTGGGAGGGTGAGTTGGTGCATAGTGTTTCTGCTGGCCTCCATTTCTGGACCTAGATTTGTCGTCTGTGTCTTTCCTCCATTTCTTTTATTTATTGATTTTTAACAATTGCATGATTCCTTTCTTTTCACCCTGCTGCAGCATGGTGTTGTTAAACTACCTGGCCCGTAAGCACACCGAGTCAGGATTGGTTGCCGGTATCACCATCTCCGTACCCTGGGATGCACGTAAGTCCTCTGACTCGATGGAGGAACCGCTCAACTGGCTGCTCTTCAACAGGCACATCACGAGATGCTTGCACCGCGCTGTCACCAGGTTGGATACATTTGGGTTCATAAATTTTGTCTAACAGTTTTGCGTTTGTAAATCCAGTTAAATAAAACCCCAAAATCTGTTTCTCACAGGCACAGGAAGATTTTAGAGAAAGTGGTGGATGTTGACTATGTCCTGAAGGTATGATACAATATTACTCACAGTTTGTCAGTTTCTTAGATGTATAATTGACTCTACATTCATCGTCATCTTGTTTTCACACCCTTTTGTAGGCTCGGTCCATCCGTGAGTTTGACGAACGCTATACGTCTCTGATGTTTGGTTATAGCTCATGTATGGATTATTACCGCGATGCCAGCCCAGGCAAAAAGCTCCCCAATACAGCCGTACCCATCCTGTGTCTCAATGCTGCTGATGACCCTTTCTCTCCACAAACTGGTGAGTACACAACAGGAGAGGTGTGTCAGTATAAGCACTGCAAAGGGGAAATAACAGCTGTAATGGTTTACTCATAAATGTGACGTTTTTCAGATTTTATGGTCCTATTCGAAAAAAACAAGTTGGGAACATTGTGTAAAATTGAATGCTTTACTGAAAGTTGTACAAGACATCATATTAAAAGTGTACTGCTAAAGAAAACACCTGGTGGAACATTAGTAACACGGTTGGGTATAAATAGAGCATCCAAGAGTGTCTAGGTTTCTCAGAAGTAAAGGTGGGGCAGCGTTTACTACTCTGTTAAAGACTACACGAAAAAATAGTTGACAGTAAAGTTTCTCAAAATAAAGCTGCAAATGATCTTGGAATTTTAGAGAATCAAGCAAACTCTCTGTATGCAAGTGACAAAGCTAAAAACCAAGGCTGATATCTTAAGGCCCTTAGGTGCCAGTGGGTTCATTGCCACAGACTCAGGAACACTACTGAAAACATATGTAAGCGAATACAGTTCAATACTGCATCCACACATGCAAGATAACACTCTCTCAAACACTTTCATCTTTGTGTGTGAGCTCATTTAAGATGGACTGAAGCGACGTCAAAACAGATGATTGAATTTATCTCTATTATATTAGGAAATGTCTCATTCTTTTTAGCACAATTCCTTTTTTATATGTAATCATGGACGTTGAAGTCTCCGGGTTACAAAAGGTTTCCGATTCACGTGTCTGCTTTGTGTCTACTTTGCTGTCTGTTTATATTCATTTGGGCTTTTTCTTTCCTGCTCTCACAGCCTTCCCGGTGTCCGTAGTTCAGGATCTTCCTAACGTCGCCCTGGTATTGACGGCCCACGGGGGACACATTGCCTTCTTGCAGGGTTTTTTTCCTCTAGGCGAGAGCTATATGGAACGCTTGTTTGGCCAGTTTCTGCACGCAGTCTTTGAACACCGGGAGGAAATGAAGCAAGCCTGTGGTATCAGAGAGGAGCAAATGAAGGACTAACGAGCAATATGAAGGCACTTACACTGAAGTAATACAACATTTGCAGCTGCAACTCTGCTCATCTACCTCATGACCTCAGGTTCATGTTCAAGTCATGTAGAAATAAAAAAATGACAGTGACGTAAAATCAGTAAAGCTATTTTGAAGTATTTAATACATTTTAGTCAATTTGAAAATATTGCTGATCAATTGATTGCTACCTACTTTCAGTCACAAAGGCCGTCTGTGCACCGCACACCTGTAGTATGTAGACTGCACTGTAGAGTTCAAGTGCTCTGCTTGTTGCTATTTAAAAAAAGTGAAGAGTTGGTTATTAAAATTAAAAACAGCATTATTGTTGTTTTCTTCTTGCTAATTATGTTTTTTTCCCTTTTGCATCAAATGCTTATTTAGTTTTGAGCCTTCAAGAAGTGTTTTCCTCGGGGTTTGTGGCATGCCTTAAAGGATGAAACTTTCCTGTGTTTATACGCTGCATGCTGTACAGTAAACGACACCAGTGGTAAATGAGCCGACACTGGGTAAAGACCATTAACGCCCTGTGTGGTGCTTCAGTATCTGCTGCTATAAAGTGTAATTAAGTATCGTAAGCATCACACAAGGACCAGATCAGCATGTACATGTACTGAATGTATTTTTATTATCAGTAGACAGTACATCAGCTTTGTTTTTGTATTACCAACAGTGCACTGATTAATATGTAGCTTTACTGTGCTAGGTGGTATTAGTGTAGGATTCATGCCATTTTTAAATGACGCCACTGCTGGCTATAAAAGGAAGTGTTTTCAATCATCGGCATGAAGAAAATAGGTGATAATGGTGCTAATTGGTGGCTTTTAATTGTCAGCGTGAGGGTGGATGAGAATTTAATTTTGCTTTTTCAGAAGTAAAAGAGGCTTTTCATGAATGTCACGAATCCATCAGCTATTTGCATGTTTACCACATTCACCTGCCTTTTAATATCTTTTTTTTTTAAACTCACGCCTTATTTATAAACTTTATGTATGGGCTGTAAAGACAATCACGGTGTTATTGCAATATCATGTAATGGTGCAATATTTGGGCATTGTATGTTCGATGGTGTATCTTGTAATTACACTACAATTAAAGGGTGATAAAGATCGACTGGTGATTTTTACATCTTGAGTTTGTCTGGAAGCTTCAAGTGGCCGTTCACTGTGATCGATAGCAAGTCGCAGCAGGTTTATTTTGTTATAGCACGTATCACCAGGTTTGACCTGTAGTGGAAAAATGTTATAACCCATATGCTGCCTGTCACTGAGTTACCCTTCACTTGCACCGCTGAAATCCGAGGCCTTTAATCTCTGAGCGCTCGAGTCATTAATGTCGCAGATTAACCAGGAAGATATCAATAATTAACTGTGAACAATAAAGGCCCACGCCCTTTGTCACAATGCTAACCCTCTAACCTCATTTAGAGTCATTTGTGGCCTAGAAAACATTCAGTGGCATTTACTCTGTGGAAAAACAGGAACCTGAAGGAGTAGCCACTTTCCGAATCTGGCAGATAAAATCTACCCTAAAATAGTTCCACACTACCCCAGCTCTTATGTGAATGCAGCCATTTGGAAGAAAGGTGCTTGTTGCGAACACATTTTTTCTTTCTAAAGACAAAAATATGAAGGTAGAAGAGTGAGGACTTGTGCAGCTTTTATGCTTCTACTTCAGCTTTGTGGCAGCTTTTGCAGTGACTTTGCTTTGCTTGTGCTCCCACTTTAATTTCCTCACTTCTCTGTCATCTGCGTCAGTGAGAAACAATTATTGCTAATAAACGTCACAGTAATCACAAATCAGTTCCTGTTTTTTTTTAAGGTAACAAAATAATGTGAATGAGGTATAAAAGAAGCACCCTGGTACGCTTTTCTTCTACTTGCCCGATGTGTTCTTTCGGGATGAATAACGTGCTGCAACATCACACTTTAGCTGTGTGTTTTCTCAACTGAGCATAATTTTTACAGCCCAGCTTTCTCTCCAGCTCATCCTCCTCCTCCCTCCTCCTCCTCTTCTTCTCCTTCTCGTACTCCTGCTGCCTGTATTCCTCTACCTGGTGTGATAGGAGGAGCCTCAGGTTATGGTTAATGATTCAACACCAGAGCCGTGGAGATTGATAGATACAGAAAAAGAAGGAAAGATTTAGTGAGAGAGAGAGAGAGAGAGAGAGAGAGCTGGAGAGAAGTAAAAATAGTAAAGCTGTAGACGGGGAAATGTAAGCTGAGAAAGTATGCAGTGGCAGGAAAAGTAGAAGAAGGAGTATTGATAGAGAGTTTGCAGGCTGCATGCGGTGTGTCTGCTCAGGTGTGTCCAGTCTGTAGCTCATCTGGGGTTCAAGCAGGTCAGAAAAACTGCACAGAAAGCAAAAAACTTCTCTGCAGTGGAAAAGTGGATATCGTTGAGCAGCTCAAGGTGATTATTTGGCTCCTGTGATCCATGCGGCCTTCATAGGCAGGACATTAGATCACCTTGTCTGCTGATCACACCATGCCTGCAGGTGAGTGTGGCTTCAGTCTATTCGTCCACAGATTACGTGCAAATAGTGTCTCAGAGTTGTAGATTAGGTCAGACAGGCCACCTTCAGGCGTTTATCGGTTCTTTAAATATATTACTGTGTTTAAAGTACAGATCAGCATTGGTTCAGCTTAAGTTTTATTGGTTTTTGATTTACTACAGCGATTAACAAAACGTTATATCTGAGAAAAGGCTGCCTAATAAAGACAAAGCACATGACTTCCTTCCAGGTTTCTATTACAGAGTATCTTATGAGAATTCAGCTGTAGTTACACATGGCCATGAATTAATAATGAAGCAGTATGAAGTGGACTGTATGCTGGCTGTGTCAGTATAATGGTAGCTGGCATCATGTTCCTGGCGTGCAGCTGAAAAGCAGACACAAATATCTGTTTTTCTTTCTTTTTCTCTCTCCTTTTTTTGGCGTTGTCTGCTTTAATATCATGTTTCCTGGGATCCTCCAGGATCATTTACAGAATATATGAATATACGCATGTTAAATGAATGTTGCTCACTTTTAAAGTTCATTCAGTATTTAAATAATAACCTGTTTTGTTTTTGATTTTTTTTTTTTTTACCATTGTAACAAAAATAACAAACATGGACCAATGAAACAGCAAATATTCAAACAGAAATACAGCCACCTACCTATCAGTTGCCCCAGGGCTGAAGAATAACTGAGCAATTTCCCCCATTGAGTGTCAGCCTGCAGGCACTAAAGGTTATCATCTCAATCAGCTCAGATTGTCTTTCTCAACAGCTACAAGTTCCTAGAAAGTTTACAAATTGTGTTTGTGCACGGCTCTGTCTTAGTGTGTGCTTTGGTGACAATTTAACGAACCATCCTGAGGCAAATCTGATATTCAAGTAAGCATGTAGGGACATATTTTTATGATCTGTGTAAACTGACCATTAAGGTCTTTTTCTTTTCTGTAACACATTTATGAGCTATGTGCACTGCAGTCACGTCGCTTTCTGTACTGAAATCCCTGGAAAAATATCTAGTTTAGGCCGCTGTACATGTCTTTTTTAAGTGCCCATGCTCCCTCGCAGAACAGGAGCTGTTTATATTTCCCTGTCACATTCTGCTGGTGTTTTACTAAATGACTTTATGAGTTTAGTTTAATCTTAGGCCTGTCCAATGTTCAGGGTGAGGCAGCAGTAACCTGGGGTCATACGATGTGTGCCGTGAACACAGGCAAACAGCCTCTCCAGGGTTTTTACTGTGTGTTTAGTAAAATGGGCACATATCCAAGTGTGTTTGTATTGATTGGAGTGTTTAAAAAAAGAAAACAGAAAAGGAATCTTGTTTGCAGAGGTTCTTTAAACAGGTCACCTTGATTAAGAGAGGTATTGGATCTGGCTTGTGGTTAACTTCATTGTTAATCTCATGCAGCAGTGCTAATGAATCTGTCAGTTAATATGACCTGCTTATGCATAGTCACAGGGTTTTTTATGTCTCACATTAGTGTAACAACCCACAACCAGCAAATATAAATAATCTGCATATAAACGCAAAGCCTGGAAAAAGCGATCTCTCATTTAAAGGGGTTTTTATACAGCTTTGACAGGTTTTGTGTCATTATCAGTCACAGAAACTGTAACAGATCTTCAGCAAATGCTGGCAGGGTGTGACAGCACTCAGAAAGCACCCCGTTGACTGTCCATCATTAGTCTGCATTATTCAGCAGGGCTCTTGCTGTGTGCTGCCAGTGAAGTAGGGTTCAGTGCTTTGAGAAAAAGGTATCAACACAGTTACAGTTTAAATATCACCCTTTATGGCTTTGTGTGTAGGAGTTTCCACAAATATCACAACAACTGGGGCTACATTTTATGTCTGTGTTCAGGTGCATAATTTATACAACTTCTCGTTTTCCTGTTATATGAAATTCTCCCATAAATCTTCCTTTAAAAAAAAATCTTATTCCCGCTGTAGCTATGGAGAAGCAAATAGAGGAGCTGAAGCAGCAGCTAGAAAAGCAATGTCTGATCAACAAGGAGCTGCAGAGGCAAAATAAGGACCTAGGTGAGTACAACAATAACTATATAAGCTTTAAATATTGTAGAGACTTCATTGTGCAATAGCAGGTTCATTGAGGTGAATATTGGGATATATACGAACACATGAATTAAAGGTGGAGCTCTTAAAGTTCTGAAGGTTGAGTTCAAATTTAGAGAACCAGAATGAGGCCTTCACAGGACTTTTACTTAAGATGTGGAATCAGTGGAACTTAGACAGGTAGACATGGTCAAGACAAACGGCTGAAGCAGTTTGAACAGGAAGCTTCATGTGCTCACAGAAACTGGATTAGAGAAGATTCCCTGGTCTGATAAGTCTCCACTTGTGCTGCTTGTTTTGGATGGTAGATGGTCAACATTTCACATCAACATCAAACCATGGATCCATGATCTGGTGATGATGGTGTAATGGCATGGGAGATATTTTCTTGGCACACTTTGGGTGCCTTAGTATTAGATCTTATCATCCTATTATGACCACATGTCCATCCTCTGGTGGCTAATGTGGCATGTCATAAAGCTCATGTCATCTCAAACTGGTTACTTGAACATGAGAGTTTCACTGTACTGAAATGTCTCGCATGGTCACCTTTGGGGTGTGATGGAATGGGAAAATCATGCCATGGATGACATGTGACAAAATCATGTGATGCTGTCAGGTCAATATGGAATAAAGTCTCTGAGGATTGTTTCCAGCACCATGATGAATCTATGTAATGAAGAATTAAGACAGCTCTGAGCCAACCCAGTACTAGCAACATGTACCTAATTATGTGACTGATGAGTGTAAAATGTTGGAGGGATGCAACTAAAATTTTAGACTTTTTTTTTCTGATCATGGCCAGAGATCAGTTAATAGCATGGATCAGTTATTAGCATGGCCCCACTGTACATAAAACACGGAGTACACATGTAGAAAACCATGCAGTTACTCATTGGTTTATGGGCTTAAACCACAATGAGAGATGGATCAGGCTGATAAGTGGATGACATTATATACTCATGAATGGATGACATTACATACATTTATGACTTGTCAGTCATAAATGTATCCATGCCCAATGTATGCTTTATGTTATTTGTCTTTGATTGTGATCTTAATTGACAAAAGTGACATCAGTATGTGACTCAAAGACTCGAAACGGGTGATTCATAAAATAAACTCACTATTAAGGTATTTAGTGAAGTCATAAATCAAGAGACAACTAGGGTCATTCTAGGGTGATTCATTACGTTTGCATTCAGAGGAGTGGATCCCTGCAGGCCATTAGAGAGAATTTACTTTGGCTTATGTTTCAGACCCATATCCATCTTTTATATACAAAGCACAGAAATCGTCACTTTTAATGTGTTTTGCACATTTAATATGTGTTTTTTTTCTTCACATTCACAGAAAAACGACTCACCGAGAAAGAGAAACTCCTGCAACAACTGCAGACTCAGTATCATGATCTCGGTAAGCAGCTCTTCACGGGAACACAGAACAGGGACACATCTACTTATCTACTTACACACATGATTGATGCGATTTCTAATGGCGATCTGTAACCATCCATTTGTTTCTGTTACAGACTTTCCCTCTCAGACCGGTAATGAGATTGAACCTGAGGTCAGGAAGAGCCGTGCAGCTGTCATAGCTTCAGAACCAATCCCGGAGAACCTGGAGATTAAACGGGCGAGGGTGAAGAAAAATGTCAGGTCAGCATCAGCACCTTTCCAACAACTTATATAATACCCAGTTTGTATGTTGTAGATGACTTCTTTGAACTTTCTATCGGCAGTGAGACGAGCCTAATTGTCAAAGCTATCCAGAAGAATGACTTCCTGAGCCGGTTAGATGATGAGCAAATAGCCATGATGGTGGACCTGTTAAAGGTATCTCACTTCAATCCTGGAGATGAAGTCATTCAGGAAGGCTCTGAAGGAGACAGCATGTACATTGTGGCAGGTAGGCACACACCTTAGTATGAATGTCTGTCTTTTTATCTGCGATTGCTCCATGTATATACGGAAGATTTTTAAAACTGGGTTATTAACTTCTTACAGCATCATTTCACAAATAAGCAAATTTTAATATCTATTTTTTTTTGCCCTTTCTTTATAGCTGGTGAGCTTTCTGTGAGCCAGTCTGGCCGTGACCTCCGAACTCTTACTAGTGGTGATGTTTTTGGAGAGCTGGCGATTCTGTACAACTGCAAAAGGACAGCAACAGTCAAAGGTCAGCCTGTATAATGATGCCTCCTGGAGGGTTTTGCAGAGGGTTGTAGTGATTGTATTATATAGTATAATGTAATTTATGTGGAGACATGTATGTATGTATAATATATGACCACATATGTTCTACATATGAGATAATGGATGAACTTTTTGACAGAAATACATAGCAGTGCATTGGAGGAAAACTGCCCAGCATGTTAACAACAAAACATCAACCTAACTCTAGAGCATGGTGGGGAGAATATCATAGTTTGCTTTGGTATTTGGACACATTATAGTCACTGAGGGGAGAACAAACTGACTAACAATAACACTTCTGAAAAAGAAGAAACTCTTATTTTGAAAGGACCCAAACAGTATCCTGATTGAAACTGGTTTAGTGTGGTTTTGGGACTGGTTGTCCAAAATCCCCAAAATGGATGCAGAAAACATGTGAAGGAGGATGTTGCTGCTTATCACAAACGCTTGGAGTCGCATTTTGATATAATGAACATGCCTTGTGCTATGAAAGGTAGCAGCTTTTTCGGACAATGAAATGTAAAATGTGACAAAACCAAAACAATAACATAACTTAACTAACATAACAGTGACAGAAAAAAATAATAGCTTTTTAGTCACAGTAGTTTTGTAACAAAGGTGCCTGATTCAATGTAGAAAAAACAGTGTGTTCAAGTACATCCCTTTACAATGCAATCCACCCGTGGGAAGGCAGTTTTCTCCCATCTGCAGCAAGCTTGTCTCTCATTTATCTCACTTTGTCATATGAGTTCTGTGATGGTAATAGAGTGCATCTGGCTATGGTTTTATGTCATTTATTTCAGATTTCATCTATTACATCTGAACAGTATTTGTGAATTTTCAATCAAACCAAACCCCAATAATTTTAAAGGTTCAATCAGTTTTTGTTACAGTTGTAGTTAAATTAATTCAAGAGTTCAAATGTCTTAATCGTAAAATATGCTTCAAAGTTAACTGAGTCCACTACTCTTTTTATTTTTGTTTATTTTTATCTCTATTATTGTGTGCTCATAATGCAGCAAAGACACCTGTGCATCTGTGGTGCATGGAGCGACAGACCTACAGAAGCATTATGACCAACAAGTCCAAGAAGAAACGAGAACAGCTCATGGGCTTCCTGAAGACGTGAGTTTCTAGACTCAGCAGCCATGATAAAACTTTCATCCCGACTCCTCGGATTCTCTTTGTAACTCTATCATAACAGTTTTGGTATTTTTCGCTGCACTAATGCAGCAAATGCTTCCCCTATTTCTAATTTTCTCTTAAATTCCCACTTGCCATTTCAGGGCCCACACTCTGAAGGACCTGAATGATGTCCAGTTGTCCAAAATCATTGACTCCATGGAGGAGGTGTGCACCTCGATGTCTTTTTTTGCTACGACACAACAGAATCAAATACACTGAACACAAGGATGTTTTCTTTCAGCTCTTGGAGTGAATCTGAAAGTACACATTTTTCTTAATATTATTTTTAATTCTGTCTCTTCTAGGTGAAGTACCAGGACAAAGATGTTATAGTTCGAGAGGGAACAGAAGGAAACGCATTCTACATCATCCTCAAAGGAGAGGTAACGATATCTTAACGTGCGTCTTTGGCCAGTCACACCCAGAGTTTTTATCCAGCCTATTTCACAAACCCATATTTCTCTTGTGTGCATAACATTTATTCTTTCCGTTTGTTTGCCTGTGTGCGTGTTTCCCCTTCAGGTGTTGGTGACTAAGAACGTGAACGGTCATCAGAAGCAGATTCGCAGGATGGGAAAAGGGGAGCATTTCGGGGAACAGGCCCTCATACGGTAACCATGGAGACACAACACATGCCTGAGGACATTTGCGAGAGCCTCGTGCAGCACGATGTGCTCCTCGCGCCTTCCTCAGCTGCTGTCAGCTGTGACATTTTTATTTTGCAGATTCTTCAGATTATCCTCCGAATGCTCTCTGGTGACGGAAACATCACGTTTTTCCCTAAATTGCGCAGTTCTGCTAAGATGCAAATGAGCCATTGAAGCAAATTTATTGCTGTGGCTGTCAGTAGAGGTGCATGCATACAGAAACACTGTGTGTGTGTGTGGGGGTGTGTGTGTGTGTGTGATCCTCTGGTGGAATAACAGAGGTTGTTTTGATTATACAAGGAGGATATTGGATTTTTAATAAATATCAAATATCATCTAGCTTGTGTTGTCTGCCTCTAATTTGCAGGACATGCAGCACCATTGCAATTTCACTGGGAATTATTTTTCTCAAAATAATGCAGTACTTTTTCACATTGCATATTTTTTAATCTACATATTAGTATTTGCTAATATATGTTATTCAATTAAAATATCTCTATGAGGTTCTCTTTCTGCAGCTGTATTCACTGCATTTCCACAGACTTGAATTTTGGCAATGCTTTTTGTCTTGCAGCGAGGTCTTGAGGACAGCAACCTGCACTGCCGACGGCCCTGTTACCTGCTTCTCCATTGACAAGGAGTGAGTCTGACCCAGCACTCAATTCCGACAGTAACCGAATGTGATAGTGTGTTCGCTCAGGCTCTGCAGTGACAGCTGTTGCTCCTGGAGAGGACAATTCTTCGGTTGCTTTACAGTCTGTTTGCTGTCTGTTGTGTTTTCCCACTTGCTTACAGATGCACAGCTTGACTAATGATGCCTTTTGTTTAGGGTATTTGAAGAAACAATTCCCGTAGAGCACCTGGAACTCTTTGATGAGTATGTATTGAAAAAAAAGCACTGTTGATTGCATAACCACAATTTGTTTTTTCCTCCACCTTACCGAGAGTGTGACGTGGAGGTGAAATAGACTGCCCCAGTTAGTTTCCTGCTCATATCCTGTCAAATTTATTTTCACTTCCAGCTCCAAAGTGATGCAGGAGGCGCAACCTCCAGAAAAGTTGAGGTGAGGGGCTGTTGAAGGTGAAGGTTAAAATATGTTACAAAACCAACAATCAGTCACCAGAATAAGCTCAATAAGCAGTTATTAGTGAAAACAAATCTAAAAAATTAAAATAAAATCACCACTCTTTCTCAGCCCCAGCTCCACTCTGAGATTGAAGGATCTGGTTCCAGTCTTCTATCAGGAGGGTCGCTATCAAGGAGATCCTGTCACACTTGGAGTTGGAGGATTTGGCCGTGTGGCGCTGGTCAGTTGTGCATCTTGTCTGGGTTTAAAAACACACACACTATATATATATATATATATATATATATATATATATATATATTTTAAACATTTATTAGAAAGGTAGAAACTACAGAGGTAGTTTTCACCACCACACCAGAACAGGGTTAACACAGTCATAATGGATGATGTATTATGGTCCCATGTGTCACAACCGTTTGAGCTATCGAAATGGAAAAAGGACATAATAATTATAGCCATGTTTACCCTGCACTGGCATGTGGAAGTTGCTGTTGTAAAGAGAGGCTCTGTCAGCCTACTGTAAACACTGATGTGATGTATAAGGTAGTCTGTGAACTGCTAAAAGTAATTACTCCCACAGTCAGAAAAAATTTATAATTTGTTGTTCAGCTAACTTGTGCTCAGCTCTAACCCCTCATTTTAGTTACGGTCGCATTAGCCACTAAACGTTTATGTACTTTAACATATATGGATATTTCTCTCATTTGCAGTAAATCCAAACCCCCCAGTTCCAAAAATGTGGGGACACTGTGTGAAATGCAGTGCAGAATGCAATAATTTGAAAATCTCACAACCTGTATTTTAATCACGATATAAAAGAAGCAAAACATATCAAAAGTTAAAAATAGGGAAATGTACGACTTTCAGAAAAAAATATTAGCTTGTTTTGAATTTCATGGCTGCAATGTGTCTTGAAAAAGTTGGGATAATTTGCTTCCTTTTTAGTCCAGAGTACAGGATGTTTTCCAAAAAAGAAGTTTAAATTTTGATTCGTCTGACCACAGAACAGTTTTTCACTTTTCCTTTATCCATTTTAAATGAGCTCTGTCCTGCAGAAGACTGGTGTTTTTGGATGTTGTTCATGTATGGCTTACTCTTTCCATGATAGCGCTTGAACCCCATCCTCCTTGTGAACTGCCCCTCTGCCCCTCTACCCTGCTGAGAATCTCTCCCTGTCGAAGATGCTCGATTTATACCCAACCATATTACTTTGTTACATTGTTACCTGACATGAGAACTTAAACATTTCAAACATTGTCCTGACTCTTTTTGGAACTGGGGTTGTAAAATATTTAGCACTGATGACTGTTTTTGCTCTTCTAAGATGACCACCCTGCCCCATGGAAAATATTACGCCGTGAAGCGAGTCAGCAAGAAGCACATTGTTGCCAAGAGACAGGAAGAGCACATGCTGTTTGAGAAGAAGATCCTTAAAGCTGTGCAGTGTGAATTCATTGTCAGGTATCAAAGATATGTGGACTGCAGTGTTTTAAATCCATCGGTTGAGCGCAGAGCACCTGAAAATGTTTTCTGCTCTCGCTGTTTCTAGACTTCATGGAGCTTTCAAAGACACACGATACATCTACATGGTGATGGAGTTCTGTAGTGGTGGGGAAATCTGGACCAAACTCAAAGAAGTGTAAGACGAAAAGTGAAATCATGCTCTATATTTGGAGTTCCCAAGTTAAAATACATACTTTTTTGTAGAAGCTGTAGCAGATGGAAGTTTACAGAAATTTTTAAGAAAACCGTTGTCCAACTTATTGCATCTTTGTGAATGTTAGAGGTCGTTTTGACGAGTCTGTCGCTGTGTTCTGCACTGCCTGCGTGGTGGAGGCCTATGCTTACCTCCACAAGAAGAACATCATGTATAGAGACCTAAAGCCTGAGAACCTGATGCTGGATGCGAAGGGCTACGTCAAACTGGTGCGTCTTTAGCTGTAAACAAGTTTCTAAAGCAAACAAACTTTTTTTTAATGTGAATTTCAGTTAATGAAGACTTTATCATCACATTTGATTCTTGTGTGGGTGCTTGTCATCATCCAGGTTGACTTTGGTTTTGCAAAGGAGCTGGTTCGGGGCGAGAAAACCTACTCATTTGTTGGTACTCCTGAGTACATGGCTCCAGAGATCATCAAGAACCAGGGACATGACTTTGCAGTTGACTTTTGGTCTCTTGGCATCCTGATTTTTGAACTATTGGCGGGAAGGTAATAACAATGATAATAATAATACTTTTTTTTTTTAACCAACAGAGACATAAAATAACCTTAATGTTTACCAGCAGATGGCAGCAGCACTGTATGGCTTTTTCAGAGCTCAGTGTCTCACAATTTCAGGTTTCAGTCTTTTTAATACCATTCAATAAAAATTTAACATTTATTAACAACACGTTTTTTTTCTGTTTTCAAATGGTCAGCCCTCCCTTTTCAAGCTCAGAGCCCCAGAAGATTTATGCCAAAATTTTGGATGGGGAGCTCCATTATGCACCTTATATGAGCGAAGCAGCCAAGTCCATTATCAGTAAACTGTGCAGGTAAGAACAGCTGAGTTTATTGAGAGCACATAGATTACATTTTCATATAGGTCACTGATAATTGTACAAAAAAGAAAAATGGAATTAGACCTTATGAAAATTTCACTCAGTGGCAACTTCATTATCTACACCATCCTAATACTAGATTAGACCCCTTTTTGTCTTATTTGTGGCATAGGTGCTTAAAACATCCTCAGAGATTTTGGTCCATATTGGCATGACAGCATCACACAGTTACTGCAGATTTGTCAGCTGCACATCCATGATGTGAATCTGCTGTTCCACCACATCCCAGAAGAGCTTTTTACACTAAGATCTGGTACCTGTGGAGGCCGTTTGAGCACAGTGAACTCACTGTAATCAGTTTGAGATGATTTGAGGTTTGTGACATTATTGCATATTAGCTTGCAAGAAGCAGCCATGAGAAAATTGGTACACTGAGGTGTTAAAGGGATGGACATGGGTAGTATTAATAGTCAGGTAGGCTTTAGCATTTAAAACAGAGATTTCAAAGTAGTTTCCACATCGTGGGCCACAGTTTGATCTTAAGTGGGCTGGACCAATGAAATGTGTAAAATTACAGAAAACTATATCTAGTAGTTCACTGCACACACTGTCCCGTAAGTATACAATATAGTTTGTCAATGTGTGTTTTTGTCTGTTTTTGCTGACTGTGAATTCAATGTAAAAACTGATATTTCTATAGAAGAGTGGATTTAATTACTTAAGTATAGTATGGATGGCTGTAGGGAAGGTCTTTATCATAAGCTGTAAAACTGATGAGATTAAAAGTTTAAAAGTCTCTAAATTTATGCCTTTTAGTGGACTGGATTGAGTCTGCCGATTCTGGTCCCCGGGCCTTATGTTTGACAACCTGGTTTAAACACAAAATTATTACAAAACTATCGTTCGCTGGATATTTTCTCTTTTTTGGACCATTCTCTGTAAACTCTAAAGATGGATGTGTAAGAAAAAATCCCAGTAGATTGTCAGTTACTGAAATACTTAGACCAGCCCGTCTGGCACCGACAACCACGTTCAAAGTCACTTAAATTACCTTTCTTCCTCATTCTGATGCTCAGCTTGAACTGCACGTCTAAATGCATTGGTTTGCTTCCATATCGTTGGCTGATTTGAAATAGAATTCACAAGCACTTAAGCAGGTGTACCAAAAAAAACTAAAAATCCCCCAAAATCTGGTCGGTGAGTTTTCTTGTTTGGAAATGCCACAGTGCCTCAAAGTACAGTGTGAATAATGAAAAATGACAAAAATGTCTGAAAAAGAAAGCATTCCATCATTAGATGCATTTGTATTTATATAGAAATATATTTGTAATAAAACACACCTCTTGAAAAATGAAAGCTCATGAAACCAAAAGCAGTTTCTGAACTGCCTTCTCTCTGAATGATGCATTTTTTCAGACCTCGGCCTGGTCAGAGATTAGGAAACACCAAAAATGGGATCAAAGATATCCGGCATCACAGGTAACCATGGCAAAACTCTCTTCTTTGGTCACCTACTGCTGCCTGTACTGTAGTACATTACACTACACCACCAGTCTGAACCACTGGTACAACCAAGATGTATCCATGCTTTCAC
Organism: Copadichromis virginalis; assembly: GCF_057382275.1. Classification (NCBI taxonomy): domain Eukaryota; kingdom Metazoa; phylum Chordata; class Actinopteri; order Cichliformes; family Cichlidae; genus Copadichromis; species Copadichromis virginalis. Next base: position 9,888,877 of record NC_140632.1, read on the forward strand.
GTTGTTTATGCCAGATTCTGAATCTACTATACAAATGTTGCATCTGAAATCGAGAACAGAAAGCTTTTTTCCAAACTTCCATCATCCAATTTTGGTGTGAATTGTAATGTCAGTTTCCTGAGCTCTTCTGCTTACCTCGGTTGTAACCAGTTGTTATCTGATTTACTGTAGAGTTTTTATCTAACTTGAAGCAGGTCAGCTGTTCTCCTCTGACCTTTGGCATCAACAAGGCATTTTTGCCTATATTGAACAGGCAACAGTAATTTTATACATTTACTAATCTGTAATGATAAACATTATGCACCTTTCCACCTCAAGTGCATAGCACATACGATGTTGCGTAATTATTATAGCGGTATTACTATAGAGTGAGTACATTTACTACAATAAATATATACTATGTGAAAAATAGGGAAGTGATTAGCAGTCTAAAGTTCTTTGTACAGAAAAACAGCATGGTGATTTTGTCTTTATAGATTATGTTTCTACACTGCTGATTGAGCCTTTTTACCTTGTTATTATTTTATGATTATAAAACCATGTTTAATAATAATAATAGTAATAGTAATGACAAAATCTCCCTTTTTACCTTCAGGTGGTTCAGCAGTATGAACTGGCACAAGCTGCGTGTGGGTCAGCTTGAGGCTCCCACAGCACGGCTTATCCGCAAGGCAAGTCAAACCAGTGTTACTCTTACATGGAAAGCAGAACCTTTTTTTATGTTTAGAGAAAGTGAAACAAAAGAAGGACCGCAGGCAGGATTGTGTGGAACAAATATTACTGGTTTTCGCAGTGGCTAAAGAACGTTTTGATACATGAAACCCACTGTGTATTCAGACTATATTAACAAAACCTGGGTCTGAAAGGTTATTACACACTGCATGAACATGAAAAAATAGAAAGTCCAAATGGAAAACAACCCTAAGTTTTTCACCCTCATATCATTACTGGCCCCAGAAAGGAAATTAGCCTATCGTAGTTGCTCCAGTTTCTTGCTCTTCTTGTCCTCATCCTCTTCCTAGTCATGTGTTAAGATAAAAAAAAAACCCGGTAGGATTATGCTTTCAAATGAACATTTAAAAATATTTTTACTAAATGTTTCATTCAAAAGTAAATGCTTCTTTAAAATAAATGATCAACTCCCCATAAATGTTGAATTTGCTTCATTGGGACTATGTGGGTGTTATTTCGTCACTAGCCGAATTTTGTTAAAATGAGGGGATTTAAGAGTGCTTAATATTACTGATTAGAAATAGATTACGGGATAGGCTGTTTGATGAGCTTCATTAACATTTCATCCTCTTTCAGGGTCCCTGCTACATCAACTTTGATCGCTTCCCTCTTGATCAGACGAAGGCAGAAGAGGAGTTCTCTGGCTGGGACCGTGACTTCTGATTCTGCCATGTTAAAGGATCAAGAAGAGATCCCCATATAGGATAATTGTAGGTCGCCTGAGTTGGGGCCAAAACAGGGCTAAAGTCATATGAGGGTGGGAAGAATTTCCTGTTTGGAAAAAACAAAACAAACAACCAAGTTGATTTAAATTTGATTATTGGAGTGAAACTGTATCGAATCATGCACTTTAGACGTGTGCCGAAATTCCTCTTTTGCTATTCTAAAACAACCATAAAGGTGGATAAGGGGCCAAAATATGTAAATGTGTTACAAGAACATGGTACAACATTTTGTTTCCAAATACAGTCCAAGTCAATTTGGTGTCTGGTGGAGAAGTGCCAATAACAACATCTATATAACACTTTTTACTGATTCCAATAAAAACACCCATCCCTGTGTTTAGTGGAGAGTTTCTGTCATATGGTACAACTTGTACCAAACAACAACAACAAAAAAACCCTGTCCTTATCAAACCTGGAAACAGAATCATTTCTAATGCCATAGCTGTAATGTATGTCTGTGTCTATTGTTCCTTTGAATCTTTAAAGTTTTAAAGAAAAAAAAAGTGCTTATCCTCTTGATAAAGTTGTTTACGTTACACTGTTACTTTCTTGTGGTGTTAGGCCTTGATTTCTAGATAAAAAGATACTGAACATCATGATGAAGAATACCTTTTTGATTGAAAATAAAGAAAAATTGCCCTTATACACTTGATTCAGCTCAATTTGTTACTGTGCTGCAATAAAATACCGAGCCGATTTGATTTACTTTTTTTCCTCCTGCTGACACCAAAGTATTCAGAGATTAGATTTATGATAGATAACAATGCATGGTGGAAATACGTTTTTAAGAATGTTATCAGGGTGGAAAGTGGCCGGTGACATAATAAGGGTTTAATCTCATGTTCTTGACAATGGCTGCAGCTGACTGTTTGGGTCTGGAAAGGCACAGCTGTCTGATGTGGCAGCAGGTTTTAGGGCTGGAGGAAGGAGTCTTCCTGTCCCCTCCTGTTAATGCGCACGATGTGCCTGCTGAGACCAGTTTTCCACATCACGACACAAACTTCACAGGAATAAAAACCACATCTTCCAGAGGGAAAATACCCGCTGCCAGATGTTTCCTTCCTACAGAAGACCCAAAACACATTGAAGCATAGACTCTAATACCCCAGCAGCAATGACAGAAGCAGCCCAGAGGATGCACAGTATAGTTACAAGTATTTCCTATTCACAGCAGTAAACCGTGACTTCCTGTTTGCAGATCACTTTGTTTTACCTGTGATGCATGTGGTATGATTAACAGAGCAAACACAATATACTCTGTTTATCCAATCCCAGTAACTCATAACAGTTTTCTGATTTCTTGTCACTCTCTCGAGTAACATTCATGTGTATTGAAGCCCCATTTCTTCCAATGATGCCATAGATTTCAGCTGCACTGAATGCATCTCCAGACTCATTATAAACGATAGATTGAGCAGAAAGGGGATTGAGGCTGATAGACTCAAACGAACATTTACACAGTTGATTGATGTGGTCTTATCCTGACTCCTGTCTGTGAGTGTCTCTGTCTTCAAGCGAGGAATATTGACTGAGCTCCATGTGAGAGGATTGTCTCATGCAGCCTGAAGTTTAACCTGAAACACTAAAGAAGAAAAAAGAAACACCAGGGAAAAGCAAACATTTGCGCCTCGCTGTGTTCTTTCACTAAATGTCCTTCCCGGTTGTGTTTTCTCCACTGAGCAGTCTTGAGTTAATTAGGCTCAGTGCTAACACCTGTGCTGATTAATTATTGTTTGCACCTGTGCTGAGTCTACTTAAGCCCCTCTCTTTGCTTGCTGCTTTGTTTGGTCACTTATGTTTGAGAGGTCTGAATGGGCATCTGTTTCTGCGTAAGGCAGCCCTGATGAGTGATTGGCTGCCCTGAGAAAGAATACAAAAGTGCAGGAAACATGTAACCACTTCAATCAGCACTCTCGATCTGACTTCTCCATGCAGGTATTATATTTCCCATAACGGGATCATAAAGGAGCCACTACTTGATGCTCTATTAAAAGCACTCCAGTCTGGAGATTTTAGTGTGTGTGTGTTTTTTCCTATACCCCAATGAACCATCAAAACCCAGAACATGTAAAACATTATGTACTCTGATTGATTGTACCCAGTTGAGAACTGGAAAATATTTGAAATGATTGTTGCACAGCTTTGGCTAGTCATATTCTGGACAATGATTGCATCATTGCATTCATGCTTGAATGAAAGGTCCCGCAAATTTTGTTAATTTTAATTCTTTTTTATTATTATTTCCATTATGTATTTTTTTTTCAACCTCATTTTTAGTTTAGTTTAGTTTTTGATATTTGTATGGCTGGTTTAAGAAGTTCTGAACAGGTAAAACAGTACACATGCAACAATTTGTGAACATGGTCAACTCTCATATATAGACAAGTCTCAATGAATACATATGCACCCACAGCTTCTTCAGGAAATGACTAAAACTAAGGGCATTTTTCATTTTATTTTAGTGTTGAGCATGCAATGTAATGCAGGTAAAATGGGTTTGTAGTAGCTTTCCTAATGGAAACCCGCATACTAAGCTTCAAGCTATATCCATCCATCCATTTCTCCACACGATGATGTGGTGGAGAGCAGTGTTGCCTCATAGCAAGAAGGTCCTAGGGCTAATTCACCTGCCAGCTTGGGATATTTCTGTACAGAGTTCTGGATAATCTGGCTCCCTCTCACAGTCCAAAACACACACATTTTTGGCTAATTGGTGAACTTGGGAATGCGAAGGGTTGTCTCTCTGTGATAAACTGGCGACGTGACCAGGGTGAATCTTGCCTCTCGCTCTATGACAATTGGGATAGCCTCCCCCCCCAAACCTGAATGGAATAAAGGGAGGAAAACGGATGGATGGATGAATGGTTGTCTGTCTCATTGTTAGCCCTGTGACAGATAGGTGACATGTTCAGGATGTACCCTGTGACAGCTGGGACAAACACCAACCGTAAACACGACCTTTAAATAGTTAGCTAAAATTAAAAGTAGGAACTTAAGTCCGTTGGTTATTCTTTCATTTTCCCTATTGTAACTCTAGTTTACAACTACTCTTGATCTGCTGCCAGTATAAAAATAAATGTACAGCTGCACTAAGCAGAGAAAAAATAACTCAGAAATTCCACTTCTCTGACAAGATTGCATGTGTCTGGGTACAGCCAGTAGGTGTGTGCAGGAAAAAAAATCAAACAAAAATAGAACTTGAAAGCTAACATTTGATGTGATGGACTATGAAAGCTCTTCCTCAGTGTCCACCTCTCTCCCGTGTTTCCTGTTTAGAGGCAGGACTCATCTCACGTTAACTCATGTGTGAGATTACCTTTGAGATTTCCCTTTTGCCCCCTTCTTTTTTATTTTTACATGACATGTGCTAAAAACTATTGTTTATCAGACTCTTCCACACCTGTTGCAGCAGGCCAGAAATAGCGAAGCTCTGCTGTTGTATAACTTTTAAAATCCTGCTAAATTAACTGCTGTTATTCACCTTTAATAGTTCAGCTGCTTCCTGACTGAGTATATGGTTTTAATTATATCCTGATAATGTCTGTCTGTGATGACTGGCTCTAATTTACCAAATGTAGCTGCTTGTGTATGCAGAAAATAATGGTATATGCAGAAGCATACTGTGTGTATTTTAAACCCACAGCATGCACTTATTTCCTGCCAGCAACCATTATATAACTGTAGTTATATAACATTTAAATTGAGGAAGTCAATGTATGAGTTATTGTCTTGTCCATGATTTTATTTGACTTTTGAAGAAATTATTGCTCCTCAGACACTGAGCACGATAACTGAGTCACCTTTCTTTGAGTATTTCTTGACCTGCTCTGCTATTATGAGGTAGGTCCTTATCTCTGATGAAAATGCTGATTATTCACAATGAGAGTAGTAATGACCATAATTTGTGTAATAGGTTATATCACAACTTTCTTCATATCCGTTTACCCCTTATCTCCTGTTTTCTAAATGACTGGGAAATTTACCTGAAAATACAGTATACTGCCAGTAGCTAAACAGTGTGCACTGACTCAGTATCTGCACATTTAAAACTTCAGCGTTGCCTTTTTTATTGTATATGTACAGAGTAAAGCCAACATTTCATGTGCTCCTGTCCTTAAGAGCTATTTTAAATTTCCCAGGTGACAAGTGCTTTAAAACAGCAATCAAAGTTACAGTTTGAGTGTGGTCGTGCATGAATTCTGTATGCAGATGGATTTAACGCTCCTTCCTAATTTGGCCTCAGCGATGAGTTGCTCTTATGCATGAATGCCCTTCAGGCCCTTGGAAACAGGTGCACTTATAGGTACCTACAATGTCTCATTTCAGTTCTTCAGCACACTCCAATTATAGTTATAAATACAGGAGCTGAGTAGGTGTAAATGTGGTACATGCGTATGTGCATAAGTGTTTGGTGGGATAGAGAGCAGTTCAAAAAGCAGAATATAAAGGACTTTTTTTAGTCATCACATGGTACTGGACATTATTAAAAACAGGTAACCTGCTCTGGCAAGGAAAGACATCTTCTGTGAAAAGCCCTAATGTATTTCAAAAAGGTGACAATCTTATGAGAAGATTATGGACATAATGAGCTGACCTTGGTAGAAGAGAATGGCCTTAGGAACTAGATGATGCCCAGCCACTTGCTATGACACGTGCATCTACTGAGCTAAGGATGAAAACTGTGGCTAAAAGAGTTTTATCAGAAGGGATCCTACTCTACTCATCATCCTCACTTCCAGCATTACAGAAACGAATGATCTTGTACATGCCACTCCCACAATCCTAGAAAAACTTGGGTATAAGAGCAGGAATGTCTTATACCCTAAATGTGACCCCACTTTGTAGGTATTTTTACCAAGTCCTCACTGTTCAGCAAATATAAGAATGTGTGTGTGCATGGAGTGCTTAGGTTTGCTGAATATAGCCAATGGAAACCCAGGAAAGTCTTTTAACCTGACTGTGATAATTTTTGAAACATATACCCACAGTTACATCTGTAATTATCTCCACAGATACAGTATAATTAACAACTTGAATCCCATTTGTTTAATTACATATTGTAACAATTTGTTGGCAAACAGATAGGAACAGTGATCTCTAGATTTGTCATTGTTGTGAGGTTGTTAAGAACTCATCATGGCACAAATTCAAAAATCCGCTTCAGTTTACTCTTTCTTTGGTTGTCCAGTTTGGAATTAAGAAACGTTAATGGGAGCTGGAGCCTACTGTAGCCAACATACACCTGTGGAGAATTTTTAGTATCCATATTTTTGGCTTTAACAGAGAACTGAAACTGGACTGCTCTATGTGTAGAGAAATAGGTTCATTTCAGAGGAAATTCATTCTTATACTATAACAGTTGCTATAACAATGTATAGAATATAATGAGAATATTATCAGTCTTTTGCTCTCTTTTGAGTAGTTTCTTTTTCTTTTTCTGAAAGATAGCTGGAACTGTGAATAATAATATGAACTATCATGTGACATTTCCATGTAAATTGAATACATTTCTCATTAGCTGGAAATTTTCTGCTGAGCAGAAATAGACATGAAGAGCTGTTGGAGCTCAGATGGAGGCAGCCATTGATACTGCACTTTTCACCTTTTGAAGGCCATCCATTCAACGTGCAGAGCTTAGCTGGTGTGGAAGGTGGTACAAAGCATTGAAAAATATGAACCGTGACAACTGTTATGACTCCACACCTGACTTCCACATCAGCCTTGACAGCTCTCTGACACACACACACACACACACACACACACACACACACACACACTTCATCATAAAAATATGGTACAGAATAACTACTTTTTTTTATCCATTCAATAGTTCAGATGTTTTGTGCAAGAACATTTTCTGTGTTCAACAATGTTTGCTACAATGTTTCCTCTTTTTTTTGGCTGGTAGCATAATCAGTGTATTTATGTGCACTGGGTGGATGAACTCCAAAGTTTCCAAAGCACTTTTATAAATTGGGATTGGACATTCTGTCAGTGTCTATCATTTCAGCCTTTTTCACACAGGTTTACAAAAACCTTCAAGGTCACTGAGGCTCCTTGACATCTATGCTGTGGTATCAAATCATAAACCTGTCTAATGGAGTGAAAATCTTTGCAGACCTTGTGAAATCTTGTTTTAATGCCTAGGGCAAAGACTTCCTGCTGCAGAGCTTTCAGAAGTATGTTAACCTCTCAGTAACATCTGTAGGAGTTTGAAGAGAAATGATGAAATTCTCATAAACAGGCGTAACTTTAAGGCTGCAACAGAATGCAAAGTAAGCCCTGGCTTCCTTCCCACATAGCAAGCAGATCTGGCCCAGATCTGGTATCAAGCCGGCTCTGCTGGTTGACTTCTGGCATGATAAGACGTATGTCATCCAGATATGGGCCAGGCCTGGCATAGATGGTACTGTCTATGTGATGACATGCCATATCTGGCTCGATTGTGGTTTGGTTTATGTGGCCCAGGCCCATAACAAACAGGTCTGGCCCGGATCTGGCATCAAGCTGGCACTTCTGACTGACCGGTGTCATGGCAGGGTGTATGTCAACCAGATGTGGGCCAGGTCTGGCAATGATGGCACTATTTATGTTCCTATTTTCCTATTTTAGTTAGAAGATCCAAATGCCACGTTGCAATACTATACTGCTATAGTAGCCAACGTTTCAAATGCAGATTTGACAGGTTTGTGAGTGTACACTTTATCCAAAACCTAGTGACGGTTTACTCATCTGTGCCAGCAGGTGGCTGTAGCTCAGGAGGTAGAGCAGGTCACCTACTGATTGCAAGGTGATTGGTTCGATCCCTGGCTCCTCCAGTTTGCATCTCAAGAGCTTGAATGTGTATAAATGTCGTTAGGAAGCACGCAGTTTAACGAAAGTGTGTGTGATTGGGTAATTATGGCATGTTGTATAGAGCACTTTGAGCAATCTGAGACAGTAGAAAAGTGCTGTAGAGCACTCAGTCCATTCAATGTCTGAACAGAGTTCCGTCATGTTGCTTTTGCACTATTATGTTCCGGCACGTTGTTATTACATGGATTAATTAAGGTACACATTAGGCTGACATCTGGGGCCAGAGCTGAAACTGTTCTGGGCCAGCACAGGGCCAGCAGTGTGTCTGCAAATGGCCCGTGGCTGCACACAATTTACACATGGCCCACATACCGCAAAGAATGATGGCCGTTTGGTGGCTCAGATAAGGTTTGCCAGAGGTAATCCACACATGGGCCAGCACAGGACCACCAGTATGTCTGCAACTGGCCTTGTGCTGGCCCATGTGTGGGCCACCTCTGGCAAACCAGATCTGGGCCACCAAAGGGCCATCATTCTTTGCGGTATGTGGGCTACGTGTAAGCACATTGTGTGGGCCAGATCGGGGCATACCAATTTTGCTATGTGGGTTGATGGCTATTCATGATCCAAATTATGAAGTTTACTATTTTTGGACTGAATAATTGTCGTATCCTAGAATGTATCAGCTCACTGTAGAATAATTTTTAAAGATATTTTAAAAGCTTTATAATTGTCATTTCTATTTATCAGGGACACCTTCTTTAAATGATATCTATTTGTGTTCTTCAGCAAGTATTGAAGTAAAGGTCAGGATGTTATTCATCTTCCCAGCATGGGAGGATATCCTTTCTGCAACAGCCAGCACATGATAGGAAAATGAGATTCAAATAGAAAGGTCAGAGTTTAAATATTGTTAATCTGGCTTTAAAGAGCTGCTCTTTGTTTCCTGCTTGACTTTTATAATTGGCTTCGTAATCTCATTTAAATACCTTATGACTGGACATTTTTGTTTGTTTTTTAATAGCTCACCTTGTCAGTTTCCCCAGTATCTGGTAAAATGTAATTACATTTCATAATCAGCACAGAGCAACCTGTTGAAAAATGCACGGGGGTGCCGTCTTCCTCCTGCTGCTTGCAATAGTGTATTGAGAAGGTGGATGAGGAAATAGCTAGCATGGCTCTGTCAGATGCTAGCAGCACCTACTGCTAACTAGTTAACTGCTTGTTAGGTCACTCTTTTGAAAAGTCAGCTAGTACAATACAACCGTGCTACATTTGTTGTGTTAAGTAGCAGCAATACATTAATATGATAAAATACAAACAAACATTCAAACTGATTCAATATCAGAGTACTGCATTGTTGCTCACCCATTAAAGTATTTTTGAGAATTAATTTTGAAAATATTTCTGAAAATTGTCTCTCAATTCTGGGCTAAATTTCCACAGGAATCACACTGCATACAGTTCACAAACTTTACTTTTACTAGTAGAATACTACTGTTGTCTGCACTTTAGCTTCTTAAAGCTGCAAAGTGCATTTTAATTTAGTGGGGAAAGGATGTCTGTGGCAGGGGTGTGGTCTCTGGCTCTGCTGCAATGGAGGGGTGGTACAGTAAGCTCACGGGGCTGTGCCGGGAGGACCAAGATGACAGGTGAGAGGAATTAGAACTAATGAAATCTGCCCCTTTTTAGTGCCTGGACTCAGGAAGGAGTGGCGTGGGGTGTGGGAAGGAGCTGAAAAGCTGGCTTCCGAGCGCTGAAGCAGTGGGAACGCTGTATTTAAAAAATAAAGGCGCTCAGTGTGACAATTGAACACTGTGTGGGTCCTGATCATTTCACAATGTGTAATGCACAATGGAAAGAATGACAAAGGAGGAAAAAACAAAGTCTTGAATGCAACATGTTGCATGCTCTTAAAAGGCTTTACAGCGTTGCTATTACAGATATTGTGCATTGGGAATATTGAGCATTGACAGACTAAAGGCCAAATGAAAAGGTGAGTATTCCAGTGTTCAACGCAACAGTGGAACAACAAAAGTAAATGTGTGTTACATTGTGTATCTTAAAAACAATTTTCCACCTTCTATTTTATTTTGCTGTCACAGCTGCACAACTCAGCGGCGCTTAATGAGTGCGAAGAAACAGAAATATCTAAGAAAAAGTCATCATGAGGCCAATTATAATCTAAAAAACTGTAGAACTGAAAGTCTACAAAGGACCTGTCAAAGTCTTTCCACACACAACCCACGCACCCACACACAGTTCCAGCTCGCTTTCAGTGTGTGAGGTAACCTCAACATGTACCTCTTCAACTACAGACGATTGTGGTTGGTGGCTGAGTCACAGCTTGTCTCTGATGTCACTGCAGACAGAATCACTAATGAACGAATTTCCAACCAAGTTGGCTCTGTGGCTGCATTTTTCAGGATGCCGTAGTCTACCTCTTTGCTATTAAGTACATCACAAGCAGCCTTTTCAGAGTGGAGTGACTACAAAGGTCCACAACAGCTATATACAGTTAAAGTCTTCCGCCAGCTGCAAGATCAGAGGGCTTTGAAAAAAGGGTTTCACAGAATTCTAGCTAAAGCAGTTTTCCTGTATACACAACCTGTTTGTTAAATAAGTTATAAAACCTGTGGATTATGATTGTTTAAATACTTACTTTGTTATCAGTCTACAAAATAAAAAGCAAGGCAAGGAGCAGTGAATCATAGCCTTTCTTAAAAGAGCAGAGTCAGAAGCTGTGTCCTCTTGGTGAAATGCAGCATTCGAGAATGTGCTTATAGTCCTGTCTGTCTGTTGACAGCTCAGAGGCTGGAAGGTGATGTGCAATGTCACTCTCCATCTTGAAAGTCATTAAGTAACCTGTCAGTTTTCATTAAGGGAAACTGTAGTAGGCTACGGAGAGGCGTCAGTGCTTTTGTTGCAAATTGCTTTATGTATTTCTGTATTTAGCACAGAAGAAAGTCGAGGACGACCTAGAGAAGAATTGTACATTATTGCACAAACAGTTCTCAATACAAAACGTTCGAGGTAAGTGAAGGTGTCAGTGCAGTCACTCATGAGTAGGCTTCTCGGTCCATGCTGTGCTTGTGAACCATGACGAGCATTTTGCAGCTTGTGACTCAGATCAGTTTGTCAGCACTTGTCCATTATCAGACGGTGTGCGTCATTACTTACGTGATTATCGCACTACTGTGTCCTTTATTGTTGAGGTGCACAGAAAACACACGTTGTTTATCAAGAAGAAATGCAGCAGAGTTCATTCTGGACAAGTTGGCAGTTATTCAAGATGGTGTTTCTGCTGATGTAAAGCAATATACCTTTTGTATGGCCTTGCAAGTCCTCCACCTCACAACTAGATCCAGTCCTCACTCCTTCTCTGGAACACATTTTTTGCTGAATCTCTGAGTCTGTTGCATTGATCTTAACACATCACTTGAGGTTGGAGTTTTTACTTCCACTTTTAAAACAACCACAGTTAAACCACTAAAGCAATCAAACTTTGATACTAGTATACTAACTAATTACAGACCAAAACCTTCAAACTCATTACAGATTAAACCTTCCCTTTTCGTGCTAAAGATGTACTACTGGACATCTTCAGAAAATGTGAATGAGGCCGTAAATGTTGGTCTTTTAACTGTATTTTTTATTTTAGAGCTCATCTTACGAATTAAGACCTCCCTCACTGCCATTCATACTACACCAAAATAGCTAAGCAATAGATAATTGAATAGCCAATTAGATAATCTACTATAGAATTACCATTCTAAGAAAAAAAGGGGCATTTCCTGTAAATTAAGAGAAACCTCCTGCTTTATACTTACAGGAGAGTCTGGGCAATGAGCTGCTAGAACCTCTTTTATAAGTCTACACATTTGCCTCTTACAATTTAAGCCCAATTTAAGAAATGCTGCTGTACCACAGCAGCATTTCTTAAATTTCTTAAATTTCTTAAATTCTTAAATTTCTTAAATTTCTTAAATTTCTTTATCATGTAGAAAAACTGAAACCTACTGTTGAAATTGCCCAATATCTCAGGAAGTAAATGTGTAGTTAAACTTCTTTACACTTAGAGAAAGGGACTTTCTTCACTCTTCTGGCCCGCTTAAGATTATAGCGGGCTGTATGTGGTCCACCATGTAAAATGAGTTTGACATCCCTGGTTTAGATCATATATCACTGACAGGAAAGATTGGGTATCAGCCACTCATGACTTTTCCTGTGGTGTTCCACATGGCAGTTGTATTGGTTTATTACTTTTGCCCTTATATGGGCTACAACTTGGCAACCTGTTCACACAGCATAATGTGTTACCATAGTTGTGCAGATGATACATAGCTATACCTATCTGAGATAGATGACGAACTCTCTAACACTGTATTTGACTGACAGCAACAAATAGATCACCACAAACCTCTTAAAACTTAACAAGGACAAAAGACAAAATGTGAGTTCTTTTAATTGGGCCTAAAATCAGACATGATATGTTAATTAATACGTTAGTTACATTAGCTCACAGTAAAAGTCTTATTTTAGATTCTGATTTGAGCTTAAACTTCACATTGATTTTTATCATAAAGACAGCCTTCTTCCATTTTAGGAATATAACCAAGACATGAGCCTCCATCACTCATGTATTCATTTTCAGTAGACTGGATTACTGCAGTGCTCTTTTTGCTGGACTTCCCAAAAACATTAACAGAAGGTTTCAGCAAAGTTCAGAGCTCATTAGTCCCGTTTTATCAGTCTGCTGCAGGATTTATTTAAAATACTGTTACCAGAAAGAAATCTAGCTTCAGGCACTTTACTGTAATTTAACAGCAATATTTGTTTTGCTGCAGGAATAATGGAATAATGACACTAAATGTGCCCCATGCATCACTAACAAATACAATATTTACTGTTACCGTGTTAATCTGGTGAAATTTACAGTGCTCAGCTATTTGGTTAATCATATTAAGCTAAAACCATATAATTCATTTTTTAAAAAGTTCTACATCTTTAGTAGAAATCGCTGATATACAGTGAGACAGTCTTTTTTTGTCTTATCATTGGATTTGTAAAATGTTACAATAAAAAAAATTGTGCTTTAAAAAAAATCATGTTTTAGAACAAAAACAAAATGACCTTTTTCATATAAAACCTTTTATTCTAAATATTCAAAAAAGTGGTCATGGTTTAATGTGACATACCATACATTAACACACTGGAAACATACAATGCTATATTGTTTTTAAAAACCAAACAAAGCCCCAGATAGGAAATTCATGATCAATAAACAACATTTAAAATAGCATGCAACACTTGATGATGTCATGTTTCAAAAAAAAAAAAAAAAAAGATCACGTGTCCATGAAGCCTTCACATATATTCAACAAATAGAAATATATAAAAAAAATACAGTGAAAATTATTTGTGTTGTCCTTCCATCACAAATTGTAAAATTCTCATGCATCTTCCAAACCCAAGTTGTTATTATGACTATGATTGATACATGATTCTTGTTTACGACATTCTGATTCTGAATTAATGAGGGCTGGAGCTTTAAAAGGCCTTTCACAGCATACCCACATGAGCTATTGGAACACCTTTGCAAGCATTTATCACTGCGTTACATGATGCATGTGCTAACGTCTATAATGAGGCTCCTCTCAGCTGTCAACGATGGGTGGATACATTCACCATGCTCGAATCAGGATTCTGATGTGAGCTACAGACCTAATTAAAAACTGTCACCTCGGGAAAAGAGAAGGAAACGTAATGTGTGTGGGCGGAAACTTAATGAGCTTCTTCAAACCCGAACGCACACGCTCAGTCGTGCAGTCGTTAATGGTCATACAAACCACCATGTGCATGTGGCCTTACGTGTCCTGACATGTTATATAATACTTCATTGACGGTCCTCCTTGACTTTCTGCAGCACTCACAGGCTGTTAATCACGTATCTGACAAGGGAAGCAGCAGCACAGTCTTTGCTTTGAGAAGCTACACTAAAGCTGGGATGGCTTTCCTCAGACTACTCAGCAATTATGTACTAATAGTCTTTCTCCCAGTGTATTGCAGTTCAGCACATGGTACAGGTAAGTGTTTACATGATATTGATTGCTTTTTAGAAACATAAAGAGAAGTAACAGTATTATTTGTTAAAGTTCCTTTCTATTTTCCTCAGTGATGCCCCTTTGATTTTATTACACATAATAGCGAATGGCTTTTATACACGAACACACACGACCAGACTCTGCTCAAACCAAGAAAACATGTCAGGGATTATGTTGTGCCTGCTAAACTGAGTCACACTTGGGGATTAATGTCACTTGGGAAGTAAAATTGAAGTAATGTCTTAGCCTGTAAAGATCTTAGAAAGGCAAAAATCAAACAAACAAAAATAAAAACATATTAAAACTATTTCTTACACCTTTAGGAGATGGGATGATATGCAGCAATAGTTATCATTTCTTTTTGTAAGAGCAGAATTACTTCAGATTTGATTTCTATACATACAAAAATGAAACATATTTCTGCATTTTTATTTATTTAAATGAACTGGAACATATTAGATACATAGAAAAACTGTACTGGCATAATCCTGAGGTCAGATTAAAAGGTCACTTTTGCTGACCATATCACAAACTACTTTTTTCCCCCAAAGTCGTCTAAATGAGTAATGAAATATCAAGCTAATATAAGCTGGAGTTAAGTTAGTTAAATGTTACAATTGGTAGTTCATGGACATACATATTTGACAACTAATCCTTATATAAGACCTTGTTTGGTTGGTTCAAGCTGTTTTAATTTACTTTTCCCTGAATTTCATCACTGTCTGTGTCTTGGCAAAGCAGCTATGGGAATATTAGATGAAGCCAAACTGTAAAGTGTGAAAGAACAACAAAGACCATATAAGGATGCAGGGGGAGGTGCTATAAATCACAAACCTATCAACCATGAAACTTCATTTGTGTCCCATTTGGGGCCTTTGTGCTCTCAGTTTAGCTTAGCATTCAATTTCCAGATTGTGGTTTTTGCTAAAACATCCTCATTTACATTACCCCTGCATGTTAAATGGCATTCAAGGGTAACTGGTGTGCTTGAACTAAAGGGTTGACTGGCCTCACTACTGCCACAACTGGAGTGTCAAGACAAAGGACACTTTGGGTACCTCTAAGATGCCAACAGCTTTGACAAATTAGCAGTATTTAATGGCAGCAGAATGGAGGAAGGTTGATATGGCATAACAAATCATCTTATAAGACAAACTGCAAAACTGTAAATGGCACTATTAAATGAATGGGACAGTGCCAGCTGTTGCTGTTTAAATGCACTGAACAAAATCAGACAAGCAAGATGCACCATACACTAGGAGAGACAAAAATGGAAAATATCCCTTAAAAATTGATTAACTTTTATATTTTAATAATTTAAAAGAAGAAGTAGATTCATATTCATAGATTCATAGAGTAATTATAAGTGGAAGTGAGATATAGGCAGTGCCTGAATAACATTCCTGCCATTAGTATAAATTTTCATCATCCCCAAACCTGTAAGTGAGCAGCATTTATTTAAATAATTTCTTCTTCTATATGATGCCCCTAGTATATCTGTAAAGCCTTAATCGGGTCACTAATGTGACACACAGTAAATAAGGATTTCTGATTGTATACATTCACTAACAACAATACATAACAGACCTTATCGTTACGAATAGAGGAACTATTCCCCAACCAGCTCAATCACAGAGAGCGGTAAGGTGGAGATGTGCCTCACAGCTTCGGATATTTTACTACTACAGTACCTCAAATGCCAGAAGTTCATTTAAATTCAGTTTTCAAAACCCTGAAATGCTAGATTTTAGAAATATCTTATTCTTCTGTCAGGAAAGCAGGATGATAGCTTTGGTATACTCGAGTTAGAGGGTTTGATCAGAAAGCCTGGCACTGTGGTTAATGTAACTGTCGGCACATTAAGATGGTTAAAGAAAAAAAACTAAGACAGTTGATAAAGCGGTGACCTTTTCTCAAATGTTACCTCAAGTAATCAAATATATCTCAAAATGCTTTCTCCTCCCTTGTCATGCAAACTCCCTCAAGTCAAAGAAAAAAAAAGTCCACTTATTTTCCAAGACACATCCCAAACACATGATTATCACTGCTGTTCTCAAAAATAAGTAGTATGAGAGCTCGCACCAGCGCTGCTCAGTCTCTCACACACCGTCATCCTCAAAGGTTCAGTATACTTTTTAGTAAGGCACAAGTGGAATATTCCTCATAATGAGAAACTGAATGTCAGTCACAAAGGAACTAATATGTCAACATTCATCTCTATAGCGAGGGCAGACTGACCGGCAGATGCAAGGCATATAAATTCATGCTGTAACAAGCGTAATGCAAAAGAAAGAGGGACATTCCTTTGTGTTAGCACAGAGCTGCTGCCTTGTAGAGAACGTGTTCATTGTTGATGATGCAGTGTTTTTATCAGTGAGGATCCTCTCGATCTGATGCAGATTTCAGGGCCTCTGAAAAATTCAGCAGGAGCTTTGCACAGACACGTCTATTGCTTCCGAAGTTTGATGAATTTATTGGTCTTTGTTTGCAGGGGGTAGGAGGACAGGATGCCCAGTGTGTTGCTACCTCGGTACAGGGTTTTCATTTCCTTCCTCTGCTCAGGAGGAGTTTTCTTTTTTTCTTCAAGCTCATGCCTCCAATACAATCATTTGCTCCAGTCTGGAACAATTTTTTTTATTTTTTTTTTTTATTTGGCTCAGTCACTAGCACAGCAGTCAGTCAGTCACGTTGATGACATAAAGACTTCAGACTTCTTTCACAGACTAAATCCAAACTGTGTGTTTTTATGTGTGAGGCTCACACACATGAAGGTACATGGCTTCATGACTGATTTATGCGATGGTTGGAACACAGTCTACTTAACAAATGTGTTTGGGTATGTCATCAGCGATGCTCTGTGAATGAACACAAAAGCATGTTTGTATCTGTAATCTCTGTCAGTGGCTAGATGTATTTTACACAGCTCCCCAAATCTTATTATTCACGCTGCTCCTCATTTGAGGTTTTCGATGATGGCGATCTCCTGTCGGTCGGCGTATTCTGGACTGAGGCCGTTTAGATAAAGGCTGCCGTTCCTCGCCAGGGCCCCCGGGACAGGACTGAGGGAAAGATTCACTGTGGGATAACCCTCTCTGTCCTCACAAAAGTTAGCTGACAGCGTCCTCTTGCCAGGGGTCATTTCCTGGTTGATGGACGCATTAATACCCAGCTCAGATGACAGCTTGCGCTTGATGGATGCAGCACGCTGAAACTTGTCATAAATGTCAACACTGAGTCGCCTGCGGGTCTCTTTGAACTCTGCTGACACATTTGCAGTCCATTCTGCTGCATGTGCACGAAACTCCCCAACCTGCAGAAAAAGAATGAAGATTGATGTTTGAAGGCGATCAAACACGTGATTCTAAGTTTCTCTATCTACACCTGGTGTTAGAAAAGTCTAGTTGCACTAAATGTCTCTGTTTACTTGTGTTTGGGTAACATGTGTGAATTATATCATTGCTGGTATTTTACAGTGATAAAATTATTATGATAGATTGTGCAGTTGCACTTGTTGGTAATTTGTGTGCACGTTTTGGACAAAGAGCTGAAGCTGTCTTCAGGGTTGCCAGATTTGTGGGTTTCCCACAGATTTGGGCTACTTTTAACATAGCATTAAAAGTTGACAAAATTAAACACAAGGTGAACGTTTATTCGGGGTGATTGTAGAATCCAGAATCTGAAGGCCAATGAAAAAATGAAAGGTAGTTTAGTTCAATTCAATTTTATTTATAAAGCGCCAAATCCCAGCAACAGTTACCCCCACGAGCAAGCACTTTGGCAACATGGGGAAGGAAAAAGTCCCTTTTAACAGGAAGAAACCTCCGACAGAACCAGGCTCAGGGAAGGGTGGCCATGTGCCACGACTGGTTGGGGTGAAAGAAGGTTAAATCCGCTCAACTCAGAAACAGGCAGCAAACACAGGAATGGCATAAGATGCTCTGCCAACAACTGAAGGGAAAGACTGGGCTTAAATATGTACACTGAGTTTATCAAGGGAAGTGGATACAGGAGGGTGACGAGACACAGCTGAACCTAATTTAAAAACAGGGCAAGGAAGAAAAACTAAAAACAAGAAACAATCAGCTACCAAAATAAAACAGAAAATAACTAAAGGGGAGCAGAAACAAGTAGTTAAGGACACTTGGGAGGCTAGACTATTGGGAGGCATTCAAAAATATTCTCTAAACACTAAAAAAAACAGACTACCAAGGTTGTCAAGACCAAACACAGCAGCAGTATAATAAAACAATAAAAAACTAAGAACCCTAAACAACCAGTCACAACTGAAATAGGACACTTAATAACCAAGAATACAAAGTTCAAAAATACAAAAACTTTCCAAAACTTAGGGTTCCAAAACACAGGACCATGAGAATAGCATATTGTTCAATATCCAAGTATTCAAATTCTGTTGACATAAATTTATTGTTGTCTTGAAGTTAAAATGGCTGTTAAAGATTCATAAAAGCTAAAATGTGTAAATTTAACTGACAGGAGGTTGCTAGACAACCGGATGAGATCATAATATCCGATATGGATAAGACTTTTTAGGGTCCCAAATGTGCCCATGTGCCAAATTTGGTCATAAATAAATAAATCAAATATCTACAAATAAAAATTCATATTAAATTTGTTAACTTCAGTAACCTACCAACATTACTCATCATGTACATACACTGCCGTACTAATATGGGGATCCCATTGCAGTATATTAGGCTGGTTTTGGTCTTCTTATTGCTGGTTGTAAGGGTGGTTTTGAGACACCGACATGGCAACCCCAAGGCTTCTCTATTTCTGGCACAGTTCTAAGCATCTACACTAGAGACACTTTTACTGCCATCCTCTGTCACACAGTCAGATTAAAATTTAATTCATGTGAAGAGACAAAGTAAATTTTTTATAACTCTAATGTAGAACATGGAGTTGAAGCACTAAATCCAGGAAAAACAAAAAAACTTGGATGTGTTACATGAACATGGTTTATAAAATGTCATTTCTGTTAATCAGTGCAAACCCCTGTTTAATAGCTCTTATCCAGAGCATTCTTCCACAAAATATACCAGCACTCCAATTAACAAATGAGCACGACAGACCTTTTTAACATTCATTCATTATTTGCAATAAAAGTTAGCTACCATAAAGGCCAACAGCAGATGTGGAACTTTATGAGAAGTGGGAAATGAATGAGAATAAAAACCTTTAAAGCATTAGTACATTTAGTCTCATTCTCTTGTGCTATCATTAACCTGAGGTTAGCGGACTTAAAAGGACTTAAAAGCAGGAAAATGTTTCCGAATTCAATGTGATTTTTAGAAATGGGTCTGTGTTGCGAGTTTTTTTTTTTTTTTTGCTGCTTTTGGCACAAGATGTTGTACACACATTAGAGGTTGCAGACATTTTCCCAACCATTCATCACTGGCCTGTTGAGATTTTTTTCCCAAAGAATATTAATGCAGGAGCCTAAAGCAATGAATTAAAAATGAGTTTTTGTCATTGAGCTGTGTGTGACCTACTGAACAGGCCTCTGGCGGATATATACTGTATGTGCTTTGCACAGTATGCTTATTTATGGTTCCTGAATAGTGACAGGGAAGAGGGAGTTAGGCCAACACATCATTGATCCCACCTTCATTATGAATTAGACCCGTTTCTCCCGGCTGTTTTGTTTATTTATTAGGCTCTAAGGTACACTTGAATTGAAAATGATGGTGCACATTGGAGCACAAACACTGCACGCTTTCCCTGCTGTCTTTTCACTTTCTCTTCCCTTCCCCTAATCCATTCCCTCAGTCTCCCACTTTGTCTGTCAGTAATGCAATTCCCTGCGGAGCTCACAGCCTACACAGCTGTACTCCTAATTATGGCTGTGAAAGGATTTCCCACTATAGAGTGCTATATGCCCTTCAATGTGTGCATGAATGTGTGGCTTTTCCCATTCTTTCTACATATAAATAATGAACCTGCCACAGCAGCACAGTATCATATTTATCAGCACCAGCCACTGCAAACACACCAAAGATTTTGACCAAGTCCTGCACAAAATGGCATTTTTACATAACAGGGTGGGGCCAGGATGGAGATGTGAGGAAAAAACTAAAAAAGTCGAGACAAATAGGATCATATTCAGTAACTGTAAAGAAACCCCTCCATTGACAAAGTTATATTTGTGGATAGTTAATCTGTAGCATCATTGTGAAACACTTTAACACATGTACAGTTGTTTGGTTGTAATTTGAAAGAAATGATTGAGAATTTTCTGAGACAAAGCGCTTGATCTAAAAGGCTGATTGGTGAGCCACAGCTGAACTCAGTGTCCTTCTATATTAGACAGTTACAACAACTCATTGCTTCAGTTTTACTTGACGCCTTCCACCCTTTGCACAGCGATTTTTAGTTTCTTCCGTCTGGGTGAAGTGTAAAACAACAAGGCTTAAAAACAGCTTTTTTTCCAGCTGCCATCTTTCAGATGAACAGATCATAGTTTTGCTTATATTGATTATTTATGCTTCATGATGTGGAAATTCTTTTATGATTATTTATTCAATTCATTAGGTTGGATTAGGCTTGTGTTTGTTTTAAAAGTGTGCAGGACTATTAACTTACTGCAGACCAAATGTTTGTACTCACAGGTACAAAAAAAGTAACCTGAACCTTTCTGTCATTGGAAAAAAATGCATTAACTACAAATTTGTTGGTTTTGCTACTTAAAGAGTGAAAATTCACTGAATACTAACTTCTCAATATACTTTGTAGAGCAGGGGTGTCAAACATAAGGCCTGGGGGCCAGAATTTACCCAGCAAAGACTCTAATCCAGCCTGCTGGATGGCTTTGGAAAATATTCCAAACTTGTTGGATACTTTGTGTGAAATAAAGGCCAAACAGCAATAAAAAAAAAACAAAAAAAAAAACGTGAAAATGAAAAATGCTAATAGACCTCTCAGTAAGTGCCAACCACGAGCTTGGTTCCTCAAGCATGGGATGCTATTAGCATAAGACTCTAAGATAAATTTTGGGATTCGAGGGGCTGACAGAGTTCTTTCTTCAACTTCAGTTCAGATTCTGCATATCTGCATGCTTTATGTTGTCAGTAAAACCAACAAAAGAGCCAACTTAACAGCACTACTTGCCTCTTCTTTAGTTTTCTTGGAGATAACCCGAAACCAGTCTCCGATCATACTTAGCACTGCAGCAAAGTATGCCAAGCCCACCAAAATCCAGAAGAGCACCACGGGTTTATAGTAATCAAGGTATTCTGGTTTCTCGAACCCACCTGAAGAACAACAAACAAAACTGTGTTATAAAAGTCGGTCACATCGTTCTGGGATACTTACAGTGCTGTGCAAAAGTCTCGAGCCGCCTGTCATTTCTCATTTACATTTTGCTTGGAAAATGAGAAATAGCTGCAAATATTAATTTAAATATATGTGTGCCAATATTTACTACAAGATCCCCAACAGCACTGGCTGAAATCAGCCCCAAATCAGAGTTGCCACCATGTTTCACAGCTGGCGGTAGAAAAAAGCTTTAAACCTGAATTCAATTTCTTAAGTACATGACTTTTAGATACTTTTCATCTGCTGTAGATATTTTTTTAAGGCCTGACATTTCTTTGGTCCCCAACCTTTTAAAGCTTTTTTTTTTTTTAGCTCATAGATTCTTGGGAATCATCTTGTTGGTGCAAATATGCTATTTTATGCATTTAAAAGTGTTAGATTTGACATCTGTTTTTGCAGCAGACTGCTAATAACAAAATGCCTAAAGATAAAATTTAAAATAGGTTCTTTCCCAAACTGGTTGTTCCCTTGAGTTAGGGGCCTTTTTTTTGAACGATTGAATGATTTGTAGGTCAGCCTTGAAAACAGTCAGGTACAGGGAATGGACAGAAAATGAGTGAAAAACCAAAGAAAAACTTTTAAGAAAGTCTCTTGAACACTTTCAAAAAAAGGTGTCTGGCTCCTTGGAAGAAATGAGTGGTAGCTAAAGACTTTTGCACAACGCTCTGCTTGACTTCACCCAAATCTATTTCTATGAATGACCCAGGAATAGGGGCTTTTATATAATGATTTTTCTATAATAGATCCATGTTGCATCAGTTCATGGGCTGGTTCTGGTTTTCTGTCATTGTGAACATATTACCTTAAGCCCATTTAAATGCCGCCTCAGCCCCCATTATGGTCCTTACCTTTCAATGACTCCGTAAAATATCAGCAGGGATGAAGAGTCAGAGCCAGCCAGCTCAGTGTGCAGTTAGATAATCTCCCATTACAACAACATTTTAACTAACGGGAGTCCACATTGATTAGCTTAGTGTAGCTACTGGGGGTTGGCACAGGTGCCACAATCTAATCTATAATCATTAGGCCTGTTCAGGGAAGTTTAATCCAGCAGTCTAAGTGTTTGTGATTTGTCCCATCTGCCTCTCTCTTGTTATCTGCCAAGAAGGTCAAATCAAGCTAATACCAGCTGCTACACAAATACACACAAGCTACGAAAAATGCACAGTACACCCTCTTACTTTTTCTATCACAGACATACTGTATTATGTACAGTGTGTTTAGTTAATTGTTTATAATTATTCTTTTAGGGTGTTTACAGACTTGCGTCATGAAATAGTGTGACATTTCAAGAAATGCGGTACGCTTATTACATTTCTTGTGGTGAGTCATGATCAGTGCCCTTCTCGGGTTTATTTATGGAAGGAGAATGAATCTACTTCCAGCAGCTGTATAAAATTTGAAAATAAGCAGGAAGCAGGGTATATCTGAAGATAACAAAATGCCAACTGGTCCATCAGACACAGTGTGACACATTGTTTATTCTGCACAAAAAAACCCCCAACAACTGTAAAACAAGCTTGCTGTTTCACAAAGATGAAACAATATGGTAGAACAAAATGGGAATAATTATTGTGAAATGAGCCAATGTCCGAAGGAAAACTATTGTCCAAAACTAATGTAAAAAATTACTAGAAGGTCTGGCTCCTTAGAAACATAATCTGACCAGTGGCTCTGTTATGCTTGCTTGGATATAAAGTAATTCCCATCAACATCTTCAAAGCACCAAATGAAGACAACATTTGGGAGACTAATGTGATGTTCTGGTAGAGCTCCAGAGACTCACACAATCAGTGGCTATGAGCTTGGTGGTCTTTACAGTTAAATATGTTATCGGTGTTCATAAGAACTACTGTTAAGGTGCTTGTAAATTAAAGTGAGGCACAGAATATAATTGTAGTGCACTGGGAGGCTTATCACTGCTGCGCAGATCCTTTGAGTCAGGCTGGCCGATAAATCATTCAACTATAAATACACTGATTCTACATAAAAATGAAAGACAAAAGAAAAATTCAAGTGACCTTTTTCTCCAGCGACAAAGTCTCCAAAGCCGATGGTGGTGAGCGTGATGACGACAAAGTAGATGGACTCGAGAGTGCTCCAATCTTCGATGTGCTTGAAGATGACGGCTGGCAGGGCCACGAAGATGAGGCACCCGAACAGGATAAAGAGTAGCGTGGAGATGACGCGAATCTTTGTCTGGCTGACTTTCCACTTCTGTAGGGAGATTAGCTCACATGAAGAATACACGATGTGCACTTTCGGAGACTAAAACTTTAAATTCAATCTGTGGGAGCGAAAGGGAAGTGCTTGAAAGAATTCAAACAGCGCAGAAGCTTTACATGGAAACACTGCGGCTGAATTTTATGAATAGTTACCATGTGCTTTGGTTTCTGATGTGCTAATAAAACAAGATGTTTGCTTTTCCTTACAGGTGCGGCCGCTGGCGATACATCGTGAATTTTTATTTGTATGCTATCCTTTTATTCCGATTCCGATCCAATTTCTTTCCTGCCTGTCCTGCGTTAGATATTGTCAATATGTATACTACATATAATGTAATAACTGAAAAAAACACCAACAACAACAACCCATGCTTTTATTTATTTATTTATTTGGATCTGTGGGGATAGGTTAATTGGAAAATCCAAATTTCCATTAGGTGTGAATGTGAGTGTGAATGGTTGTCTGTCCCTGTGTGTTGGCCCTGCGACAGACTGGCGACCTGTCCAGGGTGTACCCCGCCTCTCGCCCTATGACAGCTGGGATAGGCTCCAGCGCCCCCCGCGACCCTGAAAAGGATAAGCGGAAGCGAATGGATGGATGGATCTGAATATTGTAATGAGTCACTTTCTTTGACCTCTTCCTAGGAATAAATTGTATGTTTTCTAACATCTCAAGCTGTGAAGTTCATGCGACATCATTTCCACTCTCAGATGGAACGCCCACCCATGACTTGACATCCCTTGGAAATGCTCTAATAACAGATTTACTACATTTTTAGTAGCAGCTACTGTATGCTAATTGATACATTAGAGTCAGCACTTGCACTGCTTCAACAACAGCATGCACATTTCATTTCTTCATTATCCCCAGAGTTCGTCTTTTGCTTGAGTTACTGTGCATTATATTCTGCACGCTGTCCTTTTTTGTGCTGCCCTTGCACTCATGGTGACTGCTTTCAGCTGGGTCTCTTGGTATCATGCCCTTTTCCTCTGCAGTTATGTAAGACCAAAGCACAGCACCTCAGAGGTAAAGTATAAAGAGCAGACAGCCCTCAGATCACTCTGTCTGTGATGTCTTATGTCCGCATCGCTCTCAAAAAAGCATAGTACAACAATGCACAGTTGAAAGGTAATCTACAGTGAATGTTATAGAAACAAATTAAAACTGCATCACTGTATTTCCATGGGGACCAGTGAAGCTGATGGTTTTCAGCACCTTCACTGCACGGCAGTGAGTTCAGCAGGTGGCAGTCCATCTTTTTCCATTGTCTCCATGACCTTCCAACCTGTCTTTTCCTCCCCGGGGAGGGACAGAGCCAGCTATACATCAAAATCAGTACCCTGACAAAATGCTTTTGTCAGTGATTTTATACTGAAACAGGAGACTCTTAAACTACTTTTTGAGGGGATGTATGAGTTCAGCTGACTTTTACAGATAAACAAAGTACATCAGGAAATGAAAAACATCTGATAATTAGGCCCTCATCTTTTTTTGTCTTTCTTCTAGGAATCTACCAGATGCTACACTCTTCAAGGTAATAAAAGTCAGTGCCTATCTACCTTATCAACAGATTTGTATTCATTTTTAATCTAAATTCGCAATAAATTTCACTTTTTACAACTTTATTCATGTATAATGTCACTGATGGATAGAGAACATATCTTACCACGATCATCTTCTCTACTTTGGCAATGCCCTTCCCAAAAATAGTTCCCAACTGGTCCCCGACACCAGCCAGTAAGAATCCAAATAGGGGAATCCCCAGCAGGGCATAGATTATACAGAAGATCCGCCCACCTTCTGTGTGAGGAGAGATATTCCCAAATCCTGAGAGAAATGACACACACACAGTGAATGTTGAGTGGATCTTGACAGTTTCAGTGATGTTATGTTTCCAAATTATTCTATCCTCTGGAGCAGAACATAGTTTTAATGTACAATTTGCATACTTTCTAACATAAAAATTAAAGGCGATTGTTGATTCATAGTTGAATCTGTTTTATTTTTCTCTGAGCTTTCATTCATGAAATTGCACATTTTTAAAAATCGTATTGCTCTCTACTTTTGCTATATCACGCTTGTCAGTTTAAATCATGAAAAATCGTGTGAACGAGTGTTTGGTTTTTCTTCTGTAATGAAAAGGAACATGAAGAGTGAAGGATCCAAATGCAGAAAACAGACATTGGTTAGATTAAACAGAAGGCACTGTTTATTTAGATCAAAAACTCAGATTTAAGTCCTAAACAGAAGATGAGCAAAGTCCAAAATCCAAACCCAAAACCCTGAGGGTCAGAGAAATATGCAAGCAAATGAGCAGAGAAGCAGTACTACACGACAAGCAACGCAACCAAATCGTTGCCTGGTCACTGGCTGGATCCCTCCTTATGTGGGGATGGTCTCCCCCCCCCACCGGCCACCTTGATGTGTAAGGTGGGCTGACCCATGTTAGAATGTCCGGTCTGTGCCTCCAGGGCTCGTGGGTGCCTGTAGGCCAATTGGGTGGGTTAGGGCATCTTGTCTCAGGGAGCTTGTACAGACCATTTTGTCTCATCCCTATTGTGACGCAATGTGCAGATGAGCTCCAAGCCTCAGGACTCATCTGCACACTCCAGTCTACTCTTTGTGGTGGTGGTGCTGGGTGCTGCCCTAGACATGGCGGTGTTCAGGACCGTTGTCATTGTCATTGTGTGCCTGACGTCTGACTTCTTACCGCCCTCTGGCAGGGTGTTGGGAATGGGGCTGCCTACTGAACCAGTCTTTGCTGGTTCTCTCTTTTCTTACTTGGTCTTCCATGTCCCAGCTCCATACATCACATCACTCATTCCCTTAGGGTCTTGGGGAGAGGGGTGAATCATATAGTTCAGTGGTCCCCAACCCTTTTTGCGCCACGGACTGACCTTTAAGGTGTCGCTGATAATTACAACAAAATAAAACCAGTAACGGTACCACAAAAAGAAGATTTATTCAGAACAAACGGGAAAAGACCCATGGAAACCTAGTTAACAATAAAACGATCAAAAAAATAACAATAAAAACCGATAAAACCCTGAAAACCATAAATGTCACACCCAAGCCTCAACTCTCGCGGCCTGGTACCAAACGACGTACCAGTCCGTGGCCCGGGGGTTGCGGATGGCTGATGTAGTTCACCCCAACCCCCCTTTTGAGTAGTAACTCTAATAATTATGGTTCACGACATATAACCACACACATAGGCCATGGGGGGCAGTGCAGTACCCAGAGGCTGTTTCGTGGGGCTGCTGCAGTGGCCCTATTCACCCCTTCACTGACCCTCATTTTATCTGTAAGTTAGACATTGAGGGTCTTTGCAGTACCAGTTTGCCACTGGTTCGGGGCAGCATTTGCTCACCAGGTTCTTGAGTGCCTGGAAACCTGGGACCCTATTCTTGAATTGTACCAGAGTGACAGGCCTCTATCAGGGTTGATTCCCTTTTGTCTTTGGTCCTCTGGGACTCTGGTTCCATCTCTGCCTGCCTTTGGGCATGCTCTCTCTGTCTCACACTCATACTACAAGAAGATTGCTGATTTATGTATCTGTGTATTTTATAATTGTTGTGTTGCACGTGCTGTATGTCTGTTCTTTTTTTATACAAGAGCTGTAGTTGGCGATACATTGTGCTTTTTTTCCTGTCTGTCCTGCCTTAGACATTGTTATACTGTACCACATATATTGCAATTACTGAAATAACACAAATAGAAATGGATAAATAAGCAGAGAAAATATTCACGTGAAAAAAAAAACAGAATTTCAGAACTTCATTCATTACAGGCTGCAACAAAACAAAACCTGCCAGACAAGAAAATTTTCACGAAGTCTGACTGTGCTATGATATGATTGCTGAGAGGCACAAAAGAATAGCTGTGAGAAATTTCAGTAGAAGCTGCGTAACGTCTCTGACTCGGAAAAAAGCTTATTATTCTCACCCTCTATTCTCAGCCAACTCTAACATGAATGAAAAATGGGGGGAAAATGAAGCGATGAACATTGAGCTGTACCTCTGAAACCTGAGAAACAAAAATATGAGTCTATTACAGGTTTAACGCCTTTGTTTTAATCCCCAAACTCATATTTAGCTGCAGCTAGAAAATCAGTCAAGATCGTGTTTAAAAACAAAATCTGCGCCTCTCGTACTCCTGACCCCACACACCCATCAAAATGCAATATCAATTTCATTATTTAACGTTTAATAAGGCATCTGCATAATGAACTACATCCACTTTTCTTAATTAATGTAGTCATCTGTCTCAGGAAATGAGCTGCAGGGTGTCTTCTAACAACTTTCCATGATCACATTGGAGCAGGGTGACACCTAATGTGAGAACAATTGTCAATCATGGCTCAGTAATTTTAAGATCAGTACAATGGGAGACAGGATGTCGGATTAGGTTTTTTAACCTGCGGGTGACATTGCAAAATAAATGAGAAGCAGGAGCGCTCTAATTTGAACCTGTACTTAATTCATTTCTTCCTGAATTAATTCTAGTTTATATTCTAAGTTCATCTTTTGTTTTATTTCAATAGCAGACATAAAAGCTTAGTACGGTAAGGGTATTAGTCACATGTGGCAGAAGACATCTGTGGTATTCATTCATCTGTCTATTCATTAAGCGATGTTGTTACCTCGTTATGCATAAATAATCAAATAATAAATAGTTAATAGGAGTGTCATGATGACTACATATTGATTAAAATCATGACAGATATAAATAAAAAAATGTTTCGTTTTAGTTTTGTCATTGAAACGTGCAAACATACATGGAAATACAGTATAAGTATAGAGTATGAGGCAAAAACAGAGCTTATACAATTCTAACACCTTAAGAGTCAATATTTGGTATGACCACCTTTATCCTTCAACACAACTAGAACTCTCTCAGGTAAGCTTTTGCATTTTTTCTTTAAGTAATCTTCAGGAATAGTTCTTATTTAAAAAAAAAGCATTCAAAGCTAGTTTTGGATGCCTTTTGATTCATTCTCTAGCAAGATGATCCCACACTACTTCAGTAATGCTGAGTTTGGGGCTTTGGGGAGGCCAATCCATGACTGATCATGTCCATTGTATGTTTTTCTAACCAGATATGCTTTTACTGCACTGGCAGGAAAGCTGAAAAACTCAGATGAATCTAATCAGGCGACTTCCATATGGATCAAAATCTGACAGTGTTTTTAATTCCATCAGTTTTGATCTCCAAGAGCTCCAAAACCACTGACTGAGCTCCAAACCATGACAGCACCTCCACCATGTGTTTAAGATGGCTGTACACACACTCATTGGTGTGCCTCTCTCCTGACCACCTCTGTGGATAGTGACAATGATTTGAAACAAAAGTTTTACTCGTTGCCACTTATTTTCAATCTAGCTCTAGTAATTTGGCAAACCTGTTTCCACTGAGACCATTTCTCACGAGGTTTCCCCGAACAGGTCCTATGCTAGGTCCTTGTTGGATTTTTATTTTTCCTGATTTTTAAAGGACATGATTTTCAGATACTGTCCATCTGTAGATATTTTTTTAGTCCTAGCACTTCTTCTTCTGTCCTCCACTTATCCGGTTACCTCAAAAATTTAAGGCTACACCATGCTGAGACATACCAAGTGTTCAGCTCATTGCTTTTTGCTAATCACTATTCTGTGGTTGTCGCATACAAGTACTGGATTGAAATTGACCACTCAAGACCACTTTGAAATGTTTTTTAAGTCTGGGTCCTTGGAAGCAAAATATAATGAAATAATGACTGGCTTCACACTTTTATGCAGATATCAGCATTGTTAATATACTGATTTACTGTGTGACTGTAACTGTGATGTGGTAGTCTGATAGTGTGACAGCCCTGGGCAAACACAGCCAATTTTAAACCATCACATATTTTCTTAAAAATATCTAAAAACATAAGAAGTCATGCATTTAAAATACATTATCTGCCTTCTGCTCTACCGAGATGCTGTTGTCCTACAGGACTTGCAATATATCAGACTTCAAAAACCATGAAAGGTATTCTTGAGTTAGTTTCAGAGCATTGCCTCATGAACAGTACCTTACCTTCTAAAATCTTAAGGTTAAGATTTTAGAAGGAGGAGCCCTGGATCACCTCTTTCCCGACACAGTTGAGTGGATTATGTGATGATTGCATATAGTAACACGTCAGGTCTTGTTCAATCTCTTGTAGGAGCGATGACAATTGCAGTGGACAGTAAAAGCTTAATGACTTCCTTCTAAACTCATTAAGTGACACCGGGAGAGAAAACCAGCTGCACAACATTTAACAGAGTGACTTCATTAGCTACAAAAAGACACAGGCTCCGGGTTTGGTTGCTCTTTCTCTTTCCTTGAATCAGATGTTGGTACAGTGGGTTTGAGGTGGTATCAAAAATATATAAAAAATATACCTTTTTATGGAAAACCATTGCACAACGTGTCGCAACATGTTCTTGTAAAAACAAACTTCCAACAGAGTCCAAAAGGAGCAAAGTTGTATGAGAGAATAATAAAAAATTTTCTACAGTCTATAAATAATGAATCATTTGAGATCTGTTGGTGTAAATACAGTAGAAATGTGAATTTCCAAGTATACCAGTCTTAACAAAGAAATCCCATGGGGGAGAAATGCTGTGAGATCAATGATTACTGTTCTTTTGCTCCCAGGAGAGGGTAGGAGCCAGGAGAGGCAACCGAACCCACAAAGTTATTCCAGTTCATTTCCTCGATAAAGGGCAACGATGAAGGGGGGTATGCTATGTTTCAATAATGGGCATCCAATTAAAGATCACATAAACAAAGGAGTATGTGTGTATGAAATGTAATGTTTGATATGGCTTCAGAAATGGTTTCCTGTCTGGACTCTTAATAGATTCTTTACAGGCTGTGCGCTGACAAGAAATGACATAATGGCTTCTCTAAAGCAAGATGTCTTTGCATAGCAGCACAAAGGCCACAGAACATTTTGTTCCAGTAAGGCAAAATTAAAATGATTGCCAACAGAGAGAGCAGCAATTATATGTTGTTTGCACGAACAACCATCAGAGATACTACAAACAAAATCACCACCCGGGATCGAGACTTCTGTGGCAAAATCTAATTTCAAGCACAGTTTACTACCAAAAAAGATTTCAATTCTTAATTTCAGACAGTTTTGGATGCTTCATGCTTTTTTAATTAGTTTTTAAACTAAAGCAGAGCTCTTTCACTTCTCTGCATCACTTACTGCACTCACATTGCATAGAAAATCTAGTAAACCTGCTTGTACTGAGAAAACTCGACATCTGTAAATCACTGGAGCACAGGAGTATAAAAGAGAGAGTCAACATACTCAGTCTCAGGTGAGCAGACGAAAAACCCACAGTGCAGTCTTTGCTTTTTCGCAATAAATTCGAGGGGAAGCATATTTTAAAGCCAGAAGGCAAAATCCATTTATGGTAATGCAATGCATTAGCAACATTTTATCACAAGGATGAGCTGTGACAGAATCCAGGAAATATGAAATGAAGCTCAACAGCCCACCACACAGATATGTTATACCCATCGTGTGTGTGTGTGTGTGGAGGGGAATTTTTCATGAGCGGAACTGCAAGCACAAGCCTGGCGCAGTGCACCAAAATCTAGAAATCTGGAAGGAGGTTGCAGGAGAAGTCTTAGTGTTAGCAAGCAAAGTCTGATGCTAAAATATTTATCAAGATCACACTTAGGGTGTTTTTAAAGGAGGGTGTGCTCCGAAAAGGTGCAACAGATGTGAAATGGAGCCCAACAGCCCACTGAACAGACACGGTGAACTGTCATGGTCCAATTGGAAGAGCCAGATGAGCTGTCAAACCGGTTGTGTGGGTGTTTGTGTGCGTGCCATTCCTTTTTTCTGATTAGCAAGCTCTTACAGCTGGAGGTGACAGAGAGAGAGCAAATGGTGTAAATGATGGAAAAAAGGGAAGTGTGTTTGAGTTTCAGGCTGTTTTTTTGCTTGTACGAAGCCAAATTACATTACTACATATTTAAGCTGGACATTTAAGTTCTGTTATGTATAAAGAGCACAGTAGCTAACATTGAGGGCACAATTTGCAAATGAGGTACAAAATTATTTACTGGGATAATCTCAAGTGAGAGGCTGCTATAGACCAAACTGGATCAGGTCAAGTATTCAACTAAAACAACTATTTAAGGCCTGTTCAGGCACTGGCTCACACTTTTTGGTAGTGGGACTGAAGTGTATCCACTTGTATCCAAAATGCTTCCACATTGTTCTTACAATTTATTTGCATTTCCATTTTATTTCACAACCGAACGAGAAATTTCTCTGCTTACCGATGGTGGTGATAACAGTCCCAGCGAAGAAAAAGGAGGAACTCATGTCCCAGAGGCTCGTCTGATTGGATGAATTTCCCGAAGGGTTCACACCTTCTCGAATTGCTATAACCACTTGCTGCAGAAGAAAGAAGAAAAAAAAAAAACAGCCTTAGCATGAAATAAATAATACAGTAAATATGTGCCGCTATTTTCCATGCCAACGTTTACATGTCACAAGCAAAAGATGTGGAATGACCTGCGCACAAGTTCATGATGTTTTGAAAAATCGCTTTTACATTTTTTTCTATACATCAAAATGAAGTTTATGTGTAAGTTGAATAATAATGTAATCGTCTGCCTTCTTTCCTGGACGTTCGGCTACTAGTCTGTTCTTTACATCACTACCAGTTTCCCACGCTGTCTGAGTCAGTACTGACTAACATTACAGTCCTATCATCTTCTTGCCTGCCTCCTTTGAGCCAATCTGCCTCCATTCTGTGTTGTTAAATCTGAGTACTCTGTCATTCTCTCTTTCAGAGTCTCATTCGTGCAGCTCATCTCCTCCCCATCCCCACCACACCCAACAGAGCTCTATCCACCAAGCCTCAATCTACATCTTCACCACCATCTAGGGATCCTGTCCTAAATCAATGCTGGGATTCTGCTCTGCCATGAAGGGTCATCAGAGTTTAATCGGCAAATACATTATTTAATTTTACTCTCTCAACAAATCATGTTCAGTTCTTCTAAATGATCTCTCCTTATTGAAATTCTCATGCAACATGTAGACTTGCTTCTTTTCTCACCTATTTGCATAGAGTCTGCTCAGTCTATACTTAACACTGGGCATTTGATTACAGTGAGTTCACCCTGCTGGCAAACTGCATACTGGATAAATATAGCCAGACGCAGACAGCTGTGGCATTATCGCCTTTCTTTATGATAGATTATGCCTTGGAAAGCTAATGCATTAAAATGTCTGATGTGTTCCAGAAGGAGGGAAAAATTGAATTCAGGGAGATTGCAGAATTCAGCTACCGTGATAGATGTCCGCCTAAGACACCATAATACGGCCTAATAAGTGACTGGTCTCCTGATGGCTATTCATAGCTTGGCATCAAGAATACTTTTAAGTGGTATTTAAAAAAAAAAAATGAAGTGCCAAAAGTGCCAAAAATGTTATTTCTTTCAGTGGCAACTTCATAAGCGAATCAATCTGCATATGTTACTTTTATAACAAAATGACTTTACTGCAGTAAAATGTTTACAGACTGGTACAAAAATGGTTTTGCCCTCTATTGATAGTTTCGCCACTTCACAACAACTCTAGACGAGATACATTTTCTTAACAGCTGAATTATAGGTGCTGCTACTTTGACATGTGCCCAACAGGAAGCTGTAGTCACGTCTGCTAGGCCCTTACCTCCATGCTGCTAGATCCAACCATTTGTAATGTCTCTGCCTTTGGGAGCATTTAATTGCAATGACCTGACAAATGATATAGTTTGCTGCGCAGCACGAGTTTCTTCTTTAGTTTTAGTGAGTGAAATTCCAGTATTTTATAAGTCTGTTACTAAGCACTAATTAGGATTCAGCAGTTAGCTACGTATGCAGCTTGCAAACTGAAGGGAATATCGGACTCCAAATTTCCACAGTGACAATGAGTTTAAGACCAGTGTGTGATGTCACATCCAGTTTTATAACAGTTTATGAAAACAGCTTGTTAAAATTTGTTCATCTTCTTTGTCAGCATGTTAAATATCTATTTTTAGCCATAAAATGATCTTTTCCTAAACCTAACAAATAAATCTATTTGTATAAACGTGTGTAATTCACAGACACACACCAGCTAAGAGTTTGATTTCTCCTTTTATCCTGCTGATTTATGTAATTAATAAAATACATGCTAAGTGCATTAAACTGTACGTCTC
Source organism: Copadichromis virginalis (assembly GCF_057382275.1). NCBI lineage: Eukaryota > Metazoa > Chordata > Actinopteri > Cichliformes > Cichlidae > Copadichromis > Copadichromis virginalis. The sequence continues at coordinate 9,923,017 of NC_140632.1, forward strand.
CTGTCTTTATCAGGTTAATTTCAACCATCCTAAAATTGGACTGAAATATTTTTTCACGATGAAGCATGAAAATAGGACGCCGCTGCACACAACCACCAAACAGGTGGTCCTCTGATAACATCAAACAGAAAACAGGCAACCGGGTTTGAGAAGAAAAAAATGTCAGCACTTACAAAAGTGAAAATAGCATAAATACCATGCTGAAATAGTTTTTAGCATGAAACATGAAAACAGGACGACACGGCCCAAAACCACCAAATGGGTGGTCCTCTGGTTCCATCAAACAGAAAACAGACAATAAGGTTTTAGAAAAAAATCAGCACACAAACAAGGTGGAAATGGTCATTTCCAAAGGAAGCATTAAAACTTGAACTTAAAAATTTACTTCCAAATAGAATGCAACAAGCCTAATAATTCCAAACCACATCCCAAAACTTCAGAGCCCCTGCTTATGCAATACGTCTTATCCGTGATCAACTTTGGGGGTCATCATTTTGCCCCTTCCAAAATGACAGCTGACAGCTCCTGACTCCACCTCTATAGTTCTATCTGTCTTTATATATCCATAAATGTTTCTGCTCAACTCAGCCATCATATCACTCTGTGATCAAACAAGACCTGATGTCCACTTCAAGGGACAGAAGCAGAACATAAAACGTAAAAAAATTACAATTTTGAAAAAGAACATTTTGTCTTCTGGATCTTAGGAGGTTAAAGTGTGTTAATGGAATATAATAACAATACTACAACAGTACTGTACAATAGCACACAACAGTCTGTGTCTGTGATCTTCCTGCTCTTCCTGCTACCTGTTTCTAACTGTTTTTCTTTTCTTTTTTGGGGGAGTTGACTAGTTCAACTGACCTACTTAACCTATATCGATCTCTAATCACTAGTGTATAACCTGCACAGATATTACAGTATGTAGGTAAAGCTGTAAAGCTGAGAGTTGCCCAGGTAACCACTGGTCGCTAGAGAAAAATGTGTATGTGAATAAAATGTTTGAATTCCTTGTTATGAATATTATGAAAATTTCCTTGTTTAGTCTACTAATTTTTTCCTCCTCATGGACTGCACAAAAAGTTACCCAAGGACACACTCTGAGAACTCTGATTTTAGATCTAAGGTGTAATAAGAGAGAAAAAGGGCACAATTAAAAAATCAGTCTACCGCATACAGCACCATGGAAACTGTCACAGATTCATCATGACGCATTCATTTGGATTACTGATGTTTCAGATCCATGGACAGAGATTCCAGCTTGAGTAAACCTGAGCCAAATAAGACATCGATGAGTACAGCAGACTCAGCTAATATAATTAATCAAACAAACCCCGGCCTCTCTCTGCTACTAGGAGATGGAGAGGAAGGATCGTATTGGCTGTTTGGTATCAAGGATTACAGCATCAAGATAAAACAAGAAAGATAAAAGATCAAGGCTAGTGAACTGTCATTTCCTCTGAATGCTGGATTAACTTGATCCCACCAGGTTTAAAAAAAAAAAGAGAGAGAGACTCAGGTCAACAGGGGAACAGTTTAATTTACTGCAGTAAGAAAAAAGCATTTTTGGCCCAAGTGGCAACTAAAGAGACTCGCTAGAATTATTACTGAGACAAAATGAAAGAGAAACACTTTGAAACGACAGGGGAGCAGATACTCTACTACAGATCTGATGCCATTAACTTGCAGAGGAATACTTCGCTGGACTAAAGCTTTTACTCCCCTGTGATTATGCATTCTGTTCAGTTTGAGGCCAAGAAAAAAGATCTAAAAAGGATCTAATTCTTGAGTGGCTTTTCTTTTAATAAATGTAAGAATTGAATCAGAATCAGAATCAGAAAGGGTTTTATTGCCAAATGTTGAGCAGGTTTACAACATTAGGAAATTGCTGCGGTGCTTCAGTGCAAACATACTGTCATAAAAATATAAAAATAAGAATAAGAATTAAAAAGAACCAAAAAGAGTTAGAATTTTTTAATTATTTCCATCAGCTGGATTTAATATGAATAGACCTCAGGTTTGGAGTTACGTTGCTATAATATAGTAAGTGTACAAGACACCGTATGTTGCTCATCAGTCACTAGAACGAGCTCAAATGACGACAATTAGGAAAAGCACAAAAGCATAGAATTAATTGATTTACAGTTTTCTCCACTCATTAGCTGCTATAATAGAGTTGGTAGAGCCCACTGGAGGACAGCTGTATTATGAGACTTAATACATGTACCAAGATTAGCTTTTAATCATGTTTTTGTCTAAACCTCATAATTCCCAAATAAACCGAAGGAGGAGGAGGAGGTCAAAGTTAATTCCACTACATTCACAGTGGCTTTAAAAACACAATTTAGCAAATCATTAGATCAGAAAGCCCTGGCTCAGTCAGCCCCCTTTTGTGTCCCAGCCAAGTGAGCTTATTAATTCACCGCTTTGGCACTCAGCTATATGCAAACTAATAAAAGATAAGAAAGGATGACGTGAAGACCGCAGTGGACGTCTCAAAGCTGAGGCAAATAGACCGGAGAGAAAGAGTTGGAGCTTTTAACATCACTCACTTTTTTTAATTACTCCCTTTGAGAGCACATATCTCCTCAATCCTCTGCTGAGTAGTGTTTTATCAGCAGGAACCTGCAAAGGTGTGTGCATGTGTGTGTGTTTGTATACATCATTATGAAAAAGTGTGCGTGTGAGGGAGGGGGAGGGGGGGACCTCAGTTGAAGCTGCCTATCAATAAATGATCAGAAGAGTAATAGTTACTTGAAAGGCTGGTGTACTCACTGCAGCTACTCTGCCCACCTCTGCCCGAGACTAGAGTTTGGCTGGATTCTAGTCTCGTGAAAACACAATAAAAGATTTATATCAACACTGCTATCTGCCTTACAATTAGCCTCAAAATACCAAACATTAAAGTGATTCTAAATGCTTCCAGAGACAACTCGCCCTGGATTTTTAGGTTAAGTTCTTGAGCAAGTAATTAGTTCCAATTTGCTCCAGAAGTCCAGGAAACCCATAGAGCTCAGATGCATCTAAAGACAGAGGACAGTCTGCAGAAAAAGGGACACGCAGGACAAGAGACATACTTGTATAGCAAAAAACATCCTCATCCTGTTTATCAGTTTTACAGCTGATGGTCTGTCAAAAAAACTCCTACTTTGTTACAGACTGATCCAATCTCAGTGCATATTGTCAAAAAAAGTTGCTTTTTGTCATGTAAGTTGTTACGTGGGTTCCTACTTTTAGATGACGATGATGCAGAATCAACTGTTGCTACTGCTGGCTTTCCATATGTTTTCCTGATGATGTGCTTTTAAGTATGTCTTAACCGTAAATAAGCTTCACTGTATAGTCGTAGCCCTATTGTTGGACGTCATGTAACAGGTAGTGGGACCGAAAGAGAGAGCTGGAAGGATGATTTCCATTGTCCAGAGCCTCAGGTTTCACTCTAACAATGTGAAAGACGGATGATCTCGGCTCTGAAAGCACCACCATCACCATTAAACATTAACTCGGCAATTTAAAGATAAATAACCGCCATCTGTTACAACTGTGGCCACGACACATTTTTCAATACAGGCAGTAATAAATCCTTTCAGCGTGAAATTGGTTTTAATTATGTTAGAGCACACATGTACTATAAACAGCGTATGCCAATACTTTTATTACTTTAATGCCACAAAATTTTAAAAATGTTTGCTCCACTCACAAGGTGTTTTTCTTGGCTCCAAGTGGCAGACTCTTAATGAGAAATTGCAGCTAGCGGCCAAATTTAGAAAAGGTAGAAAATCATTTTTCCCTTGAGATTTAAGACCTTTCAGCTTTGGCACATTAGAAAAGTAATCATCATCCACAAGTGCAATGCTCCAACAAGATTCCCCAAGAGGAAATGCTTTTAATCAACCCTGACAAGTTTGCCTGCTAGATAAACTAATCCATAGAGAAACAGTCGTGACTTCACGAGTTAAACGGCTGCACCGTCAATATATCTTTTTTTAGTGCATTTTTATTTTTAGTGACTGATGTGCAGTTACAAGTTGACGGATTGGATTCATTTAGTGAGATTTACTAGTTCAACTTGAGACTTCATGGCTTGATTTGTAGTTACATCTTTGACTTTCTTTTCAGCAAACATTGAATACCCAAAGGGCAAACATAACACAAACCTGAGGACCCAGATGGGTAATTTGGCAGTATTGTGCTTTATTTTGCTGCAATTCATAGTTTATATTCGTTTTCTGTATATTTTATTTTGCAGAGCAGTTCAAAATGGTTAGATTTACATCAGCACTAGCATTCAAGATTTGGGGTGATTAAACAGTAGATGGGCTGTTGAGCCCTTTTGTTCATCCCATGCTAATTTGTAATAGCTTTAATAGAAATGTCAAAATTAGCATCAGCCTCCAGCAATGATGGGTTCCATGTCATTTAGTTTACAGCTCAAAAAACATTTAAACGTGCCTCTCTTAAGGTACTCCCGCGCTAGTCTCAGCCTCAAGTAGTAATTTTCCGGTGCTTGGCATATGGTGAGCTCAAGAAAATAAAAAGTTCCCTGCATGGTTCGATTCTGTTGCTTCAAATGAAACTGCAGATAAAAAGTAAGTAAAGATATGCTGTGATATGGAATTCCCTAGAATGAAACTTTGTTTTAAAGTTCCATTTAGCAAAACAGATGCATTTCATGATTTGTAACCCTGTATCAATTGTCTAAGGCTTCTAAAACCCTCACAAATCACTGTTGAAAAATGCATTTCATGGATAAGAAAAGGTACAAAAGAACCCCAAATTTGCTTATCTTTAAAGAATGGTATTATTTAGCTTTAAAACAAAGACATTATGACAGAGACACATGGCAGTCAGAGAGTCCTGCATTGGAACAAAGATGGTGATGGATATAACAAGAGATTCAAACTCTTCTGAGATTCTTAGCTGTAACTATGGTATGAATGTCAAAATCCTACGTCGCCTTGTTCTTGAGTTATCACATTTGCAAACTTGGGTGTTGACACCCCCTGGTCGTTCCCCGGCAGGGTGACGACAATACTCCATCAGACTTTTACAGCTGTGGGGTAAAAACTATTTACAGTTATTATACTTTTCTGCAAGGCATAATGTTAGAGGCAGGGTAGGGTTTCAGGGGTGCTTAAACAACATTAAGCTGCCAGGTACAAACTGCACAGTGCTCAGTGTTCTCCCTGAGTTTTAAAAATCTGCAGACAAATTTTGTGTTTTGCTACACATTAAGACCTGCACAACAGAATAAATTAGGATTATTATTATGGCACTAAAGCTTCCACCTACCCGGACCAGCTCTTCCAACTCCGAGGAGTTTACACATGCATGCGCAACCAAGAAGTCCAGCTTTTGAGTAAGAATGGCCAGTTTCTGGGAGCTCTCGTGAGGCTGTTCAAGCGCTCTGAACACTGTTGCCCCAATGATAAGGTACAACACCACCAGGAAAAAGATAGCTGATACGGTCTTCCACCTCATGACCGTAGTCCGAGTGTCGCACTCGTCCTCTGGGGTGTTCAGCACCACTGGTTTGGTTGAAAACGACAGGCGAGGCTTGGAGTTGTGGGCGGCAGCCTTTGGGTCAAGAAGGTCAGGTGCAGCCACTGCAAGGACACAAATGATTTACGTGGATCAGTGTCTTTACATGTTTCCTCATTTATCACATCATTCACCTTTCCTATGATTAGACTTGGTTGTGCTATTTTTTATCACAGACATAAACAGGAAACAATATGCGCCATATGAGATTTGCATAATATAATATAATAGGGTTGCGAGTAACTATTTCCCATGGTCACCATCCAGACAGTGCAGTATCATAATATGTTTTATTCATTCCAACTAAACAGGGCTAAATGTAATAATAAACCTTTAACAAATGTGTCAAACAAAAAAGGAGCTCTCACTGAAGAAGCTTGGACCAAAGGAGCTGTGATATTTCTGCCTAAAAAGATGGTTTAGTCAACAAAATAATTGCCAGTTATTGATTCTGTCATTTAACTAACTGTTTAAATTACTGTTTGCTTCTTCATCACATAAAGGAAAAAGTTTGTGAGATAATTAGAAATCTTACCACCCTTTAAACTCATAAAATGTTCCAGGACTGGCTGTCCCGGAACACTATTGCAGACTGTTATTTATAACTGCTTTTGTTAATTATCTGTCTTTAAAATGTAAACGAGTACAAATGATTTTCAGTTTCATATTTTTAAATACCTGACACTTCAAAACATTGTTGTTTAAATGGTTTACAGGCATTTCTGACTCATAAATTTACTTCAAAGAGCTGCTTTCAACTTCAAACTCAACCACAACCCATACTCTGTTTAAACTGCCTATTGTGGATCAAATATATATCCTAAAAGGCATAAAACTTTTAACTTGTCTTGAACTCAAAATTGATATATACTACACAACACTGAGCGGCAGTTACCATTTCTTTGTGACCTCTCTGAGAAACTTGTGTCAGGGCAAGCGAGATAGTCTCAAGAACACTTTATAATTGTGTAATGGGTCGAAGAGGCATTTCAACACCTTCTCTTCCAGTCACGAAGTGGTTTATAACCATCCCAGGATTTTATTATCCTTCCCCCTACATTACTCTAAATTCCTCAAGCACAGGGAGGAGTTCATTTCCTTAAGGAAATGGAAAGTTTCTGACCAACTACCAGGATCCTGTCGGGTCCAGAAGACCGGCAAGCATGGAGCAGATGTGGAAAAAGGTTCTTTCACATGTATATTTAAGAAAATCTGGACTAATGTGTTAAAGAAAAGAGCAGGGTTGAATTGTAATGTTTTATCTCTCAATGTATACAGTTGGGTCCTTAAGTTTTTGACAGTTAAATTTTTTCCTCTTCACATAAACAAAGGATTTAAAATAAAACAGAGTCTGGGCTCAGCCTTGTTTCAAGGCTTTTACACATTTTTTGTTTTGGAATCAGACGTTATTATACACGATCTCCATTTCTAGATACTCAAAATTAATTGGACAATTGACTGACAGACGGTTTCATGAGCAGGTGAGGGCTGTTAATTTGTTGTTTCATGACAAATTAGGCCAATAAAAGCTCTGGTAGCCTTCGTTTCAATTCTGAATATGATGCCCAAATAGATGTCAGTGCAAGTGAGGACATCATTAGACTGAAAAAACAAAGGAGCAGTTGAATCAACAATTTGGTTAATTCTTAAAAAGAATGAATGCACTGGCTGACTGAGCCAAAAAGGTGTGAACTGCAGAAGTAACCAAGTCAAGCACACTCGAGGAGATAGCTGATCACTTTTAAAGTTTACAATGAAGAGACATCATGATTGGAAATAGAACAACTTTACAACAAGGTTCAAATTACTGGTTACACTGAAGAAAGAGAAAGATTAGACTTTACCAGGGAAGCTGCACAGTTCTGAAAAACAATCTTAAATTGACTGATTGATTAACGTCAAATATCTATATCTGGTGAATAATAAGAATCAGAATCTGCTTTGTACACATACAAGGAATTAGGCTCCGTTTTTTTCTTTGCTTTCATTGCATGTAACAGACAATACTGACTACATGACATCAGCATGACACAGACACAATGAGACAGACAAAAACAATTAAAGCATGTTTAAGATGCAATGGTGCAAAGATGTAATACATAGTGGAATAGATAAGGGATGGATAATAAGTTACTATATGCACAGTGTAAATACATGAGGACTGACTATATATATGTAAAACAGAACAAAAACTGTATATACAGCATTTTTTTTTTTTTGTATTTTATATTGAATCACTGGAATCACCTAAGATGACCTCTGTGCAGACAATTTCTGAATTTTGTGGCATATAGCTAACAATTTTTTGTTTTTTGGCTGCTAAAAAAGAAAAAAGATAGTTCAGAAACGTTAATATTAGATATTATAGTGAAACTTTCTGTTGCAGTATTTTAATGCCATCACCTTCTTAAAATGTCAGTAACCTGGCAGAAAAGCTGATCATTAAATCTTAAAAATGGAAGTCCAGTAGGAATGGCAGTTTTTTTTTAACGCTGTTATAAGTAATAATGTTTTTTTTACTTGGTTTGTCTAATTACATTTATAATGTTTTTCTTAAGAAACAGCGCCACCTCAACCCCAGCGATCAGCATGAGGTTGGACACTTTTCATTCACATTGTGTTCACACTGAAGGAAAAAAAAAAAACACAATGCATCAGCCCTAATTTTACAACCGGCATCATTATCTCTCGATCCTCTTCCGAATTATGTCCAATAAATATACATGTGAGACTGATATAAAACTCCCAAATATCACTTCAATCGATCTGTTAATCAATCAATCTGTGCATGCAAAACATGTGAAGAAGAATGAAGAAAGAAGAATGCAACCCTTTGCACTCCATGAGTTAAAATACTATATCTTTATATATTTTTTAAATACGTGTATGTATGCATGCATGCATGTATTTATTTATTTTGGCTGCTGTCCCATAGTATAAATGTGCAAAGCAACTGAATGGACGCTCATTACAAATTTATAACTCTTTGTCACAAACCCGTTTCCTAAACAGCTTGCTACAGTAGATGCAATTACATAACCACCCCGAGAGGTCCTGGACATAATTTTATAGTAAACAACTCATGGAGAGGATCACTCGCTCAAAAACAATCCAGTGAAAACCAAAAGGACTGTTTTAGGTTTTATGGTTATTTGCACATACACGCAACTGCGGTAAGCACTTTTATTATATTAGTCCATTTTTAATGGGTCTACCTAATTAAAAATGTCGCTTTCTTGTCTATAATTAAGTAAAAGTGTCATCAAGTTCAAAACAATAATACGAATAGTTCAAATATCCCTGGTATTAACCTTCAATCAATTATCAGTGAACCGATTACCTACTGAACGGTTGCTTCCCCCCTTAACATCTTCTCTAAAGTGCAAACTTGATAACAGGTTATAAGTCACGAAGAATAAAAGCAGCTAATCGTCATTTGCTAGGCTTATATTTCCAACTTGTCTGCGTACTTACTTCTCTACCATCTCTTCTCTCTTCGTCTCCTCATGGATGGATCTTTTTTGCTCTCCAATAAAGTGCGAGCACTGTTCCTCTACTGGACTCGCGTTTTGCCTCCGGTGCTCCCGACAAGAGACATGTCCGCTCTTCACATGGCTTCAGCGAACTGCGCTTCACATCAGCGTCACTGGAGATAACGCATCCAGGACGTCGCGTTCCTAGCAAAAGCAACGCTGAGACAGAGCGTAAAAGGAACACGGAGAACAGACCGCCTCCGCGAAATCCAGCCAGGTGTTTGCAGGCATTTCGTGCTTTTACGGAGGGAAGGTTTGGGCTGTCAGGGTCAGTAGACGCGCTTCATCAGTGTGACACTGCTGGATGCGCTGTGGCGCATTCCGGCTGCGCTCACAGTGACCGTGTGCTCTCTTTTTGAGAGAGAGAGAGAGATGGAGAGAGAGAGAGAGAAACTTCCTCCTAAGGGAGATGTGGATTCCTTAAAACCTCCACTCCATTAAAAAAACCCTCTATATGTTCATATATTATAAAGGATCACCACTTTCTTCCTTCCAGCATCATCCAAATGTACAATTCAGCTTCAGAACCAGAAAGCAGACCTGTCTGACATCCACGTCTTGGTAGATGGTGAGCTGAAGAGCATATAGAATACTACAGAATACTCACCTTAAAAAGCATGAATTTTACCAAAATAGGCCATTTTAAATACCATTTTGGTGTTAAAATAATAATAATAATAATAATAATAATAATAATAATAATAATAATAATAAATAAATAAATAGAGCTGTCTTCTTACTGGACTAAACTGGCAACATCCCAGTCAACGGGCCATATCTCACCTCCAGGAAAAAGCCAGGTTGCAGCTCCACGCTTTGAAGCCTGGCTTTAATTAAATTAATTTGAATTTGTGAGACTGTCTGTAAGGTTTATGTCCCCTGTGTTGCTTGTTATCTTTACCTTGGCATCCAGACGTGACCTCCACATGAAAACCAACACTGACAAGGATTCTCAGTAATTTGATGGTCAGTTGCTGATCAGCTCCTTTACCTGCCCTTGTGTGTGTGTTTGTGTGTGTGCAGATGAGACCACAGTATTGATTACATGCATGATCAGCTGCAGCTAATTGAATTGGAGTAGTTCTGTTTTTCTTTCATGCTTTGATACTGATGTACTGCTGGCATTAGATTGATTCATTAATCAGGAAGGCGTCTTTGAAAGAAAAACGTGATCCCTTTAACAGATATTTGATTTTCTCCTTTTTTTTTAAATGTTTATTTCATTTTCTAACCAATGCATAAATTATACAAGTCATAATGATATCATACATGATTGATTTCTACTTTTTTTCTATTTTGTGCATTTTTTTGATGTTTTGTTGGGACAGTAGTTGAGGTTAAAGAGGACAAAATTTTCATTTAAAGAAGGGAAAACGCTAAATGAAAAGAATTGTAAACATGTAGTCTGCAACCGCACTTTAAAAATGCTTTAGATTGCTCTTAATAACCGCGTGTTCTTTCATAGATTTTCAACCATTTGTTCCATCCTTTCCTTTTCCATTATAATCTTTTTCTGGCCATCTGTTCATTTCTCCTTCTCTAAATTACTTTAATTCACTCAAGCATCCAATCTGCACTCACATGCTCAGAGAATCTGGGAGGGTTTTTTTTTTTTTTTAGGTCCTCCAGGACACGACTTCTAGGTAAGTCGTGGTTTCATTGTTTATGATGGATGCTGGTCACACTGTCAGGATCCAAGTAATCTGCGATTAATCATTTCAGAGCATTAATCGCAGAGGTACTGTACATGTGTGACACTTTCATTAATTTCTCCATTCATTTATCATTCAACAGAAGAAAAACCCATTCCTGGATAAAATATGAGAGACTTACATTGTGGCTTTTGTGTCTCACATGCGGTCATATCAGCAATGTGTATTGAAAGGCTCAAGGGATTGCATTTACTCATCAAATATTAACTCCAGTTTACCCAAAGAGAACTGCCATTGATTGTCTGAACCATAATAAATGAGAGACTATGAGTCAGTACAAATTATTTCTTAGTTGTCAACATGCTGTTGTGAGCTGGTATCAGTCAGAGGCTGAATTTTTTGGTTCAGCTTGTGTCCTCAGCCAAGTCAGACATCAGTCCAACAAGCAGCAGAGCAGAATTTATTTGCACTCAAGTGGAATACATGCATATAATATAATGCTCGCTCTGCTGCTATAACACCCGCTGCAAAGTCTTTCAGCAGTTAATGCTGTAATGTTCTGTCAACAGAAACTACAAAACCACTGTAGGTTATGAGTGGCTGTAAATCTTTCTGACTTTGCTTTAAAGCTGTTTTACCCTCGGCTATAGTCATCTTTTTTGTTGCTCTTAGTGTAAAAGCAGCAAGCCTTTTTGACCATCTCACCACTGCTTAGTGTATAAAGCTGCTGAAACATAACATTTGTTTCTTCATGGTTTTGCCATTCTGATTACTTGCAAACCTGAAGAAATTTAAAGGTTACGTCCAAGTTAAATGAATGAGGTAAGAGACCATATGTAGTGATGTGCTTCAGCTTTATGTGACATTAACACACTTTATTAGGTACACCATTCAACTTATCATTAATACAAATGAGCCAATCGCATGTAGACTTGGTCAAGTTCAAACTCGGCATCAGAATAGAGAAGAAAGGTGATTTAAGTGACTTGAACGTGGGATGGTTGTTGATGCCAAATGAGTTTGTCTGAGTATTTCAGAATGTGCTGGGATTTTCCCACACAACAATCTCTAGGGTTTACAGAGGACAGCCCAAAAATGAGAAAATATCCAGTGAGCATCAGTTTTCTGTGCCTTGTTGATGCCAGAGGTCAGAGGAGAATGGGCAGACTGCTTCAAACTGATAGAAAGGCAACAGTTACTAGAAAAATCTCTCATTATAGAAAAGGTAGACGAACATTTCTGAAAGCAAAATATGTCCCACCTCGAAGCAGATTGGCTACAGAAGCAGAAGACCATGAATGCCACTCCTGTTAGGTAAGAACAGGAAACTGTTTCTGCAATTCACACAGGCTAATCCAAAATGAGTAACAGAAGATTGAAAAAATATCGCCTGGTCCAATAAATGTTGATTTCTGTCGCGACATTCTGATAATGCTCAGAATTTGCCACGAACAACATAAAAGCAGAGATCCATTCTGCCTTGCAGCAACAGATCACGATCGATGGAAGTGCGGGGGATAGTTTCGTATCAGTATCTATAGTAGCAAAATCTCTGAGGTTTTCAGCACTTTGTTGAATTAAAGAATGCAAAAGGGGGACCAGCCCGGTACAAGCAAGGTATACCTAATAAAATGTCTGTGAGTGTTCACTACCAGTGTTGCCTAAGTTTTAAACTTTGCAGTAATGGTATTTAGTCAGGAGGATCATTTGGGAATTTGAAGTAGAGCTGTTTAGATATTTCTGGACATGAAGAGGTTTTTTTTTCATCTCATTATGAGTCCCCCCATGAAATATGAGCACATGGTTCCTAATTCATCGTAATTTGCAGACTGTTTCGCTCAAGCTGGACAGCACCTGTAACTGGAACATATGGCTTTTGTTACAGACAGCAATCAGGATAGTAATCCTATTATGGGTGACATTGTTGCACTAATGGGCCATATTACCACAGTAATTTCTCCTAATAGTGCAGCGAAATGATGCTGTTGTAGTAAGCCACTTGAGAGTTCACCCATGACCCGTTACAAAAGGTTCTTACGTAATAGTTGCTTACATAAAATTTCTGTTGATTAAAATTTAATCACAAAGGTTTAAAGATTTACATTTCAAATGTATTTTTTGCACATTGTATTTCTATTACCTATATTATAATGAACCCGATAGCATGTTTTGCATCTGGTAATTTGAGTGTACTGTGCATCAACATTATGGGGTGTATTATTGAGGGCATATTTTTCATATTTGGTAGAGAGAGATTTGGTAGAGATGCAAAAAGTGTATCTTAGGAACAGATGGTTGAGGATCTGTTTCTAAATGCTTCAACTCTCGCTGTTATTCCCACATGCAGGGATAGCTCAGTAGGTAACGTGGTCGCCCCGTGATCGGAAGGTCGGCGGTTCGAATCCACTTAACGGCTACCCTGAGGTACCCCTGAGCAAGGTACCGTCCCTACACACTGCTCCCCGGGCGCCTGCTTAGTGGGCTGCCCACTGCTTCACTGAGTGAATGGGTCAAATGCAGAGAAAAACAAGTAATTTCCCCATGGGGATCAATAAAGTATCCATTATTATTATTATTATTATGCTTAGAGATGCAAGGACATGCAGAAATATTACCTTGGTCAAAAATGTGACTGCAGTAATGTTAAAAAAAAAAGCTCTGGAAACAGATAATTAGCAACATCAGCAAACAGAAATGCTTATACTTTCATGTGATTAAATCTGTATAATATAGTCTTCATTGCAAACTTGCATTGTAAAAGCTCAGAGGGTTTAGTGCTGAACAAATGAATTGCATCTCTGCCCCCAATCCTGCTGAATACACACCTGAATCTTTTCTAATGAGGTTGCAGTTTCTAAATCCTGCAGAGAGCTATCAGCAGTTTTTAGGAGCACAAGCCTTTTGAATTAAAAAACAAGAAAGATCAGATTTAGATCGATCTTCAATTTTCTGATCTTCATTATTTTACAAAATATATACAACAATGTCAGTATCCACAGAAATTGTCATTTTGTATTAATGAAATACTGATGTTTCTTTTAGGTAGGTTTAATGAAAGCCCAACACAAACAAGTTCTGAAAGTAAACTGAATCTATTGAAAAAAAAATCATTAAAAACGAATTAGGGGAGACCAGGGATAGTTGTAACATTTTTGACATTTCTGTCTGTAAATTGGAGCTCTTTTAAAGGTAGTGGATTCAAAATGTAATGCAAAGTATTTACATGTCTCTGCTATTAAATAGTGCAGCTATTTTCTCTGCAGCACAGTTACCCATTGCATGGTATGGTCTCAAACACAAAGAGTGAAATGTTACAATTAACCCCATAGTCTGGGTTAGTTGTAACATATCCTGGGGTAAAATGTAACACAATGAAATAAGGGTACTAACAAAACATTAACATGTAATCTTTGTTTATTCAACACATGAATGCACTTAGAGCCATTTATGTAGCTGTGTGTGTGTGTGTGTGACAGAATGCAGAAATCTAACTTTTGAGCATATTCCAACCCCCCAAAAAGACAAATTATGGAATTTTCTGCAAATGAATATTTCATTAATTTTGGTTGGTCTTCCTTGAGTTTGGCCTCATTGGCTCAGTGGGCATTATAACCTACAGCTCTTGCACCAATTTTAAACATAACAATGAAGCTGAAAAAATGTAGTTGTTCACCAGCATCGCAATTCCATTATTTTTTTCAGGGTTTACCTTGATGTGGTTTGCAAAGTGCTTCAGAAAGATGAGGAAATCTGTTTCTTGCACCCATCCTGACTTATTTCCACTACCAGTGCTTCCTACTGGTCCATCTCTGACACAGAGGTCTGCATAATGTATGTGTGGGAACACAAACAGTGGAGGAATTGTGTTGCCAATGGCATTAACCGCATATACAAAAGCGACCAGTGAACCTCTCTCTGCTGATGTCGTTGCCCCAACTTGTTTAATATAAGTTAAAGTAATAGTGTGGTAAGTTGTAACATCTGCATTATTGTTACAACTAACCCAGACTGTTGCTGTTACAACTGACCCAGACTCCTATAGCCATGAACTAGCTTACATTACAGCCAACGGCTAAAACATTAGCTCTAAAGACCTACACAGAATATATCCCCATAGACATACAAATAACATAATTCAAGTTTGATGAGTTTAACTGCAAAGCAGATAATGCTATTAGAAATTGAAATAAAGTAGAAAAACTTACTTTTTGGCATACAAATTACTTTTTTTCGTGTTAAATTGTCTGTGTTTGACAAAATGTGCTGATTTTTCACATGTGATAGCAGAACTGAATTGGGCATGCACAGGATGAGTCACATCATTTGAAACTTAGCCCTGATTGGAGAAATTGGAAGTGTTACAACTGACCCACGTTACAACTATCCCCGGTCTCCCCTACTATGAAGACAGCACACATTTTAGAAAGTCTGTTTGAAACAACTTATAAAAAGGAGAATTATACATCTTGCATGGGACAATGCTTTAACAGCCTTGCTCTCTGGGATTCAGTGAAGTCCAGTTAATTGCAGCCTTTTTGCACATTGTTTTTGTATCAGTTACTCTCACTGTGTTCAGGGGATAGCCAATAATGCATAGTTTGACACACGATTAGCATTTGTGTGGAAACAATCTTTATAACTGATGTTGCTCTCAAGCATCTGTCTAATTAACCCTGTGCTTCATGTTCATTGTAGGGTCGAGTTGTTCTAGTCACTGGTTCTTGATGGATAATTAAGCTCAAAAGGAAAAAGGCTGCATTATCCGTCGACTGGAGTCTTTCATTTCCTGCTCAGTCAACTGAGCCCTGCAAAAATCAATCACCATGAACAACTGAGCGAAATGAACTTGTCCAAAAGCGCCTGCTCACGCAAAACACCTGCAGGTGCACACAGATGCATGCACATAATACGCCCATATTAGGAGAAATACTTATTTGACCCCCTGCTGAATTTGTATATTTATTCACTTACAAAGAAATAAAGTCTCTAATTTTCATTGTGGTTTAATTTTAATGTAGAGAGACAGGATATCAAACAAAAACCAAGAATCAACAATGGATTAATCAATTACAGATACTCCTGAAAAGCAGACCCTCTTGTTAAAAGGGAGTTTTCCTTCCCACTGTCACCAAAGTCCTTCCTCAAGGGGGTTGTTTAATTGTTTGGTTTTCTCTGTATTATTGTAGGGTCTTTATCTTATACATAGTATATAAAGTACCTAGAGGAAACTGTTGTTGTGATTTGGCATTATATAAATCAAATTGAATTAAACTTAATTGAAGTAACTTAAATTTATCATGTCCACAGTATCACTTTGTCCTATTCCAACATCTCCACCACTGAGAGCAAGATAAAAGAGTTGTCAAAGGACATTCAGGACAAGACTGTAGACCTGCACAGTGCTGGCATGGGCTACAAGATCATCAGCATGAACCTTTGTAATAAGGTGACCATCAATCACCCATGGCCAGGAGCTCCATGAAAATCATGGGATAATGATCATCATGAGAAAGGTGGTGGATATTCCAAAAAATACATGGGAGAAGCTTGTTACACAGGGGACCAAAGTCACAAAGAACATCATTTATAACACACAATGCAGTTTAGAGCAGCATTTCAGTGTAATAAAATGTCAATTAAATGAATAAGGTAAGTTAAATAACAATATTTCCCTTGCATTTCAAATAAATGAGGGTTGCTCTACTTCCTGATAACCTTCTGACAATCATTTCTGCAGAAAAAATAATGTCCATGCCTGACCTGCTGTAATGGCTTAGTTGTTTTAAGAAACTGTTGGATTTGGATCAATGCTGATGTTATTTCAATCACAGTATTTCTCAAAGGTCACTGTTAGAATGACTAAGTCTAAAATAATGTCTCAGGCTGCTGGAAAGCAAAAAGCAAATCTATCATCTTTTTGTACGTTTGAAGAGAATATTTTGAAGATAGTTTGGTGCAAGAGTAACACAGTCTGATCATTACTGCTGTTAAAAAACACTAAGTCAGCTCTCCCACACTAGTGATGTGCGATACCATTGATTTCCTTTCCGATCTGATACCAAGTAAAATTCAGGGTGGTATCGACGATACTGATCCGATACCGATACTTTGTACAAAACTGTATTTTATTTATTGTATCTTTTATTGTATCTCAAATTATAGCATCATAATGATTACAGGACATCAGATTACTTGTTCTTATCACTTCATAATGCAGAGTTCATCATATAGAAATAAAAAACCTGAAGTTGTGCGCTATTTGAACACCTTGCCTGCCTGCAGCACTAAAGGACTCCGTGAGAGACGTCTGTCTCGCCCTAGCAGCACCTGTTCATGTCCACTCCTCCTCTTCAGTTCGCCTCAATATACGCTCGTCGATTCTCTGATATGATTTACTCTGAGGTGTTTGACAAATTTGTGGTGTTGCCACAACACCTCACTTTCTTGCCACATGTATTGCAAACCACGTCTCGACTGTTTGTGGATGTAAAATACGTCCGCACATGACTCCAATTACGCTCAGTCATTGTTGTGAGTGCGCACGCCAAGGGGCTGCGACACATTTATACAGCCATATTTCGCACATGACTATGAAAGGCGGAAGAGGAAGTAGTTCCTTCCAATGTAGACAATCCGAATGATATAGTTTCTTTCCACTGTGTTCTTGTTAATGATAAACTACAAATTTACCCTAAATTACTAAAATATCGATATTTTAATGTGAGAATCGATTCTAGAACATAAATGACTGGTATCGGAGGAATCGATATTTCAGTATCGATCCGCACTATCCCACATAGGACAAACTACCCGATCATCAATGCCACAGACCTCACTTATATTCAGTATGGTCTCTGGGACTGGTTTTTGAATTAGAAATCTTTAGTTAATATATTTGTATATTAGATTTTTTTCTATTGTTCTACTACTTAAAGTTTTTAATTCCTGTTTCCCTTATGATTCTAACACTCAGGCTGACTTTTGTAATGTTGTTTAGTCTCCGGTTTTGTTAATTGTCTATTATTCTTATTCTTACTATTACTATTATTAATAGTAGTAATTGTAGCAGTAAAAGTCTCTCTGTGTTTCTGTTTTCTTCTTTATTGTTTTGTTTACTTCTTGGTTCCTTTGGGTTTCCTTTTCTCATACATCTTGAGAAGTATTAGTAATCAGGCCTATACCAGTCGTCTTTGTTTTTTATGTCCTGTACCAGTTTTTTGTGTCTGTTGTCTCTTTATTGTAATGATTGTGTTAAACGGTGTCTCATTACCCCAGCTCTGTCCAATGGTTCTATGCTTGATTTTCTTCTATGTCAAATGTCATGCTATCATAACTCGAGAGTTCTGCAGGACACGATGCGGACTCAGGATGATAAGTTCAGTGCGGTTATTTACAGTGGCTGTTCAACAGTAATGCAAAGGCAAGCAATAGTAGTCAGAGGATTTCTTGGCTCCCACAGGTAAACCCACAGAGTTGATTCCTACAGGAAAATATTCTCTCTGTCTCTCAGTAAGTCGCGTCAGATGGAGAAGCAGGAGTCCTGTGCAGACGAGAAAAAAAAACAGGTAAGAAACAGGAGCAAAATACCACAAAGCATCTAGTAAGAAGCGCCAGCAACACAGACTGTTTCCAGCTTAACAATTCAGCATTAGCTGACGGGCTTCCTTCTCCTTAAGTAGTTAGCAACAGCTGATCACAGAATTGTCAACCGGTGAGTTAATTATCACAGGTGTGCTGTAGCGGGAAGCAAAGAAGGAGGAACAGCTGTAACAGAAGGTGTGATTAGCACGAACACAGAAAGACACAGGGGAGGAGAGGAGGACTGGAGGATCAGGAAACATGCAGACTGCTGCTGTACTCTGTATTGTTTGACCCCCTTTGAAAGGGCTAAATAACGACAACCTGCTTGTGTCAAAATTTCCACAACACTCATGAACTCATATTTTATTCACAAATGTTTAAACCTTAAAATATTTAATGAAAAAAACATTGTAATGGAAAAGTTATGGATGTCAGATAATCCCTTCATACGTTAGATTTTTCACCCTCACATATCCTTCCTGTTATCTTATAGTCCCCCCCCCCCTCCCTCAGTGTGATCTTTTCCACACTGCTCTTTCACACCTGTACACCTCAGCAAGAGGGAGTTAATTCAGATTAATGTGGTGGCAGACAAGGGCATCGCTGACTAAGCTTGCATCTGTGATCATGAACGCTGCATATAAAATCAGCAGGTGTGACAATACCTGCCTTGTTACATCTTCTTCCATATACAAAGCCAACTCTGAAAATCTTGGATTTGACACTTTATTCATCATGCCTTCTAACGCCCATCACATTATTCACACAGGGCACGATTAATTTACTACAGTCTTGAACGCATTTATGCCCCAACCTGCAATAACTCTATTTAATAAAAATATGAAAATGGTTCATAATAAATTGAGACTTTGCTTAGCTTAGTTTTACTTAGTTATCCTGCTAAAATCAGCCATCAGAAGATGGGTACATGGTGGTCAGCAACAATATTCAGGTAGTCTATGGTGTTTAAACAATGCTCACGTGGGACAAAGGGAACTGAAGTGTGCCAAGAAAATATTATCCACACCATTACACCACCACCAGTCTGAACTGGTGATACAAAGAAGTATAGAATGTATGTTTTCATGTTATTTGCACCAAATTCCGACCCTACGATTATAGCAGATATTTCAGAAATTGAGTCATCACTCCAAGCTTGTCCCATTGTCCCATCAAGTTACAGTTACCCTCACATCAGCTTGAAGCAATCTTGCCATTCTCCCCCAACCTCTGGCACCAACAAGGCACTTTCACTCAGAGTACTACCCTCACTGGAGATTTTCTCTTTTTTGGCCCATTCTCTGTAGATGAATGTGTGGGGAAAATCCCAGTAGATCAGCAGTTACTGAAATACTCAAATCAGCCTGTCATGCAACTACCATGTCATGTTCAAAGTCACTTAAATCCCTGTTCTTCTCCATTCTGATGCTCTGTTTGGTGTCTTTACTGAGATGGTGTGTAATAATAATAAAAAGCTGGAAAAGCCATATTATATTTAATGAGATGCAGATGGCAGTTATTAGGCTGTATCTCTGTCAGCCACTTCTCCTTTTTGGACAAAAAGTGGACCTAGTCGCAGACACTGGCGTCAGGCTTGATACACTAACACAACAGATATTTAAATGAAGTTACTGGTAACAGAAATCCCATGTGAAACTGTCAGGATAGGATCAAGAAGCACTGATACAAAAAAAACTAAAGGGCTACAAAGAACACTGGGGAAATGCATATATAATACAACAAAGACAGAAAGGCGAGATATGCAAATTAAAGAAAATGAAGCATTGGTGATGTTGGGGGGCAAAGGCAGGAAGTGAAAACCACAATTAGATACACAGGGACGCCAACATCCATTGAAAAATAGGAAAAAAACAAAAATAAACTCATAAATATCATAAATAACTCATAAATAAATGATTGAAACAAACAAGAAACACAAAGGAGCTCACAGGGAGCTGCAGGTGGTGGGGCTGAAGTTGTGTAAGCTATTGAACGCTGCTTTTTCAGAATGGGATGTGCCAAACATACATAACAACTGCACATGGCAGAATTAGATGTTCTTTTTTCCAGAGAAATATCACAAAGGGTACCTTCACAATATTACTCATAGATAATAGACCGCGTAGGTGTGTCCTCGACTTAACTGTGACTCTCTTGTCAGCCTTTTCTTCCTTCTGCAGGATTCAAGATTATTATGGGATTGGTGGAGCATTCTGTCACGAAAAAGGGGAACTTCTCCTCGGGGAGAGAAGACCTATTTGGCGGGGAGGTTTTCAAGCACTTAGATGCACGACTTTAGTCTCTATTACAGCTTCCTATGTTTGTTTTCTAAGGTGTATTCTAACCTTTATCAGATTCACTACTCGCCCAATACTAACCCTTACCCAAAATATTAAAACATTCGTTCGCTTTACAATGTAATGACTCACATTGTGGTGCTACCTTTTAGTCTCAATAAAACTTTAGGTCCCCACAACATTGAGTCTTACCTGTGTCTCACATACGGAGCAGCAGCAGGACAAATAACACAGGGGTGAAGAGCTTTTTAGATAACAATCTGTGTGGTGAAATTAGGAGCTCTATTACATATATATATATATATATATATATATATATATATATATATATATATATATATATATATATATATATATGTGTGTGTGTGTGTGTGTGTGTGTGTGTGTGTGTGTGTGTGTGTGTGTGTGTGTGTGATATCTGATATCTTTCTCCGTTGCTTTGGATTTTACTGTTGGCATTTGATTGATTGATTAATTAAGCGGGTGTCTTTGGAGAAGTGACGGTTTTAATAATTGTCTCTAGATTCTATTGCTCCCCCTCCCCCTCTGTGCCCACTTTCTTTCTATATCTATATGTGGTTAAGTACATGTGCACAAACACGTGTGCACATGGGGGAATCTGCCCCTTCCTTGTTCCTTGTGCACTTCCCTCTCTCTTCACAGGAGAGTGACACGCAGCAGTCAGACAAAGATGGACCGATCAATAAACGTCTGAGAGCTGAAGAAGGTAATCCATACAAGTGAACTGAGCTCTCGCATTTAACTCCCACTGTGTCCTTCCCTGCAAACACGACTACTGAGCAACAACATCACCAAACCACAAAAGATCCCCTGATTCCTACTTCTAACAAACGGGATGCTTTTGTAGATACTAATACAGAAATTCAGCTGAAAACAAAAAGCTCTTCACGGTTATGTTTGAATGTGTGTGAGTGTGTGCGTCTGCTGAAGCACTGGGGTTTGCACCTTGTATAATAAGCTGTTGCCCAAGGATATGATTATGTGGCGTTGCTTTGATAAGAAAAAAAACCCCACAAGAGCCCTCCCTCGCTTCCTATCACATTGACTTTGTGGTTACCCATTTTCCCTTTTGGAGACTTCAACTCGCTGCAGCCCAACAGCTCATTATCAGTTGGATAACATTCATCTCAGTGGCAAATACTATACTTGGAAGGCAGCTTTTTGTGTGCATGTGAATTCATTTGCGCCATCTGAAGCCTTTCGAACCTGCGATTAGGCCTTTATTCTTAACGGTTTTTGTGAGAGAGAAAAAAGATAATCCTTTATGCTGAAATATTCACTTTGGCTTTTTATCTGGTGCTTTCAGCACCTCTCGTTTAAAAACGTGCTTTACATTCTCAACTTGTGCTGCTGCAAAGACATTTTTATTGCTGCTCTCTTCAAACACTCGCTGCGCTGCACGCCAGTCGATGAGTAGTGGGGGTGTTAGATCACATGCTCCCTGCCATGTAGGACAACACAGATATTGCTTACTTTGTCACTCACGCATGCACACACGGAAAATTCTAAAAAGGGGAAATGACTCTGATATATTTGTAGTTCGCGTCCAGGTGCTTCTGCTATCTTGTCATGCTCGCCAGAAAGCAGGTGCCACCTGTGTGGAAATGAAACTGTCAGAAAATAGATATCGGCCAGCTAGATGTTAATACAAGGTGTCCTGTTTACCTGCAACACTCTGTATGTGACGCTAATCAAGAATTAACTTGTCTGCCTTCGCCACAGAGGCACCTCCTATCTTGCCAAATTACATCAGCTTGCTGCTCATAATAGAAATAAAGTCTGATGCATACTTTCTTTTCTTTATTATTTTTCGCCTGATGAAAAGATGATCATTAGCAGCAGTTTCAGGAAATTAGATGTATTTTTCCATCACAGCTTGCTATGAAAGCAAAGTGGAAACCATGTTATTGACATGAACGCTGACCAAAAACAGTTCACAAATAGACAGTTATTAGCAGGTTGATGTTTTAAAGTATTGCTTGCAATATTTTCTGTTTCTAGCTCCCACATCTACTTAAACATCACTGAAACAATGAGGCAAGATGCTAAAGGCCAAAGCCTTTCAAGACAAATGCTGATGTTGACACAAAAATATCCCTGTCTGTGTTTTTCTCCACAAAGCTTATTGTTCTTTTATGTTCTTGAAATCAAATGCAGTCCTGTGGGTCCTGTGGGGCTCCCTGCACACATCATCTCACATTAATTTTTCTTGTGTAACTGAATGCCAGATGGTATATTGCAGAGAGTCTGTTGACTTCTACAGTAAAAATGATCAATCAAAAAATAAATCTGCTGCTAAACCTTCATAAATAATTCAGCTTTTCACCCATTTAGTCCTGTGGGCATGTTTGGTGTAAAATTTTGTGCATATATGAGGCTCTGCTTTGGCAGCGAAACTGTTAAAAAAACAAAAACAAACAATGATTCTGAATTTGGCAAGAAATCTGAACTCTTGCTTAAAAAAGTGATGCTGAAGTTTTACAACAGGTTCTTTCTCCCTCGTTTTAAGTTATGTAACAGTGAACAGAGAACATGTTTGACTTCTAGTATATGATTCCCTCATATGCGTTCCTAATTGATGCGCGATTTAGAGGAGACGGGAAGGGGACCTTGACTCACTGACCTGTATTTGCATCTTCAGTGCCTGTGTGCCAGCATCACGTTAAAAGGATCACAATAACTGCAGCTTGTGTTGCTGGGCAACTAACCATCGTCCAAATTGCAGACATACATACCAGGAATAGCAAATTGTGGTGGAAGAACTCTCCACAAAGCATCTGTTGTACGCTTTTCAGAAGGTATTTCCTCACTTTAACACATGGAAGTCGAAGAAGAATGGCATGGCGCTGACATTTTTAAAAAAAAAAAATCAAGCTTTCAGTTGAACTGCCGTAATACAAAAGGTTTCATATTGAAAAGGGTGCTTAGGAAGGGCAACATTTTTATTCAGTAAATGGAAATTAACTTGTTAGTAATGACCATCTGTTCAGAGCATCAACGTGCTCCAGAAATAATATGTCTTTCATGTTTGTACTAAAGTATCTTCCTATTCCAGCAACTTTCTCTAACTTCTGCAGTTCAGAGAACGATATAAAAATAACTGCACAAGCACCGTTTGCCACAGTAGACAGCTTGCTTACACAATCCCTTCACGCTACTGAGGGTTATTCATTCTTTTCAAGTGTGCATAGAGCTGTCAAGGAGCCGCTAACCAGATCCAGCAGCAGGTTTTTCACAGCCAGATGAACCTGGTACCTCAAATGCCGTTTGCTGAGGTGCTGGAGAAGAACTTTTCCACCCGTGAGACCCGAATGCTGGAACTAATGACGCCGGCTCTCCAGTTGCCAAGAAGATATTTTCCAGTGAAGAGTTTTGAACTATAATTTCAAGCACTTCTTTTCAGAGACACTGATAGCTTCACAAGTTGCATTAGCTGAACCAGGGCACAATGTTGAGGCTGAACAACAATGAAGTGCAATACTGCAAAGGAGCAACAAGGCTCCTGGCTCTCTGGTTTATTAGGTTATTATTTTAATTTTCAATCACTTGCTGTCGGCTATCCAGAGTCCACAATAGGCGACAGCAAAATTGATCATAAAAGCCACTTAAATGGCAATCATTTGCAATATTTTTGCGCATAATATCCCATTAATGCTGTATTGGATATGCAATAAGATTGGATATTATGCTGTTAAAATTAGGTAGGTTTTTAAATTAGGCAAGGCAAGGCAAGGCAAGTTTATTTGTATAGCACAATTCAACAACAAGGTGATTCAAAGTGCTTTACAGAGACATTAGAAACAAAAACAAATAAAAAGCATGATTTAAAATTGATTAAAACAAGCAAATAAACTAACTAACTAATTACATTCAAGATTTGCCTCAACTCCACACAACTCATCTCATGTAGAGTTCAGACTCCATTCCAATATTACATGTGATTTCATAGTCTAGGTGCTGGACATCATATATTCTCCTATGATGGGCATGCATTTTGAATTTTTTGACCTGGAATACTCTGAACTTTCCACTGTAAAATTCATCAAATTTATCAATAATTCAGCCATGTATTGAACATTCACCTTACAAATATCTGTGTGCCACAAAAATACCCCAAATTAAGGCAGAGGAAGGAGAACCTCCTACCTTTCTCAATGCTGCAATTTGTCAGGCGCTAAGAAGAGAAGTGATTTGGGTAATTTGGTGGTATGCAGCAGCCTGTAATTACCTAAACTGTGTGAAACAGATGAGATAAGAAACAGTTTTCCAGAACCCTAATGGAAAAAGTGGATTTTTAACAGAAAATTAAATGTTTATATTTTGGATTATATCACTCAGGGCTGTCACTGTCTGGGACTGCAACACATACTGGGCAAAAACATCTTAAAAACAAAATGCTGAGGCAGCACTAAAACATGCAGCACTTTGCTTTCTTTGTTACATAACCTCTCCCCATGCATGCCCTGTTCTCACAACCGCCTCTGCAGTATGAAAGAAACCCTTTGGCACTAGCAGAAAATTTAAAAAAAAAGAACAAAACTGTGATATTAAGAAATGTCTGTAAACACACATCAATATTTTATTTGGATCTATCAAAACCAAAACACATAAAATGCATGGGAACGGCGACTCAGCCTGAGAAGATTTTTTTCTTTGTTACCACGAATGACCCTTGAATTTGGAGAGATTTAATTATCCGTCTTGTCTGGATGGAATATAATCCTTGATTTAATTCAAGAATACAATTTTCTTTATCACTGTCTCAAGCCTGTAAGCAATGGTGCAGGTTTGAGGCTTTCAGAAAACGACATCTCATAAAATTCTGAAAATGGAAAATGAGCATGAACTTAACTCACTAAAAGCAAGAATTATGTGAATCCCTGCTGTCCTCTTTGTGACCTTTGATCTGCTGTACTTACAAATAAGAAGAATGCAGAATAAGTGGAGAAACACAGTGAATGCAGATGCTTCCACACAGGGCAAGGAGTTTGCATGTTCCTGTGGAGGTTTTCTCCAGGTACTCTGGCTTCCTCTCACAGTTAGGTCAGTTTTGTGAAACTATATTTTGCATGTGTGTGAATGTGAGCGTGATTGGTTGTTTAGCTCTCCGTGTTTGCTTTGTGATAGACTAGCAATTTGTCCACAGCTCTGATAGGCTCCAGATATCCTGAATTGGATAAGTGACATTGTTGGATGAATGAATGAAGCCTGCTTTACAAATATCTCACCAGGCTCTTGAGTCAGCTAATTCTTCAGGACACATTGCCCTGATGTCTTTGTAATAACAATGAGGTATATCTGTCCGTGTCCATGTTTTTGGAAAGACGGGAATGCACTGCTTCTGTCGTGGTTTTAGATGAGGGTTTTGAATTCCTGGGAAATTTGGGTTTTTCTGGTTTTGTATTTTTTGGATCCTATATTCTGTATTATTTAGTCATCTGGTCATAATGTTATATTTACATTCCTGGGCTTATGATGATTCAGTTTTCTGTGCTGTTTGTTACTTGATAGGTGATGATTATTCCCCTTTTGGTCTTCCTAGTCTGTCTTTCCACTCTTTTCTCTTTGTTTCTTATCTTCTGTGTTTGTCTCAAGTTTGTATATTTTAGTCCTGGTTTCACTGTTAGTGATTTCCTCATTATTATGATAGCCTCTTGTCCTTTGTTTTGGTTTCCCCTGTTAGATTCTGTTCAGCTGTGTTCACCAGATGTCTCCAATCTCCTCATCTCCTAGTTCCTCCTAGTTTCTTCCTAGTTATTTGTTCCTTTGTTCTTTGCACCTAGTTTCATTCTTTGTCTGAATTTGTGTAAAATTGAGTAGTAACAACAATAAAACTACCTCTTTTAGGTAATCCCTTGTCTCTAAGTCCTGTAATTTGGCCCTACTCTGCCTCCCACACAGTTAAACCTTGACAGCTTCCTCGTGTTTGATGCTTAATTCACATGCCACTATATATGGTGTCATGATCAGTGATCGACAGTTTCCATCTTTGAAGACAAGAGCCAATACACTTTTTATTCTATATTGTGCACTTCCCTGCTGAAATGTCCAAGCTGGCAGCATTGTGTGTGTTTGCCCATGTGTGAAAGAGTAAACTACAAGACACCTTAGTTTCATCAGAAACTTTTAAAACACAAAGTGGTGCTACTAGTATTTTTTGAAGGGCTGCTATTAAATGGGGACAATGTGGTAATAACAAATCATGTCCATTTTGAAAACAACTATACTAATAACTTTGTACTGACTTTATCTAATGACTTTATGAAAGTGGATCTGAATCAAACTGCATACATTTTTAATAAGCCCTCTTTACATTGCTTTAACCAATGCTTTTTTTCTGTATTTCTAATAGCTTCTTCAAGTATTTCAGTAAAGCAAGTCATTGTTTTCATTAAAGTACTAGCAGTCAGCAGATTGTGTGAGATCAGGTAAAGTCTATAGCTATAAAAAATAGAGGGTCTAAAAGAAGACACTGAACAGGTGGAAACGTCTTTCTTTTTACCCGTTTGTCTAATATCAAAGCAGAAGGACTCTAAAGCACGACCCAAGAGACCAGTGACTAGTTTAAAAAGACTTCATTTGAAAGGACCTCAGGAATCTGGACTCAGAGGCTGACAGATTGAAGTCAGGCAAGGCTTTTTCTGGGACTGGGCAGCTATTCTCCAGGGAGGCCGCTTAAATCTTTTCCTTAGGCTGAAGGTGGAGGAGAACTGCCAGGATAAATTCAGAGGACGAAAAGGTGGGAAGTGGGTAGGCAGGTAACTACAGGTAAAAATGATGAATGGCTTACTGAGACCAGCTTGAGAAGATCACAGGCGATTTAGCTGAAAGTAAATCGATTCCTCTGAGGGATCCATCTAAGCACAAGCAGGGACATAAACTAAGAGAGGCCCAAGAGAGTTTTGTCAGGAACAGGTAAGATTTCAGAAACAGGCATACACCTTGTGAGGCCAATTTACCACCATAGAGGCAACAATAATCTGGCAAAACATGATAAATTAGCATGGCCTTAAATCCATTGAACTAAGGAGTAATGAGAAGAGTAAGGATTTGTGTGCCAGCTGGGTCAGAGGGGCCGGCACCGCCCTGCCCAGAGATGGAGCTGAGAACCAGAAAACCTGCTCCGAACACTAAATGAGAGAAAAGGGGAATCTAGAGGAAGAGTGAAAGAGAAAGAAGAGTGGGGCTTGCCAGGACCATGACACCTTTTTGGTTATTTAATTTAAATCTTGTTCTGATATATTGTCTGGCAGATGGATCTTATCACTTTAATGTGAGCACAGGGCTCCTGTAGTTGAGTGCCTGGATGATCTCATTGTTTTTGGTGTATGACTATTAAATATTGCCTTTCAAATTAGTAGATGATGCGGTAATGAATAGCGAGTCATTTGTAGGATCTCCAGCTTAATGGCAGAATTAGTCTCATGACGCTGAATGAGAATACCCAAGAAAAACTGTATAACAGTCCTAACAGATGCAGCAGAGGGACACTTTAGATTCCCCAAACACATTCGCACACACAAGCACACATTCCTCCTGTCATTGTCATTATGCAAATGCAAATGTGAAAGAAAGCATGGCAGTGCGATTAGCACACAAAGTAGGCTGAGTGAGCTATAAGTTAAAAACCCAGAGTGGGAGGATAGAGTTATGTAGTGACATGCAGTCTGAGGGATTATGGCAATTCATTACACACTGTCAGTCACAAGAGCAGAGCACAGCAGCAGCAGAACCTTGTTTTTATGCATCTGTAGTTTGTTGCACGCATCCATTATTGGCCCCTCACTGTATTTCATCCATCTACTTTTCTTGTTCCCTTCATCTGAGCAGGAGGGTGACTTTTACTCTGCTACGATGACCATGCATGTGTTGTTGCCATGGTTACCAGGTCGCAGAGGGCAAAATGTAATCTGTGGCTGCATGCTGCATTCATGAACACATGGCACATGTTCTTCGGTGTAATGTTTGGCAGCCTCTGACTTGATCAGGTTTGCCTGGCGTGTATTTACTTAGCTGTTTGCCGTTGTTGGCTCCTTATTCATAGCAAATCAATTTCCTCATGTTAGATTAAAAATTCGAAAGACCGAACAGAACCAGTGTGAATGAGTGGCCTGTCATGTTGCCTTTGGAGACTTTGAAATTACAGGGTGCAAGAGAGAAAAAGTATGTGCAGCTCTTTAAGTTCAGAATTTCTCGTTTGAGTGGCAGACTTCTCAAAATGGTGCATTGAATACAAGGTAGTTGCGCAATATTGCTTATGTTTGTGTCTCACTATGCCTTTCACATATTTTCTACTTAGTTGTGGAGCTAAAGTTTGAGATTTGTGTGTGTGTGTGGGGGGGGGGGGGGGGGGGGGTATGCAAAGCACGAGTCTTGAATCTGCTTGTTTTTAGAGGAATTTTATAAATTTATTTTTGTTAACTTGATGAACCACTTAACTCTGACCTATGAATCATTCAAGAATAAAGTGATATATCTACACATAACGTCAATTTAGCAAAAAAAAAAATCGGCAATTGTATATATAGGCACGTTCCCATTTCTTTGGCTGAATGTGAATGTGTGAAAAATGCCAAACATAAAACAGTTTGACAGACATGAAAAAATATTTTTGATCCATCACTTCTAATGGTTTGGGGCTGGATTTCAGACAGTAGTGTTGGGGATCTTTCAAAGCACAGAAAGGGAAAGCGCCGTCAGATATTGATCCACCATGCAATGCCATCTGGACATTGGCAATGGCTTCATTATTTAGCATTACAATGATCCCAAACACATTGGCAATACAGCAAAGGCATACCTGGATAAAAAAACTCAACAGATGATTATCAGTTATTGGGAATTGGCCTCCCCAGAGCCTGGAACTCAACATTATTGAAGCAGTGTGGGATCATCTTAACAGAGAGCTAGACGAAGGCGGTCGCACTTTTCTCCTCTCCTCCTCCTCCTCTCCCTTAGCTTCCCTGCTTAGCCTCTTATGTCCTTGTCTAGTCTCGTGTTTTTTGTATTACTTTTCCCTGGAACATTCTCTCACAGTCTGTTCTCTAAAACCTAAAAGAGGAATTATGGATTGGATCAACTGGTCCCTAAATGCAATTGACACCCCTTTCTCAACAAGAAGTTTGGGCTTGGGTGAGCCTGAGTGCTGAAGATATCTACCTATTCGGAAACATGGTAACAGGGTTCTGGCGGATCGGAGCTGGCTTGGCCCTGACTTATTGAAGAATTAAGAAAGCGGAACCGGCTGTTCAAACCCCCACAAGGCTGCCTGCTGGGATTGGAACGATGGGAGAGGCGTGAGTTTCTCAAAATGGGCTCATTGAGTGCAGCACGAATAAGATCTTGGAGAGGCTACGGCTGCTGTGAATACTCAGAATAAGATCTCTGACTGCTGACTGGATACATCTCGGAAGGGCTAGCTCGGAATAACATCTCTGGGCGCAAATTGGATGACATTTCGGGGAGGCACACTGCCGTGAGTTCTCAGAATTGGCTCCTTGAGCACAAGAAATGACAGCATCACAGAATGCAAGTATGGCGAAGCTCGTGGCTCTCCAACGGGAGATTGAGAGACCAGTGTTGGACTGTAGAACTGCTTTGAAATTCATAGCTGTTCGCACTAAAGTAAAAACCACCATCACTTCATGCGGATACCCCTTTGGCGCCAGCTGCAGTCTCAAGGCTGGAGCTGAACAACAACACCCTGGTAACGACTGTGTTTAGTCTGTTCCTTCCCATTCCATGCAAGGCCACCTGGGTTGGCTGGAAGACTGTTTACTTAGGCTAGCAGGGCGAAGGACACTGTCTCAGCTGAACTCTGGACACGCACACACATACATATACACTGATATGCACACACTCATCCCCCCTCCCTTTCCAAACGCCTTCGACGCTTATTCCCTTCTGATGCTGACGGTGGATCAAGGAGACCAGCGCACGCAGGCTCGGATGTACTGTCTAATTCAGCTGTCTCTCACCCTTTACCCACCCCTGTTGCTTGTCATGTGTTTCTTTGGTGTATTAAGAGTTTTTTTATGTGCTATGTGCAGAGGTGTTTTTTTCTGTTCTCAAACTGATCTCCCTGTTGGAGCTCAGTCTGGGGGGAGTTATTTTTTTCTCCTTATCTTTCCTCATGTGGTGTATTTTCCATTGTTATACCTCTCTGACCTGTCTTCCCCATGTGATGTTTTGTGTAATGTATGTATGGTCAGAGGGTAAGATGGCGCCGCCATTGCGTGCAATAGGTCGGCAGCCTTATGAAATTTCCCCTTGTGGGACTAATAAAGGTATATCAATTCAATTCAATTCAATTCAAAAGGCAGCCAACATCCAAAGAAGAGCTTTAAATGTACTTCAAGAAGCCTAGAGACTCTTTTACTCCAAGAAATGACAAGAAAGCTTGCATGAGAGAGCTCAAACTGTGTTGAAAAATAAATGTGGTCATACCAAATATTACCAAGAACTGTACTGTAGGTCTGCATTATTTGCAACTCTGTCATGCCAACATTTGCTGCACTGTATGGGAAAGGCTGTTATGGTGGCACATGAGCATTATGGGGAACACCCGTCCATACTCCAGCTCATTCACTCTAACGGGGTGGGGTGAGGTGGGCTTCTTCAGGGGCTTGTTTACAAGCAGGTCACAACTGAATACTGAAGTTCTACCAGTTGGATGCTCCCTTGGCTTTATTGGCACTTCAAGTAATTACTGTAGGTTATTAGCCGGTGGAGTGACTTAGCAAATGACTGTTGTAAAAATGTAACAACTGAAAATATGAGAAACAACTTAAAACACGACACTGCACCTCCTTGTTGCAGAAATTCGTTTCATTATTCGGTTTTTGTAAAGGCATAAGGGGAATAAACAAAAGCAAAGAAGATAATGCAGGCGGATAAATGATTTTTTTAGAATAATGACATTTGGGAGACAACCACTTCTTAAAAATTTCCGCAGAGTATTGTCATTAGCAGGCAACAAATAAAAAGAGGCTTCTGAAACACTGTTTTTAAACGATATATTAGAATGTAAAATATCAGATATGTAATAGTTTTCCTTCTATCAGGACATTGCCGTGTAAGTAGGTAACAGTTTGTTGGAAGCATGTTTTGTTGATATCGTGCAGTCCCTGTTGTTGTTCTGTTCCCAGGGCTGCAGACCTGTCAGAGGGTAATCTGCAGCATCAGACACACACAGGTTCCAGTGTGCCTCATGAATAAAATCCAGAGCGGCAGACCTCCTTTCTCCATGAACTATTGTGTTGCAGTGTTTTGATTAGATCCTTTTCTTTTTCTTTTCCTTGGAACAATAATGAATAAACAATGAGCCAGATACATGTATCTGTTGTTTGTTATTAGCAGCATACACATATCAGGTCCTGACAGCTTTGTATTACACAACTTAACTACATTTGTTTCATTCACAACCAAACTCAACCAGCTTTTCACCTTCAACTACTGGACAAAATCCTGTTTATGTAGCCACAAAAATGTTCAGGGACATTTCTGATCTTTTACTACACTTCTTCCAACAACTACCTGTCCAAAAATAGTGGCATATCTAGTCAAACTTGTCTCTATGCACATCTATGTCCATAGAGCCAGGCGATTTGTAAAAACAAAAGAAATAAATGTTGTCACTGTATTGCGTAGACACTGTGGAGCCACTCTTGGAGAGGCACGAAGGTAATGGGTAATAAATTGGTGATATTGTGAAATGATATTGTCTCTGTTATCGTTTTACCCATGCCTGTCAGCAAGAAACACAATTCTGTGTAATATAATATATTGTATAATGAAATCACAGTAATAGTAATGGATCCCCAAACAACAAATGTCATGACAAACACATGTTACTATGCAATGAGGAAACTGATATCGGGTGCAGATTTACTGTAGAGCATCAGTAAGTGAAGCTGTTATTATTAAATGATGTGAAAACCTCATACCTCCAATTTGATTATGTTTTATTTTTGTTTTTAGGTGGGGTTGACTGGATGTTGTGGAGAACAATAAAATCAGATTCAGCGTTTTATTGATTTTACGTTGGCCACAAAAGCTGTGCTCATGTGTGGGACGCACATGCATGACAGACCATGACCTTGTTTACTATCAGGGCACCTGAGTGAAGAGGGCTGGATAGTGTGAACTCATATGTATTCAATGCATGTGTAGTGTGGGATGAAGTGTATTTTGACCCCAAACTTATTTATTCCCTTTTAACTACAATATTTTGTTTTCTGTATTTACAAAAGTGTCAGAATATCTCCTGTACTTTGTGCCGTATACCCCCATGCAGCAACCCCTTAATGCACTTTGGTTAGTGTAATATCTTTTAGATCTCCAAGTCCTTAGTATAAGTGATACAAGTTTTTTTCACCTACAATGACATTAGCACAATATTCATTTCTTTGTCTGCAGAGAAATCATTGCTGCTAATGCAGCTGCTGCAATTCAGTGTGAAAAACACTGCCATTTGATAAAGCACATTCATACTGTGAATGTGTGATTAAACATTTTTATTCACAATACATAATTATTTGACACTTGATTACATAAAACTCTCCAAATGTGAGTCATGACAATGTCCTGCTATGCCCCAAGAACATAAGAAAAAGTGGACAAGACACACCAAGTGCCGCTAACTGATTTCATTTCAATGCTCTAACAATCATAAAACAAAGCCAATTGCTTTTTTTTCCTTCTTTTTTTTTTACCCATTATCGGTCCAGTCCTTGTACCTGACCATTTTCAGAGAAATGTTTCTTTTGCTTACTAAGACAGTTAACACTGACCTATGAATAATTCAAGAATTTTACCTATTTCAGGGGATGAACCGGTGTTAAGCAGACAACTTAGCAAAGAACCAATTTTAAATTGTATCTTTAGCCACTTTGTTAACAGCAGCTTGTCACAAAAATACATAATTTGTTTTCATTTCTTTGGTTTAATGTTTGAAAAATGAGTGGCAACGGGCCTCAGAGAGTGATTTATCCACATTTTTAATTCAAACCATGTTTGAAGGAGGTCAGGCGAGACATATAACAGTTTTCTGCAAAACATGGTGCAGGCTCTGTCATGGCTTGGGGCAGCCAGCAGTGTTGGAGAGCTTGTCACTATTGATGGAATTATGAACTCAGAAAAGTACTGTCAGATTTGGATCCACCACGCAATACCATCTATAAAAGTTCCTACTGGCAACAGCTTCATTTTTTAGCATGACAGAGATTCCAAAAACTCCATTATTGATATTACTTATCGATTCAATTCCTTATTGATTCTCTTATGGATTGTCATTGGTTTCTCATTGGCTCTGTTTTGAGAGTCACCACAATCTCTAAGCAGCAATAAAGAAATTACATTAATGCAAATTAATTGCATGCTGTGTGTCAAATGTTTCATGTTTGTTGAGGTATTTCCCCTCTTCTTTGAGATCAGTGTTGGAGTCATTACTCAAAAAAGTAATTATTACACATTTTAAACAGAACATGGACAATTTCACCTCAGTAAATCACATGATAGGGTGGGGCTAGGTTTCACAATGGGTTCACCCGAAACCTTGGCTGCTTGTGACTACACCCGTTTCCACACTTTGCCTCGTGTGATTAGGTAGGACCAAAAGGGGTCCATGGCTCTCTTGGGGACACTCCCATAGGGCTTAAAATCTGGGACTCTGCACCAATTGCTCTTAGAACTGAAGAAGCTTCTCAAATGAGATGTGAAACGTCTTCAAGGAAACTTAAAGAAGTCCGGACGCTTTTGTTTCCAAGCTCCTTACACTATGATGACCTGGATGACTGAGAACCTTCACAGACATTACACCGAAAACTTTTCTTAAAAGGAATGCAGCATGTTAAAGAGAGGCTACAGCCTGACTGTTCATCTGTTTGTTACCTGATATTAAGGGTCTGGCTGCTGGGGTCGGCATTCGCTGAGCACTTGGGGATCTTGGCTAGCTTAGCGTTAGCATGCTGTCTGCACAAATGCTTGCAAAGAACTGAAGTTGTGTTAGCAGAATAATGTGGTTGTTTCTGTCCTGGAAGCAGTTTTCCCCTTTACCATTTATGTCACCCTTCTGTACAATAAAAATAAATGTCCATATCCTCACTCTACACTGTGTCACTATCAGCTGGTAGCCCAATTGCAAGAACCAATAAGCGGCATCAAAAGGCAGACAGACTAACAAAACAAAAGTCAGCCCACATTCAACAACAGCTTTAAACGTCCTAGAACTATTCCTAAAGACTACTTAAAGAAATGAATGAATGAATGAATGAATGAAAGGGGTCATGCAGAGGGTTGGTGTGACAGAGGAGAATACTAGTTACAGGGTGAGATGAAGGCATATTATCTGCTGTGGTGAGCTCTAAGAACTGCTGAAAGAAGAAGGAGGATCTAACAGCAATTATCTCACATTTTCTTAGTAAGACGCTTCACTGGCTGAGACCACATCCTCATTTATTTCTCACAGCATTTCTAGTAGATAATGGCATGAAAATGAGTTGAGTCTACGATTTAGAAAAGGTCTCTAAGTGGACTGGAGATGGCTTCCGGACAGGGCAGATCCCCATGTTTGCCCAAGGGAGGTTGGGGCATGAAAATGAGAACAAACTGCTTATAGTGCAGGGGGGTCATATATCAACAGAGAATGGAAAGGGGATGCATGAAGTGTGAGCCTGCTCCTGAAATTCGGATAAATGATCTCCATGTTATTTTATTCATTTTTGCCAATTACTAAATCAGCATCCACACTCTTGTTTTTATCAGCAATGCAGAAAAAAAGCTGCCAGAATAACAGAGTATAATTAAGTATAATAAGAGGAATTAACTATAATACAACAGCTGAATACAGAATCAAACCTGGCAAAACTAAGCTTCTTCTTTTTCACCCCGACAGCTTCTTTGGGGTGGGGGGGGGGGGGGGGCATTACATCGGCTTAATATCAAATCTGCCAAGAACGTTGGTATATTTTTTGACCAGCATTTGAAATGCACATTTCACATCTCAAAGTTCATCCAATCTTGTTTCTTTCGTCTAAGAAACACTGCAAAAATCCAACCTCTAATTTGAATCTTGAGTATATATGCTTTAACTTTCTTCCATCTCGAAGAGATGGCCCATCAAAAAACTAGCTGACACTCATACATCACTCCTCTTCGTTCTTCTCTTCACTGCCCAATTAAATTCTTTATCCATTTAAAAATTTTAATAAAAACATAAAAAGCTCGATGGTCAGGCTCCTGCATATATAGCAGAGACCTTATTCCAGCAGTTAGCCTCTCTTAACTCTTAACTGTTTCCCTCTTTAGTATTAAATCCAGAGGCAATCAAGCTTTTGAGGATGAAGTGCCTAAACTTTGTAACAACTTGTCTCTGCCTATCAAGCCATCTAAATCTGTGGTGTTTTTCAAAGACTACTAAAAACTCGTTTTTATAGGTCCATTTTTCTCAGTCTTTCACCCATTTGACTTTGTCTCTATGCTGGAACATGTTTACTTATCTTCAATGTGTGGTTTTATTCAAACTGTAAAGCACTGTGTAACTGTGCACTGAAATCAGGCCCCTACCTTCATCACGCTTCCATTTACCACTGTGCTTTTAAAAGAAGTAGTGGCAGAACCAATTCCCGAGATAGCATCCAAAACAACTTGACATTGAGGGAAAAGAAGGTGGAGGGTAATAATACATTTAGTTACAGTTTGAGTACAGAATAAGCTGCAGTCAGTCAGCTCTTGTGAATGCTCTGTCAGTGGGTCCTAATGGTGAAGGATCATGATGTCATCATTGAAAGTAAGCCACCTACTCAGCCAAATGACTTTGTTCTTAACACTGTACTTTCTTGGCCTCCTACAGTAAAGTAGATTGGATGATGAGTCACTAAGAAAAACAGAGGACAGTCATACAGACACACGTTTTACAGTTAGATTATTAAATTGTACCAAATACATCTTAATTACAAATTTTTCATGGCCTTGAATAACAACCACATGCGCCTCACGCAATGCTGATCTGAAAATATAATCACTTGCAAAACCCATGTTTCTAATGGGCTCATCCAATGTCATTATGTTGCCTCATCATAGCACCTCCTGCACACCCTCACCATGAAAATCAGTCAACAGCTAGTTCTGCATATATTTCTTCTTCCTCCAGAAGAGAAATTATGCAATAAGTTTAACAACTTTATAATGAAATTATCCAGATCCTAAAATGATTAAGCAAAACTGTGAACATTCAACATTCTTACACTGTTTAGACCAACCAGTGTGTTTATTTTTAAGATTTTTCAATATTACTAAACTAACAAAGTTTTACTTTGCAAAGAAAAACTGAGATTTTGGCAATGACAGGTTTTTGCACCGAAACATACATCATTACAACAAAAACAACCTGATGTTAATGTTAATGTCTGTCAACAACAGAGATGGGCAGTACAAGTAACACGTTACTGTAATCCGATTACTTTTTTGAAGTAACGAGTAATGTAGGGGATTACTATTGCAAAAAAAGGTAATTAGATTACTGTTACTTTCCCGTAAGCACGCCGCGTTACTGCATTACTAAAACCGTGTCTCATGACAGTGACGTAAGCGAGTGCGACGTTTGTGACAACAGCTGTGTGCAGATCAACAATGGATAATCTATCGAGTGCAGGAGAGAGTATGAGCGTGCAACGTTTAAAGTGTGGAAGTACTGACCTTACTTTGAGTTTGATTCTGTAAAACATTAGTGTCCACTGTTCACTGCGTGGGAAGAAAACTTCTTTTTACAGCTAAAAAAACCCCTTAACTTCCGAGGAAGCACCCAGTGCGCTACCACGTAATGGGAAATTCACAGACAAACTCACGGATTCTTCCACTGACCGCTGCGGCACACCTGCACCAGGGCAAACATCTGCCTGCTATACAGGTGAAAATAGAGCAACAGGACCGCTGAGTCTTTGATTTTATTTATTTTCTGCTGTGTTTCACTTGCATTTATTTGAAAGACTGAGTGTAAACACAAAAAAATATTTTATTTTATGTGCTGGAATGTGCAGAAAATAGGTTTAAATGTTAAACAAATTTCTTCCAGTCAGAGAATGTTGCATATAATTAAATTTTTGCTTGATGCATAAAGTTAAAAGATTAAAACTAATAAAACTTTGTCATTTTTTGAACTTTTTGAGGGTTGAAATAAAGAAAACCCTTTTTGAAGATATCTTTTTTTTGCCTGTGTCCTCTATGCCTTGGCTGCTTGGTCCCTCACAGTTTTGTTATTACTATTATTCCTGTTTTGATTTCTTTCCCAAGTTGTTGTGAGCCCCTTATTTCTTATAGTAATTTCGTTCCATTATTGTTTCTATTTGTTCTATTTACTTAGTTCCCTCTGTGTTCCCCTTCGGTTCCTTCTGTTTTCTCTCTGTACTTGTCTATCGTTCTTCTGTCCAATACCTGTCTTCCTTTGTGTCAAGCTCTTTCTTGCTCTCCTGATTAGCTGTGGCTAACTTCCTGTTTTGTTTTGGTAGCGGTTTATCGTGATTGTTTTCAGCTGTGTTTAGTTCCCATACTGTCTCTGCTTTCCTTGTTACCTCTTGTCATGTCATGCCATCCTCTCTACCGCCACTAAAATAACCAGTAACCGCCCAGTTACTGTGGATCAGGAAGTAGAAGAGGTCATCCAACATTTGGAAGATTGCTGGTTTGACCCCTTGAGTCCTGTAATCAAAGTATCCTTGGGCATGTTACTACATACAGAGTTGGCCCTTTTAGTGTGAATGTAGTAAAAAAAAAAAAGGGCTTTGAGTGCTCAAATAGAGTAGTAAAGTGCTGCATAAGTACCAGTCCGTTTACCTTTTGCTCCTGAGATGTTCATAGTATCTCGTCATGTTGCTGGTTTCCCTTGTACATGTTAAACATTTAGTAGTCTGTGGACTCTGCATCACACTCTAACCTATCCTGTCAATGTCACATCTAAAAAAATATCAGCATCTGGATTACAGTAAATGTTGTGGTTGAGGACTGATGTTTTAGCACTATTTTTCAGCATCTTGTTACACTTTTAAAGTTTATGTGTTAAGTTGTTTTGGTAGGATGGCACATTGATTGTGTTTAAATATCAGAATCAGAATACTGCCATACCTTGGTACGTCTATTCTGCAAGAGTAATTTGGTTTTACAAAAGCAGTTTTATATCTTTTTAAAAACAAGTGTGTTGCAGTGCTCGTATTTAATCAAAGGACAACTGAGTAGAAGATGCATTTTTATTAAAGAGGTTCCATTCAGTCACTCTGAGTGACGGTTGGCATGTCACTTTTGGATTCACCTCTCGTCTTCATCACCCTCATCGCTTTCTTTATTGCCTTCAAGTAGGGAGTCTTGTTCTTCAGAGGCGCTGTCAGCAAATTCATCCCACCAGTGGAACTGTTCGCTGGCATGACTTTTCTCATCATCACTGTCTTCCTCTCTAAACTGTCTCCCAAATCCTCCAGGAAGCAGATCCTCCGCTGCTTCTCCTTCATCCGGGTTGACTTCATAGTCAACCTCAGCAGCAGCAAGGTCATTTTCATCTTGATGAGCTTCATTGCGTTCTTCTTCATCGTTGCTGCTGTCAGCATTTTGATCATCATCGGCAAAATTATAATTGCAATAATTGTGGTCATTTTCAGTATCTCTGTTATTGTGGTCATTTTCATCATCAGCATTATTGCCAGCATTATTGCCATCATTTCCATCATCAGAGTTGTTGTCATCAATTTCAAAATGAATGTTGAAGAAATTATTCTGATTGATGTGATCACCATTGTTGTTGTTAAGCTGCTCTGGCTCCCAAAGTCTCGCAACTTCAAAGATACGTGGTGCAAACATTATAACATATTCCACACCATTTTCAAAGAAGTTGTCCATATCTCCCCAGTTACCATCTTCAGCCAAGAGTGGTTGCTCTACATGAAAGTTCAGTTAGCAAAGTCACAGCTAATCAAAAGAAACTTCAACACTGCATTATGTTTCTTTTGTACAATAACAGATCAAGTTCTTACCCTCATTAGGCTGAGCATGGGCCCCATCTCCTTGTTCCGTCATCTGAGCTTTAAAGATCCCACAAAGACATAAGTTATTCAAGTTAAGCAGTACATTTCCCATCTGTACTGTTGGGCATGCTCAAAAATCTCACTGTAAATATCTACCATCAGCTATCAAAGTTACAGCGTCAAAAGTAAGTTTCACTTATAAAGCAGTTCCCCCAAAACTCACCTCTTTTTCAAAGAAACTGCTCTATGAAAATGTCCTAGTTCAGCTGTGCGTGTATCTGCTTGTTGCTGGAGTCAAAAATAAGTTTCAGTTGTAACATTTAAACCTGCACTGTAACTGTGCAATAGCAGTGATGTCATAAGAACTACCAGAATTCCACCCCATGAGTGTTCCATGAGATTCCACCTCAGGAAGGCCAACTCTGATGGCCTTCATCAGGGCTTATGCAAGCTTACTTCAGGACTACCAATGTAGCCACTGTACTCCTGGTACCCTATGACCCATCAGGGTCATATATCATACTGATATATAAAAAACATAACCATGCTAACAGACAGCCATTTCTAAGTAGTGATGGCAGTAAAAATAAAAAGCTGAGCTTGGTTCTTTCATTGTGACAAAAAAGTCGGCAATGGCTGGGATGTGAGTCATTTAATTAATATTGCATGTACTTATGTGCTTAAAGTAAACAAACAAAAATAATACTATTAATGTTTTAGCAGTAGTAACAGTTTTATATATTTAGTCTTCTCATATAAAACTGACAACACAAACATCATAAATAAGAGGAAAAAACTGACCTCCTATTTTACACCTGCTCATGAGTGTTTTCATGATGGCGGCAGCCTTGTTTTCTTTCAACAATCAGGAGAAGCAGGAGACCAGAGCTGAAGACTCTGTATAGATAATGTATGGGAAGCTGCATCCCCTTTTACATTACAGGCAGGGGGAGAGGAGGGTCACGAAGACACGCTCATAAAACATTAATTCAGCACTTCATTCTGCTCAAAAGCAGCCACACACGGTGAAATAGGCTGTCAAATACAGTGTGCTTCTGCAGGGAGTTTGATTCACTTTAGTGTTAGCAGCAGTGGCCTCAGAAATGTTCATGCAGCTCATTTTAGTTCAGCATTTTAGAAAAAACACAAAGTCACTAAATAATTGTGACTCATCGGCTCAGCCATTTCTGTCAAAATTGTTAGGAGTGTGAGTACTTAGGTAATTTTTACATTTATTAAAATCAATATGTTTCCCTGTGATCCAGGTTGTGTAAACGCTGTTGTGTAAAAGCTGTGTAAGCAGCAGGTTGTCACTTACCTGCAGAAGAAACAGCGTGGGCTTTTTTTTTTCTTTTCGTAAGTGTATTGGTGCCTATGTCTTGTTCAGTCTCTGAGTGTTCCCATGCTGCAGGTAGCCAGAGGGTATGTGGACACAGGAACATTAAGTGTTGAGAAAACAAGTATTTATTCAATCAGCAGGTGCCATCAAATCTGAGAAAGAAATGCTAAAAACAGAACATCTGAGATAAAAAAAAAAAAAAACAACAACAAAAAAGAGCCAATTTCTAGGAATTAAGGAACACAACATGGCTATGGGGATTACTATATGTTTGTTGTTTTGCTTCATTATTAAACCAGACTGAAACACTGAACAGAGTGCGTGCTTTGTGCTAGCACATCTCACCGAGAGTAAAACCTCCTGAGTCACCTGAAAATCCTGCATTAGAAATAATTCTAAATTCTGCTGATTCCTTAATGAAACCTTCTAGTAATTTCAAACTGTTTAAACTGTTTCTGAAAGTCACACCACTTACTGGCCTTAGCTCGTTTCTGCTTTAATCCCAACACTTTAATTTCAAATCAGCTGTAAAACAAACGTTTAACTTTCAAATGCCATGAGAGCGAGACCCGTCTCAGACGTCTGATATTAAATGTGACAGCAGTTACCAGGAATCAAATTCGACTGTGGTAGACGGCACTTTTGAATAGTCAAGAATGGTATTTTTATCAGTATGGAAAGTGTCTCTTTTCATCGAATTTTTACTTTGTGCTGTTTGTTTAACCTTTTCGAGATTTCAGCAGGTAACCTTTAGAAACTGTGTCTAATTTCAGGGTTGTATATACCACTTGTGATGCTCTGTAATGTATGGTTGGCTATGATGGTTTTGATGCCTCGCTCTCTTATAAGGAGATTCGGGCCATTCGTTGTTTATTCTTTGTCGGTTTACATCAAAGAAAATGTCAGCCATGTGTTTCTGCGCTCGGTGCTCTGAGCAGGTTTTCTGTAATAAGGCATGAAAATGTTGAGGTGACTGTACCAGCACTTGCAAAGTACAAGGGACTCAATTTTCCAGCTAATGCACATTTTGTCAGCCATGTCTTTTCTCACTGTGCAAGACACACACTCACACAGATGTGCACATCAAGACACATATAACCCCACTTTGCGCTGGTGCACCAATGCATGAAATGCACACTATGTCTGAAATGCTTTTTCTGTGATGTGAAGTGAAGGTCAAGAGGACGGGGCATGAATGACTGGCTTTTATTTTAGCTTGACATCATATGCAAGATACCATCTACGTCTTTGTATTTAGCAACAAAAGAAGCTCTTTATTTACTTTTTTTAAATACTGAAATTCAAAGTTGTTTTTTGATTGGATCTAGCTCAGCAATATTTAGTGCGTTATGTGTCATTTGTCTGTGCTATATCAAATTAAGAGACCTAGGTTAACAGAGAGTGAGGCGTTTGGGGTCGAGTAAGTCTTTCCTCAGGCTAAACAATGAGACACAGCCAATGGTGCGCTTGATGAATCTGCTGACGCGTCAGTGTCGTCGTATAAATAATTCAGAAAGACAATAGAGAAGAACAGAAGAACTCACTGCCGATGGCTGGAGGTCAAAGGTCCTCCCAGCTCCTAGACATGTTGGAAAAACAAACTGCATCACCGCACAGTGACTTATCCAGTTGCTCTGCGCGACCCCCTTGAAAGGCTGAAACCTGACGCTGTTATGATCAAAGAGGGCAACTGTCTGTTAGACTGACCCACCTCTTCTATGGAGCTTTTTGGTAATATTTTTTACATGAGACATGATGAATGGAACAAATTAAATCCCTTATTATTGAGCTGCCCGAGATCACTAAATACATAAGCCCGTAGCGAGTGATACACAATGATTGTTACTGATGGACTGATGTGGGCACTCAAAGCCTCTCATGAGATTTTCATGACAGTCACATTAGAAAGAAATCAAAGGAAATGGACACTACTGGCAGCACTTAATAACAATCCATCTATCCACTGTTCTGGGATTTTTATGCGGTTAGATATAAAGCTTTTTAAATGGAAGGCAAGTCCAGCATTGATCTGATACTAAAAGCCTTCCTGTTGCTAATGAAGATCATGTCATGCTGTATTTTTCTGAAGAAAATGTCAGCCCATTCAACCGCAGCATTTTATTCAACCAGCAATTTATTTCTGGAATGAACTCCACAAAGAACGATGATTTATTTTTCATGTTATAAAAACTTCACAGTCTTCATTCTTCAGGTGTGATTGCCCACTTATGACGTTATAAAGTCAGATTTCATTGGTCACTCAAAAATCAAAAATACAAGCTACACATTAACGTTTCATAGCCAAAACAAAGCTTTTGTTTGGAAACTTAGGCCTATAATTTTTCACATTACCTTACACTTTCCTGTTAAAAGAGAGATTTTCTTTCCCATTGCTGCCAATCATTGTATTGTATTATTATAGGACTGTCATGACACAGTTGTAAGTGTAATGTAATAAATTTATTTAGTACAATAATGCATTGCAGTATGTTACTTTGGAGGGTGTTACACCTGTTACAGAAGGTGAGTATGATGGCAACTACACTTTACTGTCAAAATTATTCACTCACCCATGCAAGTTGTTTGTATCTATCTATCCATCCATCCATCCATCCATCCATCCATCCATCCATCCATCCATCCATCCATCTATCCATCCAGATGGTAGAGTTGCAAGTTCAATCATAGGCACTCATAGGCACATATGTTGAAGTCTAATAACACTAATCACTTATAATCTGTAATTGTACCTATTCGGGGTACGTCTCAGTGCCAGTTGGGATAGACTGCAACCCTGCTATTAGCTGCTAAGAAAAATAATTACAGAGTCAAAAAAAACATGTAATTTCTGAGGCTCTATATTTTTAAAAGAAATGTAATCTGTTTCAGGTGGTAGGGATGCTATCATGACATGATGGCCATAATGTCCTCTATTTTTAAACTCCAATTAGCAGAGGAATCCTCTGAATGGCTGTGAAGGCCATAGCATTTAATTTCATATCTTTTTTTTTCTCCATACTAATCAAACCTTCTTGTGACCTCATGTCTCCAGTCTAGCAGCATTTGCATACATCATGCATCTTTACTCATTTATTCAGAAATCACTCTTTGAGGGCGAGAGATCACTGGATTTTTTTGAAGAAGAATATAAAGCTGAAAAAACATATTCATCTGCTTTCAAAGGATCTTTGAGACAGTGTTGTGATTGATCTCCACAGAGCTTTTAAAGGAAAGGTCTTTTATTGTTAGTTAGAAGAAGAGAGCTGCATAAATATTTACAAACTATATTTGCTTTCATACCTTTTTTCATGTCGCTTTACAAACACATCAT
The DNA here is from genome assembly GCF_057382275.1 of Copadichromis virginalis. NCBI lineage: Eukaryota > Metazoa > Chordata > Actinopteri > Cichliformes > Cichlidae > Copadichromis > Copadichromis virginalis. The sequence goes on from NC_140632.1 coordinate 9,967,319, forward strand.
GTTCACATCACAAAGTCACATACCTCCCAACACTACCTCCTGTCTACCACCACCATATTCAACCATCAACACCTACCCTGCATCCTGTCAAACTGTCACATCACTCAGTCTCAGCTCTCAGCTTCATGCTAACATGCTGGAAAAAGCTTCTTAGCATTATGCCAAATGTGAAGCTGTCTTTGTCAGGTAATTAAAACTGTTTTTTCATGTGTTGTTACTGATATACAGTCATTTTAAAGGCTGGCACATTAGTTTAAAGTTTCGACAAATGAGTGTACTACCTTACAATACAATATGTAATTTATATAGCGCCAAAGGATTTGGCGCTATATAAATATAAAATCAAGCAGCAAACCTTGACCTCTCCCTTTGCTCTTCTTGATATTGTCACAACATACACTTGAAATTTGGTTAAACCACGAGGTTTCTCACAACTTGCTTATCACAGTTGTGCACCGTTCATCCCTGAACTGTAGTGGATTTTATAATGATGTACACTGTAAAAACATTCTACATAATTCTAATAAAATTCACTACAGGAAGCTGATTACTGGTGCACAACTAAATGTGTGCATCTTTGAATGTGCTCACATTGACACTGATGTGCTAAAAACCTGATTTTGTGAAGTCAAAACTTTCAGCAAGTTGAAACAATCTTTCTTATTGACTCCAATTAGCCTAAAATAAGGACTGGTCCCATCCCATGTCATGGCATGAAAATATGACAGGCTGTCATCAATTCAATCAGATACTTGCAAAAATTGTAAACACTGAGTAAAAATTCTTCAACATTTTTATTGTATTTCTGACAGTGTACACACAAAACAATAATATACAAACACACACATACACATACGCTGTCCTTCGGCTTATTACAGTTTTTCTCAGTCGCTTTGGTGCGTTTCTCAGATCAGAATTGAAATTCTCATAACTATTAGTTCAACCTCCACAACACTCAGTCATTTGTGCACATCATAGTAGCAATTTCTCCTCTCTCTGAACAAACTGCAAATGATTTTGGACATGAATCAGTTGCTTCCATACATTTCCCTGCTGCTTTCTGACATTTCCATTTGCTTATGTCATGTCAGTCAAAAGTAATCATACCTATGGATGCTGAATAGTCATTCCCAATAAAACTAATAGTCATACATCCATTGCTTAAGTCATCACACACAAAATTGTTGAACTAGTTATCACATGCCAAATATTGGCCATCTGTCAAGCAAATCCTATACCTTTCTGTATCATTTTTCCTGGAAATGTCTCCGAAATTGAACAATTGATCTCAGGTGAATTACAGCTGTCACTCATGAGGAGGCTCTACCAAATTGGTGATTTTATGTTTACATGTATTCTACAGTGAACAAGTGACTGTAGCATATTTTTCTTTTGCACAATTCTGTAGGATTACAAACACTTCTACACAATGGAAATGTGAAACGTACGTATTCAGTGTCTCAGTTACTCCCAAGACTCCCATAACATCTACAGTGACTTTACTGCACATTTCAGATGGCTGTACAGGTAGGCCATAGTGCTGTCGTCAGCATTTTCAGGTGTCACCAATTGTTTTTGCAATGGGAAACACTGAAATTATAAACTGTCATAGTGGAAACATGACAATGCCATTTGACTATCTTGTTCATAAAGATGGTGTCAAGACTTTTCATTTTGATGGCACTGACAGTTTCATTGACATGGATACTTGCTTTTGAGGTATGGATAATCAATTCTGTGCATGTGACGTGCTTTTGCAGGCTATCCACTAGGTTTTGCAGTTTGCACTAATTGTTTTGGGAAATGCACTAACTGCTGTGCAAATGTTAATGGTGTTCTGAGAAACGCACCAAAGCGACTGAGAAAAACTGTAAAAAGGCTATGTCATGTTTTTGCTTTGTCAAAAAAAAAAGAAAAGGCCAACATAAAACAACAACCTGTTATTACTGTGCTGACTTCCTCATTTTGAAATGATTAGGTTTTTTATTTTTACAGCATTTCATCTTGGCTGATGATGGCCACTAACCTGATGAGCTCACATGAATGAAAGTAAAACTTCCTGTGAACGTAGCTGCTTCTCGCCGGGTGCGGTGGCGCGTGCCTGTCATCCAAGTTACTGGGAGGCTGAGGTTGGAGGATCGTTTGAGCTCAGGAGCTCTGAGCTGCAGCAGGCTGTGTCGATCGGGTGTCCGCGCTAAGTTCGGCATCGATATGGTGATCCTGGGGGAGCCCGGGACCACCAGGTCGTCTAAAGAGGGGTGCACCGGCCCAGGTCGGAGACGGAGCAGGTCAAAGCCCCCGTGCTGCTCAGTAGTGGGATCGCGCCTGTGAATAGATGCTGTAGCGCAGCCTGAGCAATTCAGCGAGACCCAATCTTTATACACACCATTATACCTGTCTCTACCTCACACAGCAGCCTCGTCAGCCCTTATTTATATTTTTAATTGACGTCAAAAACACTCACAAACCTGCTGCTCTGCTTGTCCTGCACCACCTCCACCTGCAACTACATCCTCCACCCTAAACACTCCTGCCGCCCAGCAGGTGGAGACAAACTAAATCAATCAATCAATCTATCTATCTATCTATCTATCTATCTCTCTATCTAATAACTTATTGCATTACAACTTGGCTAATGATGGGCAGGAAGTTTATGTGATGATGTCACCTCAGACATAGTTAAAATCCTTGTTAACGTAGCTGCTTCTCGCCGGGTGCGGTGGCGCGTGCCTGTAATCCAAGCTACCGGAAGGCTGAGGTTGGAGGATCGTTTGAGCTCAGGAGCTCTGAGCTGCAGCAAGCTATGTCGATCGGGTGTCCACACTAAGTTCGGCATCGGTATGGTGATCCTGGGGGAGCCCGGGACCACCAGGTCGCCTAAGGAGGGGTGCACCGGCCCAGGTCGGAGACGGAGCAGGTCAAAGCCCCCGTGCTGCTCAGTAGTGGGATCGTGCCTGTGAATAAATGCTGTAGAGCAGCCTGAGCAATACAGCTAGACCCAATCTTTATATACACCCTTATACCTGTCTCTACCTCACACAGCAACCTCATCAGTCCTTCTTTGTCTTTTTAATTGACGTTAAACACGCTCACAAACCTGCTGCTCTGCTTGTCCTACACCACCTCCACCTGCAGGACAGCTGCAAATACATCCTCCATCCTAAACACTTCTGATGCCCAGCAGGTGGAGACAAACTCAAACTAGGAAATTCATTCAGGTAACCTTTGGGTTTAATATTTGCATGGGTTTAATATATTGACTGTCATGTAAAAAGGGTTTTTTTTGTTTTAGAAGTGAACTGTCCACAACTTCAGTACAGGCATGAGTCAGGATTTCAGGGTACATCATTTCTTTGAGTGTATGGTGAAAGATTGCCAGGGAAGGGACTGTGTTGCATTTTACTGGGATAATTTCTCTATTTTTTTAAATAGATATTTCATCTTATAATCAACAGTATATAAAACAGTGTGTATATATATATATATATATATATAAAAACACCCAGCACGCCCCTGCGGGCAGTTTATCCTTCAAGCTCGGGTCCTCTACCAGAGGCCTGGGAGCTTGAGGGTCCTGCGCAGTATCTTAGCTGTTCCCAGGACTGCGCTCTTCTGGACAGAGATCTCCGATGTTATTCCCGGGATCTGCTGGAGCCACTCGCCTAGCTTGGGAGTCACCGCACCTAGTGCTCCGATTACCACGGGGACCACCGTTACCTTCACCCTCCACATCCTCTCGAGCTCTTCTCTGAGCCCTTGGTATTTCTCCAGCTTCTCGTGTTCCTTCTTCCTGATATTGCTGTCATTTGGAACCGCTACATCGATCACTACGGCCGTCTTCTTCTGTTTTTCTACCACCACTATGTCCGGTTGGTTAGCCACCACCATTTTGTCCGTCTGTATCTGGAAGTCCCACAGGATCTTAGCTCGGTCATTCTCCACCACCCTTGGGGGCATCTCCCATTTTGACCTCGGGACTTCCAGGTTATACTCGGCACAGATGTTCCTGTACACTATGCCGGCCACTTGGTTATGGCGTTCCATCTATGCCTTGCCTGCTAGCATCTTGCACCCTGCTGTTATGTGCTGGATTGTCTCTGGGGCATCTTTACACAGCCTGCACCTGGGGTCTTGCCTGGTGTGATAGACCCCAGCCTCTATGGATCTTGTACTCAGAGCTTGTTCTTGTGCTGCCATGATTAGTGCCTCTGTGCTGTCTTTCAGTCCAGCTTTGTCCAGCCACTGGTAGGATTTCTGGATATCAGCCACCTCCTCTATCTGCCGGTGGTACATACCGTGCAGGGGCCTGTCCTTCCATGATGGTTCCTCGTCTCCCTCCTCTTTCTTGGGTTTCTGCTGCCTGAGGTATTCACTGAGCACTCGGTCAGTTGGGGCCATCTTCCCAATGTATTCTTGGATGTTCGTTGTCTCATCCTGGACTGTGGTGCTGACACTCACCAGTCCCCGGCCCCCTTCCTTCCGCTTAGCGTACAGCCTCAGGGTGCTGGACTTGGGGTGAAACCCTCCATGCATGGTAAGGAGCTTTCTTGTCTTTATGTCAGTGGCTTCTATCTCCTCCTTTGGCCAGCCTATTACCCCAGCAGGGTACCTGATCACGGGCAGGGCGTACGTGTTGATGGCCCGGATCTTGTTCTTACCATTCAGCTGACTCCTCAGGACTTGCCTGATCCTCTGCAGGTACTTGGTGGTTGCAGCTTTTCTAGCGGCCTCTTCATGGTTCCCATTCGCCTGCGGGATCCCCAAGTACTTGTAACTGTCCTCTATGTCTGCAATGTTGCCTTCTGGTAGTTCAATCCCCTCAGTTCTGACTACCTTCCCTCTCTTTGTTACCATCCGACTACACTTCTCCAGTCCGAACGACATTCCAATGTCATTGCTGTATAGCCTGGTAGTGTGGATCAGTGAATCGATGTCTCGTTCACTCTTGGCATACAGCTTGATGTCATCCATGTACAGGAGGTGGCTGACAACTGCTCCGTTCCGTAGTCGGTATCCGTAGCCAGTCTTGTTAATGATCTTACTGAGGGGGTTCAGGCCTATGCAGAACAGCAGTGGGGACAGAGCATCTCCTTGGTAGATCCCGCACTTGATGGTGACTTGTGCTATGGGCTTGGAGTTGGCCTCTAGTGTTGTACGCCACATCCCCATTGAGTTCCTGATGAAGGCTCTTAGGGTCCCATTGATCTTGTACAATTCTAGGCATTCCAGTATCCAGCTGTGGGGCATTGAGTCATAGGCCTTCTTGTAATCAATCCAGGCAGTGCACAGGTTGGTCAGTCTGGTCTTGCAGTCTCGGCTGATTGTTCTGTCTACCAGTAGCTGGTGTTTTGCGCCTCTGGTATTCTTGCCAATTCCTTTCTGTGTCCCGCTCATGTATTGACCCATGTGCCTGTTCATCTTAGCCGATATGATGCCTGACAGGAGCTTCCATGTAGTACTGAGGCAGGTTATTGGTCGGTAGTTGGAGGGGACCGGTCCCTTCTTGGGGTCCTTGGGGATCGGCCTTCGGTTAGCCATTCCGAGTGTCTCTCGTTAACTAGCAGCTGGTTCATTTGTGCTGCCAGACGCTCGTGGAGTGCAGTCAGCTTCTTCAGCCAGTAGGCGTGAACCATGTCGGGCCCTGGTGCTGTCTAACTCTTCATACTGGAGACCCTTTCTTGGATATCTGCCACTGTGATGGTTACTGGACCCTGTTCAGGGAGGTCGCTGTGGTCTGCCCTCAGATCCACTAGCCACTGAGCATTGCCGTTATGGGTTGCGTCCTTCTCCCATATGCTCTTCCAGTATTGCTCCGTCTCCAGCCTTGGTGGTGCTGTTCTCTTATTATTATTGTTCCCTTGCCACTGAGAGTACACCTTTGCTGGTTCTGTGGAGAACAGCTGGTTTATTCTCCTGCCTTCTATCTCTCTGGTGTACCTCCTCAAGCGGCTGGCCAAGGCTGTGAGTCTTTGCTTGGCAGTTTCCAAGGCCTCAGGTATGGACAGCTTGCTGTATTTCTTAGGCCCTACAATAATATAAGAAAACAGAAAAAACCCAAACAATCATATGATGATGATGATTTATTTATGTAGCTTTAGGTATTTTTTTATTTATTGTATTAATATTTTTTTATTTATATATAGTAAATCATAAAAGAATATATGTGACAATTGTGGTACTTGTATCAGCTAGTACCGGTACTTGTGAATGTGTTGGGGTCCCGGTGCCTGCCCAGCTGTCCCAGCGTGGCCACAAGTGGCTTTCCCCCCACTTGTATATAGAGCACTGTGTTGAAAATAAAGTACTGTTTAACTGTTATTCTCAAGTCTGCACCTGAGTCCTTCCTGCCTGCCCTGATAGAATGATTCCTCTTTAATCTTAATCATCCCTGAAGATTAGAGAGCATGATGTGAAATTGTCTGCATTTCTTTCCACACTTTGTAAATCTGCTGACCCCGCACTGTTTGTATGTTGCAAACAAAGAAGAAAAAAACTCCTTTTCAGGGTGATGAATGGACACTTAAAAGCTTTGCAATGCTTAGTGTTCTGTTGTTTACATTACGCTTGTAGCTTATCTCTTTCTTCAGTGCACAGTCCTAATCTCTTGTATATGTTGTAAAATGTTTCCCATCTTGCCCTTTTTTTGTAACTCTGAGTAATTTTTTTTAGTTTGACATGTGAAAGGTCAGTGAGCTCTGGAGAGGCCAGCAGATAATAAAGTGGTTAAGTGGCACCACCATGTGGCCTTACAGACATCATTTTGCTGACATATACAGCAGGGACACATCTAGTTCCTGAGAGTTTCTATGTGGAATTCATTTGCATTTATTACATCTATACTTGGAGGTTAAGACACTGCCTTCTCTTCTGTGTGATTTGCTAAATTCTTTGAAAAGACCAGGTGAATGACTGATCAGACAATTTGCAATGCACGAGTTCTTCAACTGATACAGTATAACACAGTTGCGAAGACTGTTGGGAAAAGATTTTTTCAATTGAATAACAGCTTAATGAAAATGCAATAGAGGGTATGATTTGTAGTTCATTTTCTTCTTAATGAGACCGTGCATGCTGAGCTGCAGTCAAAGGTATAAAAATAAAAAGACTTTGATACTGTAATAGGATCAGCACCCATCATACCTCGACGCGCATCATCATTTATTACTAGCTCAGAGCGGGATTACTTGTGGGTGATGTTTGTTTACTGTGTGTGCTGATGCATATTAGTTACATTATGTTCTCTTCTAAAGTGCAAACAGTCATTATGTGCACCTCTTACAGCAATCCTTGACCGTGTGGGTCTATAAGATGATCATTTTTATTTATTTAATAATTAAAAACAAAAATCTATAACCATTAAATGTAACAGTTCAGCGCACATTCTGCTCTGCCACAGTTTGTTTGATGTAATCAGGACAAACAGTAATTTAACAGAAAACATGGATATTTCTAGTAAATTAAAAGACATTTTTTCAGCTCTTGGCACATGTTTGGCTTTTACCCATAATTCCATTATCACTTCCCTCTATGCCTGCCTCCTTCCCACCCCTCAGTCATGTGAATCCTCTTAGAGGTGGATTACTGGACTACGATGTCCACATCGAGAAGGAAAGCGAAGGCGAGAGATGGCGAGAGAGAAAAGGAGCATGAAGCGTCCAGAGTGAGAGGAACACGCAACAAAGAGAAGAAGAAAAAGACAAAGACAATGGAAAGGACCCCTTGGCCCCATGCAAGCCAGGAATGGGGTAGAAGGTGGTGTTTAGCTAGGGTGAGAACATCTACTTTTCCACAGGTGCTACTATTTGTTTGTTTTTTCATATCTTCTTTTTAGTTATAGGTTATGTCTATAAAAATAGTGGATAACTTTATGACTTATCCACTGTAAGTGAGACACTTAATGAGTGGTACACTAAGTTGTCTGACTGTTGCTTGTCTGTCAAAGTAATCATATCTTAGTGAGCTTAAAGTGTCTTTATGGCTTTGTGAAATATATATTCCTTCCTTTCTATATTCTGTTTCTGTTTTCTCGTGGAATGATAATGCCCGTGTTGTCTTTCTTTCGCTCCTTGCAGACAGAGCCTCACATGGTGAAGCGCACAGTCTGGGTGTCCCACGCCCACTCTTGCTGACAAGGCAGGGAGAGACTAACAACCCGTGGCAGCAATGTCGCTCCTGTCCTTAACTGCCCCTCCCGGCTGGAGCATGTGCTCTGCTCTTTATATCCTCATTGTGTTGCTCCCAGAGGCCAAAACAGACAGCTTGAACGCTACCATTATCCGCAACGGTGGGGGCTCCCAGTGTGGGGAGTACACAAACCAGGTGATTACAATAACCATCTTGCAGTGATGTTCTCCAGACAATAGTAGCACAGCCTTATCACTGCAACAGCTTGCTACTTTTACCGTACACCAGAGATCCATCAGCTAGGTTAAGGAGCTTTCCATCTGAGCAGAAAACAGAATAATGTTCTCATCAAGTACATTTGAAATGCATAAAAAATATAAAAAAATAATACACTAAGGTGGCAAGACACCTATTATTTTTTTTAAGTATATATATTTAAGAGATTTTAGGGGGGGAAATCAGATAATTTAAGTGAGGAAAAGATAACACTGTTAAGAGTTGATATAAATCTGAGATTATGTATAAGAGCATTGACAAAAACAAGTGAACAAAGACAGCGGTTGTTTCGGCTGTCTGGACCTGTCCTCAACAGGTGATGGAGAATGGGATGTGTCGCCTGGTGGCCACACTGCCTCAGCTGGACGAGCGTAGATGCCCCGATATGTTTCGCTGCACAGACGAGGTCTCTTACTGGCTGCATGAGAATGAGGAGAGGACGCAGCAGATCATGGCGCTGAAAGAGACCATCTCTGAGCTGCAGGAGGAGCTCAGGAACCATCGGCATCGTATCAAAGTCCTCGAGCTGCAGGTGTGATTTCCATTTTTATACTTAAGTAGGTGGGAGAAGAGGGGATGCTATACTTAGCAGACTTGAGTCAACCATCAGCAGCAACCCTTTTAGCTTTGATAGCTACATGGAGAATATTGTGACAGTGTGAAAACATATTTTCTTGTTTTATTTTTAAGACTATACCTGTAGTGGCTCACTTTTTTTGCGCTATTATAACTTAATATGTTCTGTCTGTAGTATTAAATATAGCCACATGTGATCAAATAAGCCTTGATTGCAGTTTTATTTGAAATAAACATGTCCGCCTACGACAGGAAACGTGCTGCAGTTCTTTACTCTGATGTGGTGCTTGGTCATCAAACTGGCTTCTCTCCCAGCATGCCCTTGACCTTAGTCACTAACAGGATTACTCTACTCTTGCATGTGTTGCCTCATTCGCCTCAGTGTGAGCTTAAACAGAGACACTGGTCGGTGGACACAGATGAAGTAGCTCGTGCCTTGTGTGTTGCACAGGAAGCACAGGACAGGGGAGAGGGCTCTGGAGTTTGTGGTAATGGGAGTTGTTGGTGGTGGTGTGTCTGAGCTCTGAATAGATTAATCTGTCTTTAAGTATTACAAGTGGACTTGCTCCACACGTTTCCTGTGTGTGGTGTTCTGGGCCTGTTATACCCAGAGGAGGCCCTGGGGCAAACCCAGGACATGCTGGAGAGATTATATCTTTTGGCTAACTTGGGAACGTCTCAGTGTTCCCTCAGATGAACTGCAGAGGGTAGCTGGGGAGAGGGAGGTCTGGGCTTCTGCAGGCCCCATGACCCTTTATGGATGGATGGATGGATCTAGATGTTGGTTTGGCAGATATTGCATGTCTTAACATGTGAATGAAGGGTTCCTGTAACAGATTGGTATATCTGTCACAGGAATGTGAATGATTTCTTTCCTTTATTTTTAACTAATTTAAAAATGCACTTGTCTCAGTTGTTGAACGTCCTTTCATTCACATGTGAGTCTGTGTATTTCTATTTCAATGATTTCAGAGTGAAGAGAGGGTCCACTTGAACATCTCCTTGGAGCAGCGTTTTCATGAGTTGGAGCTGCACTACGCTGAAGCCACTACCCTGCTGCACTTACAGGGGACTCTGATCCTAGACCTTCAGGTTATTACCATTTGGGGATATTTTGTTAGAATTTCTTCTCTCTTTTTTTGTCATAAATGTTAGCAAAAGTGTTTTTGAGTGTTGGCCTCTGTTTGTATTTATGTTTAGAACCAACTACATAATCTGACACTTTTGGTGGATAAAGTAAAAAGAAGCCCCGGCTGTTTGATCAACATTGTCCGACCCAATCCTCTCATGAATGCTCACGATCGGCTGCACCCAGGTACATACTCAAGCGATGATGTTCCAGCAGAGGGTGCCAAATACCACTTGTTGATTTTCTCTGACACTTTCTTGCCTGTTTTACTCTTCTTTCAGAGATCCAGCATGTGAGGAACTGTCCTATAGACTGTGCCTCTATCTACCACAATGGTGTCAGGAGATCTGGCCTTTACACTGTGGTGCCATCACTGGCAGGGATGCCTGTGGAAGTCTATTGCGATATGGACACAGATGGTAAGTCATGTGCAAGCGGTCCTGATTAAAGGGAAGCTATGGTGGTAATTTTCAACTCCATGTTATTATTCTGGGACTCTACTGCAGTAGCACTGCATGATTTACAATCTCACGCTCATCCTTGGCAAAGTCCCTGAGTTCATTTCCTGTCTAAAACAGTTTGCTTTAACCCCCACTTCCTCCTCTCTTTAAGCCAACTTTCTTCTGATTTGCTGCCCCTCAAAACAAAAGATTCGAACAGCAGGTCTGTGCTGACAGCCAGAGCTGTGTGCCTGAAATGACCATATGATCATGTCTACTCTTAGTGATATCATACAGAGCCAAGGGTAGAAATACCTGACTAAAACAGAGTATTTGGAGCAGTCTAAAGCCTGAGCTTTAACTGTGTAAACCCTCATTATTTGAAAACTTTGGACATGATTAATGTGACCATACAACACCAAATATTGTTGTTCATGTGCATAACTTCAAAAGCAGTGCCATAGATCATCCATTAGTTATTTTCATCCAACACATAAATGCAATACCATTTTTGTGACCAAACCTCCTTTAAAACCAGTTCTACTTGGTACACTTGCATGAAGCCTTCACAGTTTGTCTATGGATTTAGGCTTTCTGAGCTGATACAGTCACTTTATTTAATATCAGACCGATTACTGAGATCAGAAAAATGGCCAGAGTTAAAATATGCACTGCCATTTATAATAGCTACTTAATGTTTTCATCAAATTGTTAAGTATTCTGTACCTGACCTATAGTCATCAGCTGAGCAGATGATAACCCATCAAACATGGAATGAATTTTACACTTTCTCCCAGGTGGCGGCTGGACTGTGATTCAGCGGCGATTTGATGGCTCAGTGAGCTTTGACCGCAACTGGAGGGACTACAGGGATGGATTTGGTGAGCTGCACTCAGAGTTCTGGTTAGGCAATGACCACATACATGATCTGAGTGCCCAGGGAGACTACAGCCTGCGGATTGACCTGGAAGACTGGACCAGCAAGCACAAGCATGCCCTCTACCAGAGCTTCAGGTTAGTGTCAGATAACCAACTGTGCAGACTTACATTGGGCTGGATACTCCAAAACATACACAAGCAACTGTGTTCCTTACATAATTTCTTGCAGTGTGGAAGATGAGGAGCATCAGTACCGTCTCCATGTGTCAGGCTTCAGTGGTACGGTTCAGGACTCTTTCAGTTGGTACCACAATAAGCAGGGCTTCAGTACACCAGACAGTGGAAACATCTGCGCTGAGATCTCACATGGCGGTTGGTGGTATAACCAGTGCTTCTACGCCAACCTTAATGGAGTCTATTACAGGGTAAGGATACACAAATTACCCTGCATTTTACATTTTTAAAGACAAATTCTTATCTTCTTCTTCATCATACAGGGAGGCCATTACACTCCCAAAGGGCGAGGGCCGCTGGGTCCAGATGGAATTGTTTGGCACTCCTGGAAAGACTCTGATTATTATTCCCTACGCAAAGTCAGCATGATGATCCGGCCACGCAGCTTCCAAAGCCGCTCGTCACCATAACAATGGTGAGGACACGGGAACTGGCGTCCTTGGCAGCATTTGTAGGGATGAAGATATCTGATGATCAGGACGATGATGATTACACTTTATTGTATGCTCGGGAAACGTTTTGTGTGTGGAGCAGACCTACCCGGTAACCTCTTTGCTTTTAAATCTTATGTGACTGCGGCTGATATCCATGTTGTATTGTGTGAATATAAACATCATCCTGTTCACTGATTATTTCTTTCCCCCCACTCACTCCTGGTAAGTGAATTCTTCCTTGTTTTATACTTCTTTTTGTACTATAGTTTGTTAATGTTGACGTGTAAAATACCAGCCAAAATGTATTTGTGTGATGACAAGGTTGTCTTCTAGCCACCATGTGGAGACAACCTGCAACTGGAAAGAATCACATGACACAGTTTGCTGAACACTCTGCATGTATGTGCTTATTTGTAATCACTCTATTGCCAGTTTTATTATTTTGGAGTTCTTCTACTGTTTTAATCAATGGGGAAAAAAATCATTGAAATAAAAAGGGTTTGATATTACTAAACAAAGTCACTTAATATCTGATACGTGCTACTGTCTCAAAGTATTAGGTCATATGCTATCTGAAGACTCCATATAAATACACATTAATGTATTAATTGTGCAATAAACACTATATATACTTAATAAAATGTGGCTTAAAGACATGTTTCATATTCAGAAACTACAAGCAGAGCATCCCCTCTCCCCAACTCTCCATCAAGGTCTTATCTGTAATGCATTATAAGCATCTTACATCATGTGCAGGGCATTATAATACATTTATAACACATTCCACAAGTGTTTAAATTGACAGCTTTTAACGAGGTCTAGAAAAAAAATTTACCATCGTGGGTCATACTTTTTTAGAACTTTATAATGCTTTATACCTTCATGCCAAACATTCTGCATAGCATGCAATAGTGTTATATGGAGTTAGAAGAGACATTACATGACTTTGTCAGCTTTAAGTGACAGCACTGTATGCGCTTATTAAAAGCTGTCAATAACACAGTTATGAATGCTTACACTTCTTTTTTTTTTTGGGGGGGGGGGGGGGGGGGGAGATGCAGTAATTACAGCAAAAAATAAAATAAAATAATGTAATTGCCAAGTGTTTGTTTTCACACCACATGCCATAAAAAAGTGACACAATCAAATCAGTCTCTGTGGTCATGGTGCCAGAAAGAGGTAGTACTGAGCAGCAAATGTGCAGCTGAGCACATGAGCAGGATGTAGCTCATGCGAGTTGGAAATTAGACTGTGTAATGCAGGACTCAAACTCCTACAGTTGGCACTTTAAAGCACTGAGTACTAAATGTACGGCACTTTCTATGTCTTGTAAGTTATGCATGACTATAGACATTTTTAATGGCATGGCATTCATTGCTGTATAATCATTCTACACATAACACATTATCTGTGTTAGTTACTTACATCGTATTGATTTAAACCTGGGGTTTCCACAGACCAATAGCATTTGATGTTACTATAGTATGATAATATGGTATGTGTTTAGCAGATATATTCCCAAAAAGCCTCGGGATTGCAAAATATCAGTTCAATTCTTGCAAAAACTGGAAAATAATTCTGTAAGCTTTCTATATGGTCTTGTGAAGCAACAAACACACTGCGGGTGATTCCATTGATAAGGCCACTGTGGCCTACATGAACAACTGCACCTGATGGCAGCGTGAAATGAGAACAGGGTAAAAAGGGCTCTTTCACTTCCTTCACAACAAGAATTCACAAAATGCACTCTTCACACAAGCTGCCAGCTCATTCCCATTCCTGTCCATATCTACGCAAGAATCTGCTGCAGCGAATAAAGGCTTTAGTGTGAGGAAATCCGGGTGCGTAGTGTGCCGTCCCCTCCGAGTCAGAACACAAAACACACAAAGACACACACACATACGCAATAAATGACATCCTAATGAGTACAAATCATTGTTTAATAAATCAAACTGAACTTTTGCTTCTTTTTAAATGACACGTGTATTGCAAATAGTTCTATACATAACATATCAATTACAAGAAACCCCTGATAGGTGCAGTAGAATTTATATTTTCTAACAAAGAGTGAACAAGATTACAGACTGATTTGAAAACTGGGCGGTGATAAGCAAAAACAAGAACACATAATTCATGGCTCTTCCAAACTCCTCTAATAGTACGAATTCTTACAGATGACTTTATTCTTGTACCATCATGTCAAACACAATGACTGCGTCAAACAAGGGCAAATATTCTTTCGAAGTACTGAGAGAAAGTTAACTAGTGTGACAGGGAAACACTGATCCAATGACTTTTAGTTTAAATGTCTTAAAAAAGAAAAGAACAGAAAAGGAAAAAAGAAGAACAGAAAAAAGACTCATTCCAGATTCTGTTTCTTAAAATGCAAACTGCAGTGTGTGAGTATGCAGGAGCTTTGGGGTGCCAACCAGGTTGACCACTTCGATTTTTGTCAAAAGGGAAAACAGGAAGAAGGTGGAGCTTCCTGTTCGCTTTTGAGGAAGTGTGGGATGAAGGGGAGCTGGGAGCTGCGAGTGGCGGTCATACACAGGGAGGACGCACACACTGCCTTTGCTAACTCTTTCAAGATTTGAATCCTTAAAGGAATGCTTTCTGCTAACAATAGTGAAAATTTCTTTTTACATATAAATACTATATATGGTAACAAAATTATTCAAATGAAGCTACAGTAAAGCTTGAATATATCCTGGCTGTCCTTATTGGCAGAGCGGAGAATAGCTTTGGTATTTGGCGCCCTTTCCTATATGACTATTAACATGGAATAAAAGTGAAAAGCTTCAGAGCGTTACCTTGAGATAGATGGTTATGTTTGCACGTGAAGCTGTACAAAAAAAACAAAAAAACAAAACTGTATCACGTTAAAGAATTGCCAGGGTTTGATTTCATCGCCACTGTAACTACAACATGGATTTTTTTCCCTGTCTGTGTTAAGAATTACAGCTGCTGTCACTCTTGAAGCCTTTTCAGATGTCGTTCGTACTCTTTAACATCGAAGTAGCGGATACCGCAAAGCAGGGACTGCTGGGATGAGTTGTAAGAAGAGGAGATGAGGTAAGAGAAAAACAGAAGTGAAATTTAAATTAAAGAGGACAGGGGTTGAAAAATGCAAAATAAGCAAAATTATTTTGGATCTTGAGCTGGTTTAAATCTTCTCGTCTCTTAGTGCAAGACAGCCAGCGGCCGCTTTCACATTGTAGTGAACTGACTGTGCGCTTGTCTCAGCTTCTCTGCGATCTGGGGGTGGGGGGTGGGGGTGGGGGGGTGCAGAGGAAGACAAACGAGCATTAATACAAAAAGGTCATGTGATGCCTTCATATCGTCACTTTGGTATGAAACTACTTTCTTTCCAGGTAATAAGGAAGTGAAAAGGACAAACTGTTTCACAGTCAAATTTACTGTGAGAAATGCTCTATTAAAATGCCTTTACCGTCTCGTAAAACTTGACTTGCTCCTCCAGGTACAACTGCATGACCCTGTTGTAGTCATAGATACGGTTGCTATGGAAATGGTTCATTTCAGCTGCAGCACAAGACAAGAGAAACCACAGTGATCAGCCTGCATGCAGTGATAAAGCAAATTACTTCAGTATCTGTGACCGTGCTGTACCTTGTAATGCGTAAGACATGGTGCTGGCACGTTTAGCCATGGTGACTTTGTCCTGCTGAGTAATTTTACTGGCGGCTACCAGCTTGTCACCCTCCTTCACTTTGTCTATGGCTGCCTGCAGGGACCAAAAGTAAACAGAAGGCACTTTAGTTAGACTATTTAAACCTTGTATAATAATATGCACACACTGCTACTTGTTAATTTTTGCTTCTATCTGATAAAGGGACAGTTCAACCATAAAATCAGATATGCATGTTTTTCCCCTGCTGTGCTATTTTTACCCTATCAGAGATTGTTTGAGTGTGTGTTGAGCAGTTTTGGGAACTTCCGCTATAGTGATTTCTGCAAATAGTACAGGTCCCAGACATCAACAGTCAGGGGCTTCAGAGTTTTCACTTTGCAATGATAATAACTATGAAAAACAGAAATTGCTCACACTTTAGTATGGAGTGCATAGGCAATTTTCTTCTATATTACTTAGAAAATACTTTTTAAAAAAAGCACTGGGTCCCTCAAAAAGACTGTACATGCAAAATGTGTGTGCATACACATTCCCAAGTTTTTTGTAATCTTAGGCAAAGAAAAGGGATAATAATTAACTTGAACACTTGACATATATTGTAAAGGTGTAGTAGTGATATAGAGGCGGTGACATATTTTAAACAGGTATCCTTATACTGTAGTTGAAGGTTGAAAGTGTATGTGTTAGCATGTGGGGGTGTGTGTATATGTAAATGTGTAAATAAAGGAAGATGTTGGTATGGTGTCTGTACTATCTATATTGTGGCACGCACAGCACCTCTGTTCCTATCAGATACCCCATAACGGCAAATTATCACATTCCAGCCCATTTCCTGTGGCATGGATGTTAGTGTACCTTATGGACTCCAATGGTATCTGGAAAACATCCAAGTAGTCCTTTGTATTCATTGTTGGTCTCCATGACATGGTGGAGGTCTTTCCTGGGCTGAGAGAAAACAAAAATAGACACAAACATGAACTATAAATGTAAAAAGGTAAAAGTCACCAGTACTTAAAAATAGAAGAAAGTAAAACAGAGCAGGAAGGAATGCAAGAGGCTGATAAGAGAAAATACAATGAAGCCATAATTCAGTGTAGGTTTTTTTTTGTGTTTATTTATTTTTTTTTTTTTAAATAGCAGTACTATATATAAAACATCATGTATTCAGAGGAACATCCAACAGGGAGACACACTGGGATGAGATGGCACAGAAATAAAACAATATTTAGCCAAACTATCATTTTAAATTGTAGTGCCAATTCCTTTGCTCACTATTGACCTTATTCTGCAGGGGAGTGCTGTTTGCATCCATTTTGGATAACATCAGATAAATTGGACTGGTTCCTTTTGTGCCCTGAGATGAATCCGTGTCTAGTGATCGTATTTCTCCAACACTAAACCACATCACAGGTTTCACTCAACTAAAATCAGAATTCTACCAAATCACTAACAAAGTCTGCCTGGAGCAGGACGAGCTTACCAGACAAATCCTTCCTCTGGAAGCTGCTGGGACATCAAAAAGGCCAAGAATGGACTTTATTACTTTGCACACTCATCGGGTCATTCAGTCAAAAAAAACAAAAAAGCCACATTGATACATGAGTCAAAGCAAAACTAAGGAAGCACTAGGAATAAGTTTGCCATAAGCCTCTTCCTGCACAGATAGAAACTGACGAGCAGGACGCTGGGTTAAAGAGGTCAGCAACAGGGGAACTGGGAAATGCTCACAGATATTGAGACATGCAGTGAACACAGATAATGGCCACAGAAAGATGTTGCCCCACCCCTCTCTCTTTATGGTCTGTGTGTGAGTTTCCAGACATAATCACAAGAGGAAAAGTAAGGGTAGACACATTTCTCTTACTTTTAATAGCAGTCACATTAGATTATTTTACAGCAGCGGTCAAAGTACGTACCTGCTCTGCAACCAGCTGAGCTATCTCTTCGTATGTCTTCCCAGCTGCTGTCATGGCATCAGTTAGGGCTGACTCACCTGCAGCGAGAAACACTGTTAAAATACATCCTACTGTTTCCCAACAGTAAATAACGAACACTCGATTTCAAAACCAAAGTCCACATTACAGCATAGCTCTGATTGCTCCAGAGCTATGGGGCGATTGTGGCTCAAGAGTTGGGAGTTCGCCTTGTAATCGGAAGGTTGCCAGTTCGAGCCCCGGCTTGGACAGTCTCGGTCGTTGTGTCCTTGGGCAAGACACTCCACCCGTTGCCTACTGGTGGTGGTCAGAGGGCCCGGTGGCGCCAGTGTCCGGCAGCCTCGCCTCTGTCAGTGCGCCCCAGGGTGGCTGTGGCTACAATGTAGCTTGCCATCACCAGTGTGTGAATGTGTGTGTGAATGGGTGGATGACTGGATATGTAAAGCGCTTTGGGGTCCTTAGGGACTAGTAAAGCGCTATATAAATACAGGCCATTTACCATTTACCATGTCTCCAGCTGTAACCTGAGACATCGGTGTGACAAACCCAAATCCTTACACCCAGGAAAATGCCTCAAGTGCTCCAAATTACACATGACGCTGAATCGATATTTGTACTCCGTACCTTGGTATCCGCTGCTGGTGAAGACAGAGGAAAGGTTTTGGAAGGCTTTGCCGATTCTCTGATACTCTTTGGGCAGAGCTATGGTAAAACAAATGAACAAAGTAGCAAAGACATTTTTCCCCCAATCTTTCTAAGTTGACAAAATATTCAGAATAATGAACATTTAATGTAAATAGTAATTACAGCACAGACTTAAGGTGTGGCCTAGGTGTGCTAAACACTTATTTAGCTTGAGTGCAGTGTGAACATACGGCCTGTGCATCTCTTCCAATGTTCATGCCCCACTGTGAGGATTTCCTTCACCCCGTCATCCATGGATTTGGTAAACCTGCTAAACTGCTCACATTTCTGTTCTCTGTGAATGAGGAACACCAGTGGCATGAATTACGCAATACAGTACTACACACAAGTTACATAAACACTTTTTGGTGCTATAGTTTCTCTTGGTAAAACTCACACTTCTATCAGGTCCAGGTCTGGAGCTTCAGGCTCCATTGTGGAGAAGACCATCACTCCTACCGTCTCATCCTTCTCTGCTTTTCTCTTGCCCATCTTCCAGTCCTGTAACAATCAATTGTTTTAATTAAAAAAGAAATAGTTAATGCCACAAAATAAGCCCCAACCCTAAACTATTAGTAATAACAATCTTAGTTTTGATCGGCAACATTTGGCTGAAAGAAAGTAGAATTAACTTCCTGCGGTTGTTTGCTACTGCTTTGCAGTTTATAGTCGTGGCCAGAAAAGGGTTTCTGCGATACTTTATAAAGTCAAACTGAAGCTGAGTTTGCACTTTTTGAACAGACATTTCAGTCTGGTGTTGTAATAATTAGCGTAATAATTATCAAGTTATGGTCAAAATCATAACCGGCAAATTCAGTTCATTTGGGGCACAATTAATATTTGTGACAATTTTAAAGAAATTCCTTCATGCCTTTCCAGAGACAAGACTTCCATACAGAAGGCTGGGCAACCGGACAACTATGGGAGTCCATATCCAGCTGTTTCTGCATGATTTTCATTAGTTTTTGCTAGTTAGGCAGTCTGTCTAGTCTAGAATTTACATCTGTGAGCAATTAACTGATTAAATGCAACTGCTGAACAGCACCACAAGGTGATGTCTTCCTGTGTGGAGGTCCCAATCCTGGATGAATGGGAGGATTGTGTCAGGAAGGGCATCCAGTGCAAAATCTGTGCCAAATCAAACATGCAGATCCATCACTTGGGAAATAAGGGCTCAGCCAAGAGTACCTTTTTAGTTGTACACCAACATGGACACACGTCAACTCAGTCAACTGACAATAGCTAGTTATTCTGTAGTTATATATTACATATTCTTTTGTTACATTAGCTTTAAATAACTAACTGACACCTCAAATCATTCATGTAAGACTGATTTCAGCAACACAGTCTTAGAACACATACTCAAAGACCTTAAAAGATGGGAAGTGGATGTATCAGTTTACCTTCTCATCCTTGTAGGTGACGAAAAGTTGAAATACTTCACTGCTGGAAATAACGGGGTGCCTGCACATCCTGGTCATCCAACCCTGTAACCGCTCCATACGCATCTTAATAAACTCTTCCTCGAAACGGCCTTTTAAAAGAGATCAATGCGTAAAGAACGGAAAAAACAAATATATTCAGCCATACGCATTTATTGGCTAGTTACCTACCTGTAACCTGCTTATCTGGTAAAGAAGGGATGGGAATGGCTGACCCAAATTTTTCCAGAAGCCTTTCATACAACCAGTCAAAGTGTTTATATCTGTGATTGACAGGTCGGTTTGTGGTCTGCATGCCAGGGGGGGGGAAAAAAAGTACAGCTTCCATTAAAGGAAGTAAAGATATACATTTCAGTCCTTCTTATATTTATTTATGCGTCTAAAGATTAGCTTAGTGCATTTAGTTGATTTGATAACCTAAAAAATAGCTCTTGGATACTTACACTGGGTGTAACTTGGTACTCAATGTAGCTCTTGAGGCCATACATCTTTGAGCCTTTTTTGGGATCAGCTACAACACAGTCTAGCTGGGTTTCTGGGTAAGACCACACTGGACCAACTTCTCCCATCTGAGCACAAAACATGAAGGTTCAGAAGTCTACTGCGCCAGACAAACATATGGCAAGCTGGCAAAAGATGCTACAATACTACTTTATATAAAGGCGAATATTCTGACAGAAATAATTTAGCCATAGGTTTTTAATTATGACTGGTGACTTCTGTGTAATAACTTAATAAGAAGCACGTTGATGTTCTAACAGAACTAAAGAAAAACACACACAAAAAAAACATTTTTGGAGATGACCTACATAAATTGGAAGTCTGTCTTTGCCCTTTACAAGCTGCTTGCAAAGGAGGTAAAGCTCCGGACCCGACTTGGAGAACCCAGGGAACCTGCTCAAAGACACAAGACAAAATTTCCTGATTAGTCTTGTGTAGAGCAGTTATTTGATATGATGTTACCATTATTAGAACAAGATTACTCTGTGCTGCTGCAACTCCGTTTATTATTATCTACAGTAAGAGCCTGAACACACTTTGGCTGAAGTAAATTCTGCTGTCCAAACTCTGATCAGCAGCTCAAACTGTACAGTGCAGCTTATTTTATGTTAAAAGCTGATTTGAAGCCAGGCACATTACTGACTTATTAACTCTTACTTGTTGAGGGAGATTTTCATTGAAGTTGCATGTGATCCGCCCCTCTGCAGTGCTCCACTTTCTCCGGCTTCTGACTCAGCATAACCGCCAGTGGATTTCATGTCATCCCATTCATCGTCCCACTCATCATCCTCTGCCCCTGAGGTAAGATTCGTGTACACCAAGTTGTTTGTTTTCAGATCACATGCACAAAAAAAAAGCACTGTGTACAACTATTATACTACATTTATAGATGTTCCTACTACAAGAGTTGTGTGAAAATTCACACCTTAATGCTTCACTGAGCTTTACTTAGTGTGGGTCTAAATATAACATAACAGATTTTTCTTGAGATAGAGGAGTCAGTTGTTTGAGCATGAGGGCATGCAACACACATCTATATCAGAAGCAATGCAAATCTATTAATGGTTCTCATGCTTTAAGATTTTAAGCATCATCACTCTCTTTTTCAATTAAATGGCTAAAAATATTACACACTGCAAAGCTTAAATTTGTCCTTCAGTAAGTCTCATTTGTGAAAATAGTGCATGCATACTGAACCAGACATGATATCTAGATCATTGCTTTTGTCAGAAGCTGCACACTTCATTTCAAAGCAGGTTTCAAAACGCATTGACACAGTTCAAAGCAAAAAGGGCTGAGCATGATTTGTTAGGATTGGTGCCAGCCAGACCATTAAAGTCTGAATCAGGCAGCAGGCGGTAAGAGAAAATATTTCCACATATACATATAGCTGCACTGTTCCAACACTGCCTTTCAAAGCCAGACTTGGAGACTATATAATAACTTAGTTAAAACTGAAACTGGCATGTAGAATATCATATTATACTAACAAATCACACTGGATAAAACAGCAAAGAAAATACACAAAAATCCCCCATAAATTACAGCAACTTTCATTCTATCTCCATGTTGGCCTGCCGAATCACATTTACTCATTAATTTTCATTTTTGTTTTTTTAAATATATGTGTCCTTGTGTCTGATCAGTTAGTTGAGACGTGTGTTGTGTATGTGTGCCTGTTCACTGCTACTGCTCCAACCCACACAGACAAGCACAGGAGGACAAGCTCAGACCCAGTTCAACTCCTTTTTACTGCAATCGGATCACAATCAAACTGAAAACGAAACACTACAAAAGGCAAAGCAAATGTGCTGCCGTGGTCTGCCACCTGCTCCAAAGCGAGTTGACCAACTAGGGGTAAACACTTGGGGTATATTTAACCTGCTAGTAAGCCACAGCCTCAGCCATTCTCCTCCGCTATCTATCTGTAAATTTAAAATGCCATAAAGGTAAACAATTAAGAAAGGCAGCAAAGGTAGTCCTGCCAAAAGTGTTCTTGTATAAATCTACAAATGTTTAAAAGTTTATTCCTGCACCACTCACCAAAGTCTATAACTGAAAACTATATCTCTGTTTAGTTACTGATCTCTATCTGTGCAGGGCGTCTAACAAAGCTCCTCCAACCTCCTCTTATACAAAGATAATATTGTTAGTGTCAAACTGTACACACATGCTTTAAAAGAAATGTTTCTTTCTTCATATTATTGGCAGTTCACACACAAAAATGAGCAACAGGCTTCCAAAAAGCAATAAACGGAATACCTGTGTAATCAATAAGGTAAGGATATGGGTAGATGTCTTTAGCAAGAGAGAAACAGAGGAAAAGTCTGTTAATTTCCCCTCTGACCATTTTTCCAATGTACAATTTTTTTTATGTATTTGGGGGTTTTTTTTTACAAAAGAAAGTGAAGAATTTAAAAAGCAGCTCAAGTAATATATCCTTCTGAGTCATGAGTGAGGCACAATTTTCCACAGTCTAGAGAAAACAGAATCATGATTTGACCGTTCTGTCCCCGTGCTGGAGCTTCTCTCTGTGGCGGGACTGCACAAGTAAGAAAAACCACATCGAGGAGTTACAGTCACTGCAAATCTGTGAAAATCTGAGTCGCGTAGTATTTTCAAATACAGTATGTGGAGTTCAAGATTACAGGTCCTACTGTACATAGCATGCATTTCTGTTCATATCAGATAACATGAAGGACAGGATATATATGACGCAAACACCTTTCACTGGCTGCTCAATGAAAAATCATAATTGCAATTTTAAGATTTGTTTCCATAACATCTATTTCTCACGACACGGGAAAAGAAACATCCAAAATATACATCTGGGTGTTCTTCCTACATCACATATTATTGATTTTTCCTCATACACTCAGCCAGAAATCCTTATTCAGTAGCACTTTTTTCACAGTAGGACTTTTTCCATATATAAAAAGCCTGACCTCTTGAACATCTTATCACTGAAAACAAAGAGTCAATGGACTTTTTCCAACTACTGACAGCAGTTTGTGATTTGTGGAGTAATAAAAACACTTGGTATATCAATTTGTCGCAACAATAGTTAAAGAACTTTAAACACCATGTTATCCAATGGCCTGAAAAAATATGCTAAATTAAACACATAAAGCCTCACTTGCATATCTAAAAATGAGCTTTTCAGAAAGCATGATTCAAAAAACAAAACACTTGATATCAAGCATGAATCAAAAATTTAACACAAAGCTTAATTTATCTTTTGTATTACCACAGAGGCATTCTCAAACTCGCAAGTTGTTGTCTGTTTGTAATTCAAACACCTTTAACCAAACGTCAGCCGAGCTCACAAACTCACGCAGAATCACTAAAAAGCACCAAAGGCTGTTTGAAGCAACAACCTTTATCACATCAACCAATTGTGATTGCAACAAAACAACCTAACTAGTCAACGTGAGCCTGACTGATGCATTAAATGCGAGGGACTCTGAAGTCACTCGTGTTTGTAGAACTGCTCCCTCCCCTGCAGCCATATATACAGTACAGCTTATGCAGAAGAACAGTTTAACAAGTAAAGAGTGAGCTAAACTGTTTCACGAGGTAGTGTGATGAGCCAAAACCATTGCATGACTTTACCTTTCCTGTAACCACATTAAGACGTTAAAAATTGCTTTGAAAATGTAGCTTACATACTTCAGAATGACATAAACACAGTCGTATGAGAGTATTGCTACAAAAGAGAAAGTTGAAATTTCAAACTGTCGAAAGATATTACAGTGATTTTTATGATAATAAAAGGTTTACATTATACTTCTAATAATAGGACAACCATGGTTCCTGAAGCTATCTCGGGGTTTTTTTTTTGTTTTTTTACCTGGGCCTTGGTAAGCCTGAGGGTGACCATGTGATACAGGGGGCCAGGGGTCAGGAGCGCTCTTCCCAGTCTGTGTGCCCTCTGGATTAGATGCCCAGTTGTTGGTGGAGCCCCCTGATGCGTCCGCGTTCCACGCCGACCACGGATCATTACCATTAGTAGCCTGCAAGAGTGAAACAGAACTTGTGAGGAATGGAAGACGGGCGGTAATAACAGATCAAACGCGAGAAGAAGAGAAGGAGCAGAGTCAAGTCCAGTCCTGTATGGAGTCTGTTTAATGAGAAGTTGACAGTAGTTTCAAAACAACATCCTTTTCCAAACATTTGATGAGGACCGGGCTTCTCTGAGGGAATCTGCTGAGAGATAAAGCAGCCCGGCAGTGAGTGTGTAGTTTGCATATGCCGCTGTACAGAAGGGTTAACTGAAAAGATCAAAATAATACCCGATAATCTGGAGAAAGAGGCACATGCTTGCATACAAAAACTTCCATTTGTGTTTTTACACAACCTGTTTTTGTTTTTACAGTATTTAAAAATGCTCAAAATGCAGCATGCCATGCTTGTAAGGCAGGCATATACACAATTCTAACAACTCGAAGGCATGCAAAAACACTGCTGTTGTGCGTTTCTCTTCTGTAGGTTAAAAAAAACAAATCACCGAAAAAAATAAACAGGCAAACTACTCAAATGACATTAACAAGCAAGTGCATTGAGGAACAACACTCTAAGAGCATGTGCTTTTAAATTTTGCAGCTCTTATACTTCTCATTACAGAGCAGCACTTAAAAAAAGTGATTATTACTGATATTTGCATAATTTTCATCATGATTTCTGGTACAAGCGTGTGTTCTGGCCTGATGATTTGTCAGTGTGATTAGTAAAATACATGTGGGGATCATGAACTCTTTTACCACCGATTCATACAGTTTTTCTTTTCTTTTTTAACAGTGTGTGGGTGCTGATTGGTGGAATGTCTTGTCTTGTGCTGAATTGCAAGGTGAATGGAGAAGTTGAGCTCATGCTTTTTGCAGGCAGTAAGGGTTGCAGGGGAATTTGCCAAAGCAGACCAATCAGAGAGGATCGCTTGGGCAAAGAATGAGTGAGGGCGGGAGGGCTTGGGTTCATGCTTTTAGGCCACTCCCACCACCCCAAACTCACGGTTACCTCATCAGGGGACGAAAGGTAGGGGGAAACTGGGGTGTCGGGGGTTTCCGGCTGGGGGCTCAAGCCCCCAGCATCCACCTTGAGGGGAGGGGGAGGGGGAAACAAAGGTGACATCATCACAAAGCGCCAGATGTGACAGTATACACTGTGCAGTGCTTTTTGTTAAAGTGATATAGATGTGTCAGAGGAACAATAGCCGACACATTTCCTGCTTTACCTCACTTGCTGAGCCGCAACATATTTTTACTGATCCAGCAGTATGTTCACTATTGTGGAACTTCCTGCCTGCTAACTGAAGATTTTGGTGGACTGCATATCGTTTAAAAATGACATGACAAAGATTAATATCTCCCACACCAGCTGGTCTCACTTCTGCATCTCTGGGGTTTACGGGATGCATTAACGTCAGTACATTTTTGCCATCGCTCACTTCTGCTTTTTGATTGTTTTCTGTAGCGTAACCCTACCATATATCATTTTTGAATAGGAGAATGAAAGCATGACAGGTGCACCGCTCTATATTTTGTACACCTACTTACCCAGCATTGCACTAGACTTGTGAAATTGAGAAATCTTCACTGGCTGAATGCATTACCTGGTTTTGTGCAGGTGTTGATGCAGGTGCATATGCATCAAAGAAGGACAGGTCTGAAGCTGCAGCATTTCCTAAACTTGGAGTAGGTGCTGCAGCTGATGGGAACACAGAAAACTGCTTATTGAGCTGCAAATCAAGAAAAAAAGAAAAAAGACAATGGAAGAGAGAGAGAAAAATTCCCATTAGTGAACAGATCCAGACATTCCAGCATGATCTAATGATTTTTAAAGGTGCATCCTCATGCGGTAATGTGATCGTCTCATTTTTCACTCGTGGCTTTGTGAAACAGGGTTTTAATTTTATCAATCTTTCCAAAAAAACAGCAGTGTGATTGAAAAACAGACTGAGTTCTGGTGTTTTTCATGAGGCATTACATAAGCTACAAGTGCAATTGTCATCTGTGGGTTTTATATGATTTGGACACAGAATCAAAACAGTCCGGGAGCAGCTGGGGAGGTAACTCAAGGTCAGACAAACAAGCACGCACCCACCAAAATTTGCAAAGTTAAGCAGATGTTTAATATCAATGCCTCTCACCCTCACACACAATCGTTAGCTCTTGTGTGGCAAGTGTTTACAGTGATGTTAAGTTGTTAACATCACAGACTTTAGTTTTAAACAACTCTTTCTGTGTCTGTAAATTTCTTCAGAGTGAATCATATCCTCCACATGAAGTCAGAGTTACTGGATCGAGCCATACACGCACGCACGCACGCTCGCACACACAAACACCCAAATCAGCAAAACCCTGAATTAGGCACATCCTGTTGTGACTTTAGTTTCACATAAGAGATGGCACCACAGTATGCAGATACATCTTTGTCTGTGACGAAGTGTCTATGAAATGTCTAGCTGATTAATGTTCCACTGCACCCACGGTACATCATGACCTCGGTACAGAATGTTTTGTTTTCGTTTCATTTTTTTCTTGCTTAATTTTATGTGAATTAAAGTCTTTTTGAATATTCTATGGGGTTTGAAAGCTCTGCTGGCATCTCCTCCATACTCTTCACATCAACAGACACAATATAACTCACTTCAATGTAGTCTTCAGGAACCAGTCCCACCTCCCCTCTTGAGTTCTGTGCTTCCACCCAGCCACCTCCAATACTCTGAAAGAGAGACCCAGCTGCATATTAGTTACAGGAAAAAAAAATACAAGGCATGTACTTAGGTATTTCTCCCTTCAGGATATTAGTTTAACAGCCAATAATCAGATAGATTTTTCATTTTACTAAGTCAGTTAATGTTTTAGTTACTTACTTTTTAAAATTTGTATTAAGTTACTGGAAATTATTTGAATCACATTTACAAAGAAATGTTTCAAAGTACAAAATGTTTTGTCTACAATTTTTCTCTCCGACTACTACTTCTTTAAATGCCACATATTTGTGTAATATGTCCAGTCCTATGGTCAGTTGTTACACTGAGGCCACAATACCACAACATAAAGTTCTGAAGAACATTATGTTGTGGTATCAACATTTAAGGAAATTCTGCTTCACATTTTTAAGTAACCTCAATGCCAAAAACTGAAAACGAAGGTAATAATGTAGCACATAGCTTCTGAACGGCTTCTGATTTACTTTTCTTGCAGAGGTCGTATTACTAAAAAAACAAAGAGAACCACATCTTTCCTTAAAAATATCCTTTCAATGCAACAAATGTTGCTTGGTTGATATGAAGCTCGCACATTTTTTTCAGTCCTGCTCGACCCACAGACAAAACGTGTACTTTTAACTTGGAAGTCTAACTCTCCACTTACCTTTGCGCACTGGATTAAGGAGAAGTTATTTTATATACAAATGGAAGAATCACTTACCCATAAACCAAATACTCCAGATAGATTTAACAGGTGACGGGGGCTTTCCTTTAAAGACACCATATTATCTCTATATTTTCTCTCTGCTCAATAGTGTGTGAAACTTTATATTGATTTATATTTATTTATATATTTGAGTTATGTTTTCGTAATGTCAATACTGTCATTTGCATCATCTTCAATTCCCTATTTATATTTTAAGCCTGGTAGCCTCCTGCTTATTTTTTGTGTTTGTGTCTATTGTGGCAACATATGTATCCTTAACTTTTTCTTTTTTTAAATTGCTTTGATTAATATCTTCATTGCTTACAAAGCTGTCCTGCAAAAACTTTATCCTGTACCTTACATTTTTAAGGGAAGCTGTATGGTAACTAAAACAGGCTCAGTAATAACTTGTACATATGTGATAGCCTATACACAAAAACTACATGTCACCTGTGGGAACCCAACAGATTGTTTATCAGTCACACTTGGATTTGACTCATTGTGAGTCAGATCTCGAGCTTACCATTTAAACATCATTTTAATGTTTAGTACCAAGCAAAAAAGAAATAAACAGGTAAGCCAGGTATGTATGTACACACCTGAGACAAATTCCTCATCAGTGAAGTTGATGAAAAATAAAAGTTCTGATACGCTGAGTCCTTGATAGCCATGACAGAGACATCGATTGGAAAACTATGTAGGACAGCACTTAACCAGTGACCTTTGAACTGTTTGTGGCTGGCAGCAATGACATCATGTTTGCTTTCTGGTTTAGTTTTTTTTTTTTTTTTTTTCACCTCTTGTCCTTCCTTCTTTTGTCCACATTTGTGACATACATGACAACGTGAGGTCATGTGCTTTAAGTTTTTTGTTTTTAAATTGGAAGATCCGCACTAAACATTTGATCCTGGACTAATGTCTGCAATGTTGTTGTAGGCAAAGTAATTAAAAAATGATGGTATCCACAACACAAGCAAGTTTTATGATTTAACGATTACAGGCAGATGCAAAAAAAAAAAAAAAAAAAAAACTCATATCGTACACGTCACATCTAGACAGCTTCTTTACAGCTGAGAGTGTGAGACTTTACCCCTGATGCTAAACAGATGAAAAGTAGAGCAGTGTTTGTATTATTTACCTGATTGGTGATGGTAATTGTCTCGCCTTCTTTCACTGACAACTCATTGTTTCCAGGCTCAGCAGTGAAGTCGTATAAAACCTGTGCCTGCAGACAACAACAACAACAAAAAAGTTCTAAGGTTTACTATATAACTGATTAACAAACTTCAGACTTATATGAGGCCATAGTGAAACAGGCCAAACTTGTTCTTGGTATGGTATGCTTACTCTCAACTAAATTCTTGCATCAACCAAAACACGGGCAGACCCACAACGTTACCCAGTTCAGCTTAATACAGGAGCCAACAAGGTCTCTCACAGTGACCCACATGTACTAATCTGTCATTCCTCCATGGCCCCAGAGAAGCTCAGACACACACACACACACACACACACACACATTCATCTATACTCAAATGAATTTGAGACAGTAGACGGAAACCTTTCCAGTATGTTGAAAGTTAAATAAGCACAAACCCACACACAAAGTGTGTGGGGAAATTGTTCATTAACCATTGAGATGGAATGCAAGGCTATTAGGAAGCCATCAAAATAACATTTGTTTCAGTGTCCACCAACCACCACCCTGCAGTCCAGGAAGCTGAATGAGGTTTTTGAACAGAAGCATATTACCAGAAAATGACAATAAATGTTTTCATGTCTACTGATGATCTTAAAAAAAATCAAACTGAATTATCAGGTCGTTCTGTCGTTGGTCCCTCACATACATGTTTTTTACTGTGCTGACTGCTGCATTTTTTATTAACACCATTTATTTTATTTTATTTTATTTTATTAAGGATTACTTAAAATAAAAAGCAGACCTGTGTTATTATTCTCAGTAGGATTTTTTGCATATCATAAACCATATCTAGAGTAGAGGGGATATTTAACTTCTTAGTTTTACGTACGGTTTATCTTTATACACACTCTGCTTCACGTACCATTTCCGGTTCCCCTAAAAGAACACTCATTAGGTCCAAATGCGAACAATACTATGAGCAAAATTATCGTGTTTGCAGTGCTGCAGCTACATTTATGGCCCTGTAGTCCTCACCTAAGGTAAACAGTAGTCACATATGGTACGAACAGTGTTTTGAGAAAAGACTACATTTCCCAGAATTCCGCGGAGGCAGCTATGACCCACAGTGGAAAGGTAGTAAAATGTCACAAGACACTTCGTTAATGAGACACATTTTCCATGTATAGCAAAAGCATTCGTTTCTCGCTGAGCGCATACAGATGTGCGACAAGCGGCCATAACGCTTTTAAAGCAGACTCCCTAAATGCTTTCAGCCTTAATGCGGAGCTCACCGAGTGAAGTCTTCACTGTAAAACTAATGCGAGAAACTACACTTCTGACTGTCCAAGTCTACAGCCCTCAGTATTGGTGAAAAACAAGCTCCAGGGGGAACCCAAGAAGCCAGCGTAGTCGTGCTGGGGCTTTAAGAGAAGCCCAGGAAAGTTGTCAAACCCACCTTTTGCGCCATTATCGAAGCATTGATCAATCATTACAAAAACAGGCCCTGTAGTTTTCAGGATTTCCAGTCCTCAGCTGGACATTTCCTCCGCGCTTCTCTTCAACTGGAGGCGAAGCAAACACGATAACTCCTCCCGGTGGAAAGCCGCCGCGACAAATGCATTAACACATGACTTAAAAACAGTAGGTCGTTTAAAAACTCAAAAATCCGAGAAAACGAAAGGTGGGAAGGAGACCAGCTGAGTGCGACTACCAAGTTTGAAGCGCGTAAAGAGCTGCTGACAGTACAGAGGAGGGAGTGACCTGCAACGCGCACAGAAACCGGAAAGGTAGTCCAGGTCCGATATGGTGGCTCCTCCAGAGAGACTACACGACTGTTTAAAATCGCAAATAATTTTTTTTCAATATGAAGAAATAAAACACTTCATAATTAAACGATGATTAAAAAAAATACAATACAAATAAAACGTGGTAACTAAAATTTTTAACTTGTCGGAAAAAATAAGTAATAACAATAATAATCAAAATAGTAGTAGTAATAAAAGAATTTCTACTATTTGCGGGATTTTTTTACATTTTCCAGTGCGTTTTTTAATTGTGTGTTTACTCACTATGGGCCTGACAGCTCAGAGGGAGTGACCCTGAACCTAAACTTATGTTTACTCTTTTGTTTAAGTCTCCCTCTGCTGGCCTCATTGTGCAAGTGCGTTTTTATTGTTGGTGGGGTTTTTCTTAATGTTTTCAATAACAGCTCAAACGCCTAGCACATGCCAACAGCATGACATCTGTAGTCCTTCTCACCCATTATCACCTTCTCATATATCAAATATTTATTCGAGCCAAAATAATTCCGTGGTTCAGGACTGTGAATAGTGTGGTTGTTCTCTGAGTATTGTATTAAAATCCTAATCTCTGAAGGCCACAAAGAGTTTTTGTTATTCAAAATTTCAGCTACAGTAAGTCTTCATGTCTTTATTTTTAATATCTGAGTTTCAGCTTTAATAGATTTTCAAACAAATCCTAAACCCATGGTTTGTTCTTTTTGTCCAGCTGATGTTTTGTAATTTGAGCTTGAGCTAACCTGAGGAGGGGCATCAGTACTGCCAAATCAGAATACAAGAGGAGAATAGAGGAACATGTTAACGACCCCAGACAGGTGTGGAGGGGCATACAGACTATTACCAACAAAGGATGTCCTGTGACATCTGTCCTGTGACACTCAGATGCAGGGCTAGCAGAGGAGCTGAACAGCTTTTTTGCCCGTTTTGAGTCTCAAACACTGCACTCAGCCACACCATTCCAACAACCACTACAACCCACACCAGACTCTAGCAACCCCCCACTGACTCTTGAGACACAGGATGTGAGGCATGTGCAGTAAACCCCAGGAAGGCTGCAGGTCCCAATGGAGTACCTGGGAAGGTGCTCAAGGCATGTGCCAAGCAGCTAGCGCAGGTCTTCACTGGCATCTTCTTCAACCTGTCTCTGGAACATCCCACCTGCTTGAAATCTGCCATAATCATCCCCATCCCTAAAAAGTCACCCACAACCAGTCTCAATGACTGCCGTCCAATTGCACTAACCCCTGCCATCACCAAGTGCTTCACGAAACTGGTTCTGGGGCACATCAGAACCTGTCTCCCCCCCGCTCTGGACTCACACCAATTTGCATATCAGACTAACAGATCCACCGAAGACACCATAGCCACTACTCTCCAAACAAGTACTGAGTCACCTGGAGCAACAGGAGAGCTATGTCAGAATGCTCTTCACTGACTTCAGCTCAGCCCTCAACACAATAATACCGGACATTTTGATCACCAAGTTACTCAACCTGGGGCTCCCCCCACCCACCTGCTCTTGGATAAAGGACTTTTTAGTCAACAGATCCCAGCGGGGGAAACTGGATCCTTGCCTCTCCTCCTCCCACACTCTCAGCAACGGCTCTCCCCAGGGCTGTGTACTAACCCACTACTCTACTCCCTCTACACATCTGAGTGCAGTCCTGCCCACCCAGAGGACATCATTATTAAATTTGCTGATGACACAACGGTGTTGGGGCTGATCACAGGGGAAAATGAGGTGGCCTACAGAGATGAGATCCTGAAACTGGGAGAATGGTGTGCATTAAACAACCTGGCACTTAACATCACCAAGACCAAGCAACTCATCCTGGACTTCAGGCGGAACAAAGCTGCCCCTGCCCCCCTGCCCATCAACGGTGAGTGAGTGCAATCCTTCAAATTCCTTGGCATCCACATCTCTGCAGTTCTCTCCTGGTCAGTCAACACCACGGTGCTAGTCAAGAAGGCCCAGCAGTGGCTACACTTCCTAAGGGTGCTCAGGAAGGAGCAACTAAACACCCCACTGCTGGTGACCTTCTACATATCCATCGTCGAGATGGATGCCGTGTGGCACGCTAGCTCCACAGAGGCAGACAGGAAGAGACTGCAGAGGTTGGTAAACACAGCACAAAAAATCGTCAGCTGGCCTCTGCTCTCCTTGTCTACCATCTATAACTGCAGTTGTTTCAGCAGGGGCAGAAACATCTTTAAGGATATCACCCACGTCGGCTACCATCTTTTTAACCTGCTGCCCTCTGGCAGGCGCTTCAGATCCATATGGGCCAGAACAAACAGACTCAGAGATAGCTTCTTCACCATACTCTGTCTCGGTGCTGTGTATTTATATTATGTGTATAGTTATATTATTGTATAGTTTTTTATAATATGCTAAGCACTTGTACACTTTTATGGAGCTGTTTTAAATCTCATTATACTGTGCATAATGACAATAAAGGCTTTCAGTTCAATTCAATTCAATTTTTGATACCTGTCAGTTACAATTATCTTTTATTTTGTCTCCTGATTTCCTGGGTTATCATTATTGGTAAAGACTTACCATGGTTCTCAGCCGGAAAAGGGTGGAGTGCCCACCCCGGGTCGGGGATGAGTTCCTGCCCCAAGTGGAGGAGTTCAAGTATCTCTCTTGTTTGCAAGTGATGGGAGAAGGGAGCCGGAGATCGACAGACGGATTGGGGCTGCAGCTGCAGTAATGCAGACGCTGCACCGGTCCGTCATGGTGAAGAGGGAGCTGAGTGTAAAAGTGAAGCTCTCAATTTACCGGTCGATCTACATCCCTACCCTCACCTATGGCCACGAACTGTGGGTAGTGACCGAAAGAACGAGATCGCCGTTACAAGTGGCAGAAATGAGCTTCATCCGAAGGGTGGCTGGCCTCTCCCTTAGAGATAGGGTGAGAAGTTCGGCCATCCGGGAGGGGCTCAGAGTAGAGCCGCTGCTGCTCCACATCGAAAGGAGCCAGCTGAGGTGGTTTGGGCGCCTCCTGGGTGAGGTGTTCCAGGCATGTCCCACCGGGAGGAGGCCCCGGGGCAGACCCAGGGCACGCTGGAGAGATTATATCTCTCGGCTGGCCTGGGAACGCCTTGGTGTGCCCCTGGATAAGCTGGAGGAGGTGGCTGGGGAGAGGGAGGTCTGGGCCTCTTTGCTTAGGCTGCTGCTCCCGCGACCCGGCCTCGGATAAAGCAGATGAAGATGGATGGATGGATGGACTTACAGCACTGTGTAAAAGTCTTTTTTTTATATTTTTTTCTCAGAAATTGCAGTGAAACAAGTGCAAGCATACATAGAAATACAGGACAAAAGACAAAAACAGAGCTTGTACAGTTCTAATACACTTGAACCTTTATTCTTTAACCCTTGTGTGGTGTTCATATTTTTGTTACTCAGCCAGTGTTCATGGGTCTGGTGGACCCACTAGAGTTTTGGCTTTCCAAATTAACACTATCAAACAATTTTATGTTAAATTACTCAACAGATGTTTACTTCATCCCAATTACAAGCCATATGAACAGCAAACATGGTTATTTTTTTCCCTTTACCTTTGTTAGATCACATTTATGAATTAATGTGCTTCTCGTTTTTTTTGTGTTTTTTTTTATAAAATGTTATAAAAAAAATAAATCAGTTATAATCAAGTGGAGTGAGTGGAAAGACACAGCACATTTACACGTGAAGCAATATGTTTCACAACTAAATGGGATCAGCAGCTCATCAATGGTGACATTAGGCCCAGGGTTGTAAAACAGGGGGAGGCGGTGCACACACTTATCCCACACTGTCCTGAATGGCAGCTAGCTTGTCTCTCTGCCGTCGAGCTGGTCTGTCGTCTCGGTTATCAAAACGGATAATCCTGGAAATTTGGTGGAAGACATTGATGCATGGAAAGGTTCTTGCCGGTTTCTGCATCCCACAGGGATTCTGTGGATTCCCCTTTGGACCTGAAAACTCCTGCAAGGATAAGAACCCCAAAGTAGGCCTTTGGGGTTCTTAGATGAATTTGGTCCATCTCCTTCCACCTCTCTCCAAAAACACACCTTCCTTCTAGATTACTGCAATCCAGAATAATTTTCTGGATGGAATCTGGGATGAAAAGCTCAAATGAAGACTTGATGTCCTGCACATGAGTAACTGTCAGCCGTGTTGGCCCTGGCTTATCACAGTAGCAGCTCTGCAGGGTGGCTCATTTCTTGGGCAAGAATGGTAAATGGTAAATGGCCTGTATTTATATAGCGCTTTACTAGTCCCTAAGGACCCCAAAGCGCTTTACATATCCAGTCATCCACCCATTCACACACACATTCACACACAAGAAGACCATTCAATTTCACCAGTTATTGACATCCATATTTCTTCACTTGCTGTCTGGTGGGCTTGTTCTGGTCCTGGAGCTGGCTGCTGATGGGGCACTCGTCTTCATTTTGTTACTAAATGGTGCTCAACCTCATCCTCTTCTTCAAAGTCACTGTCAGACTGAATTTTCAGAAATGTGAAATATTCTGAAACCTCTTTGTCAACATCATCATCCGAAGCCCCTCTCTCTTCCAAAATCAATTGGATGGCCCTCGCAGCAGATAATCTTTTGCCATCTTGATCAGTTGTGATAAGGAACCACACTGGCAAAGTCTTATTTATAGTATTATGCCCCTAATTTGCAGGTGGGACAGGGTATGAGAAAATAAAATTTGGATCCCTCAAGAAAGAGGGTAAAATGTGTGGGAATGTAAGAGCAGACGGTGTTGATAGTTGAACTTTCAACAATGTTGCAACTTTGTGCGGGAGCAGAAGGGGAAGAAAACACTATCAGCAGCACCAGAGAGGAGGAAGACAGAGTGTGGGAACACAGGACCTACACTTTCAACACTTTTATTAGACCTGGGTCCAGTGGACCCGAACACCTTGTATGTAATGTAAATGCGTGGGGGGAGGTACAGAAAGTCCAACAAACAATAAATTCTAGCATGCAAAAACTTCTATGAATATTTGTTTGCAATGATCATTGCTGTCAACCAGTTTATCACTGACAATGATGACGATGACTAAAGAAATCTTCCTCTCTCCTTATGTGTTCAAGATAAGAAAACATTGCATATGTTGGTAAAAAACCAAAAAACCCCAAAACAAACCTAGACTGTGCAACTGAACCTGTGAACAGGATGAGTTGCACAGTAAAATGACCAAAGAAGTGTCATGTGTAAGAGCACTCAAGTCAGTTGTTATGTAAGTTGTAACTCTACTTGAAGTGAAGTGCTTTTCCTTAAAATATTAGATATTTGTTCAGCCACTGCATAGAAGAAGAATCTCTCTGAAATGTTCGCTAAAGAATATGAGACGGTTAAAGATTGCACACTGTAAAAAATAACACATGAACAAGGAAATAAACCTAAAACTTTTGTATCTTAGGATCTGAATGCAGCACGCAGAGACTAACTACACAATTCACATTCCTGCGCCATGAAATTCTTTTGACTCGACTCAAGCCTTTGACATATGAGAACATGACAGTAGGTGAGAAGAAAGTATTATACATTTCACTTCTCCTTAGCACCCATTCATATGTCAATCACCTGAGCCTGGCAGTTAAAAAACAAAACAAAACAAAGTGTAGGTGAAATCTTCAGCCTACCTGTGGACATTTTAGTGCTGTATGAAAAGCACTGTGGCTGGAGACTGCTAGTACATAAAAGATTCAATTACGGATTTAATACTAAGGCTTTAAAGAAGTTGAGTTTGAAACTCTTGTGAGGTTTTACAAGGATGAGAATGTGACAGGGAGCCCAGTTTTTATTGTTCAGCAAGGGCAAACAGTAAATGCCTGAGCACTTTACCCCCCCCCCCCCTCCCCCCCACTATCACTTGAGCTGATCTCGAAACGCAGGTGTGTCTTTGGATGGTGGGAGGGAGTTTGGCAGCCCCGCTAGTATTCAGCTCAGTTTGAAGAGTTTCAGCTTTGCAGCTTTGCAGAGGCATCATGTGCTCTCCACTTCCCTTTTTCTCCCTGCTACTGATCTGCGCAACAGGGTCATGGGCGATGGATGTCACAATGCCCTTTATGGAGTACCTGGACCAGGAGCAACTGGTGTGCCTGAAGTGGGGCTTTGACAATCCAGCAGGTGACATTACATTCCAGCTGGCGGTCAACACCACAGGCTGGGTGGGTTTTGGTTTGAGCCCGAACGGAGACATGAAAGGATCAGACATCGTCATAGGAGGAGTTGGATCCAGTGGAAGCTACTTCTCGGTTAGTTATGAAATAATTATAAATGAGCAGCTGTTGTATTTTTACTTATTTAGTATAAACAGCTGGAAGCTTTCATCCTCATTCATCTTGTTTAATTTAATTTTGTGTTTTGGTTTTCTTTTCAGTTTCATATCAGTTGTTTTAGTTTGGATTCTATTGAAAATTATTAATTTTTGTTTAGTTTTTAGATTTGCATAGTTTTAGTTTTTAGTGTTACTGTGTCCTGTTCGGTATTTGTCAAGGACAGAAATAGAAAAAATAGATACAGCGGTGTGAAAAAGTGCTTGCCACCTTCCTGTTTTCTTATTATTACATGGCCCTGTGTGAAAAAGTGATGGCCCACACCTTGTTAAATCACAAATTAACTGTGATTAACCACATGTTATACAAAGCTGAGTTCAGTGTCACTGCCACACCCAGGGATGATTACTGCCAGACCTGCTGAATCAAGAAATCACTTAAATGGAACCTGTCTGACAAACTGAAGCGGGCTAGGAGATCTCAACAAAACATTTCATGATCCAAAGAAAAAGCTGAGAAACAAAGTCACTGACATCTATCAGTCTGGAAAGGGATATAAAGGAATTTCTAAGGCTCTGGGGCTCCAGTGAACTATGGTGAGAGCCATTATCCACGAAAGGAGAAAACTTGGAACAGTAGTGAAGCTTCCCCAGAGTGGCCAGCCTACTAAAATTACTCCAAAAGTGCACTGATGACCCTTCCAGGAGGTCACAGAAGAAACCAAAACAACATCTAAAGACCTGCAGACCTCACTTGCCTCTGTTAAGGTCAGTGTTAAGGTTAGTGACTCCACTAAAAATGGGGCTGGGCAAAAGTGGCCTTCATGGCAGAATTCCAAGATGAAAACCACTGCTGAGCAAAAGGAACAGAAAGGCTCGTCTCAGTTTTGCCGGAAAACATCTTGATGATCCCCAAGATCTTTGGGAAAATATTCTGTGGCCTGATGAGTCAAAATTAAACTTTTTGGAAAGTGTGTATTCTGTTACATCTGGTGTAAAAGTAACACAGCGTTTCAGAAAAGGAACGTCATACCAACAGTAAATTCTGTGGTAGTAGTGTGATGGTCTGGGGTTGTGTTGCTACGTAAGGGCCTGGAAGACTTGCTGTGGTAAATGGAACCGTGAATTACAGTCATCTGCTCGTGACCTCAAGCTGAAGCACACTTGAGTTTTGCAGCAGGACAGTGATCCAAAACACACCAGCAAGTCCACCTCTGAATGGCTTAGGAAAAACAAAATGAAGACTTTAGAATGGTCTAGTCAAAGTCCTGACCTGAATCCGATTGAGATGCTGTGGCATGACCTTAATAAGGCATTTCATACTTGAAACCCCTCCAGTGTGGCTGAATTACAACAATACTGCAAAGATGAGTGGGCCAAAATTGCAGTTGTTGCTGCTAAGGGTGGCCCAACCAGTTGTTAGGTTTATAGAGAGGAATCACCATGCAGGTTTTGATTTTCCCCTTACTAATAAACAGCTTAATTTAGAAACTGCATTTGTGTTTACTTGTGTTATCTTTTTCTAATATTTAACTTTGTCTGATGATCTGAAACAATTAAGTGTGACAAACATACAAAAAAAAAAAAAGAAATCAAGACGTGGGCAAACCCTTTTTCACACCACACAACTTTTGTAAGTGATCTTTCAAAAGGACACACCTAACAGTGCCAGAGACTAATGTCTGGCTTTCTGCTGTTGTTTTTTTCCATTAGGATCGATACGCCACGGGCAACTCCATGCCTCTAGAGGATGCACAGCAGAGCTACACTCTCCTCTCTATGCAGGAAAATGAGGGGCAAACCGTCATGACCTTTAAGAGGCCTATTAAAACGTGTGATGATAAAGACTTCCAGATCACTGTAACTATTTTGTTGCTTGTTTCTTTTCTTTCTTTTTTTTCTTTCCCCTTATCACAGTCTGCATGTGTGGGATTAGTGTGACACAGCCATCACAATTATTATTTTTATTTTGTCTAATGAAGGTTTTTTGGTTTTTTGGTTTTGTTTTACAAAATAGTTCCCATAAAAACATAAAAACAAACAAGTGAATCATGCTGAGAAGAGGTGCAACGTTTCTCTCTTCATACCACATCTATAGGTCTCATATGACACCACAATTAGACTTTGTTGTCTAGGCCTGAAACACAAGTTAAGTCTCTTTGTTGTACCCTTTTCTCTGTTTTCCTTCTTTGTTGCCATAGATGTAATTCTCTGTCTAATGCTCAAGTTTCACAGTCTACAATCTGCAATTCCAGTTCTTTTGTTAGGCTCCCCGGGCTTTTTTTCCTCCACACATTGCCCTGGGTTTCCAGAAGAATACAATGGCATGATTTCATTTTGAACACATGAAATGCTACACAGTTCCTAGTAGCAAGACTCAAAGACTATAGTACACCTTTGCAGTAGCACAGAAATCTACACAGTCAGCGCATTAAACCACTTTATGTAACATGTTAAGTTATTTTACAAGGTATAAAAAGATATTAATAATCAGAAACGTCTCACAATATCACCTTCCACAAGAATGTATATATTACTGTATTGCTTCTAT
This sequence comes from Copadichromis virginalis, assembly GCF_057382275.1. NCBI lineage: Eukaryota > Metazoa > Chordata > Actinopteri > Cichliformes > Cichlidae > Copadichromis > Copadichromis virginalis. Next base: position 10,006,806 of record NC_140632.1, read on the forward strand.
GTGTAAGGGATCATATTGCCTGACCTAAATTACCATCTCTCTCTCTCAGGCTCAGCCAATCAAACTCATCTTTGCCTATGGGAAAACAGATGAGATCTCTTACCACGTGTCCAGACGAGGCACCAAAGAAGTAAATCTACTGAACTATATGCCAAAGTCCATCCCAACCAACTCCAGCTATCTTAGTGCTACGGTGGACAACGTAAGAATTACTGACAATAACAGTCAGATCAGAAATATCGTATTGTTTGTTGTTTATTTACCTTTATATTTGTTGTTTACAGATCATAGTCCCTTCCAACACTACCTACTATCACTGCAAAGTTATGCAGTTCCCAAAGTTAAATACAAAACATCATATTTACCAGGTAAGCATTATTTCTTTATGTTTCTGTCGTCACTGTTCTTTCATTTGTGTCTGATTGGGTAATTAAAATGCATATAAAAGCACACCCACATTGATGTATGTGTAAGCATAAATAAACTACCGTAATAAAAAAAGTGTCACAACAAAGTAGACTTTATGAATTTATATGCTGTCATTGTGATTTTTATGTTTATTTCAACCTCGTTCTCCTAATTTACCTCAGATCGAGCCCGTGATCGAGCACCTTGACCTCATTCATCATATGCTGCTGTACCATTGTCCCCCCAAAGTGACAGAGCCTTATGACAAGCCATGCTACATTGGAGACATAGGAGACAGCTGCTTTGGAATAGTGGCTTCTTGGGGAGTGGGAGGCGGGGTGAGAGAGACTGTACACTGTAAACCTAAAGAAGTTAGCAGAAGTTTATTAACTTAACAGTTGGACCTTATCAGAACTCCAATATTTTGATTGCATTTGACATGTACCTTTTGTCTAAAATAAAAGTAAAATTGTTTAATAATTGAATTCATAAATATTTAGTAACAAGAACTTAGTTTTCGTTTATGACTCCCGTGTGAATAAGCTGACATAACTTACGAGGAACGAGTACAACAGAGTCACTGTTTCAGTTTAGCAAAACTCAATATTTATTGTTCACTTTTATAATCGTTTTTTTAAATAAACAAAAGTCAAACATCAACTTTGAAAACTCAAAAACAAGTCAGACAAAATGTAAAGTTTATTTATATTTTTATATGTAGCGGGTACTTAATATCCAAAATAGTTAAAGTTCATCTGAACTGACTAAAATGAGAGAAAATATTGGATTAACTTGAGTTTGTGGGACTGTTTTTTTTTTTAAATTAAATTTACATCACATCATTTTTTTTCTTGTGTGTGTTGTTTCTGTGCCAGTGTTACATCAGTTCTCCTACAATTCATCTCTAAATCTTCAGGTGTACGAGCTTCCGGAAAATGTGGGAATTCCCATTGGAGGAGAGAAGAGCGATGCATTCTATAGGCTGGAAATCCATTACAATAACCCAGAGAGGAAAGAAGGTAAATAGTGAGTTCATTAAAACTAAGGACAAGTTAAAAGAGAAATATGACCCCTTGACCTCTGCAGTGAGGTTGCCGCATTGATCTGGATTATTTTAAAGTGTCACTGAAAATTAATCCAGAGTTGTTCAAAATGTTCATCTTTCACTATGATGAAACATTTCTGGCCTGATAGAAGCCTTAATTTTTGCATGGGTACTCTGGCTTCCTCCCACAGTCCAAAGACATGCAGTTTGTGGGGATAGGTTAATTGAAAAATCTATAATAATGCCCATAGGTGTGAACGTGAATGGTTGTCTGTCCCTGTGTGTTGGCCCTGTGACAGACTGGCGACCTGTCCAGGGTGTAGCCCGCCTCTCACCTCATGACAGCTGGGATAGGCTCCAGAACCCCCCGTGACCCTGAAAAGGATAAGCAGAAGCAAATGGATGGATAGATGCCTCAGACTAAAACGGGTAGCATTAATCTTAATCTTACATACCAACGCTGGGAGAAAACCGGCTCCCAGCTAGAGTGGGGGGCACCTGGGGAGCCATGTTTAAATACTGCGGCACAGATGTGTTATGCTGTGCTTTCCATTGCCACCACCAAAACACCCAGTTAGGTTGGCGATCTAGTTAAAGTGTTGAGGCACTTTGACACCCAGTATCCAACTATGTTTGTCAAAAATTTAATATGCTTCCTATGATCTTGAATTTATTTACTTAACTTTAATATCATTATTATTATTATTAGTAGTAGTAGTAGTATTTGACTGTTCTTTTTCTCTCTACAGGCATTAAAGACAGCTCAGGATTAAGATTACACTATACTGCAAAGCTACGGCAGCATGATGTGGGCATTATGACTACAGGTGTCTTACCAGGAAGCGTGAAGTACGATATCCCTCCAAAAGCTAACCAGTTCCACACCTACGGCATATGCAACACTGCTTACTTTTCAAAGGTATGCACCTCTGCAATATGGATTCCAAGATGTATTTAAAAAGTCTGTAAAAGTTTTTTTTCTCCTTCCCATAGTTTTTGAACCCTGTGCCTGATCTTCAAGTGTTTGCTGTGTTCTTGCACACTCACTTGGCTGGGACGAAAGTCAGAGCTGGCCACTTCAGGTAAAAAACAAAAAAAGGCAGACTCTATGCAGCTCAACAGCAATCAATGTCGTCTGCATGAATTTAGAGTTGATTTTCCCGGTGCATCCCACTGCAGAAATGAACGACAGATAGATTTTTTGGGCATAGATGAAAACTACAACTTTGATCTACAACAGGCTGTCAGTTTGGGAAGCATAAAGACAATCAAGCAGGTAAGGGTTCATTACTTCCATGCACATTTATGAACACAATAGAGAAAAATGGAAAACAATTAGCTGTCTATGGTTTTTTCCTTCCACTACAGGGGGATGAAATTGTAGTGGAGTGCACCTACAATACTACCAATCGTGCTTCAGTCACTAAGGTGGGTTAGTAGTGTATGACCTTGTGTCATCATATGGCTTGAATGAAATCAAGACTGCCTGAGTGAAACCAGAAAAAAATGTAGCACAAGTAATCTTAAACAAACAAGTGGTTTACTAGTTTTTGCATCCATATCTTAGAAATGACATGTAATGCACAATGTTCAGCTGTGATTATGACTGTTAAATATGTACTGCTTCCCATAGCAGCAAAATCCTTGTATCAAGAAGCATACAGATATGAACACAGTGTTCCTTCCTATTCATTATAATAATATCAAAAGATATGTGATCTGTAGTGAGGATAGGGAGTCAAGCGGAGACCTGGAGGTGTGCTCTGGAGCAAAGATGAATAAAAAGAAAAAATATCTGTAAATGAGAGGGAGACATTTGTAACGTGTGAAACTGCAGGGAGTAGAGGTAGTGAAAATGAACTAGCTTAAACACCTGGGGTTAACCAGGAATAGAGGGTAAGTGGGGTGGAGATGAGTGTCAGGAATGATTTGTGATTGAAGCAACAGTGAAAGGGAAAGTTTACAGGATGGTAAACCTTGAAAAGCACAATCTTCAAACCATACATCATAATGAGACCTGTTGTCATGTATGGTTTGGAGATCGTGGCTCTGACAAAAAGAAAAGAGCTGGAGCTGAAGATTCTATTATTTTCATCAGGAACCACACTGGACAAGATTAGAAATGAGTACATCAGAGAGGCAGCTCAGGTTGAACAGTTTGGAGACAAGGCTGAGATGGTTTGGACATGTGCAAAGGAGGGACAGTTGATTTATCAGACAAAGGATGCTGAAGATGGAGCTGCCAGGAAGGAGAACAAGAGAAAGACCTCAGAAGAGATGCAGAGGGTTGGTGTGACAGAGGAGAATGATCCACTGTGATGACTCCTAAAGGGAGCAGCTGGAAGAAGAAGATCTCGCAATCATTTTACACCATGAAAGCAAGTTAGACTGCATTGAATCTCTAATGCATGCTCCTTTCAGATGGGGTTAGCAACTACCAATGAGATGTGCCTTGCTTTCCTGTTCTACTACCCTGTGATCAACATCACCTCATGCGTTAGCATTCCAGATACCAAAGGAGTGCTGATAGACGCAGAGAAGTAAGCTCTGATGCAATGCTTCAGCCACCCTTTTGATTTTTTTCCCCATACATATGCATTTGAGTAAACTAGCTATATACTGATTTTTGACAGAATACCCATGGATAAGATCACTGAGTATGAAATGATGTTAAAGAAGGCACCGCAATATCAAGCAATCATAAACAGTAATGTAAGTATCAGTCTTAGTTATTTGATACTGTTCTTTTTTTCCTGTGGGATTTAATCAAATGTTTTTGAAGATTAAAAGATAGATACTGGCACCGACAACACGTTATATTTTATTATTTATAGGTTATATAAAATGTTTATATCAATAAGCTTGTTTCTTTACAACTTCAGACATATAGTGGCTGGGTTATTAAAGTACAGGAAATAATATGAATGTGAACGTGATCGGACTGCCTCGAAGAGATTCTGGCAAACCGTCAGGCGTCTCAGGAGGGGAAAGCGGTGCTCTACCTGCACTGTGTATAGTGCTGGCGGAGCGCTGTTGACGTCGACTGAGAAAATTGTCGGGCGGTGGAAGGAATACTTCGAGGACCTCCTTAATCCCACTGACACGTCTTCCGGGGAGGAAGCAGAGTCTGGGGATGAGGGGTGTGACCCACCAATTTCCGGGGGCGAGGTCACTGAGGCAGTTAAACAACTCCTTGGTGGCAGAGCCCCTGGTGTCGATGAGGTCCGCCCCGAGTTCCTGAAGGCTCTGGACGTTGTAGGGCTGTCTTGGTTGACACGTCTCTGCAATGTTGCGTGGAGATCAGGGGCAGTACCTGTGGACTGGCAGACCGGGGTGGTGGTCCCCATCTTCAAGAAGGGGGACCGGAGGGTGTGTTCCAACTACAGGGGGATCACACTCCTCAGCCTCCCCGGGAAAGTCTATGCCAGGGTGCTGGAGAGGAGGGTTCGTCCGCTAGTCGAACCTCGGATACAGGAGGAACAATGCGGTTTTCGTCCTGGTCGCGGAACACTGGACCAGCTCTTTGTCCTCTCGAGGATACTTGAGGGTGCATGGGAGTTTGCCCAACCAGTCTACATGTGTTTTGTGGACCTGGAGAAGGCATTCGACCGTGTCCCTCGGGGCGTCCTGTGGGAGGTGTTGCGCGAGTATGGGGTGTCTGGCCCATTGCTACGGGCCATTCAATCCCTATACAACCGTTGCAAGAGCTTGGTTCGCATTGCCGGCAATAAGTCGGACTCGTTCCCGGTGGGTGATGGGCTCCGCCAGGGCTGCCCTTTGTCTCCGGTTCTGTTCATAATTTTTATGGACAGGATTTCTAGGCGCAGCCAAGTGGCGGAGGGCTTTCGCTTTGGTGGCCTCAGAATCTCATCTCTGATTTTTGCGGATGATGTGGTTCTGTTGGCTTCATCGGGTGAGGGCCTCCAGCTCGCACTGGAGCGGTTCGCAGCCGAGTGTAACGCAGCGGGAATGAGGATCAGCACCTCCAAATCTGAGGCCATGGTTCTCAGCCGGAAAAGGGTGGAGTGCCCACTCCGGGTCGGGGATGAGTTCCTGCCCCAAGTGGAGGAGTTCAAGTATCTCGGGGTCTTGTTCGCGAGTGATGGGAGAAGGGAGCTGGAGATCGACAGACGGATTGGGGCTGCGGCTGCAGTAATGCGGACGCTGCACCGGTCAGTCGTGGTGAAGAGGGAGCTGAGTGTAAAAGCGAAGCTCTCAATTTACCGGTCGATCTACGTCCCTACCCTCACCTATGGCCACGAGCTGTGGGTAGTGACCGAAAGAACGAGATCGCGGATACAAGCGGCGGAAATGAGCTTCCTCCGAAGGGTGGCTGGCCTCTCCCTTAGAGATAGGGTGAGAAGTTCGGCCATCCGGGAGGGGCTTAGAGTAGAGCAGCTGCTGCTCCACATCGAAAGGAGCCAGCTGAGGTGGTTCGGGCATCTGGCAAGGATGCCCCCTGGGCGCCTCCTGGGCGAGGTGTTCCAGGCATGTCCCACCGGGAGGAGGCCCCGGGGCAGACCCAGGACACGCTGGAGAGATTATATCTCTCGGCTGGCCTGGGAACGCCTTGGTATTCCCCCGGACAAGCTGGAGGAGGTGGCTGGGGAGAGGGAGGTCTGGACCTCTTTGCTTAGGCTGCTACCCCCGCGACCCGACCTCGGATAAGCGGATGAAGATGGATGGATGGATGGATGAACGTGATCCCATCATTAACATTTGACCTATTGTTTTTGTTTTTTACATGTATTTATTTTTATCTAACATTGTTTCCTCCTCTACATCTGTTCTGTATTGTTGCCATTTTGCATTTATGCTAAGCATCTTTGGAGTGTTAATTTTTATAATAATATTTGACTGGCCAGTAAGCCAGGCTTCTATACTGTCACACACATCTATGCATGCGTATTTAAGATTTTATAAATGGTTCTTATGGTTTATGATCAAAATATGATAAACACAGCATAATCACAAAGTTGGAGCTTTTATTTGTCTTTCTCTACAGTATGTGGCATTTAAGTGGAAGTCACTGACAAAAAAAGCAAGATATTTCATTGTTTTTTAACTGCAGAAAAAAAGTGTTATTGTGATTATCTTTTTTTTTATTTGCAGCACAATGCAAACCTTTTCCCAAATGGCACTGTAAGGGATCTGATGAAGACACCTGCTGCTTGCCAGATTAGAAACACTTCAAACAGATTCAGCACATCCTGGATTGTGAATCTTGCAGGAATCATACTTGTGCTACTCTGGATTATATTAATGTAGCCCAGGCATTGGCAATAGAGCCAGTTCCAATCCCTATAAAGGAAGACAGAGTTGTTCAAATCTTTACTGTATCGACATTACATCAGATTTTCCAAGCTTTTGGTTTCTCTTTTTATGATATCATTTATCTTTCTTGTTAAATTTTAATCACAGTCATTTTCTTTAGCACCTGATTGATTTTCATACTAAGCACAGGGACAGGGATATTTACATTACACATATTAAGCCATTAATACTGAAGCACAACTTCAGTTTGTAAGCTGGGATACTGTCTCTACCACAGCAGCAATAAAAACATTTATTGTTTCTGAAATGGCAATAATAAAAGTTTGCATGATTTTCAGTATGAATGCAGTTTTTTTTTTCCTTTATTGCATTACTATTTGCTAATTGAGTAGATCAGAACTTTCTGTATTATTAAATCCAAATGTTGGTTGTTAAGATTAACAGTTAATTACAGATCAAGTGTACATGACATAATATGCTTCCCATGTTGCACAAAAAATGACTTTCTGTTTGGTGACATATATTCTATTGATTTAATGTCTAATTGTTAATTTCTGTGTTTAAAAAAAATCTGATCACTCACGGAATAAAGAAATTCACCGGTAGCAAATTGAACTGCCATTCCCGTAGACAAAGATTACAGTTCAGTTGCTTTCCTAAAGGGGGCGCTCTGATTTATTTGTCTGCATGTTACTGACTGTGCAGTCAGAGAATGAATGTGTACGGCTAGCCGGCTGGTAGCTTCGGCAATGTTGTCAATATCAGAATGATATCGCAGCGGGACAGAGGAGAACTTGCTCGGTTTTATACTGTTACAGATCCCAAGAAGCACCAGAAAGGCTACACTGTGTACAAAGTCACTGCAAGGGTAAGTAAATAGACGATGAGCACTGGGAAGGCTAGGCTAATGCTAGGTGTCAATAGCTAGCAGTGTTAGCCAAGCTGTTATGATTATAAAGAGACCCAAATAAAAACGTCAGGTTAACCGTGTGGCGGTGAATTAAAAGTGGCGACAGCTTTTGAGAACATATGTGTAGCTAATGGGCACATTCATACCCTCTCTTGTTTCAAAATACATGCTTTCTATTTGCTAACTTACACTGTCGATTTGAAGCGAATTGAATGTGACCCAGAGTTAACCCGGGTGTTAATGGTTTGATGCTAAACAACTAAGTTAATGTTATGTATAGTGTTGTGATACACAGATATTCAGGAGGTGGCAACTCGTTCTTTTGTTTCGCTACATTTTCAGCTAACAAAACTATTTAACACTTCTGTGTTAAAGCCGAAGTACTTTATGATCCGCATGTTGAGCAGAACCGAAACACAATACGTGTGTACGAATGAGGAGGAGGCAAGTGTAACAGTGAAGTAAAAGGTGGATGAGTTTAAATACCTGGGGTCAACCATCTAAAGCATCTGAGTGCAGGCTGGGTGGAGTGGGTGGAGAGTGCCAGTGGAGATTTCTGGCAGGAGGATAACAGTAAATGTCAGAGGGAAGGTTTAGAAAGTTGGAGATTAGGTTTAGGTTTAGGTTTGGAGACAGTGGAACTGACAAAAAGAGAGAAGGCAGAGCTGAAGATGTTAACATTTTCTTTGGTAGTGACCAGGATCGACAAGATTAGAAATGATTATATCACAGGGACTGACTAGCTTGGGTTGTTTAGAGGCAAGGCTGAAATGGTTTGTACTTATGCAGAGGAAGGATAGTGGATATATTGGGCAAAGGGTGCTTAACTTAGAACTGCCAGGCAGGAATAAAATAGGAAAACTACAGGAAAAAATTAATGGATGTAGTGAAGGAGGACATGCAGAGGGTTAGTGTGACAGGAGGATGCTAGGAATAGGGTGAGATACGTAGAGCAGCGTGCCTACTGATGATTGAGTTTATCTGATTATTAATCAGCACTTATGCGATCACATTGCTACATTCGCATTGTAAAAACTGGACTGGGGCAGGCTGAGTGTCTTTGTCTGGCTGCTGTCCTTGTTATGACTCTGGGTGATGTCTCGTTCTAACACTCGAGACTTCCATCACTGTACATAATGCCGTCATTGTGACACTCAGAGCCTTGTCCCTGCTCATACTTGTGACAGCCCTGCAAGGAAGTTGCTCTAGCAAGAGATAGGGATCACTCACATGGATTTTCTCTTCTCCCTCTTTTACACAGATAATCTCCAGGAAGAATCCAGAGGATGTCCAGGAGGTAAGACATGCAGCTTTTTTTCAATCCATTTTTTGAGTGGTCAATGCTTCTTTACCTTTGACAACTGAGAAATACCAAGACAAGGGCTACTGTATTTCTCATCCAAAAATAATGGCAAGGAGATATTTCAGTTTCAGATATTTCGTTTTACTCGTTTTAATTCATGAATTTCAGAATCTGGCTTTATGGCTTCTTTACACATTATATCCTGAAACCGAAGCTTAGGTCTTTTAACCAGAAACATTGTGAAATGTAGTTTACAGATAATTAGGCCTACACCTGGAAACTTGTTCATATCTAACTTTTGCACTATTTATTTTAATCTAAATGCTTACTATCTATATATGCCTTGGTATGGACAGAAATCCACCGAAGTTACTCATTAATTATTCTGCTCATTTTACACGGTTTTACAGAGTATTTAAACCAACCATACTTGTCTGTGTTGTGCATGCATGCTGTCTTACATTTCAAACACACTGAGGAATGCAGTTAAGCCCACAACCAGTGCTAATGCAACAGGCATGATGTCAATTACTGTATGTGTTTCTAAGAGACAGAGAGATGTTTTGCCAGAAACACACATACCTCCATTACTGAGTAATCTTCCTGTTTGGAGGATGTGATTGGCCTAGTTTTTCCCCACACCATCCAGCAGCCTAAAATTTCCGCACACCACAGTAGCATCTCAATATGTGGCCATTATGCTTTTCTTTATTCCACTAAGTAACTGCTTCATTCTGGTTGTTGTGGCTTGTATTTAAAGTTTCGAAACACAAGATGACAGCAAAATGTGGACTACATTGATTTATGTTTTGGCCTAGTAGCAGTCACATGAGGGAAAAGTCTCTGGAGTTAAAGGCTGTGGAGTACTCTGGTTGTTATGTTAGCTATTTTTGAGTTTAACAAGATAGCAGTGATTTAATAGCATTATCGGTGACAATGAGCTTGCATTTACAAACAAGTAGAAAATCAGCTGCTTTTGTTCAGTCAACGATAATAATCATAATCCATTCAATTAAAGATAGATAGATCTTTAAACCCCAAATGATTGATTTATCTGTGTCTTCTGTGTCTGTCTTTCTGTAGATAACAGTGTGGAAGAGATACAGTGATTTCCGGAAACTCCATCAGAATCTCTGGCAGCTGCACAAGAATGCATGTGGCCAATCAGAGCTGTTTCCTCCCTTTGCTAAGGCCAAGGTCTTTGGTAAGAAGATGACTTTCTCTATTCCCCTGTGTCACACATTTGCCCTAAAATTATCCAGAGCGAAAGCTTGTCTTGATTGACAGAATTACTCCTCTACAGTTTTGTTCTTCTGTGAGATTTCTTTCGATTCTACAGTACCTCATCTTTGAGTTGTTGAGATTTTGAACAAAGAAAAATGTGAATGTTAGACTCTGTAGTAGGCGTGCAACTAAAGATTATTTTGTTAGTCGACTAATCTGCCAATTTTTTTTTTTGATTAGTTAATCGGTCAACAATTATTTCAATAACTCTTATTCCCGCTGTTACCCTGTTGTCTCGTCCCAAAGCAAATTAAAATAATGACACAGGAAACAAAGGATTTTGAAAATAATCAAATGTGTTTAAACATTACTCAAGAGGAACTCTGTGAGAATAAAAATTAAATAAATAAAAAATTAGGTAATACAAATTAAAGTGTTAGTAGTATTTTGGCAAAAAAAAAGTTATGTGCAAATAGGAAACTAAAAATGGCTTCTGTCCATAAGTTTAAATAAAGCTTAAAATTAAATCATAAAGATTTTTTTTCCAGTCCAAAATGAAAAAAATTTGCAAAGTTCACAGATGATTTAATTCATGAATGCACGATTGCAGTGAAAATGCTCTGGACTGTTATCTTTGAGATGATGTCCCCAGCTGCTGATAATCATGCTGAGGATCCTCTCTGTCATGACTTCAGTCATTTGAGAGGTGCAAGAGCCTCTTCTCAGGACAAACTCATCTATACGCCTTTGCTTAATACTAGGAAAGCTGAACAAAACAGAATTGGAAATAAAACCAAATCACAAATTTAGTTTTATTTCATAGTTTCTCAGATGGTGTAGTGATCAATACCAATTACACTGTTTAATCCTGATATTGATGTGAGAAAGAAACTAGGAGACAGTGTAGCTACTGCTGTTTAATGGTTTTCTATCGCATTTCACTTACTAGCCAACAAAACTGAAACAGTGTTCGCTTAGCAAGCATCATCCATGAAAAGTTTCTGACAGGTAAGCTAATATAAACATTACTGTACACACATGAACACAAACAAGGTATTAACGCAATGCACTAACTTGACTGCTTAAAACTGACCCATTCAGAGTCGACGTCACAGCTCCAGGGTGCCGGTGTTGTGTCAAAAACTGATTTCCAGATTTTTCCATGCGTTTTATATGTAACGTCTTTAGTGCATGGTTTTAGAACATGATGCGTCGAGAATAAAATTCCACGGTGACAAATTTTCATAGTTGAAGTCATCAATTATATCGACGCATCGTTGCAGCCCTGCTTTGTAGAGATGGATTTGCCCACTTCAGATAGCTTGGTGTTATTATACTGTAAGCAGGCACTAGTTATAATAAATACAGTATAATCACTTGCGTAATGGAAGCATCACTTATGTATGTTTTTTGCATCTGTGTGTGCCTGTCGTAGGTCGTTTTGATGACTCGGTGATTGAGGAAAGAAGACAGTGCTCTGAGGATCTCCTGCAGTTCTCAGCTAATATCCCTGCTCTTTACAATAGCCAGCATATCCAAGATTTCTTCAAGGTATTCTAGTACACATTGACAGAAACACAAGAATAATCGCAAAAAACTTTTGACTGAATTATTTTTTATTGTCCAGGGTGGTGAGGTCCATGACGGCTCAGAGCTCATTGGACCAGCGGAACCCTTTTCTGAGTTCCTGGCTGACACTCTATCAGACTGTAGCTCTGATGGTAGGGTTGCACACAGAATGTCTTTCCTGTTATTAGTCTTCCTTTCAGCTTAGGTGCTGATTAGTAGGTGCTAATTCAAATTTGCTTTGCGATGTCTGGATATGTTTTTCAGTTCAGAGAGATATCAGTGGGGCAGAAGATTTGACTCTCACATCAGAGTATGGAGGTATGTACAATAAACTTGCACACTTTAAATATTTTGGGATATATATGGATCTAATAAATGGTGAGTGTAAAAAAGAGTCAAGACAGGATGGAGAGGGTGAGCATGGGTGATTTGTGACAGAAGAGTGAAACTAAAGATTTATAAGATGGTAGCGACCAGAAGAGACAGGATTAGAAATGAGTACGTGAGAGGAAGAGCTGAGATGGTTTGAACATGTGCAGAGAAGGAATAGTGGACATTTTGGACAATCAATATAGGGCTGCCAGGCAGGAGGAAAACGGGAAGACCACAAAGAAGGTTCGTGGATGTAGTGAAGAAGGACATACAGAGGAGGATACTAGGGATGGGGTGAGATGGAGAGACAGGTGATCTACTGTGGCTACCCCTAAAGAGAGGAAGATGATGATGTAGTTTTGTTAAAGGTTTATGTTTGTAGCTGTCCGTTATGACTGCGGGATTCCTGTTATTCCTAGGCCCATCCAGTGACAGCGACTTGACCTCCCTTGCGGTGGACACAGACTCTTTGGCTGAGTTGGATGATGGCATGGCCTCAGGTCACACCTCCCCAAACCAGCCACAAGGGGGAGCCACCAACATTAGCAGCAGCTGCAGCCCTCGCTTGCCCTCCCTGCATGTACGTCGCACTCCATCACCTGCCCCGGTCCCTGCCTCCTCAGCCCCTAACCCAGAGGTTAGCTGGCCAGGTCGAGCACCGCTCTTCCCCAGCAGTCTGAAAAAATCCACTGGCGGCAACCTTAAGGACGTTAATTCAGACTACTTGGACAAAGCCAGTGAGCTCATTTGTTTTGCTGTCCAAAAGGAGAAGGAACAGGACTACCAGGCAGCTTTTTCATACTATCGCAGTGGAGTTGACTTGCTGCTGCAAGGCGTGCAAGGTTAGTTTGACCAAGAGCTCAATAAATTTCTATATGGTCTCATAGTAGTTGAGTGACACTTGGGCTCAGGAACTTACCTAGAACTCTTGCTTTGATGTTGTAGACTGGCAGTTATTGAAATGCAGAAAAAGCATTGTCCAGAAACCGTCCAATTTGTTAAAATTTCACTACAAATGTACCTTAAAAAGGATCTATTAAGCATAAATGCGTCATTTTTACTTTGTAAGCCATTTAAATTCCATGCTTTTAACTTTAGACTCCACTCTATTCGATCTACTTTGTTAAAAAAATATTAATTACATTTTTTTCTTTAGGTGAGCCAAGTGCTACACGGCGAGAGGCCGTGAAAAAGAAGACTGCCGAATATCTGATGCGTGCAGAGCAAATATCTAGTCAGTATCTGAGAAGCAACATGGGTCAAGGGTCAACACAAACAGTGGTGAGTGGGAGTGAAATGCTGGTTCATAGGCTTTCTGTATTGTATTACACAAATGTTCTTTATATGCATGCATCTACCAGGTTCCTCACACGCACTGCAGTGAAAACATCATAAGTTTGTGAATGAATTGATTAAATGATTAAAGGAAATAAGTTTATCTTTTTGAATGAATGATTTAATTGCATATGTATGAAACACTGAAAGGTTTTTCTTTTCAAGGCCTTTGGGGTACAGTGCTGCTCTTCTTTGAACAGAGGAGGGCAGCAGAGTCCATCTGAGGAGCTGAGAGCTTACAGGGTGTTAGGGGTCATAGATAAGGTATGCTTTCAATTTACAAGTGTTGCATCCTCCAAGCTGACTGTATGACTTCATTTAAGTGTTGTTTCATTCACCCAATCACCAGTTTGCCTTTTTTCTACCAAGTAATTTTTTAATGAAAACACATTTCATTAAAATACACATTCATGTAATTTGATAGCAGAATTCTCACAAAATAATTACACTCAGGGCTAGCAGACATTCGTTAATTTAATGATGACTTCGACCCAGAGTATGGATGTTATCCAACTCCAGATTTCTCTTCCTTGTGTGTCCTTTACTTCTTTGACCATCTCTTTTATCAGGGGTAATAAAACACAGTAGATTTACTGGATGTATGGTAAGGGCTGAGTGTGTGTATGTTTAGCATCAGTTATGACTACCACAAGGTCAGTTTGGGTTGCTGGTCCTCTCAACCAGCTGCCGGCGAAGCAACTTCTCCACTCAGCCATGAAATGACTTGGCAAGCAGCTCAGAGAGCGACACACAACACTGAATCAATGATGCTCATCCTACACACTCACTCAGACACACGCACACACAACAACAAACCCTAAGGAAAACGTTGACACAATACCAACATGTATAACTCCACTGAGGTGCACTCAAAATACACAATATGTCAGAAGTCTTTGAGGCGTTAAAACAAAACAAAAAAACCTCAATCAAAGATGAAGTTATCCAGCAGTGGTGTTTTCTTTCCTCTTATCTATTTCCACCCCCTCCTCCTTCCTCCTTTTACTTTAAATGGGGACAGCGGGGACAGATGGAGAGAGGTCCTCACCCTGCTGCCCCCACCAGCACCGCCTCACCCACCCCTCCTATCTATCTCCCCCCTTCCCTGATGTTTGTTTCTTAATTATATTAGCACCCTGGCTAGCACCGCCACTCTGTTTACTCACTGCTCCATTCATATCCATTTAGCCTGCACCTGTTTGGTCCCAGTCAGGGTCACATGGAGAGAACGCACTCTCAAAACATACACATGCACCACACACACACACACACACACACACACACACACACACACACACACACACACACACACACACACACACACTGGGTCGCACACATATGCTCAAGCTCTCCCCTGAGACAGGGAGGGAGTAAACGAGCGATGGAGATGTCAGAGAGGAAAGGAGAAATGAGGAAGAAGGGAGAAAATGAAGATCTCAGGAAGGAAAAAGGGGGGAAGTGAAAAAGAACAGGGAAATTAAATGGGGAAAAAAAGGATTTGCTTTCCCTTTCTGTTGACATCTGACAGTTTAGTGATGACACTGCTAGTAATTACTGCCTCTGTCATGACAAATTGCATAGCTCTGTGGTGACATGTTTTAGACAGCACATGTTCTCTAAAATTGATGCTCAGTCTTGTATATAAACAGAGTTATAAGTGACTCTCACTTTGTTCTGAATGTTTTTTTAAGGACCAAGGAATGGCCAGATTTGCTAGAATATTTCCAAGAATATTTAGGTCTTTTATATCCTTTAAAGCTCTGTTGATTCTTGTTTTTCTGTATAATATCACTGAGACTGTTTGGTTGGCACAACAGGATCTGACATAGTAGTGTCAATTTAGTGTAATTTAGGGGCCTGCATTAATCTCTTAGTAAACCTTATGTGTGTCCTGACCTGGTCATTAAAAAAAAAAACTGCTTTGGAGGACATAACCACTACATCATCTTAGTCTGCATATGTCTCTTCGTGTCCTGCAATTAATGGTACTCTTCTATTGCAGGTTCTTCTGGTCATGGACAAGAGAACACAAGAGACTTTCATCCTGAAAGTAAGTCTAGTGTGTGTGTGTGCGCGCGCGTTATGTTGTGGTGTGGGTTTTTTGCCCTGCATCCTCCTCGTCCTGACTGTAAGTGTGAAGTGTGCCAGAAGCCCCTGTGTGTGACTGGTGTAATTGATTCTAATGGGCCTGTCCCTGTCAGCTCCTCTGCTCTCAGGTGTGAGACGTGTGCCAGATGCCAACGCACCGCGCAGGCATAAATGACTACACACACGCGTGCGCACACGTGCATGCATGCATACACACTCTCACACCCGATGTGAACTTTACATGTAGCGCTGATAGATTTGTGTGGCTCTTGTGCTGTATGTAGCTTGATGAATCCGGTGACTTTGGGTTGCCACAGGGCATAACTAGCACTTGGTTAATGGGAAGTTTCTCCTTTGCCACATTTTTTTTCCTCCTATTCATGCACACTCTTTTCTTATCTTCTACTTAAATGCTTGTTATTTGAATCAGTGCATATGTTCCCTTTAATGACTCACCTCTCATCTTTTTTT
The DNA here is from genome assembly GCF_057382275.1 of Copadichromis virginalis. Classification (NCBI taxonomy): domain Eukaryota; kingdom Metazoa; phylum Chordata; class Actinopteri; order Cichliformes; family Cichlidae; genus Copadichromis; species Copadichromis virginalis. The sequence goes on from NC_140632.1 coordinate 10,022,805, forward strand.
TCTTTTTTTTTATTGCAGGGTTTGAGGAAAAGCAGTGACTGTGGGCGGACGAAGACGAACATCATGCCTCGCTCTGTGCCCCACATGGTGCAGCTGAGAAAGTTTGTTGTCTCAGAAGACACAGTTTTTCTTCTGCTGCAGTATGCTGAAGGTAAGGGACACATTTCAGTCTCATCTGTTTCATCTTCCCTCATTTGTCTTCTTTACCTCCACCTCTCTTTTCCCCTCCTTCTCCTGACTCTCCGGTCTCCTGCCCCTCTCTGTGCCCTTGTTCCAGACAGATGTTTGATAGAGATGGGTGTGTGTCACAGGTCATTATTCTGAATACCAGGTGGCGCCATGCTTCATTAGCTATGCCAACACCTGGGCATCCTTACATCCCACTCACTCTAGGATGTGTGTGTAGACTGTGTGCGTGGGTGAGTGCATACTATGAATGGCAGCCATATTTTTTAACGCCCTGTAACCTATTCAATCTGGTGTACTCCATAACCATCCTGTGCTAATATTAGTGGACAGTATTGAATTTCATATGGGATGTTCAGCAGGATTTGATAAAGCCAATCAGAAACCGTTTCACTCATTATGACTCACTCCTGTTACACGAAAAAATCCCGTAGTAGTCCTGCTTTTATAGTATTAACATGGAGGTAGTTGATAGGCTGAATAAGGATAGACGGGCAGACGGAAAGAGGCAGTGACCTGAGTGACATTGGACAAAACAACATGTGGATGGGTTTTACTTTCTAAGCCATCGAGCTGCCCCGCTATCATTATCATCACTGTGAACTTCGTATTCATTCTAATTGCACACAGCAGATGCTAGCTCCCAATTACTTACACTACAGCTGCGTGTGATACGTATGTATGCCTGTGTGTATGTAGCCACTCTTTTTTTTTTTTTTTTTTTTTTGATGTAGCATTTTCAGATTCAGAAAAGTGAGATGCTACGGAGCCCCGCAGGGGACATAGGAGAAACAAAAATTAAGACGGACTTTTGCGAGATCTCGCAAAACAAACTCGGGATCTTGCAAAACTAACTCGGGATCTCGCAAAACTTTCTCGCGAAAGTTGAATTCCAACAATGGCGGCAGCTACTTAGTTGTAACTCTTTCTGGGTCACAAAATACACTTTTAAGATATTTTGAGGCGTGAATGTAGTTGTGTAAACGTCAAATACCTGCTCGGTTTACAAGACATCACATATTTGCAAAAGTGCTCCGACGTTTTTGGAGATCTGACACCCACTAGCTCGAAGCTAACGGGAGGTCGAGACCTACTACAGCCGGGAGGAACACCGCTTTCCCGGCACATCGTGCCTCGACCTCCTGGTCGGCTTCGAGCTGGCGGCCTCCAAAGAATGCGGCTAAAACTTTTGCGAGATCTCGCAATACTTTTGCGACATCCCGAGTTTGTTTTGCGAGATCTCGCAAAAGTCCGTCTTAATTTTTTTTTTCTAACTAATTTTTTTTTCTCCCATGTCCCCTGCGGGGCTCCGTAGATGCACATCTGGAAAATGGTGTCAAAAAAATGGGGATTTCTACCTGCATGGAAATCCCCAAACTCTCAAACTCATTTGTGTGCCAATACTTTGTTGTACTTAAGTCAGTTATTAATTAATCAGAATCAGAATACTTTATTGATCCCTGGGGGAAATTATTTTTTGTTACAGTGCTCCATTTTAAACCAACATTAAGACAAGACAGACAATACACTAACTAAGAATAGTACAATATATACATATATATACATACATACATACATAAGTCACTCATAGATAAATAGTTGGAAAAGAAACATGTGTAGTTGTAGCAGCAAACAGTGTGTTAAGTGGATGCGTTGTACAGGGAGATGGCCACAGGCAGGAATGATTTCCTGTGTCGTTCAGTGGTGCTTTTCGGTAATCTCAGTCTCTCACTGAACATGCTCCTGTGACTGACCAGCATGTCATGGAGTGGGTGGGAGGTGTTATCCAACATTGTCTTTATCTTGGACAGCATCCGCCTCTCCGACACCACCTTGAGGGAGTCCAGCTCCATCCCCACAACATTGCTGGCCTTACGGATTAGTTTATTAAGTCTGTTGGCATCTGCGACCCTCAGCCTGCTCCCCCAGCATGCAACAGCATAGAGGATCGCACTGGCCACAACAGACTCATAGGAAATCCTCAGCATTTTCTGGCAGATGTTGAAGGACCTCAGTCGCCTCAAAAAATAGAGACGACTCTGGCCCTTCCTGTAAAGTGCTGTGGTGTTTTTAGCCCAGTCCAGTTTATTGTCAATGTGTACTCCAAGGTATTTATAGTCCTCCACAATGTCAACACTGACCCCCTGAATTGAAACAGGGGTCAAGTGTTTCCTGGTCTTCCTGAAGTCCACGATCAGTTCCTTGGTCTTTGCCACGTTGAGCTGCAGATGATTCTGCTCACACCACGTGACAAAGGAGTCGACCACAGCCCGGTACTCTGTCTCATCATCCCTGCTGATGCATCCAACCACCGCAGAGTCATCAGAAAACTTCTGAAGATGGCATGTCTCTGTGCAGTGGCTGAAGTCTGTGGTGTAGAGGGTGAAGAGGAAGGGGGAGAGGACAGTCCCCTGTGGTGCCCCTGTGTTGCTGATCACCTTGTCAGACACACACTGTGGGAGACGTACATATTGTGGTCTTCCTGTCAGGTAATCAACAATCCAGGACACCAGAGAAGCATCCACCTGCATCGCTGCTAACTTATCACCCAGGAGGGTCGGCCTGATGGTGTTGAAAGCACTGGAAAAGTCAAAAAACATGACCCTCACAGTGCTCGCCGGCTGGTCCAGATGGGTGTAGACACGATTGAGCAGGTAGATGATGGCGTCCTCAGTTCCGAGACGAGGCTGATAAGCGAACTGAAGGGGATCCAGGTGTGGTCTTACTATGGGTCGCAGCTGGTCCAGGATGAGCCTTTCCAGGGTCTTCATGATGTGGGAGGTCAGTGCCACGGGCCTGTAATCCTGGGGGCCACTGGGACGAGGCGTCTTTGGTACAGGGACGAGGCATGATGTCTTCCACATCACCGGGACCCTCTGCAGACTCAGACTCAGCATAAACAGTTTATGAAAGACTCCACACAGCTGGGGGGCACAGGTCTTGAGGACAAGGGGACACACTCCGTCTGGTCCAGCAGACTTGCCTGAGTGAAGTCTCCTCATTTGCATCTCAACCTGGTATTGAGTGAAGGTGATGGGTGGGGGAGGGGTGTCAGGAATCTCACAGGAGGCAACAGCGCCATGTGAAGAGAGAGGCTGGCACAGTGGTGTGGTTCTGGATTCCAGGCTGACTACAGGTGAGGTTGTGGGGGTAGGAGCAGACACTGTGGTGTCGAATCTATTGAAAAACAGATTCAACTCATTGGCTCTATTCTCACCTCCCTCAGTTCCCCTGCTGTTGGTTGGCCTGAATCCAGTGATGGTCTTCATGCCCCTCCACACCTCTCTCATGCTGTTCTGCTGGAGTTTCCACTCCAGCTTCCTCCTGTAATTGTCCTTAGCCTCTCTGATCTTGTCCTTTAGTAACACCTGGATCTTCCTCACCTCCTCTTTGTTGCCCCCTCTGAAAGTCCTCTTCTTGTTGTTGAGGAGGGCTTTGATGTCCTTAGTCACCCACGGCTTGTTATTTGGGTAACAATGAACAGTCTGAGCTGGAACAATGGAGTCGGTGCAGAAAGTTATGTAGTCTGTGATACACTCAGTAAGCCCATTGATGTCCTCGGCGTGAGGCTCACAGAGTGTTTCCCAGTCGGTCACCTCGAAACAGCCCTGTAGTTCTGCTAAGGCCTCCTCTGACCACCTCCTGACAGTCCTGGTGGTCACAGGTTCCCTCCTCACAATTGGCACATAGCGGGGGGTGAGGTGAATCAGGTTATGATCTGACCTACCAAGTGGGGGGAGGGAGGAGGAGCTGTATGCATCCTTGACGTTAGCATACAGTAAGTCTAAAGTTTTCTCTCCCCTGGTGGGACAGTCCACATATTGTTTGAATGTTGGTAGTGTATTGTCCAGTGATACATGGTTGAAGTCACCCGAGATCACAATAAAGGCACTCGGGTGCTGAGTCTGTAGCCGAGCTATGGCAGAGTGGATAGTGTCACATGCAGCTGTGGGGTTAGCAGAGGGGGGTACATAAACAGCCACCAAGATGACGTGAGAGAATTCCCTGGGTAAATAATACGGCCTGAGTCCAACAGCACACAGTTCAGTGTCCGGGCAGCAAATCCTTTCTTTGATTGTTATGTTGGCAGGGTTACACCATTGTTAACTAAAACAGCAAGCCCACCTCCTTTCCGCTTACCGCTAGCGATGCTGTCCCTGTCCGCCCGAACAGTGTGGAAGCCTTCCACGGAAGCATTCTCATCGGGAATGTCCTGGTGCATCCATGATTCGGTGAAACACATCAGGCTACACTCTCGGTATTCCCTCTGACTCCGTACCAGTGCTGAGAGCTCGTCGATTTTAATTGCCAACGATCGCACATTACCCATCACGATAGACGGCAGACACGGTTTAAACCTCCTCCTCGCTTCGAGCCTCCGCTGTCTCACCGTCACCTTTTTTCTTCTCTTCTGTCCTTGACCTCTGCATCCCCGATGTGTTTTCCTCCAAATTTCAGCTGGTACTTCTGCGGGCCTGGCCAGCGAACCGGCCGGCATCAGGGCGATCAGCTGATCTCTGGAGTAAACAGTCCGTGCGTGTAGGAGATGTGCCGCGGTCCCGTTCCTTGATAAAAGTAACAGTTCCACGGCCACCAGAAGAACAAAAACTCTCTCAATCCACATGATTGAGTAAGAGATAGAAAACGGAGGAAAATACAAGTCAGGAAAAAAAAGAATACGTAGAAAAAAAAAGCTAAACTAAGAGAAAAGCAGGAGCGACTGTAACAGGCTGCACGCTGGTTGGCGCATGCGCACTAAGTACTTGTTAAGTAGTTAACAAGTACCAGTAAATTTTAAGTGAAGAATGGAAGAAGAGTGTAGAGGCGTAGAATCAAAGGTGTTTCACATCCAATGTAAAATTTGATGTTATGGTTAGCTTAGTCACCTGACCTCTCCACATAGACGATCTGTAATGTGTTCTCTAGAGCAGTGGGCCCCTGTTTTATCATGAACTAGAGGGTGGCAGCTTGTAATGCAAATATAACTATCGCACTTTATATTATGCACTGTCAATAATTATTACATGATTATCACATCAATACCAATTCGCCATAATGCAGAATCAGTGGGAGCCCAGAGCTTGTTTCATGGCTTTATTAGCTAGCTGGGCAATATTATACAGAGTAGATGTGGAGCGTGTGAATCACCTGTTGCGAAAGTTGCACCTGAAGCTGCAATTTAAATGGGATTCTTGACATTTTCTTTTAAATACAGTTTTCTTTCCATTGTCCTCAGCTTTTTGTGAGGGTTAGCTTTCAGAGTTACTGATGCATGGGGGCAGAAAAAAATCTCAGAACTAAGTTAAGTGCAGGAGTTAAGTCCAACTCGAAAGTGGCATTGTTTGGAAAAGTAAAAATGTCTGGAAAACTGATAAAAAATAAAATACATACAATTTTAAGCAATTTTCTTCTGTCTTTGCGGCCTGGTAGCAGTCCTCAGGCCAATGGTTGGGGAATTCTGGTCTACAGGAAGATAAGTTGTTATTGTTAACGCTGGAGCAGAAATGTTTTAGATAAAGAAAACTGTTTCCTAGGAACAAGATTATGTGTTCATGATAATAATCACAAAGAAAAACAGGAAAGTGATTATCTAGCTAATATTGGCTCATTTGTTTCTGTCTGCTCCCTAAGTTCTACTTCTGATACCTCTGGTTCTCCCCATATTGTGCACTGTTTTCTTTTTAATGCTCTGCTTTTTTCAGGTGGGAAACTGTGGTCTCACATTGGAAAATACATGCATAACTCCAGCCCAGAGGACAGCTTTGACATCCCTTTCATCCAGAAAAGTCACACAACTGCCGTGCGCTCTCCTCAACATACCATGCCACAGCTGGAAGTAGATTCAGCCAGCTGTGGTTCGGTGCCTGTTGCTGATTCAGAGTCTGTCTCTGGGCTACAGAAGGAACCCGAGAGCCTCTTTTCTCCTCTTAAAAGCGTTCTTCCTCCCAGGCTTGTGGAGCAAACTGACTCTGGAGCCACTTCTGAAGAAGAGTGCACCAACAGCTATTTGACCCTTTGCAATGAGTATGAACAGGAGAAAGTAGAACCGGATGCACTGCAGGAGGAGGAAGAGAAGAGCGAGCAGGAAATGCTCTCATTAGAGGTACCTAATGCAACGACCACCACATCGTCACGTAGCCGCTCACTTCTCAGCAATGAAAGCCTTTCTTCACCAATCAGTTCTCAGGAGCTTGGCTTCTTCAGTGAGTTGTCTGATAAAAGCGGTAATGCCCAAGACAGCGATCAAAACCGCGGTGAGGGACAGGATCACAATGAAGTCTTTAGTCCTTTACGTTCCCCCGCTGTGCCTCTGTCTTTAGATGAGTCCAAGAACACGCCAATGGAGTTTTTTCGTATTGACAGCAAAGACAGTGCAAGCGAGGTTATGTGCCTTGAACTAGGAGAGCAGCGTCCCTCTCATAAACAAGTCCCTTTCTTTTCTACGTCCGACCTGGACTCAGGTGTAACTGAAGATCTTCCAGAGCTGGCTCAGGAGGTCAAAGGTCCCGGGTTGGATCTTTGGGGTTTGGACTGTAGTGATAAAGCCTCCAATGAGTCAGTGCCAGTGATCTCATTTAAAGAAGCAGTAGTGGAGGATGAGGGGCATCCACCAGACCTTTTGGTGAACCTCCCTGTAGTGAGTGGGACTGCAGACTCTTTACAGGAGGAATTGGAGACTTCAGGAGTGTGTCTGGGCCTCGAGGTCACGGCCTCTCCTCAAAAGTTCATCCAGCCAGATGTCTTACAGCTTCATACTCAGCCTGAGGAAGAGGAGGAACAGCCACTGGAGCAGGACCTTTCATCTTTATGTACAGCCTCTGCAACTTGTGACACGAGTGTTGCATCTCCATCTCCATTCAACTCGCTTTTGGATGACTACAGTCTGGCATTGGGACAAGAGGCTTCTGACAAAATGTTTATCCACTCTGAACGCCAAAATAATGACCTCCCTCTTGACACAGGCATTCCAGACACTGATTCTCATAGTGAGAAACTAGAGCCCAGTGCAAGAGTAAACACAGACTTGGTTCCAAACAGCACAGGCTCTGACTCGGCCACAAATGGCACAGAGGCCTGTGGAGCGGTTGAGAATTTATTAGGACTTGATGACGAATCATCAAGAGTTATTAGTAATACAGGTGGCAGCGAATTTGATAAAGAAGTATCCCGGCTGTTTGCCGAGCTGGACAAGCTGTCGTTGGCTGCTTCCCAAGCTCGTATCCCGGAGGAGTTTGTACGGTGCTGGGCAGTAGAGATGGTGACAGCCTTGGATTCTCTACACCAAGAAGGGATCATCTGCCGGGACCTAAATCCCAATAACATCCTGCTTGACCACCAAGGTCAGACTTTTTTTTTTTTTTTTGTCCATACCCTTTATAATTGTGTTAAGGGTTTTGTTTTTATTCTGTCGGGCATTTAATCAGTCCTTAAAGGGGAATAAGATCAAAATTAATATTTAGTTATGTTTGATAAGTAAAGAAAGAAGGATATGCAGTTTAATGACAGAATGTTAATAATTAGTCTAGTTTACCATACTTTTCCAACCTTGGTAATAGCTACCCCAAGTCATCATTCCCGTCACTTCTTGGTGGATTACTGGGTACATGGGTAACATGTATGTTAAGGACTTTTACACATGAAACTAGGGCTGTTCGATATGTGGTGTCGCAAAATAAACAGTTTACGGCAATATTTTTCATCGTTTTGATGGTCACTGTAGTGTAGGGCTGCTCAATTAATCGAATTTTAATCTCGATTACGATCTGGGCTTTCAACGATCATTAAAAATGACTGAGCCGATTATTAGCCCCTCCCTCGTGCTTTACTCTCGCGCTGCTCCGTGTGGAAAATCGAGCGCACCTCTCTGCATTTCGAACACGTGTCACAATAATTAAGAGCAGCGGTCCCCAACCCCCGGGCCTCGGACCGGTACCGGTCCGTGATTCGTTTGGTACCGGGCCGCGAGAGTTGAGGCTCAAGTGTGAAATGTATAGTTTTCAGGGTTTTTATCAGTTTTCAGCGTTATTTTGTTATCGCTTTTATCGTTAACTCGGTTTCCCTGGGTCTTTTCACGTGTGTTATGAATAAATCTTCTTTTTTTCGGTACCGGTACTAGTTTTATTTTGTTGTATTTATCCGCGACACCTTAAAGGCGGTCCGTGAAAATATTGTCGGGCATAAACCGGTCCGTGGCGCAAAAAAGGTTGGGTACCGCTGATTAAGAGGACCCGAGGGAAGCTCGGAAAGCTAAGCAGAAGTTATTTGGAGAGGAGAGTGACTGCTGTTGGTTGAAAAGAGAGGTAAAAAAAAACTAAAGTGGTGTGGAAACATTATGGGTTTGCGGAGTCAGACGTGGATCAAGTAGACATAGTGTGTAAACTTTGCTACGGTGTCGTAGCTGCACCACAGAGCAACAATGCAAAGTTTACTAAACATAGATGTTTACATTTTTCATTTATTTTTTATATTGCAAACATTTGCACTGTTATCAGTATTTGCACACTATTTTATATTATTTTTTGACAATCTTTAAAGTCATTATTCAATACATTGTTATTGTTAAATAAATATCGTCAAATAATCGAGATCTCAATTTCAGTGAAAATAATCGTGATTATCATTTTTGCCATAATCGAGCAGCCCTACTGTAGTGGCTATATTAATTTCTTAAAGTTCTCTCTTTCTCTTATATTTAATATAACCACACTACTGACGGACAAGCGCCTGTTTTTATGCATTGTCGTTAGCAACAACGATGGTAAAACCATGGCATGTCCGCTTGTTTAGTTTCCACATAAATCCTTCACAATAAAGCTCAAGATCCTGTTGAGACTTTTCAAAATAAACGAAATCACGTGAAAAAGTATGCAGAGTATTTACGGATGAGAAGCAAAAAAAAGAGCCGTCAGGTGCTAAAAAAATAAACCTTAGACTCAAACGTTAGAACAGGCTTTTCCCCGCAGCACGGCGTGTAATAAATACTCACAAAGAAAACAGCGGCCGTTACAACCTATGTCTAAAAATGTGTAGTTTCTTGCATCATTTGAAACAGTCGACTCCAGGTACACGACGCCCAGCTGGAAACACTTCAGCTACCCGAGATTCACAGAATTTACAGAAAATGTGATTTTTATCGTTATCGGGACGATAGATGTTTTATATCGGGATATGAGATTTTAGTCATATCGCACAGCCCTACATGAAACGATAAAATGCACTAAAACAAGAAACCAGGGAAGCAATTTAAACCTCTAACAGTCAATATGAAAATTAAATGCGCACTTGATTAATCTAATCTTGATTAAATTTACCAGAAGCTGGACAAAACCAGGTTTAAAAAGAGATAAATAAATCACCATGAAGCAGCTACTGTATATAACAGTTGTCATGTTTAATTTGCCCTTTTTTCCCTCCCCAAACTGGATAACTTGCATTGTAAAGATACAGTCCACAGCCTTCATCAGTCAGCCGTGATCTAATCTGTTTAGCAGAATGAAGTCTCTCTGAGAAGCGAAAGCGTTGTTTTACCATGAGGTCACAGATTCCCCCTCAACTTCTTCTTTTGTCGTCCTACAATCATCTCTCTCCACCTCGTTATCAACAAGCATCTAATTAGCTGAGTGGCTGTTTTCGTCTCCCTGGTGGTAATTATTGTTCTAAAGGGCCCATCAACGGCCTAGTGTGGTGCATCAGTCTGGCTAGCCCAGGCTAATGGCCATGGCTACCTAATGACACCATTAGTTCTAATGATAGCTTTAACGGGTACCCGCTAAACAGGAGTAATCGCTGGGGCTGTGTGCTTGAAAAGTTCAGAGGGATGTAGAGCGGCAGAAAGGAATGGAGGAAGGAAGTGCTTTAAAGGTGGGGTGAACAGTTTGAAAAGTTGAGTGTCTGGGTGACACTAGACGTGTGGGTTTGATGAGAGGCAGAGCAACAGATTTATGTTTAACAGACTCCAAGCTGAACGCTTTCTGTCTTTTCTTCTCATCTTAGGTCACGTTCAGCTTACCTACTTCTGCAGCTGGAGTGATGTGGAGGAATCCTGTGACAAACAGGCCATTGCCAATATGTACTGTGCGCCAGGTGAGACATATGCAAAGGTTTCAGTACATTTTTCTATTGATTTCTTTCATTTTATCAGTTAGTGGGTATATTTGCAGTTAATTATATGCTGACTTTTGATAATTCCCACCACCATAATACTCAAAGGAGCTTGCAAAAAAGCTCCTTTTTATATAAACTAATGAAATATGAAGTATTGAAAAACTAACAAAATAAAATAAATGTACATAAATCTTTCATGGGGTTAAAATACTTCTTATTCATTTTATTTACCTGTCTAATTGGTCAGTATATTAAGAATAAATAAGAAACACCATTCATTTTTAACTCTTCCTCCACAAATGTGTTGCTGAATCTCGTTGTAGTTGTTCTGATGTCCTGTAGAGTGCGCTGTTGTGCAGCAGTCAACTGGTAGCACGGCGGGCCTGCTTGTGGCAGCTCTGGCATGCTGTTTAAAAGCTGCCTAAAACAAACTGGTGCTAGACTACAGCACCGAGTCCCTACTTAGCCCTTCAGCATGCGTGGTTGGGCATTTGTACATGTATGTGTGCCGTCTAATGTATTGGTCCTTTAAGCAGGTGGCTTCACACTAAGGCTGTCAGGCAGAGTGTGCGTGATGTGTTTAATCTTCTCAAAATGTTTTAGCGGCTAGTTGAAAACACTGGATGCATTCTGAGACACTCACAATGACCCTCACACCCATTCACTCTCCCACACACTTATATTTAGCTATTCTTTCATATTCATCCTCTCGCTCAAGTCAGGAAGGTCACTTCAGATTTAAATCCTCCTTTTGTCTAGAACGTACAGTGTCTCACTTTTGTAATAAATCTGAAAGGAACAAATGCTCTCTTTAATATCCAAAGTGTTCATTTTTATTCCCTTGGCAGCAGCTTGTTTAACAGCTTACTAATAGAAGTGCATACATTTTGAGACATGTGTTGTGAGTGATGTGGAAGCTAGCTTAAACTCTTAAATGGTGAGCAAAGACATCCCACTTGTTTATTTTTCTTCAGTTATTGTAAGCAGTGGTAATTTTTACACTAGTCTCAAATGCGTGGTTGATGAGTAAACTGTAATATGCGGATGATGCTTATCCAGTAAATATAGCCTCATTAAAAGATTTTTTTAATGCATTGTATTTTATGCAAGCTTTTTAAGTTCTATCCTCATGTATTTTTGGTACATATTTGGTACCCATAAATATATTTCATTTAAAATGATATCAAAATGTTTCAGTTAAACCAAAATTTACAGTTTTTAGTTCAATGGAAGTCATCCTTGACAGCGTGTTTCAATGGTAAGAGGCGCAGGAGACAGCAACATAATGACACCTTTACTTCATCTAAGCCATCTGCAGTTCCTCCTGAAAAAATGTGTTTGGCTCACATTAGTATAATTCATGCCGTAGCATCAAAAACATTTTATGACAATATGTGACCGGGAAGAAAATGTGGTTCTGTGATAAAAGGCAGATGACCTGTGAACTGAGCTGAAACTGAACCCACCTCGGCCTAAGTGTGAAAGGTCTAGTTAGTCAAACAAGTTGATCCCATGTGAATTTAAGGATGTAATGCATTTTAGCTGCCAACAGGGGGTGTGTTACGCTGCTGTTAAATGAAAAGACTGCTTCGACATATATCGACTGTCCTACTCAAACGCTGGCAACTTTCTCTCTCTTTCTAGCGTCTCGTTCTGCCTCATCTTTATTTAAAATTCATCCATAAAGACACATTAAAATGTAGAAGCTGTCACACACTTTGTTTATTTATTTATGTCACACCAGAAGACTTCTACATCATGGACATGCATATGTCTTTGTGTGTGTGTGTGTGTGTGTGTGTGTGTGTGTCCCCTGCCCTTGTTATGCATTGCTGTTTATCCAGACAGGGTCAACTCATGCAATGGCTTCATTCCTGATGACAGATTTATGAATGTTTGCCAGAAAGCTAGCAGGGGGCCTGCTGTGACTGTGTGTGTGTGTCAGAAGGAGAGAAACATGTTTTTAAATAACACATATTCACACCCAAAAAAACACAGGAGTGTTCTTGGAAAATGCATCGGCAGCAGGGCATTAATCCGTTTGTCCAGCACTTCTGCTTATTTATTTTCTCACCATTTTTTTTCTTTACTGATAAACATCAGATGGCTAATGTTTTGTTCCTGGTAAGAAAAAAAAAAAAACGCCTTTGCGCGAACACGACCTGATTTGAGCAGAAATGGGAATTGTTTATTGTTCTGCTGAGAAGGAAGCACAGCCAAAACCAATTGTCTTCGATTTCTAAGAAAAGGGAAATTAAATATTCTTCCTCTCTGAGGTGACAAGGCAGTTCCTCAGGACACGATCATCATAACCACTGTTTGTTTTATTGTTTTTGTTTTGTTTTGTTTTTTTAAGTCCTTTTACCTGCTCAGCCACGCCTGATCTGATTGAAGTTACAGTTTAGTTCTCCTTTTGACACAGAGCCATCATCTCATTATTTTTTGAAAGGTTATACAAAGAAGAACATGTACCCTGAAGCCTTAAAGTACTTCTGCTTTACTATTTCAGTGTGTTTACTCTGCTTGTAAATATGCCAGGAATCTTGATGTGGACATGAACTCTGAGCTACACTAAGGCAACTGCAAATTTATCGACCAGTCACCTCTAGATTATATCATGATTTACCTTATCTTGGTATGTCACTCTAACAAGTCAGATGAAAGACCAGATTCTGAGTGACACTGTCATTGCTCACATTTTTTATGTATGTCAAATAATTCAGCTGCTAATGTTTCCCCAGGCTGAGAGGCTATACATGTACATGCAGATGGAAAAAGAAATTCACCCCCTGCCCCCTAGAGTGGAGGTGATCTGGTGTCTTTGTTGTGATATGGGGTCATTTTACTGGCAACATTTGAGTATATCTTGTCTAATTAGAAGAAACCTTCACTACAAATCAATTCAAAGTTGTTTGGACTTCACAGCTACTGGTTCCAAATGTTGGTCGGGGCTTTGGACCCGTGTCATCATAAAATTAAGGGTCAGATTTACTAAATGGCGCAGTCAGTTCATTTCATTATCAAGTGCAAAAAATAAGATATCCTTTTTTCCCAATGTTAAATGTATTAATGGTAGTTGCAAACGTTAGTAGATCTTTTTGTGCGTTGATACCTTGAGAAAGGAACTCCCAGAAAGACATCCTAAGATTTGTTTGCTTGTTAGTCAGATTAGTTAAAGGATTTTATCTGCTTGGCCCAACTTACACGTGATTAGGAGTTTTCAATTAGTTTATCATTGAGATTGCAGGCAAAACTGGACACTGGTCAAAAGTTCACAAGTGTGTGTATATTTGTAGATGTTCGTGTTGATCTAAAGTTCCTTCTTAATCCAGAGATTCCATTCATGCACGGTGTAGGGTCTTGGCCTTTTCTTTTCTTTAGTTTTTCCCATAAACTTGAAGTTTATTCACAGTCTCTTTGTGGTTTCGTCGTATCGTTTTTATAATGGAATCTTTTTATACAAATGTATTTATACCTTGCATGTCTTGTGTAAATCTCTTTGTTTTAAATTGTCGAGAGATCCTTTACACACAGTGCTCGCCTTGCCTTGGAACAGCAAACATCAATCCTTCCTTACTTCCTACCTGCATATACTTGACTTCCTCTTTTGGTAATGACTGTCGGTTAAGTTTTTAGGGAAGTCAGACCGAGAGGAGAAGAGAGAAAGTTCCTTATGGCCCCCAGGAGGGAGGAGATGAAGTGTGATTAAGATACAAAGTAGGAGGGAACTTCATTGTTGAGGGGAAAGGGAAGAAGAGGCCATGAGGTGAACACACTGTATTGTTGTCGCGTTGGAGCTGAACTTGTCTGTATCCCTTTGTTGTCTTAGAATTCTCGTGTGTTTTTTTTTTCTTCTTCTTCTTTGAGCTGTTGAAGAAATACAATGCAAAGTTAGTTTAAGTATGCTCAGTGTGGAAAATGTGCAGATCGTGTAGCACACCGTAACACTGGGCTTTGCACGACCCATGGCCTGTGGATGCAGTTAATTCGCCCATCCTCTCCTCTCTTTCTGCATCTCCCTTTCTCCTGCCTCGCTCTGACAGAGCGGTAAGTGTAGCCAGCTCCACTGTACTCTCCCTGCAGCTCCTTAGACATTAATCCATTGTGATGACATCGACCTTGCTCTGAGACGTTCGCGTGTGTGTGTGTGTGTGTGTGTGTGTGTCCAGTATTTTCCCTCCAGCTTATAACTACACAGGTATCACTGGTCCATTCAATGACGATCTTCTCTCCTTGGCTGTCAAAACAGTAGTCCTGGGGAGCCCTGAAGACTGGTTGCTCAGTTGGCCGTGCGCGCGTGTGTGTGTGTTTGTGAGTATATGAAACATGCAAGTCGTATCATAGCCCTCTCTAACCTTGGCTGCAAGAGAGCTGCACAGTCCCCTGGAGTTCTCAGCAGCCTCCAGGAGACGAGGGGTCTTTGTCTAATATCCTCCTCCAGCTGAGGAGCCAGGTCCCTGGGCGCACACAACCATGACCCTGGGTCCCGGCCCAGTGGGCGACCAGACCCCCTCCCTCTGGACAGGAGAGGAGAGGGACACTAAGCGGCACAAGAGGCCATCTGGTACCCAATGGAGCTGCCGTACACGCTTGACTTTTGCAAACAAGTGTCACTCTTGTTCTCTGTGTCTTAGTTAGACTTGTGCTGCGGAGCCTGCCAGATGGGTTGTAGATCAGTTATTTCTGTCAGGTTTTTGAACAAAATACATAATTTTGGGATGTAAGTAAAATAGGAAACTAGTTTCTGACACTTTACGGAGCAAAAAAATACTTGAATGAAGAATTTTTTTTCTTCAAACAAGCTGATGTCATTAGTTTTAGCCCTGAGCTCAACTAAAAGAAAATGTGGGAGTAAAGAAAAATGAACAACATATTTTACTCTTTTTTTTTTTTTTTTTTTTTTTTCCTCAAGTGTTCCTGCTTTATCTTTCTTGATTTGTGTGTGTGTATGTGCTGCCTGAGTGTCTGTGTGTTGCATGAGTGTGTGTGTTTATGTTTGAGGTCAGGTCATGCAGATGGCGTGAAGTTGCAGCACAGACGGTTTCCTCAATTTAACTGCTTTTTATTATGCAAATCACCCTTTTATGAGACACACACTTTGTGTGTGAGTGTGGCCACGTTTTTGTGCTCATTTCGAATTGATTGCAACAATTCAGCAAAATATTAATCCAAGTTGTTACTCTGAAACGGTGGCACAAAAGCAAGATCCTTAAAGTTTATCGTAGGCTTAAGATCAACGACTCCACGTCTGTATGGTTCATCATATCCCGACTTCACATTTGTCACTAGTTTATTATTGCTACCTGGGTTCCTCTCCCACACACAGATGATTTCTCTGCTTTTTAATTTATTGATCATTTCTGTCTCTCTCCTCTCGCTCTCGCTTCAGAGGTGGGAGGTATTGGTGAGGAGACGGCATCGTGTGATTGGTGGAGTTTGGGCGCCATCCTGTTTGAACTCCTGACAGGCATGGTGAGTCAAAAAGTACAAAAACTGTTTTGTTTTGTTTTTTTATCTTTGTTGCGAAGGTGTTGTGGGATGTCTGTAGGTGTCTTGGCTTTCAACTCTCTCACACTCTTTATGGTCGTGCCAGGTTGTGTGTGATTCTGCGCGCGTGTCTGTATGTGTTTGAGTAGGTGGAGGTTGTTGTTTTGGTGTGTGCGTGCTTGTGCGAGGTGCGTCTTGGCTGCAGTCTCTTACTCTGGTTCTCAGGGAGTGCCAGGGGTGTCGGTGTGACTTTCTCCCCCAGCCTGAGCTCCATCTGCTGGGCCATGGGGTCAGCTCTCACCGGGCCTCTTTGCTGGCTCCTAGAGCAGCGCTGGGCTTGGAGCACACCGACCTTAGATCGCCGTGGAAGGTGAAGACCAGGGCAGCTCTCAAGGTGCTGCAGCTCGGCTGGTCCAGGATCAGAGGGGACCATCTTTTAGGACCAGCTTGGGAGAAAGGGGAGAATCTCAGAGCCTTTTGTTTTGAAGATAACGGATACATTTATAGCTGTTATGCATGTACACAAACGCATGCTAATTATAACTTGCTGCTCTCTTGAAGGACAAATTCGCACACGGATGCAAGCACAAACGGCCAGTGCAGGTGCAGAGCGTCCCTTCAATTTTTCATTGTCTATTAAATTTCAATAAATTCTAACTGATTGCCAGTGGGCACATTTTCATATCAGCCATCAGCGCTTCTTTTCAGTGGCTCAGACATGAGTCGGGGTGTTAGGTTAGGGCCATTGTGTTGGAACAATAAACAACTACTTACCTGGGTAAAAAAAAGAAAAAAAAATCCCAAAACAAATAAATAAACAAAAAGCAAACTGAGTGACACAGATGTCTCCTTTGATGATTATGTCTTGGTACAGTCCTGGCAAGGATACACTCACACAGGCACACATAGTGTCTCTTGATCCTTGCAGGATAAGATCTTGCCTGGAGCAGTCTTGACTGCGGCTAGGAACGCAGCCAGAACTCCTGCAGCACGTATCAGGAGAGAGAGAGAGAGCCAACCGACCTAACTGATGGAAAAAACACACAGCCCCCCCCCCCCCCCCCCCCCCCCCCCCCCCATACAAACACACACAGTTTAAGGCTTTTGCTTGGTGCACACATTTTGCTCTAGCATTTCCAGCCTGTCAGTGAAGATGCACTGAGAAAAGTGCTTTTACAACAAGCGGCAATTACACTCATTATTGTCAATTATTTCAACAATTGGGCTATATACTGTGGTTAGGAAAGCATTTGGAGGTCTTACTGCTTACTTTTTCTCACTTGCAGGATTAGGTTTGCTTTATTTTCCTCTGAGTGAACTGATAATTTGACCTGATCAGGTTTTACCTCTCAAAATATAAAAAAACGTTTCGCATTTACCGGTGATGAGCTGCTGTCCCTTCCAGGAAGCTTTCTCTGTGTAAGCGAAGAACAAACGAACCAAACACAATAATGTTTTTGTCATTCTTTCTTTTTCCTGTGATTTTCACTTCATGTGACACACACAGAGGGACGGCTCCAAGAAAGAGCAACAGTGCTGAAATCATTAGCTTGTTGCAGTTGGTGTGATCAGTGTTGTTTCAGGTGCTCTCGCTCTCTGATCTCCTCCCTATTTGTCCAGTCCTGGTGCTTTAACATTGACTTGTGCTCTGCGGGTGTCTGTATATTCTGTGTGTTTACATGATGGTTATCTACCTCTCTTCTTTCCACTCCTCCTTCCCTCTGCACAGTCTCTGCTGCGCTGCCATCCAGCAGGAATCGGTCGTCACACAGCGCTCAACATCCCCGAGTCTGTTTCGGATGAGGCCAGATCTCTGCTAGAGCAGGTGAGAGTCTAGTGTGATTACTACTAACTTAAATGCTGTACACAGAATTAGGTTTCCCTCCTAAACAGATATTGAGTAGGGCTTTCCCAGGAACAAAGGAAGAACAACTAATAATTTCTTATAGTAGTGCTAGTGGTTAGTATGCAACAAATACAGTGGAAGAAATGGGTTGACATTCACTGATGTTTTCCACCAGACATGTTAGTAATCTCTGAGAAGTGCAATGACACAACAGTGAAATCTTCAAATATATTTTTAAAAAAGCCAAGCTTCACTTTAACGTCATTAAATGATAAGGAATATACAGTATGCATTTGTCAGTCAGATTATGGCAGATGAACATGCACTACTGATGATGGACATGTCCTTAATAACACAGCTGGCACTGTGATAATATCTTAGAGCTAATTGCAAATCCTCAAAATTTGGTAATCTTTGGATATATATTAATGTGGTCAGCCTGGATTTCTCTCTGCTTAATGTAGCATGAAGCTAACAGTAAGCCAGTGTGGCTATGCCTACAAGGTGACAGCATATACAGACTGTATACCGTATTTATTGGATCTGCCTGATGTCTTGATTTTGGTATCATCGTATGCAATACAGTGCTTATACTTTCATAGGCAACAGCTAGTGGTAGTTTGAAACTGTCAGATGTACTGTTTTTAACTCAGACGTTGAGAAAGGCTTTTGGAATAATATGGTTTATTTGTGTCATTTAAATTATTAGTTTCATTAATGTTTTTTTTTCTCTTCAATTTCTGTCTTGTGCTCCTGTGCAGCTGCTCCAGTACAACCCGACAGAGAGACTGGGGGCAGGTGTGGGAGGTGTGGACGATATCAAATCCCACCCCTTTTTTGCCACAGTGGAGTGGCCCAAATAGACTCACCCCATTGTGGAAAGCAGAGTCGCTTGTCGTCAAAAAAAACCTGGCTGTTCTCAGTTAACTTCCTTCTGACCGAACACACAAATACAAATACAGTAAACTGAACTTTGACCCCCTTTTTTTCCCTCTCACTACAGCCACGCAGCCCCCATGTCTGAGTTTTGCCAAGTGAGAGTTTGCTCAGTGCTCATTTCTTTATCTCTCTGTGTAACGTTTGGTGCAGGGAACCCTTAACACGTGTGGTGCAATAATTTACGCAGTAAGTGTTTGTACAGAGCGATGATCACTGCAACACTGTTGCATTTCCACTCTGCGCATAGTAGCTGTAAGCCAAAATGATCTAACTGAGAGTGAGAGGTGACATTTTTGTTCCCTCATTGAGTACTGTAAGCTATTCAGTCACTTGAGTCAGCTTTCTTAAAGACCCATGTGCAATACGCTCGGTTTGTTTCCATAGACGACACTTACATCATTCCTCATGGAGCCCACTGAGATTAGCTGACATGAGGCTGTGTGTTGTATAATATATGATTACCTACTTTTTTGTGCGTGTGTGTGTGTGTATGTGTGAAATCCTTTTATTGAAGACCAGCCCAAGAACAGTAAATGTAAAATAGACTGACACTATGCAAGGCGAATGAACAAAATAGTTAAGTGATATGAGTTGAGTGGTACTGTTATATGGAGAATTTAGTTACCATGAGATTAAATTATTTGATAGACTGTAACTCTGTAAGGGCCGGTTGGCTTGAGCCTCCTCCCTGTGTGGTCAGTAACGCTTTCAGTGAAGAATGAAAAAGGGTGAGGCGTGAGCTACACATTTAAAACCAGCCCTTTTGCAGAAGGTTGTTTTTATGATTATCAGAGAAAACTCTCTCTGTGTTGTACAACACTGCATTTTGTGCATGTAGGATTAGGATATTTAATACTATAAAAAAATATATAAATAATGCGTATCATGTAAATATACATTTTTAAGGATCCACTGATAAACAAAAGGACACCAGGTGTCAAAGTTGTGATTACGTTCAAGCTGTCAATCATTTTGGCTCAGTTAAATCCTTTTTCTTTGTGTGCGTTTTGTGGTTGAGCAACACGTCTACTAACTTGCCACAGATACGTTAGCGCTGCCTATGTTGACAGATTTACATTTTTATGGTCACGTGCCATGTATCAGATATAATCATACAAGGCTTTATTGGAGCATTTTCGATACATTTAATACATTTGTCTAATCAATATTCGGATAATCACTCAGCTGTTAGATGCTGCACTCTGTTTTTGCAGTATTCATCCATCTATTAACCATTTTGATGAGACATAAACATAAATGTGACATTTTTTTTGTTTTTCTAATGCTCGCTCTTGTCTGTGGTCAGTGTCGTATCAGTGCACTCTGGAAAACAATAAACATACCTGGATGAGCACATGTACAGTAGTGGTGTGTTTGTGTGTGTACACAGTCATTAAGTGCAAGCAGCTGTGTGTGTATTTCATTTGTTTTTTCCTGTTCTGAGGCTACAACCGGTCTTATCTGCTGGACGCATGATACTCCTAGAAAGCTGATGTCACGCCTGCTGAGTGTCATGTTGAGCGCAATATGAGTCGGCACACAGACATGCCAACACACACACACACACACACACACACACACACACAGTATGGTAAATACCCAGCAGTCACTAATGCACAAGGGACCTTTTTTTTTGGGTCCAGTTACTATTTTTCTGCCCTCATTTTGCTTCTATGGCTATTTAAAACTGCCACTACAATTTTTCCAATAAAATTAATATCAGAGTCTTTGTAAAGCAGGAGTGTACATAGAGGTACACTTGGGACAACAATGAGCAGTTTTCACAGTAAAAAGGCAAACTACTGAGGTTGCACCTGTGTGGAAATCAGGCTCCAGGGCTAAAGCACAACAAAAACATTGAGCCAAAAAGCTGCAGTTTCTTGAATGGCCCCTTAACGTTGAATTTGCATGACAATCCTCACAGACTCAGCACAGATATTTTAAACTGCCAACACTACAACATAAATGAATAATTTTCTTCTTCATAAGTGCATGGGAATTATTGTTTTGATTAAGTTATCCATATAAACTGTTAAGGCTCAACTTTGGGGATGTATATAGACTCAAAAGCATTAAATCATAAGGAAAATTGTCACTAAGGTCACATGCAGGGTGAGAGCTTAAGTTTATTTTCCCACAGACTCATCCCTTGATAAAAGAAAGAGTACAGGTTTAAGGCACTTTCACATTGGCTTCTCTTTACAGACTTGACCCCGTGTTGAGATCTGCCAAGCTTTTGACTAATAGCACTTTGGGAATCACCTTGTTGGTGCAGAACTAAATAAATGGAAACAAATTGTACATTTTTGTGACTGGCTGCTAAAATTGGTTGTTTGCCAAGTTGTCTGTTATCTGTAGACATAATTGGGGTTCATCCCTCGAGGTAGGTACCTTTTTATGCTTGGATGATTCATAGGTCAGTATTACTTGGCTTTAAAAAAAAAAAAAAAAAAAAAAAACTAAGAAAGAAAACAAAGCTCTGAAAATGGTCAGGTACAAGGATGGAGCTAAAAATGAGTAATACAAGAGCCAATGTCCAAAGAAAAACTGAAAGACTTGATGGGTGGCTCTAGGTTTTTGCACAGTATTGTACATAATTACTATAAACATACCTCATGCAGTTAATGATTGGATTATTTTCAAAAGGCCCACAAGGACTGTGATGAAAGAAGGAAGTAATTTAGCTACAGCATAAACTCTAGCTAAAACAAATGAGAGCAACATCAGTGTCCTTAACGTGCCTTGACCTGAAAGGTGGAGAAGAAGAAAACTAATTAATCATAAGTTTAGTTTAAAATGTGAGTTGAAGTTACATATGTATGCTCAAAGGGATGCTTTTATTAAACATCTTAAATCAAAGAGAATTCTCTTAGAGATCAATATTCTGGCTTTTTCCATGTTGAGGAAAAAAATTACAGTCTAAGCGCAGTGACCTGAATGCGAAGCATTTCCCGCTTTGTCTCCATTACCTGACGTGCAACACGCTTATCCACGCACAGGTCGCAGGAGTTTGTTAGCAGTGTCGTAGTGCATTCCTCTGTGTCAGCTTAGCCGCCACGGGGTCAAGAGTCTGGGCTTATTAGTGCTTGTCATAAGACCTGTCTCACATTACACACACACTCAGGGCAAGAGGTTCACTTCAGTTCAGAGAAGAAGCCTGTCAATCTTATTCAGTGCAGATGTGAGTTATGCCTTCAGTGGGTTCGCAATAGCTGCAGGATCCCTCCAAGCATATTTTTATGATTTCTCTAGTTCCTGGTTACATTTTCATCAGATTGTGTGATCGGCGTTAACAACTGCTACAGCTCAGAAATGACTCCTGTTTGCAGTGAGACACTTTCACTTACAAATGTAAAGTTTTAGTGTAGTTGAAGTTTCAGCTTCAAAGCTTTCTTAAGTTCTTGGTGGTTCAGTCTGATCATTAGAGTTCATGTTTGGTTCTGGTGATTGGACTGACACGTTAGTCTACCTGCTCGTCTATTTAAAAGCTCTTCGGTTGCTTCAGCTCTAAGTTTAGAGTTGTTGTCCAGTTAGTTTCGACTCAGCTGTCTAAATCTGAGCACGCAGAAAGTGCCTGTATACGTCTGCATTCATGCTGTTGCTTCCGTCAGCAGTGAAACCATCAGCAAATGCTGGCGTGCCAGTTTCATTAGCAGGCATGCGTGTCCAAGCCTTAACATAAGCACCACCATGTTTGACAGATAAAAGGATGATTCTTTTTTGTTGTCACCACGCTTTTTGCTTTCCATCCTGTTTGATATAAAAGGAAGAATTTTTTTTTCCATTGTAGAACTTTGTTCCAAAACTCAACCAGTTTATTTTTCTGTGTTTTCTGCAAGCTGCGACCTGGCCTTTCTGTTTTTAAGGCTCACCGGGGGGTTTGCATCTTGTTGTGAATTCCCTCAGGTTCTGGTCATGAAGTCTTTCCTGGGTTGTTGACAAGGAAACATGTACGCCTACGTCTTGGAGAACATCCTTGAGCAGTCTTAGAGGGCTCGCTGGTCCACCGGGTCATTTGTCATTTTCTGTACCTTTTCAACTTCTTTTTTTCTGAGGATTTACCCAACTGTTTTACAAAATCGACGATAGTACTGTGCAAAAGTCCTGAGCCGCCCATTATTTATTTGTACTTTATTTGTAGAAAAATGTGAGAGGAGTGCAGTTTTTGTGTTTTACAGACCGCTTTTGACGCTCACTGTGTACGACCTATTGCCACTGATTTTCAGTCTGGTTCTTGTGTAATTTGACATATGTCAGACTTTTCGTCCTGCGTCCCTTCCTTATCAATGGCTTCTCGACAGCCACTTTTTCACTGAGAAAATTTCCCATGAGTCTTCAGTGGATCCAGCAGGGCGTAATTGTTTTTCCTTATTGCTTCAGAACTTTCACTTAGTGTTTATTTTTACTTCACTTTTATGTGTAGACACAATGCTCGTTCATGTTTTTTTATGCTTGTGTTAAGTGTCTTAACAATAAAAAACGTTATCCCCAAATGGTCAGATACTAGGAATAGATTGAAAGTGAGAAGAAACACAGCCAATGTCCAAAGAAAAACTTTGAAAGACCTTCAGAAAGCCTGGAGAACAAGACCACTTTAAAAATCACAAGAAGAAAAAAATACTTTTCAGATGGAAGCTTGTAGCTGATAAAATAACCCAATATTTCATAAAAACTGAAAGATTAAAGAAAACTCCAAATGATTTATCTAGGAGAGGTTTGTGTCTTCTTTCCCACCTCATTAATCATTTTTCAGTCCTTCAGATTTATCTGTGACCTAGTTAAGGAGGACCTCACACCTCCAGCTGCTTATTACACCTTAAGTACACAGTATTTTAAAATTGTTGTACTGATACTTTGACTATTCTGCTCTCTCTGTGTTGCTCCCAACATACAAAGAACCAAGGTGCATGTGCTTTATATGTGTCTTTGTGTGTGTGCAAAGCCACAGGGAGAGACCCGTCTGGTCAGAGGCAAGATTAAGAGGACACACCAAGGACTCCCGTGATGCAACAGAGGCCTCTTTTTCTGAGCCCCGAAAGCATCACCCTGGCCTGCAGGCTGAATTGACCCCTGAACCCATTCTGCAACTTCCTGCACCTCCCTCTCTCCCTTTCTCTCTCTCTCTCTTGTCTTTTCCCACCTCTCTCTTTCCTTAAATGTACCTCCCTTCAGCTCTCGCACCCATGGCTTCCACACAGAGGCACCAGTGTGCGGGCAGCAGCCAAATGGCCTGCCCTCTGCTTCATATTGCTGGTGGTCAGGTTTTGTTTTTGTCTTTGACGGTTTGACTTTCGTTCACAAAGCCCAGGAGGACTCAGATCGCCCGGGGATGGACACACACACGCTCACACTCTCTCACACATACACTTACACCGAGCTGAAGAGTTCCGCTCCGAGACCTCAGGCATCTTCTCCAGCTTCTGTCAGAGCCATGATGTCATTATGAGGAGACACAATGCCTCTTCATTATCCCCCCCCCCCGCAAACACACACACCCTCAACATTGCACAGACACACATACACTACGTGGTCAGCAGCTATAGAAGCCAAGGCGCAGGTGAAAACAGGTACAGGTGGTAAAAATTAATAATTTATTCAATTTTAAGGGGCTCTTTTAAGAATTTGCGTTTTCTAGGATTAAAAACAATAATTAAAATGCAGACGGCAAGTCTGTGTTCTCTGATGTACATTCTCAAATTAGCTTTATTTTCTGATGGTACTGCATCTGTTGGATGATGCATCACAGGTTTAGTTTTTATTATATTTAGATCTAAATAACAGAAAAGTTTCATACCCCAACAAAGCATGTCTATTGCTTTTTATCTATGGAGAAGTGAATATAGATTCGAGGTGCCCTGTAATAAAGAGTAAACTACGATGGTCTCTAGTGTCGTCCTTGGGGAGACCATCACCAATAAAAGCAAAAGGCCCAACAAACAGAGGTGTGCACAGCTATCATTCAGTTATCAGCAGAATTTTTTTTTTTCCTTTCAAAGTTCTATAAAAATTATACAGATGTGTAATCATAAGAACAGGATCTTATATCTAAGAAAAAGATATTTCAACTTTGTACCATCTGCTGTAGTTTACAGTAGCTGGGTGGCTTTTAGTGAGGTTATTTCAGATAACACAGAAGGTGAACTCTGATTTTACCGAGTTCAAAAAAGGCAAAAGTGGTCCACTAAAGATAAAAATAAAAAGGTCTAACTTAATCTGCTCCTGGTCTGACTTTAATTAACTGCTGTAATACTACTTGTTAAAGCGGGGTCACTGCCCTTCTGCCTTGGGCTGTCTCACACTTTAATCTGATCAGAAAGCACAAAGCAGCTCTGTCTCTTACCCTAGCTCCTTCACTAGCCTGAGAAAAAGAAGCTCTGCAGTAGCAGCGTTCTAACTGTACAAAACATTTCCTGCGCCTGCACACAATCATGATTTCAGTTCAGTGTAGACACAGCCACGAGATTAACCACCAATTGGCCTTAAGGCTTTTGGAAACAGATCATTGACCCACTGTGTGCACCACTACCACCACTCCCTCCACCTGCAGTGGTCCTTCATTAGCTGTATTGCTGCAGATTTGAATGATCTGGTTTCTGCCTTAAGATAATGACCAGGGTCAGTGAGAGGCCACTGGAAACACTGTAGGTCTGGTCATCAGGTCATCAGACACCACCTTGAAATATTGCATCCTTTGACTTTTGACTCCTGAGATCCTTTTTTTTTTTTAAAGATAAGATAAAAGATTTTCAAAGATAATCCCAAATCGCTGTAAGAAATAAAACATTTACCCCAAAGAAGAGAAGACATAAACTGTGGATGTCAAGCATATGTCCCATAGTTCTGTGGACTGAATGAATTTATAAAGTGTGAAAACTGCAGAGAAACAATTAAAGATTCTACCCTTTTAACAAAATTTCTATTATTACTGTCATGCCAACATTACTACACAGGATTGAAAATGTATGGAAAATTGCAAGTATTTCTGTCAATAGTAAGACGTCTAGAGATAGGACCGGAGATGCATCTGGCCCTTTATTTGATCAACCTACTGTTCACAATTCTTCTTAAGGAAGGAGAACAGGGCTAAACGTATGTAATTACACAGAATCTGGACTAAAAATCAGTGGCAACAGGTCTTACGGAGTGATGGAATTTTTGGTTGAAACCATCCTCAAAGTACAGAGGTCATCAGGAGGAAGGAATAACACAAGTGTCTACAACCATCTGTAAAACTGTGATGTTGTCAAAACTGATGGAATTATAAATGCAAAAAGTACCATCAGATATAAATTGATATCATCTAGAAAGTATCTGATAGGCAAAAGTTTAATGTTTCAGCACGACAATAATCCCAAACATATTGTCAATATGATAAAAACATCCCTGGATAGAAAAAACACAAAATGAAGCACTATCAGTCATGGGTAGGCTTTCTCAGAGCCTGAAACTCAACGATATTGAAGCAGTGTTGGGTTGGATCATCTCGACAGAGAACACAACAAAAGTCAGCCAACTTCCAAAGAAGATCTTTGAATGTCCTTCAAGAAGCCCGGAGAACTATTCCTGCAGACTACTTAAAGATATGACAAGAAAGCTTGCCAAAGAGTTCAGGTTGTGCTGAAGAATAAAGTTGGTTCAAATACCAAATATTGACTGTCACGTTTCAATAAATCATTGCACCTATTTACTGTTTTCATAGCAAAATATGATGAATTGAAAGGTGGGTAAATTGGGTACTACAAAACCTAAAAAGAAAAAAAACCTGTTACATCATGAAATCAAGTTTTATGTTTTTTTCTTTTTTTGTTTTTGGGCATTCAGGCTTGTTTGATGTTTGATTAGGATGGAGGCATTTTCAAATTCTATGGAAGAACAAAGACTGTTAGGTCCTTACTGTTCGTACACTGTGGGTTTAATGGCGAGAACAGAAAAAACCCACTCCTTATTCACATATTTCTCCAAAGTGGTTAGCATTAAGGCTAACCTTTAGGGCTAATGCTAACTAACAAGTTAAAGTAGATACATTTCGTTCTTTTACTGTGTGGCATATTGTTGTAGCTGGTTGTTACCCACTGAAATTGAGAGTCTGGTAACATGTCTCCAGTTCTTTTCATTAATGGGATGTCAGCAATTTCCAGTAAGTATCTCTGACTTACAAGCTGAAACACGACAGGAAAAGTTTGTTCTACCTATGTCACTCATAGTTAACGATTTGAACAATATGGCATGAAAGCAACATCAGACTTGTACGTTTTGTGTTATATCAAGACAGCATACACTCAGCTGGGTAAGAGAGCAAGTACAGCCCTGGGAAATGTCTGATCTCGCTTCAAGTCAAATTACTCAGAGTGTCTTGCTGCATAAAGCCTTTTCTGTATACCTCGACTTGAAGTGCCAGTTAGTTTTACCGCTCTGAGCATTGTTCTACCTCACCTTCGCCGCCACATTAGATTTAGGGGTCTCTTTATCTAACCCACATGCCTGCATGTGAGTCATGGTACGGGAGGCTCAGATGGTAAAGGAGTCCCAACCGGTGCCCAAAAGATGTGTCACTAGTAATACTTCCCCTCGAGACCCGAGGTGTCTCTTTTCATTGTGCTTTGGGCCTCTGTGATCTGTGTGGAAGGGCACCGTGCCAGGGCCCAGGCATGCCGTTAGCAGCTCACTAACATAGCATTAGCTCTACGGTCATCTCAGTGGGCCTGCGCTGTCTCAAATGTTTCCTCACGCTCGACTACACACACCTTCTGTGGCTCCACGCCGCTTGTTAGCCACAGACCCCCTCTGTCATAAGACCACCCTCCTCTCTCCCCCTCCCCCTGACCATGTCTCCTCCTAGGCCTTTATACTCTTTCTTTTTTCGCCTTTCATTCTCTCCACTATCGCTCTCTCTCTCACGGGCTAAAGAGGTCTCAGCGGGGGCTCCTGTTAGTGGCGTACAAACATCCACAAACGCATGCAAAAGCATCTTAGGGATGTACCGTGTCAGGGGGGTGAAATTTGTTTGACTATCCAGTAAAGAAAAAAGAGATAACGAAAAATAAGCAGGAGAGTGCCATCAGATTACTTTCTGCGCTCCTTGTATTTGGGGTGGAGGGGATTGCCACAGGCCACCTGGAGGGGAATTTGATGCTTGTTAAGGAGGAGACGTTCCTGGGAATGTAGCTTGAATGGCACGCTGGGAGCAAGACTCTTCTCGCTAATCTGTCTGTTCCTCCAAGGCGCAAGTCTTTCTGGCGATGAGACACATTTTGCTACCACACACACACGCAGTTGAAGTTAGAGTCCTGGCCAGATGATGTCTCGCTCCCCCTCGGGGGAGAGAGGAAAGAGCAAAGGAGGAGATTTAGAGGAGGGGGGGTGGGGGGGCGGGTTAAGGGAGGTAGATGACATCTCACACATCTTGGGACAAGGGGGGCAGAAACAAGGGGAAGGGATCTGAGGGAGATGGAAAGGAAAAGGGAGGGGGCAGAAGCGATTAAAGAAGGGGGGGAAAAAAGAAGAAACCAGGTGGGAGGTTTTACTTTGATGTGCCAGAGGCTGTGAAGAAGATGTAAGTCTATAGTGATGAGTAACATCTAAGAGGGGAGAGGAGAGCTAATTTTATGAAGCACTGAGCAGAGGATTTAGAGTTAACTGGACATCATGATGCGAAGGTTGGGGACGAGAGCAACATCTGAGGGTGAAGTGTAAAAAGGGTGATAAAGGGGTGAGGTTAGCAGGACATAGAGCAGTGTTCTTGAGGGAGTGCGGAGGATCCTTGGAGTCCTGGCACCTTATGGCATGGCCTCCAGTCAAACAGATGCTGCAGGCCTTGCCAGCCTTGAGCAGGGCACAAATGAGACCATTAGTAGCAAAGGAGGAACGTGCCTTGTCTTACCGAGCAGTGCAGGAGCGTGTCTGAGTGTGGACCTGTCTAAAAAGAAGAGCGTGAGCTGTTTGCTGATGTTATGCTAATGAGCCCACTTTTCTTCACTTGTATATTTAGCGGCTTTATTCCATGCTGTCCTCGCAGTGAGCTGCTAACAGGAACTAGTTGTCATAGAAGGTTCCAGTTCACTAGGTACACATATTAATATTGTGCTGTTATATGTTTAAATTGGCACATTTATCTTATGCATGTCTTCTGTTTTGGGGTGGCTAAGTCAGCAGAAAAGAGCAGGATAAAATTATTCTGTTGTACTGAGTTCTTTTAAAGTGACAACATAACACATCATTACCCATTTGCAGGTCACCAGGAGTGCAAACTAAAGGCTGAACCTTTATGATGTCTGAGAAAAACAAACATCACCACTGTTACAGTTAGCTGTGTGCTAGCTTAAGCATCCTGCATGGTTGTGCATCAGTATTTATAGTTGCTACTGTGAAGTGAGCTTTGCTTACTCGGTGGTGAACTTCATTGTCGGCCTTTGGAAACACTACACGCAATTGTGTCTCCCTAGCTTCTGTTTAACTTAAATCCGCACAATCCCTCTCTTCCTAGCCAAAGTGTTATGTGAAATGCAAAAATGCTGGCTTAGCATCTAGAAACTTTTCTGATGGAATCATTAAACTGGCAGTATGCCATGCTACTAGTGGCCAAAGGCTCGAGTATTTGCGGAATTCTTGTCAAATCATCGTTTCCTCTGACTTCTTAGTGCCACTTTCCCTCCTGTTCCACAAAGGAATTCTCTTGGTCAGTTTGGTCAGATCTTACAGCATGGCAGTACTTTTTCATCGTCTTTCTCCTCACTCTTGTTAGAAGATTTTCACATGGACCTGTGTGTGTTCTTCATTAATCCTGCAAATCCTGCAGTATTACTGAGTTTCAGCAGATGTGCAGGGCAAACCACTTGTTCTTCAGCTAGTCTCTTCATCTGCCTCCATCTCACCCTACCCATAGCATCCAGTTTTATCAGACCAACCCTCTGGATGTCCTCCTTCACTACATCCACCAATCTCAAAAGGTTGATTCTGTTCATCTGGACGTAGCATTTTCAGTGGAAGAAACTTTTGGTGTCTCCTTTAGTCAATCTCCCAACCGATTTAGTATCAAATCTTATTGATAATCCAAAAGTTCAATTAGGCAATGATTTTATGCCCTTTTTTGACATAACTCTACCCATTTATCCGGCCTTGGGACCAGACCCAGGAGGATGGGTTTAGTCAGTTTTTACAAATGTAGATAAAATTGTAATAAATAAAAAAATTATGTTGGATGATAGCCAATGGTTTAGAGAGTGGATGCTGGCAAGTCCCTCTTTTGCTTG
Source organism: Copadichromis virginalis (assembly GCF_057382275.1). Taxonomy (NCBI): domain Eukaryota; kingdom Metazoa; phylum Chordata; class Actinopteri; order Cichliformes; family Cichlidae; genus Copadichromis; species Copadichromis virginalis. The sequence continues at coordinate 10,052,616 of NC_140632.1, forward strand.
ATGATTGGTCATCTTGGAACTTGGACTTCAAGAACCCAATAGGAGTCTGCTACTAAAAAGCATATCACTCTTTAAGTATATTTATATGCTGACTTTGATTTATAGAGATTACTCAGTTAATTCATATCAGTTTTCAGTTTTTTCCCTTTGTCAAATCTAACTCTTTGAGCCTACTTTTGAAATAACCTCTATTAACAAAACAAAAAAAATTGGCAGCGCTGTCAGAGGATTTGTAACATATATTAGTCCTAACCATTCTTGACTCCCTTTGCAAATCACACCTGCATGTTTAAGGAAGGCAGATGAGTTAGAAAAAAATATCTTAACTACAGACTCTATGCCTCTGTTTTGGAAAACTACTGACTCTAGTGGGTGGAAGCACAAAGTAAGTGGAAGAAGAGCAGCGCCAACTCTCTCCTCGCTGTCTATTTTCTCTCCTCCATCTCTAGTTTTTTCAAGTGTAAGTGATAATATCCTCCCTTTTTTCTACCTCTCAACGGCTTGAGTGATTTGCTAAGGCGGTGTGTTCATGTGTGTGTACGTGTACATGTGTGTGTGCATCTCACATTAGCCTTTTTCCATTAAAGCAATTTCGACGCCCATTGTATTCCTGAAGAGGACCTGGGAAGTCACTAATGGTGCCTTGCGTCCACACTTGCACGCTAGCACACACACCCGCACACAGCAGAACATCTCTGAGCGTGTGCTATCATCACCTGTCGCCTGATAGCTGTAAAACACACACATTAGCATAGAATGAGACACATTATCACTCCTGATTATGGGACGCTAAGAGGTTTCACAGAAAAAAAAGACCTCACACCTTTTCTCCACAATGCCTGCTGCTAGTGAGATAAATGCATGTTGTCCAACATCTCTGACGCTACTGAAACAGCCTGAAGACTCTGCTGATGGATTTAATGGCCTCTTGTTGTTCATGTTCATAACTGCTCAGATTTGTCATGTCAATACTAATTTTTTAAATTCAGACAGCGCTGTGATCCAGCTGCCACCATCAAAACATGTACAGTACTTTGTGTGTTTACGGCTGTTTTGAAAGTGGAGTGAAAAGCGCCCGGCTGGTGGTGATTTCAATAGGTTATTACTTATTTTAGTGAGATCAAATCTAAGTAGGTGCAGAGCAGACAGACACACAAACACACAGTGCATCCTTTGTGGCCTCCTCTTCCCTGTCTTAATGAGTCCAGGAAGCGTTAGCCTTGTACAGGAGAGGCAGCGGACACTTGTTTGAGTCAAAGGGCAGCCCTCTGATATTTTGCACTGGCTTCTAAAGTCTCGCATATCGGAAGAGGTCCCGGTACTTTTGACACCCTTCACTTATTTCAGATGTATAGGAGGAACAGGAGGAAGGAGGACAGATGTTATCATTGAGTTTTGACTATTTTCTTTAGTCTTTCCTGTATTTTTTCACCAGCAGACTGGAAATGAGGGGTGCATCCTAATATAGCTTAGAAAAGGTCACAGGGTGATAGGCGGTGGGTGCTAAGATGGGGATTCCCTTGTAGTCAGGTTTGGTTAATGGTATATTGTTTTAAAAAAAAAAGGAAAAAAAAGAGGGACTTTCCATGCTGGCAGAAGATGTATGCTCTCTGTTGAATATATACTTTTTGGTATGAAATCAGGAATCAAGGTCCCGGAAGTAGCTTGACATTTTGTGTTTTCTTGTCAAGAATGTCAAAAAAAGATGCCACTTTTCATATATATATATATATATACACATATATATATATATATATATATATATATATATATATATATATATATATATATATATATATATATATATATATACACATATATATATATATATATATATATATATATATATATATATATGTGTGTTTGTGTGTGTGTGTGTGTGTGTGTGTGTGTGTGTGTGTGTGTGTGTGTAAATGTAATAAATGCATTAAGAATAGGTTTAAAAATTATACATCGTGTTTTTACTGGGTATCACATGATGAAATTGTTACCTACTTTTGGTCTTCTTGCTAAACAAAGCCCTATAGCTCGAATAGACACAATTTTTTAACAATGTTTAAAACAATGTTTAAAACAATGTGGCGTGGACATTATTCTTATTCTCTAGTTTTGTTTTCACTGCAGTTTTATTTTCTGTGTCTACACAAACCTTTAGATTACAGTTAAAGTAAAATCAACTCACACAGTGTATGTTCAGTTGAATTCTTTTTCATTCGGTTCTAACAGGACCTGCGTTTCTTTCCAAAGCTTGAGCAGAGAAGCTTGAAGTTCACTGTTTGAATCTCTCTGCACACTCTCAGCAGCTTCTAGCAGGAAGCCAAATGAAACAAACCTGAAAAACCTTAACAATGATCTAACACACATAAAACAACTAGGGCCAGATTTACTATCTGGCTTTAAAACATTTTTCAAAATCACTGGTTTTTACAAACAGAGCGCAGTGACAGGATTGTGTGTAAGAGGTAGAAACCCTTGTGACTGACCCTGTTGCAAAATATATGTTGGAGAGTATACTGCTAATTGCTCTGATATTTAATGCTTAGAAAACGGTGCAACTTTTGTAAATCACCTATTAAACTAACCAAACCCGTGAGCACTTTTTGGGGATTGTACTTACACACTATATTGTGGCGCTACATGCAAACTATTTTAGCTAACACGTGCAAGCTTTGCTACTTGGAACTTGCAAATCCGGAACTTTCCAGACCCACCCATTCTGCACTACCGCATTAATGACAAGCTGGCAAACATGGTGTTGGTGGGTCTTCACTTTTCCTCACCTCTCTCCTGTCTTTCTGGATCATAGCATAATCTATAATTGCATGCTAATACTCTCCTGACAAAGGCTAACACGAGTACTTTCCTATAATGCATGGCCACATGCATTAACATGATGACACAACGACACACACACACAATTAAATACTTCCAAGTGCTGCCTACTTATTCAATACCAATCTATTTAATTAATTCAAAAAAGAGTCACGAAAACTCAAAATTTTGAGTAAGTAGAATTGTAAATATTAAAGTTTGCACAGCTTAAACTATATAGCTTTGAACATTCAGGTTTACAGTGTGTAGTCCTGGCTGCCACATCGCTGCTAATCTCTTCCTGTCTGTGCGCCACCTAACATTCAGAAAGAGGGCCCAAATACATTTGACGCTTACTTTTAGCTTAGCAGGAGCACTCACTGCAGGAATTCCATTTACTGAATGAATGAAATTAGTGAGAAAAGATTTCCGAGTTAAAAGAAAAACCTGCTGAAACAAACTGAGAACATGCTATTAAGAGATTTTAACAGGCAACAGAGAAAGTGAAAGAGAGTGAGTTCAGATTTCCTTGGCACTTAGCTTCGTTTGCCCACCTGTCACCCAGCACACACACACACGCACACACACACACACACACACACACACACACACACACACACACACACACACACACACACACACACTCACTCACAGAGGTCTGTGATAATGACATAATTGTCCCAGAGCACACAGCCATGCAAATAGGGAAGATGGCTTGTGTTGCCATCCGTAGGTCTCTGCCATCTATTTCCATTATTCTAATGCACTGCTACTGATGACCTGCTCTCACACAATTAACAATCAGCGAGTGAGAGGCAGAAGCAGAGAGAGAGAGAGAGAGAGAGAGAGGGGAATGTGTGGTATTTGGGAAAAGCATTTTTCTGTGCTCGTCTTTCTAGCCTGATCTTCTGGCCTTTAAAAAAAATGGCATTACAGATGGAACATATGGTAACTTTTTGGCTCTCATTTTTGTTTGACTTTTGTCATCTCGTCATTCATCCCCAAAAGGCAAAGCTGGAGTTCACTGAACTTAGAAAAAGAAAGAAAGAAAGAAAGAAAGAAAGAAAGAAAGAAAGAAAGAAAGAAAGAAAGAAAGAAAGAAAGAAAGAAAGAAAGAAAGAAAGAAAGTAAGTAGCTGGAACCATAGCTCGCTTTTCTGTCCATGCTTTCTACGCCATTCCTCTCTCCATATTCTTCCCGGCGTTTCTTCTTGCCCCCATATTTTCCGTGTGTGTGTGTGTGTGATCTTGAGAGAATGGGCTGTTGATTCTGGTCTGTTCCTTGGCTCCCCATCTCATGGTCTTGGCCCGGGTCTGATCCCTGTGATTGGATCGGGAGGCTTTTGTGGTGGCTGATGGGACAGAATTAAGCCAAGTGGCACACAGTGAGCACGCTCCATGGCGGGCAGATGGACGAAAAGTGAAAGAGCTGTGATTTCTCATTGTGTCCCACCGTCTTTTGGGGTGTGTGTGATACCCCCAGAGCACATCCTCCATCCAAGAGCTCTATTCTCAAATCAGTGGCCACCGCTTCCTGGATCCAGAGACACGCCTCTCCAAGATTTCATCTCTGTATCAGACCACAACTGGGTTGTAAGCAGCTTAGAGAAGAATAATGCAGGGCAAGATGTAGCTGCTCAGTCTTTGTTTAAAGCGCTGTCAAAAACTGCAGTACAAAGTCTTATTTCACATTATTTCAATCTATTTATCGCTGACGTCTCACCATAAAAGTTTCAACTTAATCACATTTGCATCTGCGCTTATTGTCGCACATATGTTCTTGATCATTTTAAAACATAGTGCTTGTGTGAAGTCAATGGATCAGTGCACTTGCAGCCGTCCAGCTGTTGACAATGCACTCGGCATTTTCCAAAACCGATTATAAATACATAAAGGGGTTAAATGACTGAGGCGGTAAAAGTTCCAGCAGTTTATATTTAACCTCTTACCTTTGGAGCCACCCCCGAACCCAAGCTGTGCAGCTTAGCCTCAGTGGGATTTGCACAAGTTTGTGCAATGGTTATTTGACCGACAGCTTTTCTGTGCATACATATGTGAGTGTGTCTGGGTGAATTTGCCGATTACAGCAGATTACTTACACCCGTGGAAAAACAGGAATTAGTTCCCAATAAGGCATGCTTAAAGGGCCTAAAAACATTAAAGATAATCATTAGGCCAAGGGGAGCATCACTCATCGCATCACGCAATCACACATCCTCACTATTACATGTTAAAAAGGAGTAAATATCCAAACAGCACCTTTTTTTCCCAGACCCCCCACCCCTTCAGAAAGCAGCAATCTGAGCTGTCAGTGGTGGTGCTTAACTGCTCCTCTGATCTGGACATTAGCGCAGGAGCTTTGGAGTTTTATTCTGAGTAGGGAATAAATCACATGAAAGGTACTAGGAAGCATGGACAAAATGCTTTGCCTCAAGCCTTTCCCCTCTCTAGGACTTATTCAGGCAGAACCTTTTGTAGCCCTTTCTGAGAGCTGACAGGGAAAAGGAAGCAAGACTATAGGAGACAACAGCGGTAGCATGGCATCTCCAATAAGGGTTGAGTGATCTACTTAGAAGGGCCATGGCAGGCCTGGGCAGCAGAAGCCAGATAGATGCCTGAGCAGGCTGGCAGAGGACCAGACAACCCTTTAAATCTGCTACTATGGCTAATCTCTAATCTGGAGATTTAGTCTATCTGTTCCCCTCTCCCTCTGTTTCTCTTCCTCTCTCTGTTCCTACTCCTCTACATCTATAAATGGAGCAATCTGTGAGTATTTCAAAAATGCATTTATCTGCAAAATGTGTTATTAAAGACCGTCTAATTCCTCGCGCATCTCTCAGCTACTTCAGCCCCACCCCCCAAGGCCCAGCAAAACACACACACTCACACATGCATGCACATTCTCGCAGTTTTTTGCAGATGGTCACATAATGCACAATCAGCCAAACAAGACGGCTGATTTTCGGGTGGAAAGTTGGACTCCCTCTCCTTTGGAGGGCATCCTTGGTGGACATTGCTAGCTAGAAGCCATTAGATGCTAGCCGTATGCAGTGAGCCAGCAGCAGTCACAACCAATCCTAAATCTTCTTGTAACTGGAACAAGCTGCAGTCCAAAAACTGGATCGAAGAAGAGCTCGCCTGCTTGAGTTAGTGTAGCTGGACCGCAGGAATAACGTGCCGAGCGCCATGCATGTAGCAGATGATTTCTTGCACAGCTCATGCTAATTCGTTTTTGGTGTTTCAATGGACATTCTGCTTGCTTGGTAGGTTTTCTTCCTCTGCATCTAACACTGCGAACAAATGCACCTTTCCCTCGCCCAAAGCACTAAAACATACGGTGGTCTTGAAACTTGCATGATGAAGACATGTTGTTTCATAATAATTAGAAGGTGGACAAAGGACCTGCTGTTTAACATGGTAATTTATGCAGTCCCCTGTGCTTTCTGTGAAGCTAAATTTGAGCATTAATTTATTTATTTATCGCCTTCCAGCTCAAGTTAATTTTCCACTGCCTGTCCACTGAAGACTTGCAGTGGTCAGTGACACTACTGTCATGCAGGTCAACATAGGAAGGGTTCTACATAATGTGCATCTCCTTCTATGCTCTCTTCTTTGCTACTGGCAAAAAAAAGAAAAAAGAAAAAAAAACAATGCATCCCTCCTCCCTCGTTCTCGTTTCTCCATACTTAGGCCCTCGCAGCAATTATGCCCAATCACAGGGCCTCAATAGGAAGCAACCAGGGCTTGTTTGTGCCTCTGCGGTCATTAAGAGGGGGGCGAAGAAAGGCATTAATGACTTAATTGAGGAGGAGAGAAAAAGGGGGAAATCACACAGACTCTGGGAGCGGAGGGGAGAGTATGAATGGGGTGCCTGGAACGCTCCTGGAGCAGGGGATTGTGGGATTGCTGAAGTGTGTCAAGATTTTGGTCGTCCTCCAGAGCAGATGGTGGCTTGTCGTTCGCATACCATCTATTCTCCTCTTTGTCAACCCAGAACGGCTTCTTTTGTTCCTCCCCATTGCTTTGCTGCAAAAGTTCATGGGCAGAGAGAAGGAGGAAAAAAGAAAAAAAACAACACAACAAAACTGAAACATTGGTCCAGTTTCCTCCAGCTCAACAGTCTCAGCATCTCTCTCTCTCTCTCTCACTCGTTCTCCCTCCCTCCTAAAGTTTTGACCAAATCAAAAAGGATGCTGTGTCTACAGTGTCTTGTGTGCCAGGCTTGGCACATTGCTATTCATTCCTGTCTAATGTGGCAGTGTCCCCCTACTGCCAAGCCTCCGCTCCTGCTCCACAGACTCCTGATTACTGTGGATAAACACGCAGGAGGAGATCCCCCCCCACACACACACACATCCCTCTCTTCTATCCACACCAACTGAGACTTGAGAGATACGCTACCTCCAGGAAATTCTGGCTCGACCTGCTCTCGCAATTACTCTTCTTATCCAAGATTTCAAAACGATAAAGTAATCAGGAGGAAAGTGAAAAACAGCTTGCTATTAAAAAAAACAAACAAAAAAAAAACGCAACAAGGTTGGATGAAGCACTGTTAAGCCCCAGGGTTGACAGACCTGATGATAGCAAGCTGAGGTGCTTTTAACATTCTCCTTTTTGTTTTTTCTTTTATGTGTCCTGATTCCTGGAAGCATTCTTTCTGTAAACAGCATCTGAAAAACCCTCCCAACAACAACTGAGGCTTATTTGGAAAATGGTTAGCACCTTTGCAGGGTTGAATAATTAATGTATGCTAATGCTAACGATGTATTAGTTATTCAAATGTAATCCTTTTAGACAACAGAACTGTTTACCCCCTATTACACCCTCTGATCGTCCACTCCAAAAGGGAAGCGCATAAAGAGAAGAAAGCAAAGGAAGAGAGGAGCAATGAGTGTATGTGACACTAGCAGACACCAGCCAACACAACAAAGAAAAGCAGTGAGATTAGCATGACAGAGAATACCAGCGCTTCACACATTAATACACAACATGAACTATAGCCATAACCCTCAGGGGCCCGATCCAATATGCATCTCCTCTATCTCCTCCTTCATTCTTTCTTTCTCTCTCTTCACATCTCTTTTCTTTTTTTTTTAAAGAACATTTTCACCCCTCTCTCCGGTCTCTTCTGTTCTTTGCTCAGCTCCTGTCCTTCTCTTTCCCACCCCTCTGCTCTTTCTCAGTAGACGTCTGAAGGGCTCTTCAGTCCAGAGGAGATGGGGACTGGTCTTACCAGGGCAGGGGCCAAAGTGTGTGTGGAGGGGTGGCACAGGAGGAGAGGAGAGAGCTTTCTGTCTGGAGGAGGGAAGGATGGTTCAGTGTCTGAATGTTGGGAGAAGAGGGCCTCCCATTGATAGATTAAGGACCAGGTTGGCTGTACTTGAGAACTATGGTGCTCTATCGCAGGAGGTGAGACTCGAGAGCCAGGTCACGCATTAGCATGTGTTTTGTTTTCGGCTCGACCGTCCCAGAGTCCGTTACTCGGTTGTATCACTGACGAACAGGGGGATGTAGAGCAGGGTAAAGCCGTCTTGTTTGTAGAGCCGTATTTACACAGCGTGTTAGGCTTATGGAAATCTTTAGAACACACATTTACAGCACACAGCCAAAAGACTGGTTTAATGTCGCTACGTATAAATATAGTGTATGCTGTCAAGCTTTGTCTCTTTGTAGCACTTTTGTAGCTGTGAATTCTAAACTGCCACCTTATTCAATATAGTTCTGATAAAACTGTAAAAGAAAGTTTAATGACTGTCATGATAAAACCATCAAGCTTTGTATTCTGACCAATCTAGTGTATATATATATATATATATATATATATATATATATATATAACTAGCTACCTATAAGATCAAGTGGTTTCAGGTACAATTTGGTGCATAATTTCTTTTCACATTCCTTGTGGACACTGCTTGGACCCTGCAATGATGATAGGCAGTGTTGTAGAGAAGCTGCGTTGAAACCAAAAGGAAATATTAAAGAAAAGGACATATTCAGTCCTTTTAGCTTACACCAAGAGAACTGAATAAGGTAAGATGTGCACCTGATTTCACCAGGTCATTTTAACTGCAGATAAAATGTCTTGTTACCCAGATCAGGGTTCTATTATAATGTCCTGTTTAAAAAGAACAAATATGCCAAAACCTTTTAATGGTTTTGACTATTAATTAAGGTAGGTTTCCTTTAATATTTATCCATGCTCGCCCATTACTTGGGTCTGGTCAGCGCAGCCACCAATGTCTTTCAAAATGAACCTCAACGCTTTGTTCTCCACATGCAAATCCCTACATAGATTTGATGCTGATGAATGACACAGTGCCTCTGTACTAGAGTTGTGCTGAGTGGTCACAATATCTTTTAAAGGTTCTTTAAAACATATTTTCATGGCAGTTCTCATTCATGTGACACTTTTTTTATATGCTAAGACCACCAGAAGCAAGATCCTCAAGGTGATTCAGTCTGGGAATGTCTTTGAAGCTCCCCGAAGCCACTCCTGCCTGCACAAAAGATCAATGCGTCTGCGAAACTGCAAGCGCAGTTGAGTTTACCCCTCGCCCCCCTTCTTCTCATCAAAGATAAGCTTGAATTAGGTGCAATTAAGGTATTTCCACAGCCACCATAAAACAAAAACCGCATGACAGCGGAGCTGCGGCTTCACTATTAACAATAATCGCCCACTAACTTCACACATTGTCTCTCAGCAGCAACAAGGTCAAAGATGTGAAGCTGACCTGTTTAAAAAATAAAAAAAAAACGTACACGCCAATCACTAAAACAGTAAAATTCGACTAAGGGGCTGTGAAACAAAGTCATTTAAACACTGAAAGCTACAGACCCCCTCCTCCATTTCCCTTTTTGATAATGATATCAGTAATAGAGTCTTTTGTTTGATAATGAGAGCTGCTATTTCTGATAGGAAATAATAATACATAGCTATTATAGTTTCATCTGTTGGGATTGAATGAATAACAATGCTTGGTGCAATATTAAGCATCACACTAAAGCACACATATTCTGTGTGTCTGTAATTGAGGGGTTGATATTAAAGTGGCCAGCCACCTCAGTCCAGCAACACAGGGAGGAAAGCAAAGGTCCTTGAAGTTATTGTTGCCTGTGTAACAATGTAGACGATTTGGAGTTTTTTTGTCATGCGCTTTCGTCCTGGCTTTCTTCACCTTGCTATGAGATTGTTTTGATGCTAATTGTACAGCGGGCTAATAATTAAGTTAATAGCGCGGAGCTCTTTACCTGCGAATTAAGGGAGTATGTTTGTGGTACTGGGAATGCTTGGCACGCATAATAAGTGACTCAGGCCCGGCTGTTTACAAAAGTTGGAGAAGTCGAGATCGTAATTCCCTGCGATAATTACAGTGCACATTGTGAAGAAGAGTCAATATAGTTGAATCTCTGTACGGCATGTGCAAAATTCTCATGCAAAAACCCCAAAGCGAAATCACAGTTTTACATCCAAAATCCATCTATGGTTGAAGCGTAACCAGTTGTTTTGTTTTTTTGGTGGGGGTTTAATCTCTTTTGTTTTGCTTTTTTTTTTTTTTTTTTTTGCTGCAACCTGTGAGAGCGAAAAACTGAAAGATGAAAACTGCGACAAACTGACAACTTTCCGCTGCTCCTGCTTCCTGCCAACTTCAATGACTCCAGCTGCAACTGCCAAAACACTGATTCACAATCTGACAAAACTGGATGATGACAAAAAAGCACATTCTTAACTCAAAACACTGTGCCGATGCTTGAGATAGAATTTCTCTCCTTTGTGGGATGGATGATAATAGGTGAAAACAAAGAAGCGGGGTGTAAAATGCTTCAGCTGAGCGTGATTACAGCTGTGGCCGTCATTAGGCAGCCTCTTTAATGTAATTGATGGAGTGGATTCTCATAGCAGACCTCAATAGACTGGGCAGGGTCTCCTCGTTTATTTGGACTCATCTGCATTTGGTGTGCGTGCGTGTGTTTATGTGTTTATGTGTGTATGTGTGCATGCAGGCATGAGGTAAAGCCAGAGTGTGCTATAATTACAACTTCACACTCTTCAGACACTTAGAGAAAAGAGCAAAACAAAGCCCAGTAATCAGTGTGTGCGTGTGTGTGTGTGTGTGTACATGCGTGCACAGTTTGCTGCATTCGGAGTGCAAATGCAGTGCGTGTGTTCGTGCACACATGCCTGTATGTGTGCGCAGTCCCGTGTGCTTGTGTGTGTGCAAGAGCGAGAGAGGGAGAGACTGTTTGCATTTGCTCAAGGATCCTGACCCTTCAGAAATGACACGTTTTCTCTATCTACCCCATCCTTTCCCCACACATTAGGTGCTTACAAAAGACAGAGCACTAATGCATCATCTAATTGGCCTAGGCTCCTGCCTCTGCCTCTCCCTCCATCACTCTATTAGCTCAGTAATTACCCATATGCCTCGGCGAGGCGGGCGTCCAGATAATGGCCGCCTCAAGGGCCCTTGAGCGCGGCAGAGAGGGGCCGCAGTCTGTCGCCGCGGGAACAGAGCAACCTCTCCAAACTATCCCAGCACTGCACTGGGAAAAACACAATAGGGAAGAAGTTTGGCAACACCCTCTCCCCACCTTCCACCAGAACTACCCCCACTCCCACCCCCCCACTCAAAAAAAAAAGTTTTGAGTTGAGTGTGTGGTGGAGATTCGAATTGGTGGCTTTTCAAGTTGGATGCTGTCTGTTTACCTAATATTTCTGCACTTGTGTGAATGAGCCCGAGACATGCTTTTGCGTGTCTTGAAATGAGAAGTATGGAGGGTGGTGAGAGAGCATCTGCACAAAACTCCCACACACACTCTGATGACAAAGTTCAGTCATTTAGATCTTCATGAAGAAAAAATATAGCATTGGCACAATATCAACAAGGACTTATGTTAGCGGTGGTGAGTTGTTTGCTATTAGGATTTCATAGCAAATATGGATCAAGTGCAGTTTGATTACCAGGTTTGTAAGACTCAAAAATCTTCTGTGCAGTACTCCTGTTACAACATAATCAGTAAAATGCAGTTGCATATATGTGTGAGTGAATGAGAAATTCTCATTTCATGTTTCTCACTTGAAACCATGCCACAATTAATAGTTCTGTACAAAGCATGAATATGTGAATACAAAAGCATGATAAAACATTTCATCGGCGTTGTTGTGCATTTTGCAGACTTGTCCAATGTCAGTGTCTAGCAGTTGATTTGAGTACTCAGGTAGTGCACACGTAATGCATTAAAAGCGTGACTATTCACCATAATTATGTTTCCCTCTGCAGTCCTTTTTAAAATGACGAGTGACAGAAAACACATATTCGTGTTGATCCAAAACTTAACCAAAACAGTATTAATCCCCTGGTGATAATGTAAAGGTTTACAGAAACTACTGCTTCACTGCAGTTAAGACACTCTTTGGAAGACCACATGAGCCCACATGAACTTAGACCTCTTTTGGCATTAAAAGAAATGTTTTGATTTAGTCCTCTGTTTCTGGACAGACGCTACAGGGCAAAGAGCTCCTTTGTCAAATACATTTCGATAACTACGATTCTGGAGTATTTTAGCACATTTGAAAGTAACTAGACTTGTCCTTAAACTGTTGTCTTTCCGCCATTCTCTTCCAATTCTCCCCCTACATCTCATATCTTTTTAAAATGGAAATTATAATTCTCCAATCTTCAATCTTCATCCTCTTAATTGAAATCACATAATCTGTCACAGAATAGGACTCGCCATCCTCATCCCTTCCCCAAACAACACTTTGAAAAAGAGTACAACAAAGAGCTTCTTAAATAATTCCCCCGTTCTCCACAGCATATAATATGGATTACAGAGCCCTCTGCCTCTTTTCTCTCTCCCTCAATCTGCGATATGGTCTCATCTCTCCATCCTACGCAAGGCAGATTTTGTGACACTCAAACTGACCAGGCAGCATTATCTGTTTTTAAAATCAGATAAAGATATAAATAAAGCATCCAGCAGTAATGCTAATATATGCCCTAAGAGGGTCTAAGGCTTCAGATCTGTGGACTTAATCTGGGTTTTGGGGAGGTATCTTCCCTTGGCCGTTCAGAGATTTGTGAGATCACTGTCAGTCCTGGGCTGGCTGAATTATCTTTGCGTATTGTGTTAATCTGTTGGCATGCAGATTGTGGTGGACTAAGGTTCAAGTGGGAAGGATTAGGGGAGATCTGAGCAAAGCTGATGCAGGCAGCCTTCTCAAAAACGGCCCATGCATTCAGGCTCCTCTGTGGGGGGTTTTGCACGCTGACCAGCGGGACCACTGAAGCATGTTCTCTCCCTCGCTCTCACATACACACTCACACACAAATCGCCTTCATTCCACCCTCTCCATTCCCGATAATTCCCCTCTTAAAATCTCCCCCTCAGACCAACCACTGCAAGTGCAGGACCCAAAATGCAAAAACCAGCAGCCATGCCCACTCCACAAATCCCAAAACCTTTTAGAGCTACTTGACAGAGAGAAATCCATCTGGAGAGGATATCCACCATCCATTACTTAGAGACTAATGTCTAGTTTTAACTCAGCGGTATTTATTTACATCATTGCATCTAAATAAAGCACATTTTACACAACAAACTCAACCCGGTAATGCCTTATTAAAATACTCGTAACACACAGCCAGTACACGGACAAGGTTTGTAACTTTGTTAATTGTTCGTTGTCAGTTCAATAACCCAGCACTTTGTGTCAGACTCTCCATGATTATCTCTGGAGAGTGATAAAATCACTTCAGGTAAATGAGTGATTGGACTGGAGGACCGCTGAAGTACAACTTAGCAGTCCTTTAGCAGCTTCTGTTTGCTAAATGGAGCCATGGAGTTGGGAGGATGAGGAGGCTGGAGGGGTCAGAGGGGTCCATACGGACCAGCAATTGGACGACTCTCGGAGGGACGAGCAACCAATCACGTTCTCTAAAAATCCTCGACCCAGGGACCCGGAGATCCAGCGGGAGAGCCGGGATTTCATTTCCACCAATCACTTGGCTTCAATGAAAGCTAATTGAACAATTCTGATCTCTCAAATAATTTTATTTGGTTTAAGTTCTCGGTGACAGAAATAACAGTGTTGGAGGTGCACTTGTCTTTATGGAAATGTTAGAAAAAAAAATCTCTTTGTGTGGAGATGACTGTTGAGTTGTCCAGAACAAATGGACTGTTATGATTCTTGGGAAAACCAAAGGAACCACAATTCATCTTGTTCTGACTCTGACACAATTTCCAGAGTTAACTGGAAAAGAAGTGACCTATTGATTTAAATCTGGCTCAATTAATACATACCTTTGAAAAACTTGTATTCATCCATTCAGATCTGGGGGTCGGAGCCTATCCCAGTGGAGAGGTACGGCAAACCCCGGACAAGTTGCCACTCTGTCACAGGGCTAAACCTTCAGAAATTTACATTTTAAATTCATGTATGCATTTTACATAGATAGAAATTAATGAGTGCATAAACCAAGACACAGAAAAAGAGAACTGATGATTGCACTTGCTTAGTTTAATAAACCAAATGTCTTCCATTGCTCATCTCGCTTTATTAGAGACAGAATCTTCTGAGTCCTTCTGCCTGCATTTACAAGGTTAATAGGGCTCTAATATGGCAATCGTGTGGTCAGGGCGGAAGGAGACCAAAAAATTTTAATTAAGGAGCGAGTAGGTTTTTTTTGTTGAGACTTCAGAAGTAGCTGTTTTGTCATTTCTCCAATTAAAAGAAGAGGACCGTCAGAGGAAGTCACTGCCTAATTTCTTTCTGTTTGTGATTCATGAGTGAACAATAAGGACACTAATAAAATCTGATTAGCGGTGGCAACAGGACTCCTTGATTGATTCTTGTCCGATATTGTTTTCCACAGACATAATTAGACTCATGTAGCTCTGCATTTCATTGCCACTGCATTCGTTTTCCATCTTAATATTCTTTCCTAAATATTCTGTAATTAGTTCCCATTATTAATTCCTTCTGCTTTCCAAAGAAATGTCGAACAAATCTTTAAATGCCACGAAAAATATCAAGCAAAACAGAGAGCAAATGCGAGGCAAATATATGTAAGTCGGGCAGAGAAGTTACAAAGAGAGACAAAAGCTTGCTTAGCATTAATGTCAAACAATTAAAGCAGGAGCATTCATAACGGGAAGGATCTTATTAGCTGGAGAAAAACAGAATGAGACGGACCGTTTCTCGGCTGCTTAAGCCTCAGGATTACTCAACCTTTGGTGGCGGAGACGAACAATGTGGCTTTTAAAAACCCATTCTGGAGAGAAACGTCTGGTTGACAATTATATGCCTCTAAGCTGTTTAATAGGTGGTTGGGAGAGGTCTTTAAGATCCTCATTCAGGACTAGTGATCTGGCCCACAGTGTTTTAGGCATCTCAGTGTGTGTGTGTGTGTGTGTGTACGTGGGGAATGAGAAGGGTTTTACGGAGAGCCTGACATAAGAAATAGAGAAGCGGCAGAGGAAGGGAGACAGTTTCAAGCTTGCTAAGCAGATCAGTGTCTTTGTGTGCGGTCAACAGAGGCACTTGAAACTTTTCGTGAGCCCCAGCTGTCTGGAGCTTATTCTTTCTTTTTATTGCTTTTGTACAGAGATGAGGGGGGTAAACAGAAGAAGGACATTTTTGAAAAACTTGCAAAGCTACTTTGTTGGGGGTCTCCGCACTTGTTGAAATATTTTGCCGCAAAATGTTACACATCGAGGGATGATTGTCGACGAAGCCAACGGATCCAACAAATCAAAGACTTAAAATACAACCAAAAATCACTTTTTATTCAGAAGACTTCTAAGCTGAGGTGAAATCCATGACTCCTATTGGCTCCTTAAAGCAGCCTATTTGTGTTTACACATTGACTTTTTTTTTAAAGAAACAGTCAATAATCTGTTTTCCCAAACGATTTTTAATCACCCTTTCAAATATTTGTGCCGTCGCTTGTGTGTGGAGTCGTGTCCTTTAGGATTTCAGATGGCCACAAACAACGGGGGGGGGGCAGGAAAAAAAAAAGATCAACAAACAGGCGAAGCATAGAGACAGAACAGTTTGAGGATGAACGCTGCTAATCCTGACCTCAGCTAATGCTAATGCAAATGCATGTTTATCAAATATGTAATCGACATTAGTTAGAAAAACAAGGATCTGCCAGCACTCTGCTCTTTGTTCCGTGGTTGTGGAAGAGGGAGATTAAGATGAGCTTTAGTGATGCTCAGATGAATGGAAGGAAAGAGGGATGGACGGATGGATGCACTTGTGCTCACTGTCAAGAAAAGACGTGGACCTGTGCAGCTGAATCTGCTCCATGCCTGAGCTGTGTGGAACTTCATGTTAATGTTGATGGCTGATTTAATCTTTGCCTTCTGACCAAAAAATAATCTTTTGTTGTTGTTGTTGTTTGTTTGCTTTTGAAGATTCCCATCTATGTCCATATTCCCCACAAATCCAGTAAGTTTTACTCATGTAGGTGATAATGTATATATTGCATTAGCCAGTATATGCACATTCTGTAAGCATGGAATGTCTTGAAGGCTGCCGAGGTAACAAATGCTCAGTTAATATTATAACTTTTAATTATTTCTGTTGATATCTGTATTGTGTTAATTATTCATGTAACATACCATTGAAAAAAGGCAATATCGAACCTGGATTCTCTTTCTACTTAACACTGGTTAGCACTGTTTCAACCAATTATCATACAGGCCGCCTGAACTTATTTTGTAATTTTGGCTGTAAAATGACAAAATATGTGTCATCTTTCAAGAATCTTTTAATTTTGTCTGTCTCTAGCACAAACGGTCTTTTAAAGGTAGGTTGTAGCTGATTAAAAAAAGAAAAACGTTAACACTGGTGAAGCTTTGGATAGCTGTCCACCTTCACCTGCCATAACAACATAAAAGATAGACAGCCAGCTGAAAATCCACAGCGGTCTATATTGCCAATAGCTTATTTTCTTTATATGACCTTTCAGTAGGTGCGCAGGGTCCAATTAGATAGATTCACAGGTCAAAAGTGACAAGTTAGTGTAATGTCTGTCACGAGAGAATACCTGCACAAGATCCACCTCCACAGCCTTTGATGGCATGATATTTTCTGGTTTGCTCCAGCTGTTTTGTTGCTGCTTCTTGTCTAATTTTCAGACAGTTTATAAATGAACTTAGTTCATATTCTGCTTATGTTACTTTTTCCGGCTAAATGTTTACAGGATGACACAGGGGCACAACTCTTGCCAGTTAGTGGCTCCCCTGGGCACCCAGAGAAACAGAGGTAACCTATTTTCTTTGGCAAGGTTGAGCAGTCACACGGAGACTGTGTTTGTGTTGTTTGATTGCATTGCTCCTTTAGGCTTCTTTCTCTTCTTTAATCTACCTTTTTCTTTTTTCCTTTTTGTCTCTTTGCCAAGATTTTCTCAACTTTTACCTCCATTACTGCTTTTCTTTGATTTCTCTTAGAATTTCCTTATTGCTTTGTCTTCATTTTCCTCCCTTCCCGTCCCTCTTTTTCACCATCCACTGTCACACAGCGACAAAGGGGAGAGGTATTGCTTTGCTGTGTGTTTGCCTGCTTGGTTGCAGGGTTTGTTGTCAGTAAATGAGGTCATTAGAAGACACTCTGACCTAACCAAAGGCATTTGTTCAGCATGCTGTATTTTTTTAATGCTTTTCTTCTTATAAATATACACCTCTGATGGAATGGCCAGATGCTGGGATCATTAACATGTCATTATATCACCCAACAAATTAGCATGAAAAATTTCTTGCCGCGTTCCCTTCACCTCTCTAAACATTACATACAGTACAGAGAGGTGCAGATAACTTTCAATCTGTATTTCGGGATTGGCTATCTACTCTCTCTTTCTTTTTCGGATGTGCCTACTCCTTTTCTCCATCCCCTCCTGACTTCTTTCCTTGATGTATTGGTACATCTTGCAGCAGGATGACACCTTTATGTGTGCCTCGGGGCCTTTGGACCATCTCTCTCTGTGGCACGAAGCCAGATCACCGATGACACCTGTGAGCCTTGGCAGAGCTCCTGGTTTACAGTAGTTGTTAGCAGGCTATTATGTCAAACAAAACACCAATACAATGTGTTCTCTCTCACTATACCTCAACAATTCCCCACCCCAAATGACTCCAGCCCACTTTCTCCTGCACTCAACGTGACCAAAGCTCTCTGTGCAGTCATATGCTACTGTAAACACTGCCAGTGAATCAGCCTTTTTCTCACCATGTCAGCGAGTTTTAATTATTGGTGAATGTCAAGGATGTCTACTGGGTCCATCTCATTTCTCTCAGAGCCAAACCCATTTCTTGTGTTGTGTAACACTGTCCCCAATTGTCTGAGCGCACTCATAAACATACTTCATATGCAGCATCTCTGAAGTGTATTCCATTGTTCCTCAAGTGGGGAGACGAGTGTTGCTGCTCTCCAAATGGACATTGGCGCATCTCCTGAAACAATGCGGCTCCCCCACACCACATCACTCGCATGCGTTTAAAAACGCCAGACCTTGACCACTTACGCCTGGAAAGAAAATTACCTGAGCACAAAGCGGGAGCTCTTATCTCCACCCTAAAACACACCATAGCACTCTTGTGATTGCAAGTGGAGGGTCTATTATAAACAATTATTTTAGCCCTTCACGGACAGTTTGGTCTTTTTGATACATTGTGTGTTTGAGTGAAGAAGTATAGGCAGTAATCAATGGAGGAGCCGTACGGTCAAGGTAAGGCTGCTGTGTGATCTAAACACATGCAAACATGGGAGGGAGAGGGAGGCTATGTTGACTCAGATACTGATGTTTGATATGTTGGACTAAAAAAGCTGATTATGACACAGAATACTGGGTTCTGATTGGCACCAATACTTTTTGGACTGGCAACACTTCATCCACAGTCTCAGCTGTAGTGACCCTAGCTTTGTGTTTCATCGGCTGAGACTGTTACTTACTGTTTCTATATGTGGATTTGAGAGAACTGTAATGCCTGGTGTGGCCCTACGACATGTAAAGATTTGTTGCCTTTTCATAAAGGTTGTGATCTGCTGACCTGTGCTCTAAAGTTTACTGCTCTTTGTGGATTTAAGCAGAGAAATCATCTTTAGTTTAAATTGTTTGCTATCCTTTATGCAACCCCACAGGCTGCCCTGCATCAATCCAGCACTGCAGACTTCACACAGTATTAAACTGTGTAGTATTTTCATGAAAACTTTGAATAAGACAAATGATTATGCTTAAAATTTCAATATGAAAGACAAATTTGAGCAAAATTCATATATAGCTATAGAAAATAATGCATTGCTCATTTGCAGCTTATTCACGTGAAACACTTCAATAAAATGCATTTCTCGCACATAGTTTGAGAGATAATGGCAGACAGTAAAGTTAAGGCAACAAACACAGAAGAAGCTATTTTAAAGTTTGGATCTTCTTGATCGCATCATTGCTTTGCTGTTTTTGTGTCACTCTCAGTTTGTGTCTCTAGCCTATATGACAGAGGTACCTTCTAGGTAAACTGACTCCTCTAGATCAGCTCTGTTACAAGGCACTATAAAAATAATTACTCCAGTTCTATGAGTATTTAAAGCCTCCTAACACTTCAGCAATTCTGGGTGGTGGTTGTGGCTACCCTCCGCCTTCGCCCCAGTTTGTGCAGACCTTGTACAAGTGGATTCCCATTAGAGCATTTATAGCTGCTGCTTGGAGTGTATATCATAACAGACGATTGATTTACGTTCATCCGGCAGTAATTAAAGCCATAAGAGTATCGCTGTGAGACAGGTGGCATCACAGGAGAAAGGTTAATTATAAACCTAAAACAATGAGATAATCAAATCAGGGTCAAAAATTATGATTAACTTTGAAATGTTATTCAAAGATAAAATGAAGAGTAACTGACCGCATGTGATACTGTCAGGTAATGTTGCATTCGTCCCCATAATGTCTGTAAACCATGAGAGAAGCCCTGTGCACATGCACACACACAGTTGTGCAATGCTTACTCTGTTTTGTCCGAGCTATATGCAAAAACTCAAAGGATAAAATGCCAGGAAAGAAGGATTCAGTTTTTCTTGCTACTTTCTTGCCACAATATTTTTTTACTACAGTGACGATCTGCAGCATGAGGAGAGAACAAAACATCAGTTAAATCTTGTCCAGGTCCTTGAGTCCAGGTATGAATTTCATGGAGCATAACTAAAATACAAAAAAGAGAAAGAAGGATAGAGATAAGAGACACACACAAAAAAAAAAAAAGCGAGGTGTTAGACGTGTGGGTGGACATTGGGCATGGTGGCAATAGGCAAAAGGGGCTTAATGAGAGGTGAGCCAGAGGAGAAACAGAGCAAGGACAGACGGAGAGAAGGTAGCAGAGAGAGGGAGAGGTGAGAAGGAGGGAGTGAGTGATAGATGGTGCAGAGGGAGAGGGGGAACAGAGGAAGAGGGAGGGAGGACAGGACTTTGGAAAAAACAGAAGCAGTAAACAAAAAGCCAAGAATAGAGTCCAGGTGTGAAAAGTGAAGAAACAGGTGGGAGGCAGGGATAGAAAGGACGGTTTAGAGGAGAACACTGAAGGAGCAAGGCGGGGTCATCCGAGTTAAAACCGTGTATCAGAGGAGAAGAATACAAAAGGAAAACCCGAAAATATTTTACGCTTTTTCTGTACATAAATCCATAATCATATCAGTAGATGATGAGCTGAATGCAATAAGAGAAGTTAAAGAAATGTCCTAAACAGGAGGCAAGCACCAGATTTCAGTGACTTTTATCAGCAGGTGGCACAAATTCATCCACGTGGCTTTGTGAAATATTGTCTCATTAGGCTGGATAACATATATACTTGGTAATAATTTAGATGGCCATAAAACCTCAGAAAGTTAGGACAGTGGTGGCTGCCGTTCACAAACAGATTCACCTGGTTTCGCAGCCTTGCATCACCTCTTGAGTTTGAAGGATTTACTGATGGGTGTGCCAGACAGCCACCAAGGTTCCAGTCACCATCATCAACAGAGTGATGCAGCGGCAGATATAGGCACAATGATAATAAGACATGACTTAAAAAGTAAATTTGTACTCACAAAGCAAATTGAATGCAAAATGACTGTGGAAGTAGATCCCATAGTTTCTGCGTAGGATCAGGCCCAAGACATTTTCTCACCACTACATTAGTATTTCACTTGATTTCTACTCTTATTTTTTATTTTTTTTAAAGTCTCATAGAAATTCCTGCTGATTGGTTGATAAGTTAGTCAGAATAGAGAAGGGAGCAACAGCTCCCAACTCATTTTCACTTCAGCTCTTCCAATGTTATAACTTTGCTTTTCTCCACGGCAGGCTGATTAATCGACAACTTCAGAAGCAAGAGTGGCCCACAGACCCGTTGTACCACACACTTTGTACACTGCCTTCATCTGGCAACAGAGCTCTCTGCAGGCTGACAGATCATCTCCCGACTGCCAGCTGACTTCAAAAACGCTTCTTCTGCTGGACTATAAAATTAGGTATAATAGCTCACATGGAAAGCTTCTTTTGTAACTGTTTTAAAATATATCTCTATTTCTCATACGCTATGACCAGCGGACAGAACAAGAAGTCTTGGTCTGGATATTCACTGGAAACACCGGAAGCCCTCAAAGAGAGATGAAAAGAGAAAATAAAAAGAAAAGTTTAAGTTGTCTCTGAAGAAAGAAAATCAGTATTCTGATGCAAAAGAAAGGGGAAAGCGACAAACAGAAATCTGGCACTATCCCAATTTGTGAAGGAGTTTGGGACATCACTGCTTCCCCCCGTCTCAATACCCCCCACATAATCCCCCTAAAAGGTGATGTATGGCCAGGGAATGGATGTGCCCTTGTCAGAGCCCTGTGTCTAAAAATGCTGATGGATGGGGAGGAGGCGCAGGAGGAGAAGGAGGAGAAGGAATGCAGGTGATGGGGAGATGACAATGATGAAACATCAGCGTGCCACACCACCACATCTCAGACAGCTGTTTAGCAACAGGGGCTAACGCCCTGTATGTGTGTGTGCGTCCAGGCCTATCTCTGTGTGATTTTTGGGAGTAAGGGACAAGAGACATGTCTATTTTGTAACAAAATCTGTTGACTTAAAGTCAGAGGCAGCTTTTCTTCTTTCTGTATCTCACGTCCTTCAAGGCCTGGCTGCAGCCTCCAGGCAAGCCTCGGGCTCCGAGGCCTCTCTTTGTGTGGCAGGATACCAGATCGGACTCAGACACACACAGCTGTGGCCCAGGGGCCCTCACTCCTCCCGGAGTGACATTCAAACTCCCAAGAGCTATATTTAAGTGCAACAGTAAGTGATTATGTGTGTAT
This sequence comes from Copadichromis virginalis, assembly GCF_057382275.1. Taxonomy (NCBI): domain Eukaryota; kingdom Metazoa; phylum Chordata; class Actinopteri; order Cichliformes; family Cichlidae; genus Copadichromis; species Copadichromis virginalis. The sequence continues at coordinate 10,074,759 of NC_140632.1, forward strand.
TATCTGTGTATTTTGTGTGGTCGTGACTTTTAGCCTCCAGACGGCAGGTATCCAAGGGCTTTTTCAAATTAGAAATGGGGGGATTAGCCAATTCCCCGAGGAGACCAGTGGCTTTCTGAGCAAGGACTCAGGGAATATCACACATATCTGTCACAGCAGAACATGGTAAAACATCACAGCAGCAGTCATAAATCACTCAGCTGCTCCTGATCATCATCCACCAACCACAGGTTGCTTTGTCTGTGAATAGAATAGAATAGAATAGAATAGAATAGAATAGAATAGCCTGAAGCAGTTGAAGTTTAAGTCACAAATAGCTGCTATTCTCTTTTACAAGCAAGACTCTGAATCACTATCAGTTCTAGAAATGCTCTTTTTTAACAGACTGATATCCATCTGGAGGTAGGGTTGCCAACTCCCTGAAAAATAAATAAGGGACACCTCGTGGCCAGGGCCGGGCAACCCAGTTCACCCTTCCCAGTGTGGTGAATTTTGTAGCTCTTTTTTTTTGTGTGAAATTATTTTTTAACCATTTGACTTGAATTTGATTTAAGCAGATGCATCTTCTTTGTGATATGACCATATGGGAAACAAATGATCATTTAGCCATTTATTTTTAGCTCAAAATGACAACATTAACACAGTAAAACAGGTCTCTTTCTTAAACAGAAGCCTGTCATGCTTAACTTTTGAGAATATAAGTAAATCTTTCTTTAAAAGAACTCTGTCTTGCTTAACTTAAAATAATATAAATTAATAGAAAACAATATTGTTTAAAAAAAACAAACCAGTGTTTACATACCATATCTGCTTCTGCCGTGGCCTGGTGGACAAAAAATTGGTTAAGGGTTCCCCGAGCTGTCACGCCCCTCATGTTCTTCATGTGCCCACCATTAGAAGCATGCCTATGGAAAAAGTGCGCCGGCACACAGTGCAGTGCGCTTTAAAGGTGTTATCGTGCCTTTTCCCAGCCAGGTGTTTTCCTTTTCCCATTCCTCCCTGTACTTTTGCAGCCTTTTTTTTTCTTTCTCTGAGCAACAAACATTGCTGCTCTAATGCTGGTCTTACTCTGTGCGATTTTTGGCCCATTTTGAGACGATTTTTGAGTCGTGCGACCGATTTGGTGATCAGCCCGATTTTGGCCTTCATCGTGCATCGTGTAGTATACGTGGGGTAACGAGAAGCGATTAACACCTCACGACCAGCTCCCGATCATCACGTGCAAACACGTAAACGTTGGTGGAAAAGATGGAGCAGCACGGCTGTGCAGCCTGTGATCTGGACACAAGCGATGGAGGCACTTGTAGAACTTTGGAAAGCGCTCCGAGCCTTTTCGATGTGGCATCACAAAATTATCACGACCACAACAACCGTGAAAATAGTTGGATTTACATTGCTGCTCAATCACAGCTGCCTGATCATGTTTTTCATTAGCAATTTAGCAAAGTTGATGGTGGTGGTGTGTCTGTGTGAGTGAAAGACAGAGAGAGCGAGCGACAGATTTTCTGTTATAACCTTCATTTTATGGAGGCACAGTGTGAGCACTCAGGTCGCATCAGAGCATCGGGCGGTATAGTGTGAGACCTGCATCGTGACCTACCAACTTCTAACCCCTGCGAGTCAATCGTGCAGTTTGAGCAGGAGCTGAATAACGTGACTGAAAAAATCGCACAGTGTTTGCCCAGCTTTACTGCCCAGGTGTACTGTCGTCCGAGACTTGCACCGCAGTGTCGGCGTTTGTTTCCCTGTTGGCATGCTTCTTGTTGTGGTCACCTGTTGTCTTCCGGTATTTTCTCTGTAAGCGACCTTTCCTCGACCAATGAGATGAGCGGTAATCTGAATTGTCATACTCGAATTGTCATAAGTGTGCTGTCAGCTCATTGGTCACAAAGCAGGAGAGGGGCTGGGAATTATGTTTTCAAACAAAGCGTTAATTCCATAAACATTTATAGACTACTTTTGATTCTCACTGTATTACGGGACAAAGTGCGTCCCTTATTAGCTCAATACGGGACGTGTACTTTTGTTTCGAAATACGGGACGATTCCGTTTTTTAAGGGACGGTTGGCAACCCTATCTGGAGGACACTTATAAAAGACACTTTTAGTAAATGCCCAGTGTTTCCAGCTTGCTTAGCTAAAAAATAAAATAAAATAGATCCCCTATAGCTAATTGATTGCTAATTTTTGCTTTTCTTGCCACTTGTGGGCAGCAAAACAAGTTGTCAGGATAATAGTAGCATATCAGCCTTTATTCTAATGTGGTCGGAGTTGCATCATACTGACACAGCAGTTGCTGATCAAGATTATGTGATTCATTTGGAGTCACATTCCTGGCAACTGGTGCATTTAAAAATATTCACTCTCTTTTAGCTCTGTTGTTGCTCTACTAGCCCTGAGGGACTCTGGCTGTTTAGCAGCTAGCTGCTGAATAAAACCCTTGTGTTCATTCTCTGACAATATGTAGAAGATGGAAAAGCTCGTAGATTGGATTACTATTCTGAAACCACACTTTTGACATTTTGGATGTTCTTTTAAACCAGTTGTAACATTTAGATGAGATGGTAGAGCCGGGGAATGATCAGTTTTGCTAGTAGAGGACAGCTAGCTAGATGAGCAAAATGCATTCCTGCTTCACTGTGATATTTAATGGGCTCCTTATTTGAGCTGCCAAAAACTAAGCCTAAAATAACATTTATTTACTGTGGAAATTAAATAACTGACTCCTTGAAGTGTGCTGAAATAGAACTGAACACGCCACAAGCCAAAATGAAGCATGCCTGGTACTCAAACGTGTTTCTTATATAGCTATAAGCTGTCATAGGATTTAAATAAATACGTTTTGTAAAAATCATGGAGGAAAATCATAAATATGCAGGCCTTTAAGTTCAAGTTCCAGGCTGTTGTCTCAGACCAAAAACCTGAGCTGAAGTTGAAACTTCCTATTAAAGTTCTTTAAACTGATGACAGTTCTTTGCAGTGGTCATCAGGTTACAAACAGCTTCTTTCAAATGGCATCATTATCGCTTTTAGACAAGCAAGCTTTAATTAGACTGCATTACCTCCCACCAGTTGTGGCAGATGGGCACCCCTACTGAAGGTTGCTTCCTGTTAAAGGGAAGTTTTTCCTCCCCACTGTTGCCAGAGTACTTGCTCATTGGGGGCCATCTGACTGTTGGGGTTTTCTCTGTATTTCTGTAGGGTCTTTAACTTACAACATAAAGCGCCTTGAGGGAATTGTTGTTGTGATCGGGTTGTGATATAAATGAAACTGAATTAAATTGAACTGTATTGATAAAGATGCGTGTAATCCGTCTGTGATATTACAGCAACGAACTGTGAAAAATTTGTCTTCAAAGAAGTTCACATTAAACAGAAATCCACATGGCCTACTTCCATTCAATCTAGCCAGAATCTCATAGATTTGAAACAGAGGTTTAGAAATTGCTTCACAAATAGCAATGTAGTTGCTGCAGGACAGTGATTTAACTGCAAAATTAAATAGGTGCTCAGTCAACATGCTTTTATTTAGGAATCTAACCAGAATACAGTAAGCTGGCACCCAGTTGAGTTGACTCCCCTTTTGCAAAGAGGCAGATGAGCTGCAGTCATTGACACAGACTGACTCCAAATAACTGCAACAAGCTGGCAATCGGTCTGCATTTGTAAATTAGATAGCAAGTATTTGCAAACCTTCACCAATTTGACTGAGAGTGAGCGGAGTCAGTTAGAAGTGCAATGTGATTGTATGGAGGCAGGTTGCCTCCCACCAAGTGATCGGTGTGATTGCCTTGTTGGCTTTACAAATGAAAGTGGTCACCGAGATGTTGAATTTGTTATACTCTTTAACCTCTGTGTGACCAGTTGGTGATTTCAAATGCTTACAATCAGTCTACAAATGCAACAAAACAAAACAATTAAATGCAAATCACCAAGCAACAACTGAATTTTTCTTAGTTGCAAGGAAATTACTCTAATGTGACTGAGTCATAGCAAAACATTAACTAATCAGTGCTGATACACTCCTGTAGAACTCCTGCAGAATGACAAATCAAGGTAGAAAGAGAAAGGAAATGAGGACGAACGGAGGAAAAAAGTGTGGGCCAAGTTTTTTGTTTTTTTTAAAAAGGAATCTAGTTTCCATTCCATTCCTGAGCGCAGCGGGTGATGCTGATAAAAAAGACAGGATGTGAAAAAAGGGGAAAATGGGGCAAGTTTAATTGAGGACTGGAAGAGCACCAGAAGGGATGTGTTGAGAAGGGAGAGGTCTGGCTTGGGAACAGGAACTGGAAGTGTTTCTGTGTCTGCATGTGTGTCTGCATGTGTGTCTGCGTGCACAAAATGCACTTGTGACACAAAGCAGTATTGACAAGTGGGGCCGATGCCCCTGAGAAAACCTTCAGAATTCAATCTCATTGATTCCCACAGAAGAGTGGAGGACGCCGCCTCTGGTCCATGCCCTGAGTCGCATTACATACACACACAATCACACACACAACCACACACATGCAAAAAAACCCTTACAGTACTAGTGCAAATTACCTAAATCCATGCACAATAGTTCGATACGTGTGAAACTTAAGAATTAAAAATAATTATTTAGATACATTTTCCAATTTGATGTGGACAGAACCATCCGAGAGTATCAGTGAGCCATCACTGCTTTCGTGATCAGCTGCAATTCTAGAGATATCAATAGCTCCCAAACTTAAGACTTTATTATATTATTAATGCCTTTCCCTTTGAGAAAGTTTATGCCCGATAAACAGAATGCATGCGTGAATACATCCAAATGCATTTGCACATACATCTGCTCACAATATGTGTGTGAGAGAGAAATGAAGTGGAGGAAGAGATTATAGTGGGTATAGAAGGGGTGGTGGTAGTGGTGATGGTGTTGGGAAGGGGGGGTGGCACAGAGTCCATGTGTTGTATGACCTTGGTCACCACTGAGGGGACCTAGTTTCTTGCCAAGCCAATCAATAAGCTAAACAGGCGGAGGATGGCTATTTGGAGCATGGGAAGCCAAACTCAAATACTGATAGTTTATCTGGCTGTCCCAGCACCACTTCTGTGCAAATATTGGACCAGCACATTTTTCACGGTGACTTGCATTTGGAAAAAAAAAGAAAGAGAGTTAGAGGGGGGTGGTGTTGAGAACATTTATGGTTGAGTGCATACGTTTGAGGGCAAAATCTCCCTCCTTCCTCCATTTCAGTCAGTCACAACCCTTCACCCAACAAGTCAACAAGTGAATCTCAACCAGAACAAACACCAAGTCTCCAAATTTTATTGCTAAAATTTAAAATGCACTAATGAGGTACCATGCAGCGAGGCTGTAAGAACATTTTAAGATATTTACTAAATTACAAAAATATTTAAAAACTCTAATCCCTCCAATACTGGTAAATGGTAAATGGCCTGTATTTGTATAGCGCTTTACTTAGTCCTTAAGGACCCCAAAGCGCTTCACACTACATTCAGTCATTCACCCATTCACACACACATTCACACACTGGTGATGACAAGCTACATTGTAGCCACAGCTACCCTGGGGCGCACTGCCAGTTGAAGACACTTCGTCAACTGTGTTTTACCATGATGTCAATTCTTATCTTTCTATAGTCCAGACCATCACATTTTGTTATATTTGTGGTAAATAGATAATAATGATATTATTATAGTCAGACCATAATTTAATCATAAACTGTAACAAGTAAAAAAAAATATATAAATACATTATTCCCATTAAAAACAACTGTATTATCTGTTTAAAAAGTAATAAATTACTTTACTTTTTGTACTCCTTGTAGAGATGTGCTGTGATGTATACATTTCTCATTGTTTAGATTATAAAGGACACCTGTGATGTCTTGTCACGTACTTGTAGTTAACAATATAAAAATTAAAACGTATATATGCCCATAAATCAAAACTATCCTCATAAGGCAGACAAAAGCAAAAACTATTTCACCATTACCACAAATCTAACAAAAACCTCACAGCTGGTGACAATAGTAATTCTGCTTTTAAAATGGGCTTCATTTCCTCTTCCCCATATGATGCAACAGACCTTTTTATCGGTCTTTTTGGTAACTGTTGAAAATTGAGCTTTGACTATTTGCTCAGGGTCAGCTTGCACTCCATCTGGACACCACTCTGGGTCCTGGATGTTTTTACATCTAGCTTTATGTTAGCATTTTGGATTTGCAGATGCTTGAAGGGATTTGGTGTCTTGCTGCTAGTGGGCAGTTATTTCCAACCTGGACACAGTTCAATTATTAAATAATAATAATATAAATCCAAATGCAAAACTTTACCTTATGAAAAGCCAGATATTTTCAATTTATTTATTTTTTTTAAAAACAGGTATTATCTGACAGCTTAAGATGAGTTGAGCGTAGTGAGTTTAAGAGAGCTATTTTGGCTCAATGACTACAATCCAAAGTGCATTTTTGTTAACTTTCAGGACAGACCAGAGCTGCCATTACAAAGTACACACTGTTGCATACCTTTGTCATAAGACTGGCCCTTTGAACTTGATTGAACTTGGATCCTCTTCCAATAAGTGTAGCTAGGGCAAAGGATTGTGTGTCACAATTTCCTGAAAAGTATTCTGGTTTGCATACTTGCTGGTTTGCATTGAGAAATAATGGTATTTTTGCCATTTGACTAAAGAACGCACCAATATTCTCTGGTTCATCATAACAAAGTCTCCCCAGCCACATTTACTATTTCACACTTTGCACATAAATGTCTACCCAGTAAGGCAGCTTTTGATTGGATGAGAGAGCGTGAACACAACTGCCAGGCACTCATCTAATCAAAACAGTTGAGTTCATCTATGGAGATCCTCAATTCTATTTGTATAACACATTTCATTACACGTAACTCAATGTGCTTAACATAAAAGATAAATACATAGAACCTATAGTTTTACTCTGCCTTAAAGCAACAAATACCATAAAATAAATCATTACTACAAATAAATACATAAATAAAAGTTAACACACATCCACAAACACACACACAGCTAATAAGTGTAAGTTTAAGAATAAAAAAGTTTGGTTTTGAATGGGCACATGGTTGTAATTGATTTCAGATGAGCCCTGTTCTAAACAACAGGACCTCAGTAACTAAAAGCCCCTCAATACACGCAGATTGAATTCTGGGAATAGTTAAACAATCTGCACCTGATGACCTGAGAGGTCTGACTGGTTTATACACACTGAGTAAGTCAGAGGTGGCATTGGGGGGCCAAATCACTGAGTGCTTAATCTAATACAAGGATTTTAAAGATAATTCTGTATTGAACTGGGAGCCTATGAAGTGACTTCAGTACCAGAGTAATATGGTCAACTTTCTTTATACGTTGCTGACAGAATATATGAATTCATTGAGCAATTTCTCAGACTCAGTTTGAGATAAGATTTTATTATTTTTTTCAAAAAGTAGAAAGCAGTTCTGGTTATTTTATTAATATGATTATCAAAACTGAGATCATTGTCCAAAATGTCAGAGATCATTGTCCATAACTTGCTTACTGTGTTCCAGCAAAAGGGATGATAAATATAAACAAGTATTCTGAATTTGACTTTTTGGAACAAAATAAAATATTTCCATCTATTTAGTTCTAAAATGTTTCGAGACATCCAGCAGTTAATTAGATTAAAACAGCTCATTAATTTGTGAACAGAGCTTAGACGATCAGAGGAAAATGATAAGTGCAGCAAAAAATCATCTGCATTGGGATGACAGGATTTACTGCGATAGTTTTTGATAGTGGGAGCATGTAAAGGTTAAAGATTAATGCACCAAGAACAGACCCTTGAGGAACCCCTGATTGATTTTTTTATTTCTCTATATCAAAAATTGAAATAATTGAGAATCAATTGCCTTTTAATTAAAAAGTCATAATCTTGAGTGTTGAAGGCAACAGCGAGATCAACTTGAGGCCAGTATACACTGAGCATGGTGCAAAAAAGGCGACATGAAATTTCAATTTTTTTTGATGCAAACTTGTCGTGTAACATATTTACACTCTGAATGCATTACGTTTTTGTAGAAAATTCATTTTAAAAAGCAGTGGAAAAAAGGAAGTCAGCATCAATCGATGAAGAGCTGGTCCTGATGTTTCTAAACAAGAAAAGGAAAAAAATATTAGATTTTGGTTTGATCTATTAATCTGCTACCTTTTGCATTTCACGGTTTGAGGATGAACCTGTATCACGGCCACTTTCGTACATATTTCAGGATGTCATTTGGGCAGTTTGAGGTCTTGTTGGCATAGCTGGGAACAGATCTGAGGAGGCAGAGAGATCATTTCAGAGAGCCGGTTATTACAGAGCATCTCACTGTGTGTCTGAGGTAAAACAGCTTGCACCTTGCCAGATGCAGTGATTTGATTGGCCAGATCTGTTTGTTTGCGTCACAAATCAGAAATATCGAGCTAGGTTAGAAAAAAATAAATGCCGCAAATTTGTTCAGTAAAATTACACAGTTGGTGTGAACAGTTGCATTAAGAACAGGTGAGTCAGAAAAATATTCACCAGTTTGCAAAGGCCTTAAGACTGAAAGTTTCTGTAAGTTGCCTTTTCTGTTCAGGTTATAAGAGCGTTCTGATTGTGTTCTGATTGGTTTTGAAATCTGATTGGTATTTATCATAAATACTGTGAGTTAAAAGATATTTATTGGATTGTTAATAAACATTTTTGGGGGATTTTTTTCTAGGACAGCGGTCCTCAAACTCCAGGCCGGTCTGTGAGTCGTTTGGTACAGGGCTGTAAGTGTTGAGGCTCGGGTGTGAAATTTATGGTTTTCAGGTTTTTTATCGGTTTTTATCATTATTTTTTTAAAATTGTTTTTATTGTTAACTCGGTTTCCCTGGGTCTTTTCCCATGTATTAGGAATAAATCTTCTTTTTTTTGGTACTGGTACTGGTTTTATTTTGTTGTATTTATCCGTGACACCTTAAAGGCCGGTCCGTGAAAATTCTGTCGGACATAAATCGGTCCTTGGCGTGAAAAAGGTTGGGGACCGCTGTTCTAGGACATATTAACTCTGTGCCAAGCAGTCACTTGTGAGCTAAAGAAAATACACCCCTAGTTTAAACAAAAAAAGTAAAATTAGATTTTACTTGTCAAAAATGCAGTATTATTGGCTTTAGGTCAGAAAAAACAATGAACAAATATGAAAAGTTTTAACAGTACAGTAAAAAGGTACATTTTGTCCAGAAAACATTAGCATTCTGCTAACATATGCTATCTGGTCAGTTAAGTATTTATGATGGGACTTGCTACCTTAATACAACACATCTCCATTTATAATGACAAAAGACACTGGGAGTGCAGCTAAAACAAAGGGTGGCCAAGAAGACTGTTGCTCATGATCCATGAAGTTAAAACAGTGAATGCTAATGGTACTGGAAGTTAATATCGTAATATAGCTGAAAACCCCATAAATATAAAGGTGTTGTTTTTTAAGTAAACATGAGATACCCATGTTGTAGGTCCATTCACATGATTAGAAGCTAAACATCCACATGGCAAGATGGCAAGTTTTTATCATGGAGGAGGAATTATATCAGTATCTTGTTGATGACATGATATCTGTAGGTGTTAACGGTAGTTGATAAGAAAAGAACACCAACAAAAAAGATGTGTGCTGACGGTGTCAAAATATCAACAGCAGAAACCCACACCCAAGCAGTTGTGTGTGAGAAGGAAAGAACGACGGTGGTTTATCTTTAAGTGAGCCGTAGTAGATGACGGCATCTGGATCTGATCAATAATAGATGAATGACACATGCCAACCACTGTATCCCTACCACTCTGGAGAGACACCAGTCAATCCAAATGTGTGTGTATCTAAGTATTAATGTGTGAATGCAGCAGTGAGATCCCTCTGAGACAATTCAAAGCTAAGAGAAAAAGAGAAAAGTAATAGAGAGATAGATAATTAGACAGACAGAAGGAGGGAGGGTGAGGTGAAGTGACGGGGAGAGTGCCGTGATTTTCCCATCAGGTGGAGAAGTCAAAGCCAGCTCGTGTTGGTGCAGCGGAGACTGGAACAATGACTTCAAGAGCAGCGCGCAGCAAAACCACATTAATTATTAGAGAGGAGCGATCAAAGCACAACTGTGACATGAAATAAATGAATTAAAGCTGGAAAAAAATATCGCCATCTGGACGAAGGGTTTCACATCCCAGAAACAACTCACTGCTCAGATGCCTGCCTTTGTTTTTTGCCCCTTTTTTTAAATCCATTTTCACTCATCGGTTGAATACTTGTACAATATGTAGGCTGAACAAACATTTTCTTGTTTTCATATCGCTCACTGGTTGGAAATGTTGTAGTTCATTTTAGTTTCATAAATAAAATACACTTTGTCTACTTAAAGAATTGTTATTTAAGACGACCGGCCTTTTCGTGTTCACTTTTAGCTCACGGCTGGAGTCAGAGCAACTGTTGGCCTACTTTAACATAAAGAAAAGCAGGTGTTGTCTTTGTCCAGATTTGAAAGCAACCACTCCAAAGGTTATTTACACTGTGCATCTTAAGCTCACTGTGGAACAGCGGATCTCATACACTTATGGAACTGGTATGAGGGTCATGGGTGTTTATGCATCCAGTCTAGACATGTAATGTGGAATTGGAGGAGGCTTATGCTCATGTGCCCTCAGAGACCCTGCTGAGGGAAATTTGGGACCGTGAGATTTCAGGGCATGTGTTACATGCTATCCAGTCCTTATATGAAGTGTGTATGTTTTCAGTTGGTCTTGGGCTCAGCTAAGTTGCCCCTCCCTGGTGCTGTTTCTGATTTTCATGGATCTCAAACCCAGGCTAGGTGGCAGAGAGTTGCTGCCCCAAGCAAAGAGGTTTAAGTACTTCTGTAGCTTGTTCAGAAGTAGCGTAAGATGAACAATATGATCTGTGCAGCATCAGTAATGTTAGCAATGGTGTGTTATAGCAAATAGCTGAGAGCTGAGATGCAAGCTGAAGCTTTCAATTTACCAGTTCATTTATGTTCCATTCGCTATGAGCTCTGGATAGAGACCAAAAGGTTCCTGTACAAGGGGCTTAGGTGCAGCCTTAGACATCCAGCAGTAGGAAAAAAGTACAAGCAGAACTTCAACAATAACTTGTTGAAGTTCTGCGCAATCTATGATCCCTCCGTAATCACGGTGCTGTGATTTTTGGGGGGAGGAGTTTGTTTTGTTTTTTGCATGCATGCATAGCTATTTGAATACAATTCAGCATACAGTCTAGTGTATTGGTCGGTTCCTTTTCCTTTTTTTTGGGACATGAAACTGCTATTTCCTGTTGTATTCCGCTTTTGTGCACAGTATCAGTATCTTTACTGGTATTCACCTTCCGTGTAACTAATGAAAATAAATTAATTAAATTTTTAGATAATGCTAAGCTCTTCCTTTAAATCCTTTACTGTTGCCCTAAAGACCTTAAAGGCTGCAGTTTAGCAGAAGCATGTGATTACAGACTGTGTGTGTTTGAAAACATAGATGGCCCCTTTCTCTGTCTGCAGCTCTGGCTGGCCAAGCTGGTGTGATGTTGTCTTCCTGTTTCAGCTCCTCCACTTGGTTCTGGCACGTGTCCCCTTGCCTCTTTTTTTCCAGCTATTTCACTCTTTCCCTAGCTCGCTTTCTCTCTTTTCTCTCTCACCGACATGGGCACTGCTCCCTTCCCTGACCATCTGGGCCTCTCCTCCGCAAAAAGTGTCTGTGTTATTATTATTTATTGTGCACAAACCAACAGGCTTGTATGAGGTGGAGTTTCAGCACTGTTTTCTCCTCAAGAGGGCATATATGTCTATGTCTCTGTTAGCGTGTTTGCGATATGTGTGTGTGCGTGAACTGTTTGCGAGTCTGTGTCAGTAGAAGCTTCTTCCTTCGCCAGGTGGACAGCTGCTACTTAGTAGCCTTATAGCCCAGCCAGAAAAGTCAGGGATAGAGAGATGGCAGCCTTAACCCTTAATGTGCCAACACATTGCTTAAAGTAGACGGTTTTACTCTACTTTACTTTACTCACTAAAACTTGCTCAGTAAACAAAGGCATTGTAGCTTTGCATATATTGTAGATGCACATATATATACACATTGTACAATGCTTGAATCCCTGTGTGTGATTGTATACACTGTGTATGATCTACATCTGTATGTTTCTGAGCCTGGCAGTCAGATTTAATACTCTTATTCATCCCTGCGGCCCCGTCTTTGTCTAGTCCTTAAATGGAGGTTAAGTCGCTTCAGTACAAGCCTGGATGAGCTTAATCAAACCATTAGGGTCCTGAGCCCCAAGGAGCATCTCATCACCTCCTACTGAGATCTGCTTTAAGACATGGTGGCAGTGGGAAACCTCCGGATTAGATAGGCTCTCAACGACTTAGCAATCTCCCTCTAGCTTCCACCCCTATCTCTGCACTCTCTCACACTTTATCTGATTCGGTTAAAAGCACTTTCTTCTTTCCTTTTAAGAGTCCTAGAGTAAATGCAACCAAGCAAGTGCAAAGTACAAACATAGCATAATAAACTTCATTCAGAACCACTGTAGACAACAGTGACTGATTTCCATCTGTAGTCATTTATATTTGGTGCCAAAGGGCCACTGACCACTGGCCAGAGGAGGGGAGAGCAGCAGCAGCACCACTGACAGCTGATATGGCACTGACAGGAAAAGAGGAGATGGGGGATGGAGGTGGGTTGCAAAGTGGTTTGCAGATACATTTGCCAAATGTGTTAAAGGGTATCTGCAGAGCCATCACCTGAGGTAACCAGGCACTGACAGTGGACTGATCTACTGAGACTGAGGCTAAGAGTGCCTCAATAAACGTTATGCTTTTTTATCATTATGTTCGCTGCTTACCATTAAACTAGACTTTAATGCTGGTAGACTGAGGAGAGACTTGTTATATGGAATGACCTCCAGACATCCCAGAAAGTATCCTCCTGTCCTTGAGTATTCAGTGTTCCCTCTTTCCAACAATTTGGAACAGTGAGCTTACCCAGAGTGATTCTCTGCTCCAGTTTTCCATGGGCCCTAACCTTAATTGATTTCACGTACTACATAGAACAGTGGATTGTCTTCCTGAGTGTTCTTTTATGGTCAGTGTCCAAATGAGGGACAGTTACAATGCTTGTTTTGTCCCTGGCCTCTTTACTTGGCTGCTTGCGTTTCAGTGTTCTTGCTTTGATAAGCAGCATCAGAACACATTCTTCCATGTCCCCATGGGATGATGGGTATTAGTGTTTTCCGAAGAGTCTGGAGTCCACTTCCTCTGTAGCCTTCGTCCAAGGGGGAGAAGCGTGTCAAAATTCTTCCCCTCAGTCCGACTGATGCTCCATGTTAAAAGATTAGAAACAGTGGCTTAATTTGAAGGGAGAGCTTTGGAAATATCAAGAAGAGGCCATCCTCCCCTGTGTTTAGCTTGTAGGAAGTGGATAGAGATATACTCCATTGTAAATCTTTCACCGTGACATTTGTTTAAAAAAAACTGGGAGAGGGAGAAAGAAGGAAATAGGACATATTCTAAAGCCTTTCTGTTTTGCAGGATTTAAACAAATGCAAAAAAAGGGATAAAATCGGCTTAGACTGCTGAGACAAGTACATCTAAGAGAATGCACAAAAGGAGGGGTGTAAATGGCGGATTCTTCCCTGCTAAAAACTTATCAAGCACAGGCTTTGTGCTCAATCCATTTAAGTGAGTCCCTAACACGCCCCTATTGTATGCCTTTAATGGTCGAAAAGTGACTTGTGCAGGGCTATCGCCTCTTCATGGGGATTACAGCTAAGTGCTTAAGTTGTAGTGAAACCCGGATTTACTGATGGCAAAGAGAAAAGAGCAAGAGAGGGAGGGCAGGAAAAGGACCCTTACCAAGGATTTGTGTCAGGATCGTGCTGTCTGTGGCAGGACAACTGCTCCATGCAAACCAGCACGCAGGCGCACACATGTAGCAATGCTTTCGCACAACACCCTGTTATTGTGCATGGTTTTATTTTTCTTGTCATCCCTTTCCATTAGTCCCTCTCACTTTCTCTCTCTTGCCCTCCCTCTCTTTCTCCCTTGCCCTCTCTCACTGTCATCCCTTTTTAATTAATTTCTAGCTGTGCTGCCGTATGAGACTTGGCCCTAGAAGTGTGTACTCCTGCAATTTCAGGCCTCATCTCCTATGGCTGCCAGAAAATGACTCAATGCTACTTGCTTTTCAAGAAGTAGAGGTAAATAAGGACCATCAAAAAAAGGCATAGAGATTTTGTCTTTAAAATGCGCACACTAATTACATTTAACGATTCTTAATTCAACTTGTGGCACAATAAGACAATAAACAATGGTTTATAGAAACTGGGTGAAAGGTACTGGTTTGTGCATTCAAAAATTGACAGCAGTAGTAGTTTAAAAAAATCTAAACGCTGTCTTGGGAAGAACTCCATCATAAATATGGATCCGATGGTGAAACAGTTGGAGTTAGGAGTCTGTGTCTGACAATCTCAAAACCAACTTCACAGAGCAACTGGCCAGATGTGCAGAAGTATGAAAGCTGGCAGGGTTTGAACTTCACTCTCTGGCTGTTTTTTTTTTTTTTCAAACTGTTTAATATTTCTGCTTCTTGTCAAGTTAGCAAGTACAGAAATATGACTTAATTTACTGCTTTACACAACCTGTTAGTTGTTACACAGAGTTGGCGATTTTCTCAAATTGTTTATTCAGATTCATTGTAACTGGCCCAGCAAAGCCTGAGATGCTGCTGACTTTTTTGTACAGTATGGTCCAAAATCCTGGAATCTTACATGTTACACAATTTAAAAAGTGTGTCTTTTAATATTTGTACCTTTCATGCACTCCAGACTTTAAGTTCTAACCAGAAACACTTAGGACATCTTTGCAGCTGTTTTTTGACATATAAACCACTGAGTGTCACTTCAAAACATTAAATAACCTGATTTAACTTGCATGTATCAACAAAGAAAATGAGCTCCTGTCATCAACGGTGAAGCTTAGAAAGCACTATCACTTTCAGATATGAGCAATATGATACACATACATTTCATTTCAAAAGGAAGAGGCCATGATGACACAGACGACAGATGAATGTCCAAGAGAAAACGCGTCTCCTTGAGCATTGTGTGTTTGTGTGTCCTTTCCCTGAGCTAACAAACTGTATGAAGGTAAACTCAGGAGCACCTGCCCCTATTGTCATGCTCTCACCCACCCACACTCGCACACCTTTCCCTTGAGCATACAACACCCAATACTGAGTAAAGATGAAGAAAGGGCCAAGCCCTGCATGAGGCAAAGGCTACCTATTCAAATAAAGACAGTGAACGTTCTGTCTTTTCTCTCACTAAGCCTTGATATGTTCCTCAAAGCCACTGGGGCCCATTGTGTGCCTCAACCTTTGTTGTCTTGTGTTTAAGCGGGGTGATTATAAAGATGATGATGATGGTAATGATGACGGCGATGGCAGAGGCTTAAGGAGAAGCAGCTGCCGAGGGGATGAGAGAAGCGCAGACAATCAGCCTGTTTACTCAAGAAAAGGTACACTTTGGACGTTCAAAGTGGTGCCTGCTGAATGGTGACTGACTTGCGTGTGTGTGTATATGTATGCCTTCATGTTCGTCTCACACACTCTGCAATTACTGCTTCAGGTGGATTTCTCTTCACCTTCTGTTTGCCATTTAACTGGGGGCTTGTATATAAAAACAAAACAAACTAGAGGACTATGACACAGTAACTGAAGTAATGTAATTGCTTTAAACATATTAATACATGCAGTGGGGCAAAAAAGTATTTAGTCAGCCACCGATTGTGCAAGTTCCCCCACCTAAAATGATGACAGAGGTCAGTAATTTGCACCAGAGGTACACTTCAACTGTGAGAGACAGAATGTGAAAAAAAAATCCATGAATCCACATGGTAGGATTTGTAAAGAATTTATTCGTAAATCAGGGTGGAAAATAAGTATTTGGTCAATAACAAAAATACAACTCAATACTTTGTAACATAACCTTTGTTGGCAATAACAGAGGTCAAACGTTTACTATAGGTCTTTACCAGGTTTGCACACACAGTAGCTGGTATTTTGGCCCATTCCTCCATGCAGATCTTCTCGAGAGCAGTGATGTTTTGGGGCTGTCGCCGAGCAACACGGACTTTCAACTCCTGCCACAGATTTTCTATGGGGTTGAGGTCTGGAGACTGGCTAGGCCACTCCAGGACTTTCTAATGCTTCTTACGGAGCCACTCCTTTGTTGCCCGGGCGGTGTGTTTTGGATCATTGTCATGTTGGAAGACCCAGCCTCGTTTCATCTTCAAAGTTCTCACTGACGGAAGGAGGTTTTGGCTCAAAATCTCACGATACATGGCCCCATTCATTCTGTCCTTAACACGGATCAGTCGTCCTGTCCCCTTGGCAGAAAAACAGCCCCATAGCATGATGTTTCCACCCCCATGCTTCACAGTAGGTATGGTGTTCTTAGGATGCAACTCAGTATTCTTCTTCCTCCAAACACGACGAGTTGAGTTTATACCAGAAAGTTCTACTTTGGTTTCATCTGACCACATGACATTCTCCCAATCCTCTGCTGTATCATCCATGTGCTCTCTGGCAAACTTCAGACGGGCCTGGACATGCACTGGCTTCAGCAGCGGAACACGTCTGGCACTGCGGGATTTGATTCCCTGCCGTTGTAGTGTGTTACTGATGGTGACCTTTGTTACTTTGGTCCCAGCTCTCTGCAGGTCATTCACCAGGTCCCCCCGTGTGGTTCTGGGATCTTTGCTCACCGTTCTCATGATCATTTTGACCCCACGGGATGAGATCTTGCGTGGAGCCCCAGATCGAGGGAGATTATCAGTGGTCTTGTATGTCTTCCATTTTCTGATGATTGCTCCCACAGTTGATTTTTTGCTTGCCTATTGTAGATTCACTCTTCCCAGTCTGGTGCAGGTCTACAATACTTTTCCTGGTGTCCTTCGAAAGCTCTTTGGTCTTGGCCATGGCGGAGTTTGGAGTCTGACTGTTTGAGGCTGTGGACAGGTGTCTTTTATACAGATGATGAGTTCAAACAGGTGCCATTCATACAGGTAACGAGTGGGGGACAGAAAAGCTTCTTACAGAAGACGTTACAGGTCTGTGAGAGCCAGAGATTTTCCTTGTTTGAGGTGACCAAATACTTATTTTCCACCCTAATTTACGAATAAATTCTTTACAAATCCTACCATGTGGATTCATGGATTTTTTTTTCACATTCTGTCTCTCACAGTTGAAGTGTACCTCTGGTGCAAATTACTGACCTCTGTCATCATTTTAAATGGGGGAACTTGCACAATCGGTGGCTGACTAAATACTTTTTTGCCCCACTGTATCTAACATAGTATTATGGTTTCTGTGGTTTTACAATATTATGGGAAAATTACCTGCAGTGTTGGTCAAGTTACTTGAAAAAAGTAATCAGTAACTAATTACTGATTACTTCCCCAAAAAAGTAATCCTGTTACTTTACTGATTACTTATTTTTAAAAGTAATGAATTACTTAGTTACTTAGTTACTTTTTAAAAACACGATTTACAACCTGAATAGGTGATAAAGCGATAGATCTTTCAGCCCAATTCTACTTTTTCTACATAATCCATCATACAAAATGTAATCAAATGGAAAAGTCCCTTTTTAAAACTTGTTTTATTAGTTTTAATCTTTTAACTTTATGCATCAAGCAAAAATGTAATTATATGCAACATTCACTGACTGGAAGAAATTTGTTTAATATTTAAACCTATTTTCTGCACATTCCAGCACATAATTTATTTATTTTTTGTGTTTACACTCAATCTTTCAAATAGATGCAAGTAAAACACAGCAGAAAATAAATAAAATCAAAGACTAGCGGTCCTTTTGCTCTATTTTCACCTGTAAAGCAGGAGTGGCGTAGGCGGAGGTTTACCCTGGTGCAGGTGTGCCGGTCAGTGGAAGAATCCGCAGTTTCTCTGTGAGTTTCCCATTACGTTGTTGCGCACTCGGTGCTTGCTTGGAAGTTTAGGGGTTTTTTTCGCTGTAAAAAGAAGTTTTCTTCCCACGCACAACAGACACTAATGTTTTTGTCACTTTTTATGGACTCAAACTCAAAGTAAGGTCAGTACTTCCACGCTTTAAACGCTGCACGCTCATACTCTCTCCCGCACTCGATATGTGATCCATTGTTGATCTGCACACAGCTGTTGTCAGGAACGTCGCACTCGCTTACGTCACTGTCATGAGACATTCTCGCAAAAAAAATCATGGTTTTAGTAACGCAGTAACGCAGCGTTCCTACGGGAAAGTAACGGTAATCTAATTACCGTTTTTGCAACAGTAATCCCTTACTTTACTCATTACTTGAAAAAAGTAATCGGATTACGTGTTACTGCCCATCTCTGATTACCTGTTTCACGTATTACATGCAAATAAAAGGTATGTTGACAAGACATAGAACTTTTACTCAGTTATTGCTTTGTGTGATTCTTAAAGGAGAACAACTTAATTTTTCATTTTGTTTGTTTTCTCACTGTAAGCTGTATTCTGCTGCTGCTCTACTTTTTGAAATTAACTAACACTGTGCTCGATTTTAACGCTTCTTAAAGTGACAACTGTCACATTGCACATGGCTTAAAGGTACAGCCAGTCCTTTTTTGATAATGTTTAAAAGAAACAAATTGTGTTAAACTTATAAATATACAATACAGCATACAATTATGTCTTCCAACAAGTCGATTGCATTATCATAAACTTAGAATTAATCCATTAAAAATCCATTGAAGTGTGCATCAGTTTATACAAGATGCATAAAAATGCTTATTTATTTCCAAAATTATTGCAATTGCTTATTGACAGCAGGTTAAACATGCGATCCTCCCTTCTCCAGGCAGCTGTCAACAAGCTAGCTTAGCTAAACAGTTGGTTATAAAATAACATTATGCCAGCTAATGTTAAGCTTGAGCAAAAAATAAAAATCACACTTTCTGTCTGATAAACAGTTTTTCATTATGTTCATTAGATTCTCACATTGTATAAGAGTTTATTTAAGAGTCCAACAACATCACATTCACGTCAAAGAAAGCTTCTCTGATGCCAGCTAACAGCAGCTAACAGAGACTAACAGAAGCTAACTGAATCTAAAAGCAGCAAAAACAGCAGCGGTTACCAAGAAAAAAGTTCAGCATATCCTTAACAACTCACCTCAGTATCACTGCCAATGGAGAGAAGTGAGCTTCACTGACTCATAGACTCATATCAGACTCCTTTCAACACGTTTCACAGAATCCTCCACAGTAAATAGACGTGAACAACAGCTCAGGTAAACAGCAGCCTGGCAGCCTACACTCGCTACAGATGAACAACAGCCAGAGTTGTTTGTCTTACATGTTTATAGTTTTAAATGTTGATAAAAGTTATTCTTTTGTTTGACTGTCATTGTCTGACTTCACATAAAGCCCATTCCAGGCACTGAATGTATGGCATCAGTGGATTTAGTGGAAACCATTAATGAATGTGACAAGAATCTCGATAACCCTTCAACACCTTCTGTCACATAGACAAGTTCTTTTTTGGGGAAATTCTTTTTTCTTTGTCTAGCTACATGTTTGTAGATGTTTCTCTATAATGAAGCAGTACAACGAAGCCTGTTTAAATTTTGAAAGTGGTTTTTTTTCTTTCTTTCTTTCTTTTGTTGTTTGTTTTGTGCAAATGCCTATAATCCCATGTTAAGACATTCATCAACCTGCTGTGACTTCTCCGTTTGTGGTGGCATGACCCACTCTCCTATCTTAGAGCCTGTTTCCAGGATTTGCTGTCCCCTCACCGTAGCAACAGTGATATTTTCGCCCTACTTAAGCTCCAGATGCTGAGAGGTTCCTTGTACTGGCACTGCTGCAAAAAGGCCAAAGAGGTTAATGCACCCAGGGAGGGAGAAGCAAACAGCTGTTGGCCTTCTACTGTTTAAAACCACCTCCCCTCCATCTATCCATCCCCTCTCTCTTCCCTGCTATCCTATTCTCCCTCCCGCCACCCCTCAAAGGAAGAAAGTGCAGGCAATAAAAAGCGCTCAAATGTTAAAACATCTGCTGGGAGCATTTCAGGACAACCAAGAGCGTCTTAACTCCTCCTGAGTAACAATATGAGAGCATTTTCTGGGCATGGGCGACAGGGACTTAGAAAGAGATAAGAGGAGATAATGGCTGGATGGAGGACTTGGGGGCTGCAAATGTACAATCAGGAGGTCCGGATGGAGATGGGGGTAGGGAGGGAGGTGCAGGACGGAGAAAAGGAGGGAGGAGGAGGGTCTTGGGGGGGCAGAGGAAAGTGGTTTGGTAAACAATGGCTTTGCATTAGCATGATAATCTGAAACATGCCTTTATTTAGATAAAGATGTAGGTTACACTGGGGGAGGAGGGTGTTTTTATTAACAAGAGTGTGTTCAGCTGTATGCATCTCTGTAAACATATGTATGCATGTTGCAGACATGAGAAATGCACTGATGTACAAAGGGACTCCTGTCCATGGATGTATGGACATGTAGCTAACACTTGCTATTGCAGAGTTACTACAACTCACAGCAGTTTACCAGTCAGTGAAACTGTAGTTTACAAGTGTTACAAGAAAAAAGACTGTTGAGTTTATGGTTATTCCAAAAATAATATTTAATGCACACACATAACCACAATAAATGTCTTTGGTTTCCCACTTGCTGTTCTATTCATCCCACTCTCAAACTTATGTTTATGAGATTTATTTGCATGACAACTATGATTCTCACAAGTGAGGTGTGTGTTGTAAACATATAGAAAGTACCGTATAAAGATTTAAAATATCATGTCACATTTGACCTCTGACCTCTCTTCAAGGTCAACAGATTGAGCTGAAGAGCTAACTAATAATAATGCTATTTAGCACTGTTTAAAACTATGTTTCTTACTTCTAGTGTTTGTATTGACAATATATATCGCCATATGAGGATTAATATATAGGGATTTTAAATTTCAAGTTACTTTGGGCGTCTGACCTCTTCGTCAAGGTTAAAGATCAAACCTTCACATAATGTCTTTTAAGTTTAAAACTTTGCTTAAAATTCTACTGACTTCATTTGTATTGGAAACATTTATGAAATTCTCCTGTTATTCATGTCACCTTTGACCTCTGATCTCACTTTTACATTTCACATCTGCCTTTCTTTCAAGTTGATCCCAAGATGCATGTATCTTTAAAAAAAAAAAAAGTATTGTGAAAAGATAAAAAATATACTGCTGTGTAATATTATAGAATCAGCTCAAGTTATTGAAGTCCAGTTATCTTTAAATAATACCGATTATCCATTACCTACTCCTGGAGAATGTTTGTGTGATGAAAGTAAAAAATCATTTTTGAAATTTGGGCAGTTTTTATAAAGATCAAACTAAACACTGAGACGGTGAACTGGAAAAGCAGGAACTTTTTTTGCAGTGTAGCCACCAAGCAGTGACACTCATTTTAAAGCCTTGTTACATTTAATAATAAGGCTTTAAGATGGCATACACACATGCACTGGTGTTTCATGTCCTCATCACATGCCCTTGTCATGTACACTGAAAGTGAGAAGTAGCAACAACTGGCTTTACTGTGTCTTGGACGTACAAGACAGATGTGGAATTTTGAGGTTGCGTCTTCTCTTTTAAGTATCCGTTCCGTCCACTCTGACGCCTATGTGGCGCGCGTGTGAGTGTGCATATGTGCTAATGGAGTCTAATTGGATAAATCTGTGTTATACTTTAATGTGTGAGTGGTGTGAAAAATGTGTGTGCATGTGTCAGTCAAGGCGCCACTCACCCTGATAAAAGCCCTTTGACACTCAGCTGTTTAACAGCTCAAACTGTCTTTGCTCAGTGGATTAATCGCACATACACACTGACACACATACACACACAGCTTCGGTGACCTCCACAATACCTCCAACACACCCCTCCCCAATTTAACAAGGAATAACTCGTGAGTATGCGCGCGTGCGTGTGTTTATGTGTGTGCATGTGCAAACTGGAGCATTTACACACAGATCCACTGGCCTGCTGAGGGCGTCCTTCTCCGTACAGCCCCGTTCTCTCTGCATTTTAACACTGTGGTGACAGGTGCTGGTCCAAGAGACAATGGAGCTCCTCCAGAGCTGGCAGCCAGCACACCAGAGACAGAAACAGAAGAGGCAATTGTAACTCTGTGTGCAGGAGAAGCATAATAGACACTTTCCAAATGTATTCTTTCTCTGCAGTTTTGCCTGAATTCAAAGGTGAGAATAAGAGGTTTGAAAAAGGTGAAAAAGGAGTTTAAGACACCGTGGCATTGAGAAAGAGACTAAGTGAACTTTAATGCTACAAAGAAAAGGAGAGGCAAGTAAAAGAAAAAAGGAGCATGAAAGATACGGAGCTACACCCTGCTCACGGTTCTTTCAACTCAAAAGGAGACAAAAAACTGTTGAAAGTTTTCAGCAAGTCTTTGATTCCACCAGTTTGCAATGTGACTCCTCGTGAGCACAAAAACGAGATGTCAAAGCACTTCTCTTTTTTTTAACGCCTTAACCACACAATACAATCTGCTGTTGCCAAATTGGATTTGATTCAACATGCTTGGTGGTTTCTGGAGTGTATTTTTAGTAATAGTGTAATGTATGTTTCCTGGGTGAGCGCATATACAAATATAAATTCCCATTTGGCCCGTGGTCTGCCCCTGAATAAAGTTCAGAGATGCGACCCCTCACCCATTAAAATCCTTGGAAAGCATTGCTCATGCACAGAGGCACTCGGCATTTGTTTTCAAATGTGAGCCATTTTTTTTTATTTCCATGTGTTTTGGTGAGAGTCTAACATGTTTCCAAAGCTGATAGAAATTTCAGAAGCGCAGCTCCTTTATGGACTCAGCTAAGACTCTTTACCTCCTGCTACTTGCATTTACCACATTTACTGACAAATGTCAGAAAATGGGTACAAACAACAAAATGAGTAGCTGGTATCCCTATTTATACAGCTATTTCTATAACCCTCTAAAATTACATCTTATTCTGCCTAATACTGAGCAATGATGTACTAAGAGACCTGGACACAAGATGGAAAAAAGCTCAGTGACACATACTCTGAAGATGTTTTTCAAACTTAAGTGAGGAAATAACTGGATGTTCCACATAACTGCAAACAATTCAGCTCATAGAGTTGTAATAGTAGCATCTTTAATCACTGACGTCATAGGGGATATAAGACCAGGATTCCAGTCAGCCGAGACAATTTACTCTGAGTTTAAATAAAATATCAGTAAATACATAGATCTTCTAGATTTTAAAAATATTATTGAATTAAAAAGATCAAATTCTGACTGTATAAAAATGTAATTTCTGTTGTGTTAGCCCTGCGACAGGCTGGTGATCTGTCCAGGGTGTACACTGCATCTTGCACTATAGCAGCTGGGATAAGTGCCAGCTTTACTGCGACTCTGAATTAGATAAGCATAAGAAAATGGATGGATGGATAATTTAACTAGGTATTTATCCCCATTATATAGCCACTGATGATTCTGATGATTTTGTGCAGTAAAAATGCTTTTGGAGCCAATATGATGAATGTGGAACTTAGTAGTAATACATTTGGCTGACAAAATCGCAGTAGAGCATAGTACTATTCTTGAGGGCATTATGAACGGCTTACCATTTAAGGCTTGGACAATAATGATTGGATCTAAAAGAAAAAATGAAAAAGATACTTCAAAGATTTGTAAAAAATTAGTTAATGTTTATTTACGTGGTGGCAAATCACAACAATAGTTGTTTCAGTGCTAGTTCTACTGCAAGGTAAAGACCCAACAGTTGGGGACTGGTGTTCCCAGCAATCAGATGATCCCTGAAGAACAAGCACTTTGCAACTGTGGGAAGGAAAAACTCTCTTTTAACAGGAAGAAACCTCCTGTTAAAAGAGAATTTTAAAATATTTCTGGCAATACAGGGAAAATTATTCTAAAATTACAGAGTGGTAAAATAAATCAATAAATACAAGTCACAGAAAAAATGTTATGTTATATACAGCAGTAAAACCTTCAAATGCTTTCTTAAGAATCTTGTATATAAGAAAGCTACTTTCTGCTCCCTTATTCACAAGGGGTCGCCATAAACTTTCTTAAAATGTAATCGTTTTATTACATGTAGCACGTGGGATTCATTGTGTATTTTCTATTTTTGTCCATCTTGTGATATTAACTGTAGCTTGCATGCGTGTGTGTGTGTGTGTGTGTGTGTGTGTGTGTGTGTGTGTGTGTGTGTGTGTGTGTGTGTGTGTGCGGTTGAGGAGGATACCAAAGTGTGTGTACTTGGCATGTCAGTGGGCGCCAGGTGCAAGGCTGGGTTGTAATCACGAGTATGACTTCTGCTCATGACAAACAGGGTCTCTTTCTCATCTCTCCAGGGGCCACTGTTTCCTGGTACTCTTTGTAATGGGAGGAACACGACATCACAACAACAAAGAGGATCAAACAGTGGTCATTCGCTGAGTCAGGATTAAGAAAAACCACCAGTCAACACAAAACATGCGTGACTGAAGGAGGTCATTTAGCGGCGCGAGTTCTGGCTAAAGGTAGCAATGGAAAGCAGGTGTCGAGAATATCGTATGAGATCATTTTCTATGTGGAACACCTGCTTTATAGCTTGGCAATGTAACACTTAACGATTTCTTGCTCAAATCTGGCATGCAAAAATATCCACAGATCAAATTTTTTTTCTGCCATTGCTTTGTTTGTCTGTTTTCCGACTTTAGCTCGGGAAAACTTGTAGATAAGATCTGACTCAATGCATCTGACCGTAATTTCAATCGTATATCTAACACCAAAGCCTGTACTTTTTTGTTTTCTTTCCAGAATTCCCCGTCCAGCCTGTGATAACCTACCATCAACCCGCCCCTACCCCTGCCTTGTGGGACAGGAAGTGAAGCAGCTCAGACGTACTGTACGGTCCCTCGCGTCTGGGCCGGAACCAGGATGTGTTGCTAGGCGCAGGGATGATTGTGTCAGCACTTGCTGGCCGCTTCGTTTCCTTACAGGTGATCTCCTGAATGGACAATGACAGATATACGTTTCCTGCTATTTTTCACTTCTGCAGGAGGGGATCAGACAAACACAGGACTCTGTGGCCATGGGGCCACCTACATAAGCAAGAAAGCAGGCTCCTAAAGTTAGCAGAACTTCAAACCAGCAGAGACAAAGACACAATCAGCCAACCAGCCACGAGACCTCGCAGTGACCCCGTGACCTCAGATTGTAGGTGGGTGTGGGGCCTGGTCAGTGTTGGCTTTAAATCCGGGAGATGGAGGGTAGATGATGAGGAAATATTGAGGAAGCCACTCTTGATTTCTGACGCGTTTGATGAACTCTGATGGATAGAAGGTCGAGGAGGATGAAAGGGGTACGGTCTGGCAGGGGGGGGGGGCAGGGGATGTGATGAGGAGTGGGGGGGTTGTGATGGCGTGTGGCAGGATAGCCGAGGTCATTCATTTGATTTATGAATTTTCAACTTTTTCTAATGGTGATAGACTGCAAAGTGTGCGGCAGGGAACGAGGAGGGGGGGCTCAAAGGAGGGACGGTCACGCTCTTCTGATTGATGACAGGGGTGATTAATGCCAAAGGATATTACCCCTTGGAAAAAGTGCTGGCCCCTCCACTAAAGTTGTGTTTTGCTACATGTCTGGCAGACGAGCGATTTGGCCTTCTTTGTTTTGTGATGACATTTTAAAGAGGGGTCATCTCTTGTTCGCAAGCAAGGAAATATGTTTTTGACTTGTGAAGAGTATTTTAGTCTAACATCAAACTTACATAAAAATTGCAAGCTGGTTAGAAAAATCAAAATTATATCTTAAAATAATCTATATAACGCAGAATCCTTTATTAGTTTACTATAATAAATATAAAAAGTTTTGTTTTGATGAGATTATCATTAAAATTGTTGTTAAAATAAAAATGTTACAACACCTTAATCTGCACATATCTGCTCCCTGCTGAAAGGCTGTGGTTTAAGATTAGTGCAAATCATTGAAATTATGTTAAATGCACAACAAGCACCTAAATCAAGCAAACAAACAAATAAACAGTTTCCCTTCATTCATGCTGCAGCTCTTCAGGCTAGACAGTCAGTCTGGAGTCTCAAAATACAAACAATGCACCAGATTTTGTGATTTCTTCTCTTATTATAATAATCATGATGCTTATCTTGAGTGGCACAACTCAACCTTAATCTGTGCTTTCTTATATTCTTAGGAACATAATCCCTTTTTTCCCACCTTTGTTGTCTCCCTTAATAGCATTTACTCTTCATGACATATGTAAAACATTTGTAATCCTTAATGTACATGAGTTTGTTTTTGCAAGCCAGGGCAATGCATGCAGACACATGAGGAAGCAACAGGAACCCCTCAGGTCAACCATGGTCTGGGACCTCTGCTCAGCCATCTTGTTCTCAGAGATCATAAATCATATGAAATCTACCGGTTCCGCTCTTCTTCAAAGGCCTTTGTTTTACAGCTCCGGCGCAGAGGTTATCAGCAGGGCAGCAGCAATAGTGTGTATAATAGACCTACTTACACCCCCTGATAAGATACAGTGACAGTCTGCGACTCTCACTTTTGGCTGTCAATAAAACAAGGGAATAAGGGTGTTTTTTCAGGCTTTGAATTATATCTCATCAGTGTGACAGCAGCACCGCTTTCTGATGCCGACGTGTCTGCCAATGTAAACTGCAGAAGAATCGTTTGGGTTCCTGTCTGTGAGTTTCTACGACTGACCCTGTCTGGGTGATTAAATAGCTCTGTGCTGCGGGCTTCGGCTCCATCATCCTTGGCTGGATCAGAAGGTTATACACGCGGCCGTGTACAGTAGATATTGATGCTGTCAATAAAAGTGCCTTGGAGTTATGTCACCCGACCAGACGCTCCAAGGTTAAGCGGTGTTAAGCACACCTTCTCCTCCTTGTTAGACACTGTTGGTCTCAGTGTCAATCACACCATATGTCAGCCTCATTTATGTTTGCTTGTTCACTCGCAATGACAACTTTTCTTGCTCTCACCACTGTGCCCTCTCCTCCGCGCTATAACACACACAACTAATCGTAGGTCACCCTCACGGTTATGCATGTGTTGAACCAAGGAGGAGAGGAGGGGTTGGGTTGGGTTCAGGGCATCAACTATTGCTAATCACTACCACTATGGCTAACATTAGCCCTGTGGAAGTAGTAGCCTAGCAGCCGTGTGATCTCCAGCTAACCTTGCCCACGGGCCTCTTTTGTCTGCACGCCGCACACGGCTGGCTCTATCCTCTCTCTGTTATTGAGCGGGTTGGAGGGGGGCTAAATCAATGGCAAATCGCTGGCACTGTTCTCAGGACAGTGACCGAAGCCCAGTCTGTTAGCCCCCTTTGCTTCCCTTCCACCAAACTCCCCCTTTCTCCTGCCTCCCTCAGCCAGTCCTCCACCCCTCAGTCACCATCCCCCAACCCCTCCTGTCTGATTGACACTTGAAAGGTGGCCGAGGACGGGGCCGGAGGCGATGTTCCACGCTCTGGAACCCTCCGTGCAGGGGAACAGCTGGTGACATCTGCAGCGAGGCCCACAAAAGGCAGTTGAAAGCGTGCAATCGCGCCCCCTCCTTCTCTTCGTCCCTTGTCTCACTCACTCTCTCCTTCTCTGTCTCACCCTCTGTCTCTCTCTAACCCTGCTCACCCTCCTCGTTCTTTCTCTTTCATTCTCGCTGCTCCTGTCTCCCCCTCTCTCACTGCCTCAGATGTCCCCTCTATCTCCTAAGAGCTAGCCCTTTTGTCTAAAGCACTGATACAGGCACCCAAGCGCCTTTGAATCTCATGCTTTAAACTTGAAGAGCTTACGCTGGAGCATGTGTGTCTGTGCAAAAATAAAAAGGGGGGACGGAGAGAAAAAGAGGAAAAAAGAGGGGATGGAGAATGAACGGCTGTATGTTGTACAACAGTCAAACAGCAACACTTTTTTGCTCTTTTAAACAAACTCCCTCTAGTCATTTTATTTATTTATGTATCTACTTCTTCACTGAGCTTCCACCCAGTGTCTCTGTGTTTGATCTTCTTACATGGAAAACTATCAGCTGTACTGATATCCACGTGCACACGCCCAGTTAAAAGCTGCCTTTTAAGAGGTCCCATTGTCCCTGTTCAATGGCATTACCCTGGCTCAGCTCACAGTGAGTGCTTGGGAAGCGGAAGGGGGTATCGACTCCCGTTAAAAGAATCCAAACGCGTTCACTGACGAGACACACATCGCCCACAGGAATGTCAAACTTCCGACCCGTTCCCTGTCTGCCCCACTCCCTCCCTATCCATCTTTCTCAATCGTCGCTTCATTTCTCTGTCCTAGAGTCAAAGGCTAACTCTGTGCTATCTGTTCTCCAGTGTTTTTGAGATGTTTCAGTTACATGCATCTTTAAAAATTCATGCATAATTGTTTTGTCAGACTAAATTCCTGAATAATGGTAATCATATGGTTATCATATCAAATGTAGTAATCCTTTGTTTTTATCATTAGCAAAACAAAATCCCCTAAAAAGTTTACTGCCTATTTCATTTAGCCACACCTCACACTTCCAGCCTCCTCCTCTTTCCTCTCTCCATCTCTGTTACCTCCTCTCCTCCTCTAAGAATGTAAAGGAGAGGTCAAAAGGTCGGCGTGCTCCAGGTGCCCTCCTGGCATCAATATTTCAGAGCCGTGTGAATCCCTCCTTTCAGGGAGCCAGTCTCGCTGACTGAAGGTATCTTCAGGACCCAGGGGCTGGCTGACGGATGAGCACAAAGCGCCCGTCAAGCTCCAAGCAGCACCGCGGCATGCACTGTCCGTTTTAAGTGTGTGTTTGTGTGCATGTGAGCTTGTGTTGTGTGTGCGCAAGTGGAAGGCTCGGGCAGCTCCCCTGCGGTCTCCTTTGTTGGGCTAACCTGCTGTTTGAATGGAGTGGGAGCTGTGAGTGACAGAGGAAAGTGTAGCTGGCGGTAAAGTGAGATATTGACCTCTCAATCACCATGGAGGGTAAGCAGGAAAGTTAAGCGGTCAAAGCTTGCAGGTGAACATGCAGCAAGATCTATGTAGAACCCACCAATACGTCTGAAGCTCAGGCATGCTAACTGGAAAGTGTGAATAGGTGTTTATGCTTGCATGTGAAACTTGTGTCCGAGATTTTAAAAGTGACCCGTTCCCTGTTGGGTGAAGCAGCGGTGCACCCAGCTAGCAGGGTGCACTGTAACATGAAACAAGATTCCCCCCAATGATAATATTCAGTTTCAGCTCTGCCAGCGCGTCCTGTCTGCCCCTGTTCAGAGCCCCTCCAAGACAAAGGGGGAAGGAGCCTGGCGGGGGAACAGTAGCTTCTTGTTATTATGACATGTGGTAACATGAACTCCTTGGAAGACTTCTCCTGTCATCCCGACCTGAGGTCCTCTTTA
Source organism: Copadichromis virginalis (assembly GCF_057382275.1). Classification (NCBI taxonomy): domain Eukaryota; kingdom Metazoa; phylum Chordata; class Actinopteri; order Cichliformes; family Cichlidae; genus Copadichromis; species Copadichromis virginalis. The sequence goes on from NC_140632.1 coordinate 10,104,249, forward strand.
TTCCACAGGCAGGGGATGTGGAGGTCACAACCTCCTGGACAGATTATGTTGGAACATGCCGCGCCGTGTTGAAACTGACTTGAATAAGTTTATTGGCTAAGCCGGTGATGGCCCTTTGTGCGAACTCCCTTGGGAGGCTGAATACAGATTAGTCCATGGATTGACTATTCATATTGGATTGTACTTCACCTGAGTTTTATCTGACATCAGCCTACTTAATGTCTATTGCTTAGAACTTTTAAAGTGGCAGTTTAACCCAAAATCTAATGCACACATCTCTTGCCTGTAATGCCATTTATCCTTGTACTAGCTATAGAAATGTCTGCTTTCACTTGACTGTAATTAAATGTCTTAGCTTTAGCTTAGTCTTACTAAGTTAAGCCTGGATTTCAATACCTGTTTGATATTTATACAATTACATGGCCAAAAAAGTAAGCATTTGGTAAGATGCTACTCCCATTCTGCTGTCTACAAAAGAAGCATGCATCCAACAAGATTACAGTTCATTTTCCAGGAGGGCACTTTTTATGTTTACATCATGTCATAGTCATTAGCTACAATAAGGTTTGTGGATTTTTTTTAAGTAGCTTTGCTATGATTCCTGGAAAAAGACGTTATTGTTGAGCTTTCAGAGGTATTTTTGGCATTTGTAACACTACAAGGGCCTTTAGGTAAGCAGTTAAGAAATGGACAGATAGATGGCTATACGAGGCAATATTTTAAAAAAAACAACCTCATATGCATTTAAGTAAATAACAAATAGCACTACAGGTCAGAGGGAAAACATGTAAACTTCATTTTGGAGTGAATTGTCCCTTTTATTTTGAAATTTCAGCATGGCATGTTGCCAAAAGCTATCTGCAGATTTTTTTAGCCATTTTTTTAGGTTTCTGTTTTTCTTCTTTTTAACTGAGATTAATGATGTGAATGAGACTTGATGTACAGTATACAGACAAAACTATTGGCCTACACTTTTTAAACTTTGAATTCCCTCCCATTGCCGCAGGTGTATAAAAATCAAGCACATCTGCCTTTACAAACATTTTTAAAGCCAGACTTTACAAACGCTTGCACATTTGAGAATGGGACATTTATGATACGTTAATAGGATGCCACCATTGCATGAAGTCTGTGAAACTGTGAAATTTCTTCCCTGCTAGATATCCCACGATCGACTGTAAATGCTATTATTACAAAATGGAAGCCTATAGGAACCACAGCAACTCAGCCACAAAGTAGCAGAGCAAGTAAATTTACAGAGTCACTGAGGACTGAGACGCACAGTACGTGGAAGTCACCAGAACTCTGCTAACTTAGTCACCACAGACTTCCAAACCTCCTTTGGCATTAAAATCAGTGCTAGAACTGTGCACTGGGAGCTTCATGGCATGGGTTTCGGCGGCCAAGCATCTGTAGGTGTACCAAATGCATACATTTTATCAGTAAACGTGCCAAGCATTAAATCGTAGCTATGAAACAAATGGGAAATTTTATCTTATCGATGTCAAGGCTGATCATCAACATGAACATCTTGTTGGAAAGCCAGTAAGGGCTGCAATAGGCTCCGATTTCAATTAAAAAAATCTTGTTGGTGTCAAACTGAAGACATAATCAAAGTATATTTTTAAAAGTAAATTTAGATGATAAAAAGTAAGCATTTGTCTAGATGTTTACATGAGATCATAAGTCTAGTGCTTCCCTCACAAGTCCTAGAAAACGTGTTATAAAACATGTGACGCATTTAAGCCTCGACACTTTTTTTTCTCCTGCAGGTCAGTCTGCCAGACAAAAAGAGTCGCTGACACTTGGCTTCTGACAAAACCGTGTTATTTTTAAAGTCCTGTTTTGTTGCACTATTAATATTCTCACTCTGTAGTCCACGGCAGGGTTCAAAGGCACACGCCACAGCGTAGGAGATGACAAGTCTGCTGTGACGCTGGGCGAGCCAAAAAAGTGACAGCAATGTGGCCACTCTCTCTTGTTAACGAAATAAATAAATGTGCTCTGAAAAGCCAATAAGCGGCGGGCGGGATGCGGAGCCAAGGATCGCTGCGTCAAAAACAACTGCTCCAGCCATTAATCTCTCTAACTCTCTTAGCTCCCCTTCTCACTTTCTCTCTCTCCCGCTTTCTCCTCAGAGAGAATTACTGCCATAGATGTATAATTCACGGTGGTTTGGCTTTAGAAGGCAGTGGTTCTGTTGGAAAACACGGTGACAGCCAAGTTAGCGCACCCTCTCATTCAACTCAGCCACCTGTTCACTGGGGAGGGGGCAGAGAGGGACGCTTGATTTATATTTCATCTTTCCTCCCAATCTAATGACTTTGTTGCACACTCCGGGCTGGAAATTGTCTCATGCATTAAAGATGACAACTTAAAGGAATCTGAAAGCCCTGACATGATTGAGCACTTAGGCAGACACTTTTGGTTGTAGTTTAGATTGCTTATGTCAAGTTTAACTTGTCAGCTTTTTATTCCCAAGACCAGCTCGTCATTTCAAGTCCAATCACTGTCACTAAGTTTAAAAGAATGGCAAACCTTTGTGCATTTAAGGGTACTTAACTCTCTCTAGGTCTAGCTCCTAACAGCAGTTTTTACTCAAACATTATTTTCTCTCCAATTAAGAAATCTTCTGTGTCTATACATATTGTGCTCGTATTGCGCACAGTACATGTATACAGTAATTGTGCGATTACTGCTCTACACATGCACGCCCATGTCAGCACCATTTATTAGCATGGCTTCATTTTTGGAGGTGAGGAGGAATAACAAGTTAGAGCTTTGGCAGCCGTTTGCTCTCGCCCATCTGCGCGGCCCCTGCATCAGTCTCAGGGTTTCCTCGCCGATGATGAGGGCTGTCAGGGGCTTTTTAACCTCCTAACTGCCTCTCCCCACCGGCCCTAATCACACATTAATGACATCAGGAGGACCCCGGGGCTGGCCACGTTGTTGCCTGCGCACACAGAGTACTGATGAAGAGGGCAATTACCGACTAGCAAATAGCATAACCTCCACTGATCTGCACAGAGGTTATGGGCTATTAGCACACAGGTTACGCTCGGAAGATACGGCAGAGGCTTGAGGAAGGATCTGGTGCTGAGAGTAAATGGGGAGGTGAATGCCTGTCTGAATGCACGTGTGATAGAGAGAAGAGGCTCTCATGTACTGGGAAGGAAGTTTCGTACATTTGAGTAAAAGTCTTCACAAAGTCTTATGTTTGCCAAATAAGTGAGTGATGATTGCACAAGAAGCTGATCTGTGAAGCGCCTCTGAGTGGGAAAACTATCCATATTTCATTAAAAAGTCTTCTCCCAGACACACACACTTGCCCCTTTTCTCTCTCTCTCTGTCTCTCTCACACACACACTTGTGCTACGCTCTCAGTCCTGTCCGTTTCCTCGCGCGGAGATGAGTGAGAGTGATTGTATGAAATATTAACAGGCCATTTGCTGCTCTGCTCCTCTGTTTGAGAGCTGGATGTTGGCCCTGCGTCTCTAGTTCCTCTTTGAGGCCATCTGCTGGGTATGGGCACCAGGGAGGTTTCCAGGAGGGGGCCCTGTCACCCAGGCAGGCCAGCCCAGAAAACAGCACCGCCCTGGGGATCGATACACCCGACCTGCTGGGTGACAGAGCATCAAAGCTCTCCAACCTGCCAGATCAACGTACATGCCACAAGGGCTGCTGATATGTAAACGCTGCTGCTTACCATCAGGCCCTTGGGGAGCCACCACCACAGTCTTTGTGGCACTTCTAAGGGGCTGTTTTCAGTGTAGTTTATGTGCTATTTATGTTAGCCTTTGTAGAGTGGCAGTTTGGTCACAGAGCCTTGACAAAATGCCCAGGATCCCTTTAGAGAGGTTTTCCTTTTCCTTCAAAGGCTGCTTCCCTTGTTTAAAAATTTTATTATTGGCTAATTATTCTTTTCTGAAAGATTAAGTTAAAACTAAGAACTTATTTGTGAGTCAGAGTGGTAAGTAGTTACGTAAATGTATACACAGTACATATTTCCATACTGCAACCAATTTGGCACTGAAAGTAAAACGAAACCCAATATTACCCAATATTCTTCTTTCTAGTGACATTTTTCCTTTCATGACCTCAGTCAAATACACTTTGGAGCATGTATAGACAATCTCTGCATGCAAGTGTGTGTTTACTGACATCTGATGTCCTGGTAATGGATTTGTCAGTAGCAGAGAGAGGGGCTGGGCCAGAGTCGGTCTTATGAGGCCCATGGGTTAAGAAGGCTGCATTAGCCCACTGCTAACTGATCAGACAGCTGGTACGTTCACGCACACACATTCACACACATGCCAGCATGCATTTATATGTACACACATGCACATTCGCATGCACTTAAACCTGCAAGTAATTAAATGCTCCTGAAATTAAAAAGCACTAATGTAAATGCTCAGAGATAAACAGCTAATTTTTACGAGGCTTTAAGAAGCACTCGGGTTATTTCTTGACACGCTGTGAGAAAAAAGATTTTCTGCTGCGTGTCATCATTATTTACTTATTTTACCAGGCACTGAGTGCAATGCATGACCTAAAAAAATTTAATTCCTGCATGAAACACCTTTGGGAAAATATGACAAAGTGCAGCGATGGATTAGCATTAGCATAGGGTGTCACGATTATACTCATCTCTATTCCAGACCAACACTGGTTATCTCTCTGGCAAAAGAGTCTCACAAACACACACACACACACACACACACACACATATATGCATGCACCACCAAGACCTGTTTTAGCACACACACATGTAAACACTCACTTTTTCAGCAGACACACCACATTTTGGCCCCTTCCCTGGTAGTGTGCATGTATGCGTGTGCCAGGACACCGGTGCCATGAGTGTCCATGTGTGACGCTGGCAGCACCTGGGGCCCTCACAATAAAAATACAGCCATCATCAGAAGTCTTATTCACAGACCAGCACACCGTTACCTCTCAAACACAGAAGCGACCAGTATGATCCTCTGGCCCCGATCTCTGAATCCAGACAGCATTTAATCGCTGCTTCACTCATGAAACCTGCTTTGATTACTTGCACATCAAAAAACATAAAATCAAAAACAAACTTTTTTTTAAAAAAAAAACATTACATACATTTTTGATGTCTTCACTAGATTAAAACTGACGCAGTCCACGTTCTGGCTTAAGCAACACAGATTTCTAATATTCTGCATGCACGAAGAAGACTTCTCAGCACCCTGGACTGAGAGCTGCATTTAAGAGGCTGCAATGCCACAGCGATAAAGCCACAAATGGCTCATGGAAGTGTGACACAACAGAGAAGAATAGACGCGATAGTGTGTTAATGGATGATTTTAGTGTCGGATTACACCCCACGGGACCAGCCATGCTACATGCTCACAATAAGGCTCAAAGGCACTCACTCGCGCACACACACATGCGCACAAATATTTTGTTGCTGACAAATTGTAGTTTAATTTGTATTTCATACCTGGACCGGTTTTAATTTCAAAAGAGATTTAATTTCAAAAGCAAGGGACAAATACAGTGTGTGTTCGTGTGTGTGTGTGTGTGTGTATATACAACAGAGAGCCCCCATGTAATGGTTAAATAAGGCAGATTGAGGTGTTAACATCATTATTGCACATTTGCTCCCATGAAATAAAGCATTGTTTCCTCAGTTGCCATCACGATGGGAATGCCATAATCCCAGATTTAAAAGGATGGGTTAGCAGACACACTGTTACACACAATGAGCCTTTTGTGTTTGTGTGTCTATGTGTGTGAAGCGTTTTTTGTTTACTGTACAGCTTAAACACCTGCGAGAGGGAGAGAAATCTTCTCATGCATTCAATTTAGCAATGCGCAGCACTCTATTCAGGACCAAGGCCGCCCTTAGATGTGCACATGGCCACAAAATCAACATCTAAAGTCTTACATGGTGTTTTTATAAAAATGTGTGTTTATGTAAAACAGGCTTTGAATATTCTGGTAAATATCCAAAGACTCAGACTGAGCATTCAGTATCATGTTTGCCTCATATGATTTAACCTATCTAGAGCCACACGGGGTCTCCCAGGCCATGCTCAGGGGCTAAGGGCCCCTCTAAAAACGCTCATAGTTCTTGGTCAGTCATGCAAGAGAATCTGTGGGTCACACAGCAGGCTGGAAAAAAGCAGCTCGCAAGTTGCTCACAGTGACAGATGTCCTCTGGAAGATTTCTCCATCTTTTTCTAAGCACTCCCACTCTATCCACCTCCGTCACCCGTCCCTCCCACGAGGCAGTGAGAGGTGAACCCGGCATGCTTAACCTACTTCCCAAGACCTGGCTCTTTAAATGGGTGTGAGTGCATCAGTGTTTATGCGTTAGGATAACCTCTGAATACTTGTATACTTTGACATCATGAGCTCTTTTGCTGTAACGGTATGAAGTGTTGTGTATGTAATGGAAATGACTTGCAGCATAACCCCTGACTGATCTCAGGGTTATAAAAAGCATTAATTATTCATGTTTTGATTTGTGTGTGTGTGTGTGTGTGTGTGTGTGTGTGTGTGTGTGTGTGTGTGTGTGTGTGTGTGTGTGCTTCTCTTCATTTGAAGAAAAGCCTGCGATTTATAACTCTATAGTGAATCTCACAATTTCTTAGACAGAGCAATTCATCAGCTGATGGGAAAACATATTGGCAAGTCAATCAGCAATTAGAATAATGATTGGTTAAAGCACAAAATGTTTGTCAACATCTTTGAAGTTATTGGCTGACCACGCCAACCACAAGAGCTTACAACAAATAGGCAAAACATTATAGGAATCAATTCTGTCAACTCTTGTAAGATTAAAAAAGATCCTCAGAATATTGTAATACATATTAAACAGCAAAAGCACAAACAACCAGACAGAAAAATAAAAAATACCCTAAATCACTCTTAATTTCATCTTTTTTGATGATCAAACTCACAAGACTTTATTCACTTGGGATGTCGTCTTAAAGTAGCAACCATGAAAGAGCTCATCTGATGCGCACTGGAAAAATCAGTATTACCAAACCGTTACCGTGTGTATTTTGATAGTGAATTCTTTTGAACATCATTTTTTTCCCCCAATAATGTAAATTAATCATCCTTCTGATCATTTGCCAATGCTGTTTTGTATCTACTACCAGTTAAAGGTGGAGAGATTCAACTGTAAAAGGATTTTCGGTGAGCACATATTATAAAATAAAAAGATACAAAATATGGTAATTTAAGGGAACTGTAAACAGTTAAAGAAGGTGGTAAAGGTGTAAAAACATTTTTGAGCTTTTAAGATTTGGTGTATAAACCTAAAGTCGCTCCGTGTCTGCACAGACACATCATCCTGGTTGTCCTAAAGATTGTATCTTGTGGTAACTAACTCCACTGTGTCATTTACAGAGACAACGATCAATCAGTGAGATGAAGGCAGGGAGTCTTCACATAAAGAGAAATTAAACAGTGGGAGGCAGCAGCGAAGGGAGGAGGGAGTCTCTTAAATATAGAGAAATTAAACAGATGAAGGGGATGGTGTCTTTAAATACCGCTCAGCCACTGTACGGCCACCCTCATCCTTTAATGTAATGAGAAGAGGCGGAATAAAAGGCTTGGCCCTAGGATAAAAAGGTGATGCCATTTTTTATTCTTCTTTTTTTCCCCTGAAAGCCTTATACTAATGTAGATTAGATGTTAAATCTGACGCACAGAAGGGTGAAGCTTTCGTTAGAGTTTGTTCACCTCATTTCACTTGGCTTGGCCTAAGTTAACAGGAGATTGCGTGATGTTCTGGTCATATAAAAGAATATAGAATAGAATAGAATTCAACTTTATTGTCATTGCACATGTCACAGGTACAAGGCAACGAAATGCAGTTTGCATCCATCCAGAAGTGCTTTAGCCATGATATAGATATATTACAAATATATATTAGCAATAATATAGATATGTGAGTATATTACATATATATCAAGGTCAAAAAAAGGGGGGTCTGAATTTGAAGAGTCTAAAAAAAGAGCTAATGTGTTGTTTCCTAAGACTTAACAAAAAACGAAACAAATAATAACACGACAAACACAGACACACACACACTAACAGAGCTGCACATGCTTCACCATGTATCACAACGTCCATCCACCTCCCCTGCACTGATATCGAGGATAAATAACATTTGTTGGTCAAGCAGTTCATTAGTGAGTGGCAGAGAAGAAACAAATCTGAAATGTGTGTGTGTGTGTGTGTGTGTGTGTGTGTGTGTGTGTGTGTGTGTGTGTGTGTGTGTGTGTGTGTGTGTGTGTGTATTTTCTCTGTAATATTAATCCCTATAAAATCCAGAATTCTCAATCCAGAGGCTCAAGCTGACACTTTAAATAAAATCATTCTAATCCCACATGGTAAGAGAAATGAAAATGAGGAGATTAACATGGTGGGTGAGGGGGTGTTTGTGTGTGTGTGTGTGTGTGTGTAGAGGTGGTGGTGGGGCTGAGTTACCATCCTCTTCCTCTGTTCTCGCACTCACCTCTCTCACTCTCTCGCTTTTTCCCTACCTCTCATCCTTGAATCCCCGTTGCTGCCTCAAATGAGAGTGTCATCTCTCTCGTCATGCTCAGGGAGGGGCAGCTACACAGAGCTCGTGTGGCCCATTTGAAACACTCAGTTTCAGCCTTCAGTTTACCCGTTGTGTATGTGCGCACATCCTGTCTACTGGGGCAATGCAATAACTGGGCACTGGAAAGGCCACTGATCTGATGAGACGAGCGAATGAGCTCACTCACTTTATTCACTGACTTAACTTCATGAATCGATGGTGCTGAGTTTTAAAGTATTGGAGAAAACAAATGAATGATTAAACACGGTCAACACAACACAACTGGGCCGCAATATGAGCAGCTATGGACAAAATTTCTTGTGAGAAACGAGCGCGATTGCATAACTGTCAATGAGTGAAGCTTGCACCTCTAAGACGAAAAGGTAGAAGACAGTACGACTGAAGAAACTGAAGCAAATGCATCTAATGAGGAAGCCAAAAAAAAGCGCTTATAACAAAACAAAAATGACAACAACAAAAAAAGAGAAATTCATTATGGCTCAATTTTTTTTAAAGTTTGGATTTTAGAGCAGAAATGAAAAAAGAATAACAGGTGTCAGCCCGAGGCAAGAAATGAAATGGGGGAAAAGAACTACACCCATATGATCCATATGATAGCGCCATGAAATTTGTGAAGAAACCCAGCAGTGATATAAACTCTAATGAAATTTACCACAACTTAAGATATTGTATATGGAATACTGGAATATGTTTAAATTAAAAGGTCAAGCCTTACACTTTTCCATTTATTATTTTGTTTTCTTTACATTTTTGCAATTTAACTATAATTCTGAGCAATTTGTAAGTTGTGTGTTTTGGAAAACTGTAAGTAACAACCAAAAAGCAATAATCAAAACAATAATAATCATTACTACTATTATTAGTATTAGTAATAGTAGTAGTATTCCTAAAGACTTGCTTGTTTAAAGGCCTTCATTTTTATTCATGCATGGTCAGGGGCACTTCAAAATTTGATTGTAAAGTGTGTGTGCTAGTGGGACTGAAGATTAAAAACACATTCATGTGAATAATCATTAAAAAAAACAATAATAGAAACAAAAATAATAAAATAAAAAGAAATTGACTAACAAGAGGAGCTTATAGAGCGTTTATAGGGCTCCTCTTAGCAAAAGAAAGTGTGTTTGACACAACAGCTTGCTAAAGCTGACCAAAAGGATATGCTAAAAAAGAAAGAAAATTAAAGGGAACATTAAACTTACAACCCTAGATCACAGGTGTCCAACTCCAGGCCTTGAGGGCTGGTGTCGTGCAGGTTTTAGACATCTCCCTGGGTCAACACACCTGAATCAAATGATTAGTTCATTACCAGGCCTCTGGAGAACTTCAAGACATGTTGAGGAGGTCATGTAGCTATTTAAACCAGCTGTATTGGATCAAGGAAACATGTAAAACCTGCAGGAACCTTGAGGCCTGGAGTTGGACACCCCTGCCCTAGATTCTTTCCTTGAACATCAGGTGGCCATCTTCACCATGTCTATATGCCTAAATGCTTCAGTTTGCTGCCAGGTGATTGGCTGATTAGGTATTTAATTCACAAGCAGCTGAGCAGGTGTACCTGATGAAGTGGTCAGTAAGTGTAGGTGGAGTTTGTTTTTTTTTATCTTTCAGCTCACTGGTCACGGTTCACTCTATTTTTCAAAAGGCCATTTTTATTCCCATGAAGACAATTTAGTTTTTTCGCCAAAGGAGGCCCAAACACTGAACCAAAAAGACAAACAATTAATAATTAGTGGACACACTGATCAGGCACACCACTAACAGGTGAAGGAAATACAAAGATTGTCTGGTTATTTTGCAATGTTTTGTTGCTAAAACTTTGATTTTTGCATTATGAAGAACACAGAACCTCGAAAAATGCTCGGGGTCAACTTAGGGCAAATAACCCAAAGCGTCAACCTGACATCCAAATCTAATCGAGTATCTGCAGGACACACAGGAGGGAGGCTTCATCCTGAAAGATTAAAGATTCACAGCCAACATTTCACCAGACACCACACAACACCCCGAGAGCTTCTATGTTTGTGACTGATGGATTAGACCTGATTGGCACGAGGCAATGGACCTATGCAGTACCAGGAGTATTTAATGGCTGATTGTGCAGAGCATTTAGCAGTCAGATGTTTCCCTCAGGAAGCCGTCGACTATTAATATAAGCTCATTCTACATGAGTTTGCATGACGACAAATCTTGTGCTCGCATCTAAAGAAAAACTCTGTGTATCAACAGATTGTTGATAGCCAGCATCCCCCTATTTCCCTGTATTTTATAATAACTAGCAGAAATGATTTGGAGAAATTAAGAGTTCCTTTCCTTCATGTAACAAATGTGCAACATCTTTAATGGTCTACAGACTTAAAAATAACAAAGACTACATAGAAATTAAATCACAAGTATCCCCACTCTGAATAAATCAAATCTAGCATGCAGTTGTTTTGTTGTTGATTGACAAATAAGTTGGAAAGTGCACCCTGCAACCCAGAAAAACCTTTCTAAATGCCTTCAGTTTGGGTGGTGAACTCTTCACAGTCACTGTTTTTACAGCTTAATCCAGCTCTTGTCCTGCTTCCCTATTACTTTATCTCTCCATCTCTGCCTCTCTCTGTCAGCCTTCCTCCGCTCTCTCTCGCTCAATCGCATCACCTCCATCTCAGCTTTTCGTTTAGACATTTCCCTCTATGCCGTGTTTCTCTCCTCGCTTTTTTGTTAACCCTCTCCCACACACACTTTATCTCCATATGATTCATTTGCCCTCTCTATATATCTCTGAATGTCCTCCCAATCTCTCCCTCTATCCGCCCCCTCTATATCTATCTCTTAAGCACATCCTTTTTTCTCCTTCTCTCCTCCATCTCCACCGTCAGCCCTTCCTTTTAAAGGATAATCTTCAGCTAAGTGGACAGCACTTCGGTCTCTCTCGGTCCCTCTTAAGTGACCATCTGGTAATCTCAGGATTCTCGGTTGAACCCTAGCACAAGAGGGAGGGGGGCTGAACAGATCAGCTAGCCCGGAATGAAGGCCCTGAACTGGGTCAAGACAAGGCCAGTGCCTAAGTCCTGTGGGGCTGATGGGACCAAAGTGGGATGGAGAAAAGGCTGATGCCAGTCAAAGTTGGAGAGAGATCATGAGAGCAGATGGACATCATCTTTTCATCCTTCTATCCATCTATTTTGTTCTCTCCCTTCAAGCTGTGTGGCCTCAACTTTCAGATGAAAAGACAAAAAAAGAAAATTCTAAAAAAAGGAACTGGACTGTTTGTTTAGAGCGCAGATTAAACTGTATCACTTGGCAAAAACAAAGATTTGTCTGGACACACAAAAGAGCCCCGAAAGGAGTAGGGAAGTCAGTTAAAGGACACCACACTGGATGCATACACATAACACACACATGTGCAGAGGTTGTGCTGATTGTAGAAGAATCACATTGTCTCCTTACTTGAGAGAAAAGAAGCCCTTAGTCAGGTTACACCCCCATGAGCAGACACATACTTAGCTGTTTTTTCCCCTTTATCCTTTTCACAGGTCAGCGGGTGAATAAAGCCGCTGTCACTTTCCTCTGGGAAACGTCAGTGACAGGCGGATTGGCCACAATAAACTTCCGTACAGGAAGAGGAGATTCCTGCAAGGAAAAGGCCAGGAGGATCAGGAACGGCCTCAGGCATCACTTGTCCCCTGGCTTAGCTAAAGACACAGAAAACAGCAGTGTGTGCAGTGGCATGCACAAACTTTTGTAACATTCATTCTTTCGGACTGATCTCATCACACTGCATGCCACAAAGAAAACTAAAGCTAAAACCGGATAAAAGTGTAAGAGCGACTCCTAAGGCTGAAGTTTAGCAGACATATGAGTAAATTAATGGATTTACAAAGGGGAATCAATCAGATTGACCTGATAATGACAGGAGAGGACACCTTAGCTTAGCAAAATTTTTCAAATTCATGTGCAATAAAGTTTATGACAATCCCATAAACTTTGACAAGAATAAGGAAGGATAAAAGCAACAAAGGCTCAAGAAAAAGAAATGTTGTGTCCCAGTTACTCAGATCTGATTCTTATGAGACCTTGAGCTATAGCACATTTACAGCTGAATGTTTTATAATACCGATCTGTTCAGGTGTCTTTATCTGCTGTGTAAAACACAAGTGGCACCTTAAGACTGACACGGTCCATCTCAGAACAGTTATAGGTCAGAGGAGGGGAACTTATTCCTAGAGCTATTCATACCAACAGAACAAAAGAGATTGTGTCCTATTATGGGACTTTCCTCTGTCCGAACACTGGATCTGCACTAGCACAGGTGCCACTGCAACTCATTTATAGTCAGGTTAGGCCATGGTAAAGGCATGGAGCCACGGTGTGTTGTTTACACACACACACAGTGAACACATTGCAGGCAGCAGAGTAAAAGAAGCTGCTTATGGGTGTATAAAAAGAAAATTACTGTCTCTTCTAAGAACTACCCATTGCATCTGTGAGTGAGAGAGAGAGAGAGAGAGAGAGAGAGAGAGAGAGAGAGAGATTGAGAGGTTAAGAAACTTGCACAGTTGGACATTTGCCTTTTTCAGGTTATATCTTACTGTTGTGATAAGTAAATATTTCTCTTTTGCTGAAGGTTACATTAATGAATATAGTGCATAGCTGCTCAAGCATGTGTGTGAGAGTGCAACTGTGTGTGTGTGTGTGTGTGTGTGTGTGTGTGTGTGTGTGTGTGTGTGTGTGTGTGTGTGTGTGTGTGTGTGTGTGTGTGTGTGTGTGTGTGTGTGTGTGTGCGAGCATAACAGTGAGATCTTTTATCTCTCTCACAATGATGCCACAAATAGGCACATGGCTCACTATTCTTGTCCTCTCAGGACTCCTCTGGTGTTCTGGTGGATGTATCCAAGCATACAAGGGGTTAGGGAGAGATTAGGATCTATGTGTGAATATGTGCACATCAATATGCAAATATACACCTGTTTCCAAAAGAAGTTGGGCTGCTGTGCAAACTATATATGAAACAGAATCCAATTAATTACAAATCATCCAAACCCCCATGTTAAATTATAAATAGTACAGACACAAAAGCTCAACATATCAAATGTTAAAAGTGAGAAATGTTTTTTATATTTTGTTGTTTTACAGATATACATCATGGGCATGAATGTCATGGTAGGTTTGGGCTTTTAATGTTTTCTTTGAACTTTCTTTTTTCAAGGTGAAATTCTTCATGCAGGCTCAAGCCTGCATGATCTGGAAAATACTGGAACACCAGCATCACTGTGCACAGTGATGTGAGTTTTACAATGTCCTGGACTAAGAGGGTGATGACCAAGAAAGAATCCTCTGCTCCACAATTGATACCTTCAAGTTTGACTGCAGCTGCCCACACGGACAAGTCAAATTCCTTCTGGTAAAGTTTTGTGGTCAGATGAGGCAAAGATTGAGTTCTTTGACCACAAAAATAAGAGTTTGGGTGTTTGGATGAGTAAAGGCTTTCGAGCTCAAGAACACTACAGAAGCTGTAAACTATGGTGGTGTTAGTATCATGATCTTGGGCTGTTTTGCTGCCAGTGGTACTGAAAGTTCTGCAATTCTTCAACTTCACCTCAAAATAGCAGCTGGACAGTTGAAACCTGGACACAGTTCCAAACATACATCAAAACTGGTTTTGTAATAGATAAACAACAGCAGGCTAACATCAAGCCTCTGAAATGGCCTTCCTAAAGCCCTGACCTCAACCCTATTAAAATGTGTGAACCAAGCCCAGAAACCAACCTCTGCCAATTCTGCCAGGAAGAGTGGTCCTGCCAAAATTACGCCAGAGTCTTGTTGATGGCCACCAAAAGCAACTGGTTGTATGGAAATTGCTATGAGATATTTTACCAAATATTAGTGTGTAAACTTCAAACTGTGGGTTTCTTACTTCTGTTTAACACGGTACAAGCATTTGCGAGCATTTCTTTCTTCCGTTCAGAGGTTTAGAAACTTTTTGTCATATATTTTTATTCATTATGTAACCATGCAAGATGCAGAATTTGGTTTGGCATTACCATGCTGACATAACCAAGAACCCCTCTGCCAGCAGTGTCTCCCCGCAGAAAATGTTTCTGGGTTTGAATCCACCAACCAGCTGGGATATTTGTGTGTGAAGCTTTTATGTTCCCCCTATGCATGCATGGGTTCTTTCCATGTACTCCAGCTTCCTCCACAGTTCAAAGACATGCATGAGTTATCATGTATTCTAAATTGATTATACCCTCTGACTGTGATACCTTCAGGCTACTGTAATCCTAAATTGGATAAGCATTAAAGGGATGGTTGGTTGGTTGGTTGGTTGGTTGGTTGGTTGGATGGATGGATGGATGGATGGATGGATGGATGGTTGGATGGATGGATGGATGGATGGATGGATGGATGGATGGATGGATGGATGGATGGATGGATGGATGGATTGGAAGTATTGTCTAGACAGTAACATATATTTCTCCAAATCCTGTATACATATGCATTATTTACCATTTACATGGCCTCTATACATGTTCTAGCTTCCCCAATTGTCATTTATATTAATTGTAAAGTAATTAATAAGGCTTCCACAGAGGGAGTCAGCATTTCAAACCTCCTCCCCAACATTCCCTCAAAAAGACCCCTTTGATACCCAGTCATGTTGTTGAGCTGTTACTGGGTTAAAAAGTAGTTGTGTGACGTTTGCCCATGTGTGAATTTAACACTATACAAGATTTCCAGTCGTTTCTTATCCATGTAGCAGCTTTTTCTGAAACACTGACAATCAAATTCAAAATGATAACATGTTCACTGAAAGCAATATTTTATTACATTGTCATGTGATGATTTAGTGCTTAAATCATTTGAAAGTTGTTGCACTTTAATTTATTTTCATTTTATTTCATTACACCACGCAACTTAAAAAAAATAAATACAGTGCTACATTTATTTAGTTTCCCCAAACATATTGTAACTGTGCTTTAACAAAGTATTAAAAAAACCCAAAAACATCTCAACCACCTTTCTCTCAGAAAATAGCATTTTAAATTAAAACACACTCTTGCATATCATTGGATTTATTGGCAACTGTGAGATATTTTAGAAATTGAATTTTAGAGGAAGTAATCAGCGCGGTGGTTTCATGCCAAGCAACACACAGCCGAAATTTTCTTTTCCAATGTGGGTTTTGTCTACTGTAAGACCTTCAACTGGAATGCCAAGAACCAACCACTGCGTGGATTGTTTGCTTAGCTTCTCCCGCTGCAGCCATAAAAATCAAGGGAACCATAGTCAGTAGATAACTCAACACTTCATAAGGTCTTTGTTCACTTTTATGTGTCTGTTTGCTATCTGCTCTATTATAAGCCTGTACACTTGGCTCTCCTGACCGGTCTGCAAAATCCTCTCCTTCTTTCCAGAAACATTATACTTCCTCCAGAGAGGGTCATGAAAGGAAGGTGCACCTTCTCAGCCAAATTCGGCACACCCTGAGGTAAATGGAACAGAGGGAGCTGATTGGCCGAGAACACCTGTGCCAAGTAGGCACACGACAGGATGAGGGTGTCAGCATCCCACCCCCCCCCCCCCCCGCCCACCCCCATAAATGCTTGCTTCCTGCTGTTTTGCTGTTCAGTGTTCGCCTTCTCTCTGCTCCCCCCCTCACTAATCCCACTCTTTTAGCAGGAAGTCATTGGAATGAAAAAAGGTCCTAAATTAAGATGAGGAGGGGGTTGTGTATTGTTCCAAGTAAACAGAGCCCTGCCCAAAAGTCCACAGCAACAGCTAAAATTCCTAAAGATAGACAAGTTAGACTGGAAAGGAGGGGGGAACAATGACGGGGATGGAGTGACGAGGAGGAGGGCAGATGAGGGCATCGGGGCGGGGGGGGTCTCCTCTAGGGTCATGCTCAGAGGGCGTCGGGCAGCACGAGAGGCAGGATGTTATGGTTTATTCAGCCCAGGAGTGGGGGCGATGTGGACAAGGTGCGCCTTGCCCTCAGCACCAGCCTCAATGTGATTTATAGCAGCGCTGGCAGACGCTTCTGTCCACAGGGAAGTCTTTGAAAACGCCGTGTGCGTGTGTACGCGTTTGCATTAACATGAGCCCGTGTATATGCACAGCAGATTCTCGAGTGTGCGTGCCCTCTGTGTGTGTGTGTGTGTGTGCATTAACTTAAATGAGCAGTTTGAGGCTGCTGGTTTTTAACCTGTGGTTGGGGCATGTTCATGCATGGCCCAACAGAGGATAGATGGTGCGTAATTACAAGCTACATGCATACATTAACACTCGATCCTATAGGTAATGTAAAACACAGTAACTAATAGAAAAACTATGGGAGACAGTAAAGTAATGTCATGGTGAAATTCACACTAGTGGAACAAGTAGTGACATCCTTTACTTAAGTAAAAGTCACAAAAATGACCCCTACATTGTGCATTATAACTCAATGGTATAACATCTCCTTGCATTTTAATGTGATCTAAGTATAGTAAATTTATGTACTGGGTAATATACATAAGAATGGACCGTCACAGTCCATAAACTAGGTAAATTTAATTTGATGTCAAATCTTAATTTGCAAAGTAACTACAGTGAGCAGACACACAGAGGAGCACAAGAATAACAATATTTCCCTATTTGAGTTGTGTTTATTTTGATAAGCTGGTAACGAGTAACCAGAAATCAGCACTCTCCTCAAAGGTGAGTGTTAGTCTGTGTATGTGTTTATGTGTGTCTCTGTTTCCATGTATGTGTTTACAGGCCAATTATAACTCTTACCCTCCCGCTGACCTCTGCTAAGGCAGACTGAGCTCCTCTGGTGTGAGAGGTCAGTGAGAGGTCACCAGCGAAAGGCCACTCTGCTGGGGAGGTCCTGCTGGGTAAAGCAGGCCAGACATCCACACTGCAGGTCAGAGGTTACACAGATACATAAAGCAGGCAAGAGGGTGCCAACAGGTAGGAGGAGAAGTGTGAATGTCCACTACTGTAACAGGAGAGCAGACTGTTTCAAAGAGCTAAACTTATAACCGGAGACTAATATGTGGTGAGAGAGGCACTTTAAAGCTACTTAAGCCTGTCACTATAGACCATATAGACGCCTCTCTTTATAGTATTTGGGTAAGTGCGGATAGGCTGAAGCACAGGTAAGCTTAAATGATCACTAATTACTCTTAAATGTCTCAGTGAGGTGGAGAAGGCTTTGTGTGTGTGTGTGTGTGTGTGTGTGTGTGTGTGTGTGTGTGTGTGTGTGTGTGTGTGTGTGTGTGTGTGTCTGTTAACCAACCATATAGTCGTAGAAGCTATTAAAAGCTCATTAACCTGCGTTTTATTTGAGGCCCCCTGCCCTTGTCCTTCATAGCACTAATGTATTTTCCGTGACTTTCCCCCCCCCCCTCTTCAGATTTAATTTAGCTCCTCTTTGATTTCATGACTCGCCTCTGTTATTGTAGGATATCTTCTCCTTTCCTTGTAATTTTGTTTTATGACATGGAGTGAGTCGAGTACAATACGCCCCCCGGGGAGGACCACTTGCCTCCACGCCAACAAATATAATTACCGCTGATCAGAGGAGTGAAAACAGACCGCCGCTTATCTGCTACAGCTCTTGCCTTTCCTTTTTTTTTCAAACAGCATATTCAGACGGGGGCTCTGTGGCTGTGGAAGTATATATTTTTTTTAAAAATGGGGGGAAAAGAAAAGAACTGCAGGCAGAGGTGGTGCAGATGCAGAACTTGATGCCACACTACACCGAAAAACATAGAAGGTGATGCTGCTTTATTTGTGGACACGGGGCCACCATGTTTGGGGGAAAAAAACATATGATCAGAGTTCATTGGTAAAGAGTTGTATTTAAATTCGAAAAATGACGAGATTTTTAGTGTAATCATAACTTATATGGGGCGATGGCATCTTAAGCCACACCAAACGTTTACCTGGATGTGTCACTTTAATCCAGTCAAATCAGCTTGGACTAGCACAGACAGGTGACCAGTGGAAATAACTGAAGTCGCTGAAAATGCAGCTACGCATTCAAATCGTCCCATTATTGAACGGGGATCGGTGTGGATTTAACCTCGCCTTGAAAAGCACTCGCATAACTAGCTGTGACCGTGGCTTTGCAGTGGGATAAATCAGGCTAAGTCACCGCCAGAAGTAAACAGCTAAAGTCCTTTCATGTTTACCAAGTAAAGTCCTCTGCTCCATGTTGACAGGTGAGAGTTCATAGGAGCAAAGTTGGTCCCCTCCCGATGGAGCTGCGAGCCTGAGTGTGTAACCCCCCAAGAAATGATGAGTGCGTGCGCGCGCGAGAGAGAGCTTGTGTGTGTGTCAGACAGAGGGAGAGATAAACAGAGAGAGTTGCTAAAGGGGCTCTTTGACTTTGAGCGCATAAGCCCTTATTTCATGGTGCCATTGTTTGTTTTAAGGACGTCAGGCTTAATACAGTTCCAGGCGATTTCCCAGCATGTCTGTTCGCCCAAGCACCTCCAAGGCGCTGTGTGTGTGCCCCTCTGTATGTGTGTGTGTGGGTGTGTGTGCTGATATGTGTGAGTGCGCCCTTCGTTCCTGTTGACTTTAGCCCAGCTCCCGTCATAGCCAATGATTTAAAAAAAAAAGAAAAAGATTCTTCCAAGAAATAATTTACTCAGACTTAACAGAAATCAGAGCGACACGTTAACGTAAAGCTATAGTCAGATTTTACGCGTCCAAAGCAGATGTACGATGTTCGGAATATGCGGCATCTGTGATTTTAATGAGTTCGACTGCAGCCATATTCCCGTCAGCCTCACTGAGCAGCATTCTTTTAATTGGCTATTATTTTCAGGCAGGCCTGACAAGATCCATGAGATGTTTGAGCGAACAGGTTCATATCTAACTGTTGGAAACTGGGTTAATCTGTAGAAAGGTGTGTTTTATCCCCCAGACCTTATCCCGAATGTCAGAATAAACATATATATATACATGGAAATATTTTTACATGTGCAGTCTTCGTGTGCATGGCTGTGTGTGTGTGTGTGTGTGTGTGTGTGTGTGTGTGTGTGTGTGTGTGTGTGTGTGTCACTGTTTATCATTGCTCCGTGTTTGGTTTGCACATCCATCTCATATTTCCCTGTTAGCTTCTCTTTATGTTGTGTCATACATTTGCTTCTGCAGCTATGGCCAATACCCATTCATGCAAATAAAGCATATTTGAATTTAAGATAGTGTGTGTTTTGTGTGCGTGCGTGTGAACTGCCATAAAACAGGCGATAGAGGATGACCCCAACCCCCGCCACCTCTTGCACGCACGCGCACAAGCACACGCCTCCATAATCGCCACTACTTGTAGCCTAGAAAGAGAGATGTGGGTCACGGAGGGTGGTAGTGGTTGCGGAGTGGGGGGGGTAAACACACTGTGCCAGTTATCACAACCCGGTAGCCAAGGAGTAATATCATTAATAAACATGTGTAAATTGCTGTTATTTTACTACAGCGCTGGGGCCTTATGGAGCTTTCTTATATTTCAGATTCCATTTTACCTTGACCACAAAAACAAGTGCACATTTTCCTCCTGCATCCTCATCTCCGCCGTGAAAGCTGAATACATTAAGTCCTGGACATGAGGCCCAACAAGGACTTCAGACTCCTACTCACTTATTACACTCGAATCCCGAAATCCTCCTCTCCTCTCCTCTGTCCTGTCTCCTAAACCTTTTTATTCAGGGACCCGGAGACCTCTCCGGAACAAAACAGCTTTTAGCGCTACCATCTCGCCCTGCTTATGATTTCGCAAATCTCTCTCTCTCTCCCCCCCCCCTCTCTCTCTCTCTCTCTCTCTGTGTCGCTCTCTCATTTCTCCAAAAACTGTCTCTCTGAAAAGAAATGAGCTGTTGTAGGAGCTCATCAAGTCATTATCTGATTAAGGTCATTTTATAACTGCTGCTCAAGAGATTTCTTCTTCTGCCAAATAATATTCATTCTTTCATTAATTCAGGAAACTTAAATTCATGAAATCTCCACCGGCTTAATAATAATAATAATAATAATAATAATAATAATAATAATAATAACAGTGATAATAATAATAATAATGGCGACATTGATCAAAATTCATACTAAGGAAAAATCCACTGGCTCCTCTCCACTTCGACATACCATGCGCCGAGTGCGTGCACTTATTACCACTCAGCACGAGATAAAAATGTGGCTTTATAACACCTCTGGGAGAAATATTGTTTTTGTAGCCTCCCTCCTTCTGCATTTGGGCACAGCTCTAATAAATATGTCAGTAAATTCGGCCATCAGTGCGCAATGTCAGAGCGTATTATCAGTCTTGGGCATCGAGGTGTGTCGCACTCGATCCAAAAGAGGTGGTGGTGGTGGGGAGGAGAGAGGGAGTTTGAAACAAATCCACGGGTTGATCCACCTGGAATGGGCCGCGATAAGAGCAGCCAGTGTTAAACCACACGTTTCCTCTACACCTCATCCGAGTCTTCCTTTTCCAAACACGCTTTCTTTAATGTCCCGGCCTGTTTTTCCAGCCTGTGTGCGCACCGACGGCACCCAGGGGAGCCGAGGCCAAATCAGCCACAGGCCAGTTAGGGAGCAGGAGGGGGGCCGGGACACCTGCTTTGGAAAAGCCACTCCAGACACCAAACTTTGCTGACTTCGTTGCAATTCGTTCGTCCTAAAAAACACTTGCTTGCGACATGGAAAAGAGACTCGCCTTTTCCTTTTTGGCGCCTGACAGAGGGGCATATGGAAAATAAGATTTCTCGTTAAGTACTTTAGGATCCTGTTTGTTCAGTAGGATAAAAAAAAAAAAGAAAAAAGAAAGAAGAAAGAAGGAAAAAGAAAAAGAAAAAAGAAAAACGTGCAACAAAATGGATCCGAAGCGAGAAGCATGGAATAAAAATAGCTGATTTCATGAGCAATTGTGCAAGAACTTTTTAAACCGTTTTAAAAACATTTGTTAAATATAATTTGAGAAAGAAAAAAATGAAAAATCAAGTTTTTACGTTACTATAATAATAATAATTTTAATTATAATAATAATTTTCTTCTGAAAACTATTATTTGCCAACCTGGAACGTAAGATCAGCAGTATAGATGAATGTGCCATGTACCCTCAAAAACAATCGAATAAAATAATTCTCTCCATCCTAAACATTAAATCCAGCCCCAGTAAAATGTTCGTAATATTAAGAAAAAATTGTGAATATCACCTGTTGTAAATGTCGAAGGTTAAAACATTTGTTTAGCCGCGCGCAAAAGCGGCTGTGTTATGATGAAGCATCCAGTTTGTAAGAAAGCAGGAGGACTGAGAGCGAGCAGCCGTCATCATTTCATAAATCAGAAGCCTCGTGGAAAGGATCAGGTGTCACTGTGCGCAAGGTTGTGTTACAGGTGGGTGGAAAAACTAATAATATGTTGAAAATCATTTGGTTTGCAAACATACAGGTAAATTCTTTTTCTTTATTCTTCTTCGTTTTACCACCAGGTTAGAATTCATCTTTAGGGGGGATATTTTAGTGACAGCAAGCTGACAGAAGCTTCGTGACGATATTCGGCTCTTAATTGAGCTTTTTACAAAAGTGATGTTTAGTTTTCTTCAGACAGTGGCTTCTCTGGATAATCTGAATTCAAAAGCAGAGCTGTAAGCGTGATGTGCTGCTTTGCTTTACTCGTCCATTAATCAGACTTGGGTGCAACCAATGAGAAACCCGCGTGCGTAAAATATCTCTACATGCCATTTTTATCCCCCAATACTCAAGTGACCCCCAACTTGTTTGTCCCCCACGAGAATGCACGGTCTAAACGTGTGGCAGTGTTTTTGCCGGAAAGATAAAAATAAAACAAAAAAGTATATGCGGTATATACCCATGACTGATCTAAAAAAAAAAAATACGCCGTGCATAGTTTCCTCTGACATACAAGGATCAAATTACACAGTTAATATTATTATATTCCAATCATTAAAGATGGCTGGGTTTGAAAGAATGCCTAATCGAGTATGATCGAAACTTGAAATAACAGAAGGGTTAAAAAAAAACTGGATTCCAAAAGAGACCTTTAATTTGAAATTTATTGCAAACAAATAAAACGAAGGCTGAAAGATGTCTGGAGACATTTGCGTAAAAATGGTACAACGTTTACTGTTAACAATAACTTTAATATGATTTTTAATCCGTTTCGAAATGAATCAATTTATTTGATTCATATTCCCAACAATTATTATTTCAAAAACATTCAAAATTCTTGGCTGAAGCTACTGACACTTTATTCCACATTTCCTGGGACTACGCAGCACTTAAACCGTTTATTACAGAAACTTTCTTTTCTTTTTTTTTAAAGAATAACCATGAAAATAAATAACATAGCCATGTGTATGTGTGTGTCTGTGTGTTGTGATTTTCCCCGCTGCTTAAGAAGTGTCATGTCAAAGTGTGTAACGATTCTTACTCGCGTCGTCGGTGATTTGTGAAGAAACATTAGTAAGACTGCTATTTCCTTTTTTCTCTCTCTCTCCTCCTCTCTCTCTCTCTTTGGTAGCATGCTCAAGTCCCATTCTCTGGTCAAGTTCAGCGAGTTGTTCTCCGGACCCGACGGACGCTTCTTATTGGTAGGTTGCGACCGTTACATCACGCCGCTCATGACGCGCACGTCTTCCTGTTTCCTTCAGCCGTGTCTTAAAGTGGATCTTAGTGGCGGAGGAGCGCTCCAGCATCCAGTCCTCTGCATCCAGTGCGCCTCGGAGACACACATACACGCGGTCTCGCGCTCTCTCTCCCTCTCTCTCTTTAGCATACTCTCTATGTCTCTCACTCTTTCACACAGCACAGGATAGAGGGAGAGACCGACGCGCAAGAGCTCTTTTAATCTTCTATATTTTTCCCCTATTTTGTTCTTTTCGCTCGCGTCGCCGACTTTATTCCAGCTCTTCATTCTCTGAGACACTGTTATATTCCAGCATACAACAATCCTCGGTGCCCTGCGCGTATTCTCATTTTTCCCCCCCGCAGGAGTTCAGGTTGTCCCCCTCTTCATCAAAAGGGTAAGTAACCTTGTCCTCGGATACCTCCCTCTCTTGTTCTCGTTCTGCCTCGCCTGCGCACGGTGGGCGGAAAAAATAAACAAATCAAACATCGTTAACGGGGAAATTTATTATGGTAATCAACTGCTAATCATTTCGATACGACATTATTTGCTCTGTTTCGTACCCTCATCTTGATCTGTGGTGAGAGTTGCGCGAGCAGCCCGTGTTTGTCTCGAGGATGATTTGCGAGCGGTAGCCCAGCCTTCCTCATCAAAGCACAGAGATCAAGTTGATTTCCCAACTTTAAAAAAGTAAGTTTGGGAAGCGAGTTTTTGTGCGAAAGGAATCGTGATTTCTAACAAGGGCTGTTTTTGGTTGGTTTTTTGGTTTTGTTTTGGGTTTTGTTTTTTGTTTTTTTTAGGCTTCATGTGTTTGGCTCTCCTCCGCGCTTATTGTAAACTGTGAATTTGCTATGACCTCATATTGTCTTTGTCCCATTGGCTAAGTCTTATTTCGACTCATTACGGGTTTTTTTTTTAATTGATAAGTCAAACAAAGAGTCTTGCACAGTAAACTACCGAGGTACTCAGCCCTCCCGGTTGGTAAATGGGGTTTCTATCTTGTGCGGTAGCTCTCTAGGACAGATGTGATAAAGCGCAGTGTTTCGATTGTGTGCGCAACTCTTTTGATATCCAAGTCTGTTCGCTGGCAACTAAACAGATATCCAAACCAACAGATTTCAGTCTCACTTGAAGAAATGTTGCCGGACTTTTAGTTCAAACCTTAAAGAATTATTTTTAATTGAGTTTAAAACTTGAACTTTGCTCCTTTAAAAAAAACTTTTTGCATTTTCCTTTTTTTCCGTGAGAGGTTTAAATGGTCCTTTTATGCGTGTATTGTTTATGAGTTTTTAATTAAGGTGTATCCTTTAAGTTTGAGTGAATTTCTGTATGTGAGTATGACAGATGCTTAAAATTGTTGCAAGTTTTTTTTTCTTTAAGAGAGAGAACGGGAGAGTGTGAGAGTGCGCATGGGCAATAGGGGACAGGTGCGTGTTCGGCAAAGACAGGTGCTGGTGACTATTTCAAGCAAGTTTCCCGAGACAGTGAAGTGCGTTTTTTCTTCTTTCATTCTTTCTTTTTTTTTTTTTACTCGTGTGGATGTATCAGGTCTTGTCTGTATGCCTGGATATGGCTATCACGACCTGAGCCAAAGGCATTTATCAAATGTTTTATTTTAGAATACTGGTGTCACAGTTTAACCCAGTGTGCATCCAGTAAGTCTGTACTTTCACAGTTTTATCTGCTACAAAATGTAATTTTTCCTCCCTGAATTATATCAAATACCATTTGCAACATGTGCACCACACTGCACAGTTTGCAACAAAGCCAACAGCGATGTTGTGTGTGTGTGTGTGTGTGTGTGTGTGTGTGTGTGTGTGTGTGTGTGTGTGTGTGTGTGTGTGTGTGTGTGTGTGTGTGTGTGTGCATGCAGTGTGAAAGTGTGGGCCTTAGTGGCAAGACAGAAGTCTTTTAAAAAGTCTTTTCACATGCACTGACAATGTAAAGATGATACATTTCTTTTAGTTGTAGCTGAGGAAAAAGTATTCCTGAATCAAAAGAGAGAAATTTCTCCTGCTGTTTGCTTTCACTTGCACTTCAAAGAGAGCCTTCGAAATGAATGCCTTTGAATGTTAAATTATAAACATAGATCTGAATCCGCCATGTGACATGACTGCAGCTGCATTTCCATGTGAGCCAAATCAATATTTTTTATGTTTGCACACTATAAAAAATTAAGTTACCTTAAATTCATTAGATTTTATCATTTTCTGACTGAGCCATTGCGAGTCCTGACAAAAACTGTCTTGTTTAAAAATAAAAATAAAAATGTCCACCTACACTTTTATCCTAAGAAAACACTGAAACAATTCACAAATTACTCACCTCAAAATATGTAATTTTTTTTACAGAAATATTAAATTGTTTCTGACAATAACATTTGAGATAGGCTGCATCTGATATGGCTCTGACTGAGGCACTGCCACCGCTGCTTACATAGCATTATTGATGCAGCCCTGTACTGACAAAACGTTTTGCTTTCAGAAGGGCATTAGGGTTTTTTGTAAGAGCGCTTTAAGTTGCTCCTTGCCAGAGTTGACCCGCGTGACCTATTCATTTGAGCAGAATTAACTGCCCTTGCCAGATGAAAAGACAAACAAAAAACACAGAAGTGAGCTCATGCTGGCACCATAATCAATAGGCCTATTTTGTGTTTCTTTTTTGTGTCACTTTTCCCATTGAGTACGATATGATGGCCATATTGATTAATGTGAATGCAGGACTTTTACAATTGCGCAAAGACTAAACGTGGTTTTAAATATTTTGAAATTTCTTGTTGAATTGACCGACAGCGTTTTAGGCTTCAGTAAAGTGTGTGCAGTGATATCCTCCTGCATGTTTTTTTGTTTTTTGATGATCTTAACCCTGTTTCTTTTTATTTGATTTTGTGAGCTCCTACGTTGGCTCTCACTGCACAATCATGGAAATGAGGACAAGTACTTAAGTAATTATCATAATTTTATGCAGCTTTGTGTTCCGTGGGAATTGGTTCAGTGTCGCGCAGCATGTAACATGGGACAGGATAAAATGTAGGACTTTGCCCTGGAATGTCGAGCCAAGGCCTAATTCTGACCCCGTCTCCCTTTAGCCCTGTGTCCTTACTACCTAAATGTAATCATGAATGTTTAACGTTCATCACTTGCAGAAACTAAGACGAGGTACTCCCTGCTGCTTTGAGAAAAATATCTTTAGGTTAGACCCATCGAATCGGCTACTCCAATTCTCTAGAGGTTAACGGATTCTGACTTTTTCAGTATATGAAAAAATGTTTAAGCTTTTTTCTTTCTTTTTTTTTTTTTTGGTACAGCTTTGGTTCTTGCTTAAGGACAGGCCGAAGTGAGGGAGTTAGATTCTGAAAATATTTTTCACTTTGGTGAGTCATGCAGCTGTGATTTTTTTCCCCCTCCAGGTACTCAGAGGCTTTGATCCTAGAGGACTGGGTGTGTGGGATATGGCCCAATAGCAGCAGCCCGTGATGCCGGACCATGACAGCGACTCCCTCCTGAACAGACAGACCAAGCGAAGACGTGTGGACATTGGTGTTAAGCGGACCGTGGGCAGCACATCCTCCTCCACAGCAGCAGTCACCACAGCCACCACTGATAACATTGCCCGCGCCAAAGCAGCCATTTTTAGTGCCATGAACTCTTTGAGCTCTCATTCTCACCACGGATCAGACACCGACTCCATGGAGTGCTCCGTTGTGCAGCCACATGGTGGGCCTGGCGTTGTGTCAGCTAGTGACAGTGAGTCCAAGTCCAATGTACTCCGAAAGCTACTGAAGAGGGCCAACTCATACGAGGACACCATGATGCCCTTCCCTGGCACCACCATTATCTCTCAGCTTCTCAAGAATAACATCGCCAAAAATGGAGGAGGGCCCGAGAGGGGAGAAAGAGGGGACCGGGGTGATAGAGGGGACTCTGGCTTCCCTGGATCAGGGCTCTCTAATGCAAGTTCTGATGCTCCCCAAGAGGATGCCTGCAGTAACTCCTCCCAGGACAGCACCCCACAAGAGTGTTTGTCACCATTTGGCCGTCCTCCTGGCCTGGCCACCTTTGACATAGAACGTCTCAATGATGAACACCTGCGTGCCAAGAGAGCTCGCGTAGAGAACATTATCCGTGGCATGAGCCATTCCCCCAGCGTGGTAGTACCTGCTGCTACCCGTCATGAGCGTGACCATGATATGGATGGAGAACGGGACATGGAGCTGGACTGCCCACCTCCTCAGTCTCAACAGCAGGCCCCCAGCAGCCCACGGGGAGGCGAGGTGTGCAGCAGTAGCCGAGAGAACAAGCGTAAACAGCGTTTGCCACAGCAGCAACAGCAGAGCTTCACCCAGCTGGTATGCCAGAGAAAGGAACAGAAGCAGGAAGAGCGACGGCAGCTCAAACTGCAGCTGGAGGATATGCAGAAGCAACTACGGCAGCTGCAGGAGAAGTTCTTTCAGATATACGACTCAACTGATGACTCAGAACACAACGACCTCCACAATGACATAGGAAACATGTCAGAGGACAGCCCAGCCAGGTCTGATAACGGAGGTGACGATCGGGGTGGAGATGACTTGCGCTCAGACAATGAGATGTCTGACCTGGATCCGGGCCATTTCATAGACAGGGCGAGGGCATTGCTTCAGGAGCAAGCCCTGCTGGCTGACGGAGAGAAGCCAAGAAGAGAAGGGCTTAGCAGGAACAAAGGACACGGAGGTCCGGGTTCCTCGATGCATGCTGAAGGCAAACAGCTGGCAGAAACGCTGAAGCAGGAACTCAATTCTGCCATGACCCAGGTGGTGGACACAGTGGTTAAGGTGTTTGCAAAGCCTCCACGCCCTACACCTCAGCAAGCCTTTCCTACACTTTCCATACCTCCTGAAAGATTTCCTACTGCTGTCAATGGAGACAACCCCAACTTTCACACCGCCAACCAGAGGCTGCAGTGCTTTGGCGATGTCATCATTCCCAATCCGCTCGACTCCTTTACCAGCATGCCCGGGATCCCCGGCGCAACCAATGACCAAACTGAGGCACTGCCCTTAGTAGTGAGGAAAACACCCAGTGAGCACCACCACCAGGCCTCAGCTGTGGGTGCCCACGGTGGAAACCACCACCCCGCCCTTCACCCCTCCTCACTCTCTGCCTCCATGGGCTTCAGCCCCCCATCATTTAGACACCCCTTTCCACTGCCTCTCATGGGCTACCCTTTCCAGAGTCCTCTTGGCGCACCCCCAGGTAGTTATACAGGCAAGGACCGTAATTCACCAGACTCCATGGACCTGTCCAGGGAAAGCACCAGCTTGAGGACCAAGATGTCGTCAGGTCATCACCTGGGGCACCACCATCGCTCTTGTTCTCCAGCACACCCCGGCAGCACAGCCGAGGGGCTCTCCCTGTCCCTCATCAAGTCTGAGTGCAGTGATCTCCAGGACATGGCTGACATCTCACCCTACTCAGGCAGCAATGTATCCTTTAACAAATCAGGGTGGTGTGCGTGTGAGTGTGCGCGTGTTATCGGTCTCAGCTGCGTTTGACGCTTGAAAGGCCAAATAAATAAATGTTTTAACATTGTGTGGTCCCAACTTACAGAGGCATCAGACTATCTCATGCCTCTGTAAGCCAGGGGGGGGAAAAAATCAGATTTCTGGTGGTAATTCCCCATAGATACAGGTTCGAAACACTGCATCTGAGCCACAAAGAGTTAAAAATCAAATCTTTTTGAGTATGTTTGAAACTAGCCTAAGAAACTGAGAAATTGTTGATGAATCACTTTTCCTCCCACTGCTGTTCTCCTCTCCATTGTACTGCATTGTTGTATTTATTTTTACACTCATACCTCTTCCTTCTCACAGCACCCTACAGCTTTTTCTTCCATCTTCAAACCTAAGTGCTTTAAAAGCCTTCTTGTCACATATCGCTTACTCGCAAAAGATTAGGCCCCCCACGACATTAACCACCCCAATTCTCTTTATAAAAATGGCCTGGAAGAGCAAGGAGGGGAATAGCTTCCTGGAACTTGGCACACAATAGTGTTATATAGCCTGCCTTATAGTTTAACCCCTGTGTGCCCCAATCATGCCCTGTGGATAAAGAGGCTATCCCCTATGGGAGGCTCAAATTGAATCCCCTGGGGACACGGGACTAATAGCTTAAACATTCAGTGCCTTCTCCGTTTCCTGTGTACCTCCTTAGTCCCTAAGTATTCAACACCCCTTAACCCTCATAAAAGTTTGATTGGCGTCACACTACCTTTTTTTGTCTTCGTATCATTAACATTCATTATGTGCTTAACTAATTAATCCTACCGCTTTGTACCTGTTGTCGATATTATTAGCGAGTGAATATGTACACTTAACACTTTGGTTCCCTCGTTTGTGCACACCTGAGTGCAGAGCCTTTTGTGTGTCTGTGTGCATGGATGCGTGTGTGCGTGTCTTTTTGTGTGTGCGTGTCACAAAAGGTTTGCCCGAGGATTCGGGAAAGATGTATATTTATGATTGCTTGTGTTTTCTCTTGTGTTCCTCTTATCATCCATCGCTGTTGTAAAAAGCCCACAATCATTGTCGTTTCTTCTCTCTTTTTTTCATTTCATAAAGATCTGTCAACAGCCCGGGGGGCCCTTCGGCTGTTGCTTGGCAGCCAAATACTTCTTTTTTTGTTTTCCCTCCCTGCAACCCCCCACACCCCCCTCCTCCCTCCTTTCTGTCTTTTCTTTGAAGCGGACGTTAACAGGTGTTTGCAGCGAGCTGTTTATCTTTCATTACCTCGCCTTGTCTTGTCTTCTGACCCAAGGGTGAACGCTTTCCAGAGATCCATAATCCTTTGCTTCTACGGGCTCCCGATGGAGGGATGAAAAGAGAGAGACATACAGAGACTGAGAGAAAGTAGAGAACAATCAAACCACGTATGCCAGATGCTGTGGCTTTCATTGTAGCATTTATAAATTCAGGGCATTAACAGACGTACTCTTAAATGGAAAAGAATCGAAAGAACATGTCCACATGTGTTTGACATGTGCTTGTTTTTATTTTTTTCATATTTTATTTCTCAATCCACAGGTTTCGAAGCAAAGTTGGCCATTTACGAGATATAGTTTTGCGCATTCTTTATTTTAATTAGCGTGACATGTATGAATTTGTTTGTTTGAATTTGCATCTGTTTTTATAGCAGCTTCCATTAGTGTGTTTTTTTTTCCCTAAGCCTCAGAAGTCAGGGACAGCTTGTCAGACATTTTGCGAGGTGTGTTCAAGTTCACCAGGTCTCGGCAGTATTGTGGAGCAGATGGCTGCTATCAATTTCCTCATTTGTTCACAGTCCGACTCCAAATTTTCTTGTCCTTACACCTGGAATTAGGAAGTAGAGCAGCTATTTTCCTCTCATGACTTTGGGCTTTGGGGAAGTGTTGTGAGAATGATGATGTCTTGTCAGATGTGGCAGGCGAACAGTGGGCCAGCTGGTGTGAGTGCACCATCATGACAAAATAATAGCCTTGCACACCACCCCTAAGTCCAATCACAATTACATTTGCAAGCTGTGAGTGAATTGGAAATAGAAATGTCTCATTAGGAAATATGAAGCTTCTTAATTGGTGGCTCAGTGGAGGTGGTATGGTGATATAACCGGAGAGGTGAGACCTTAACATCTTTGTCTTAGAACAAATTTTAATTTCGGCGATAAGGACGTAGAGAGAGGGGGGGATGAAGCGACCCGTATACTAATTGAAAAAGCAAAAACAAATTAATCTAAGTGTAAAAGCGTGGCTTCAAACAAATCCCACCTTGCCTTATTGCAACAGAGATCTCTTTTCCTTCTGCCTCTCCCTCTCGTTCGCTCTGTCTGAAGATCCCATTGTATCCCCTCCACTCGGAGCAGATGGTGTGGTGTGGAAAGTGAAGTGCTGCTCTTTTGGCCAGGCCTGTCAGAGTAACACCAGCCTGCCAGGGTTTCCCCCACAAGACCCTCGCTGCGTATACAACTGACTCTCCCCTCTCTCTCTCTCTCTTACTGAATCACACAAAGTAGACAGGGTCTTTAAGGAGCCAACCCAGCGTGGTTCAGCATTTGCTGGCTTTGCCGTGTAACCCCGAGGCCAAGGGCAATCCAATCGAGCAGCTGATGCCTTCTTCCCGCTCTATAGTTACAGCTACATCTGGACACTTGACTGATTTTAACGGCCGCAGTCACCCCGGTTCATCATAAATTATGTCGAGCAATGTATCCTGTCCGCTCAAGTGTAAACAGTCTTCGGGAAAACTTAGAGCTGTATCTCCTGTGTGATATAAATCCCTGCCTCGCTGATGAAAACCCTTGTTGAAACAGCCCGGGGTTTTAACACGTTCCCCCGCCCCCCATCCCCTGTTCCCTTTTCAATGTCTTATCCTCCAGATTGATATTATCAGTTGCATTATACGGCCGTTAATTCACCATGGAAATGGCTTGGGCCGTTCGGTGGCGCAGATGTGTTTCATTCTCCCCATCACTGGCTGAGTCCAAAGCCTCAGAGCCCCTCTTCTCCTTCTCCTCCTCCTTCTTTTGCTCCTCCAAGGGTTTGGCAGCATCAGAGGAGCTGGGGGGCAGGGGTGGAGCAAGGGGGTGGAGGAGGGGGATGTAATTGAAGGCTGGAACCATGCTATCCCTCAAGGTGCCCCCACCAACCCATCTCCATCCGCTCGCTGCTGCTCAATCCAGGCGATCCATTAGGAAGACGAGGGAATCTGACGTGTATTTGAATATAGTCTCTGTGAGCACGAGCTGGGTTTTTGTGGCGGTGTTCAGGACTATCTCCTAGACCTTGTTTTGTCACTGATATGAAGCCAACATCAGACAGTCATATTCAGGCTTGGCATGTGCTGTCGCCAAGCCATTAGGCCTTCTTGCCCGTCACTGGCGTTAACTGCTGTCTTTGTCTGTGATATGCAAATGTCTCCTTTTTTCTTCTTCCTTTTTTTAGGGGGGGGCGGAGGTTAGCACAGGGTGTAGGCAAAGGCGTTTGCTCGCTTTGACTGTGAAATGAGCCTCCTTATGTAAAAGCAAGAGCTGTAGTGCTGGCCAGCTTTTTATTTACCGTGACGCTCTCACACCTGATACGCACGATGCTAATTGCAAGCAAATGGTTCTGCTTTGGTGCACTGTCTTCAGCCTCCTCAACCCCCCTCTGCAGTAACCCCGCACTCATGCCTAAAAGGAAATTTGGTTACCCACCATCCAAATGATTATTTCTTGCCAAAATTACTGCCATTTATTACCAAGTTCTAGTTTGTGGCAATGTCTGTGTTTGCTTGATGTAGAAGTTTATTTTTGATGTTCTCCCCCCTCAAACTACTGTCGTTTTCCTTAATACCAGCTGTTTTCAGATCCAAGAAGGTCTCTCCCCAAATCATCTGAAGAAGGCCAAGCTCATGTTTTTCTATACCCGCTACCCAAGCTCTAACATGCTCAAGATGTATTTCTCTGATGTCAAGGTGAGTCCAAAACATGCTCATGATCTACAGACTTTCTTTGACCTTACAAACCTTTCCATTTTTGCCAGACACCCTTCAATAATTTGCTTTTAATGTTGCTTTGACGATCTCTCTGTTTGCTGTCTCGTGTGTAACAAATGAAAGACAGGCAGACACCTTCTCTGACTTTGTCTTTTGCTCCAGTTTCTTCTCTACTTCCAACACACCTGCTTTAAAAGGGGAAGTTTGATTTGTTAATTGTGATATGCCAGCTTCGGTTGCCACGAACAATGTACACTTGTCTTCCCTTAAAACGATGTTGTTTCCTTTACTAAGGCATTGGCTTTATGCAAAAGACGAAAGAAGAGGAAGTGGAATGGGTTTACGTGAGGGAGCTGTAGAGCCTATAAGTATTCTAAAGATAAAGACCGGGATGAGTAATGGAAGGGTGGAGAGGGCAGAGAGGAGGATGGAGCCTAGAGACAGAGGAGTGGTTATCTGAGCAGGTGTAAGGAGGACGGTTTAATGGAGGGAGAGGCGAAGCAAACAAGTTCAGTCGGGGAAGACGGAAGGGATAAGTGCAAGCGCCACTTGGGAGTTTAACGAAAAATTTGGAAAAGGAAGAACAATACTGCACAAGAAAAAAAAGGACCAGTAACACAATGGCCGTTGTAGATAACATGGTCGTTTTGTGTTATCGGTTTTTTTTTTTTATGTATGTATGCTTCTTTTTGGACTACACAGAGGAGTAAACACTGTGACAGACCCAGGTTTTCTCATTCAAATCAGAAGATAACGGTTCCCTTTTTTTCTCCCCTCTGCTCTTGTGTGCTGTCACCACCAACCGTGACTCGCGGTTCACTTGACTTTCACTCGTGATTTCTTTGGATGTTTGGAAATTCTCACATCATTTAAAAAAAAAAAAAAAAACAACATTACAGCTTCAGACTGATTTCAATTTTCCTGTTCTATTTTTTTTTTTTTTAAAAAAACAGCGCAAACACCTAATATTGAAGGCTTTTAACCATTTTGCTCCAGTGACTAATCATTCCCATGGAGGTGGCCTCTCCTCATGAATGGCCTCATCAGATACTTAAACAAGGTCAAGATAATTAAGGGGATTATGAGTCACACACTGGTCTGTTTTTGTTTCCAGAGGAGGACAATAGACTCGAGCTGTAAGTTAGAAGACATGTATGGGAATGAGACCATCTAATTAGATTCACCCCGCGCAGCCTCTTAGCGAGTGGTTGTCTTCAGACAAAAAGTCGTGAAGGCTAATCGGGTCCTGACTAATCAAGTCTGGACTGTCAAGAACCCTGTGAACGTGGGAAGTGGGTTGCCCTAACAAGTGGAGGACGCCATGACTGTTGTTCCCCTTCATTAAGCTTCTTTTATGACTTTCTTTCTTTACTTTGAGGTGTTTTTTTAAATGTTTTGTCACGATTCCATTGTTGATATGACAGAATATCCTCTCACTAGCTCGAAGACATCTCTGTTATTGTTACGGATATTGTTATAATGATTGGCGAATAATGAAATATTAGATAAACGTATTCAGTCAATTAATAAAGTCAGCTAAAGTTATTGTACTTTGGCTTTACAGTATATGAATTATAGGTAGCTTTGATTTTGCTGCTTTTTCTACATTTCGCTTTCATTTTCAAGCAGCCACAACCTCCCTCACCTGCACTTTTTATTTTTCTGGTCCATCTCTCTGTGGCTTTTAGCAACAAGCCTCAGCATTTGGGCCAGTCATGTGCTGTGGCGGCAGCAGAGGCCAGGACGGTTTTTCTCTTTTCTATATGTCATTCCTTCTCCTTTCTTTTTTTCGCTGATGGTGTGGCATGGTATGTGCGCCTCGGCGGGGCCGGGGAGAAAGAAAAGCCAGCGGCTGGATTTTGAGTCACCGCAGTAACAAAAGCCCGCTTTCCAGGGCCGCTTTTTGTGTGCAGTCAGCCAATAGGCAGCCAGAGATTATCTCCCACAATTCACTCCTGCGAAAACAGGAAACGTTGGAAAGCCCTGATGACTGTGAAGGGGCTTACGAGAGAGAGAGCGGGAGAACGAGAAAGAGAGCGAGGGAGGCCCGCACAGGCTTCTCTGTCTTTCTGCTCTCCTCTCCGGTTGTTCTGGATGGTAGCTTAGCGCTCTGAGGTCATCTGTGTGCTTTCTGCTCCATTGTTGACCACCATATCAGAGAAAATGTTGGCGAGAGAGACAGTTTGGCCTTTCATCTGCATGCCTTTCAGCATCTGAATAACATCTGAATAAACCCCACACCACAAAAAACAAAATCTACTTTAAAACAGTCTACATAAATATGAATGATGTGCGTGTGAAGTTTGTGAGTGACAGTCAAAGCACTGGAATACTTTTGGCAGGCTACTAATATGGTTCAGATTAAAGATACTGCAGTGTTTTCCTTTTGTGGTCTTAAGTATGCGTTTGTGCATGAGCACAACATGCGTGTGGGCGTGTGTGCGGCGCTTTCTATCTTGTGCTCTTAACACTAAGCGCTGACCTTTCACAGGCTCTCGAGTGTGAGTGTGAGAAACACGCTTTCACTGTCTCTCTCTCATCTGCCTCTCAGCCAAGTGAGTGCACGTACACACACACACCTTTATATATGCTTATATGCTGTGTGTGTGTGTGTGACTCGCACATGCACACACAGACGTTTTCCTCACTGCATCTCATGTCTGTGCTGGCTGACCCCTGCCAGCTCTGATTAAGGAGCTGCAGTGATGTGCTCCTTTGAACCGATTCCCTCCTTTTACACTGAACACACTCGTCCTTAGCTGCTATCAGGGGGTGTCGGTCCCCCCACCAGCAACTTAATGAACCAAGACTGCTGGAAGCTGTAGGGGGACTTGCCAAAATTAAATCCCTGAGTGTATTGAGTGCAGTTAATGCGGCTATAATATAATTTAGTGTATTTACCTGCACTCTAGTAAATATTGTATCTTTTTTTTTTGTATGCCCTGTGCTACTGCAGTCGAGCCCTAATACATCTTCTCCCAAGCTGTCGGTATAATAAAGTAATCTTTGTCCGAAGTGACAAATGTGTCCGTCACTCAGCTGTAGTGACACCTAAGGTCTCCTGCATGAGCGATGGCAACTCTTTCACTGATTTCAATCTCAGTATGTAGTCCTCAATTGTGCATGTGCTCAGATGCGCGCACGCACACGCACGGTCTCGTGGATTCGCCAAACAAACACCAATTCACTAATTTGCCCCCAATAGAATGCGAGAAATGCTTTACGCTACACTGACAACTTAAGTGAAACAACGCGTTTGTGCACCGTCACACTTCGCCAGCCTGCTGCATTATGTGTGTTTAAGAATAGCCCCGTGCAGCCCAGGTATTTGTAAGTGTCAGTAGTTTGTTTGTTTGACACTCTGATGTCACGACCCCAGCTTGCTGACTGCTCACGTTCCTACCCTCTACCCCCCGCACCGCCACCCCCAGTGAAACGCCATTGTCCGACAGCACTGACCTGCACCCATCCTCCTCTCTTGCAACCCTCCCCTCCACCCCATTTATGCTCACCCTGCACTTTAGGACAGCCGCCATG
The DNA here is from genome assembly GCF_057382275.1 of Copadichromis virginalis. Taxonomy (NCBI): domain Eukaryota; kingdom Metazoa; phylum Chordata; class Actinopteri; order Cichliformes; family Cichlidae; genus Copadichromis; species Copadichromis virginalis. Next base: position 10,140,479 of record NC_140632.1, read on the forward strand.
CTACCCCTCCTCTCTGCACACACCCTCCTAAACCCCTGCCAAACAATGTCGAGCGGACTTATTCTTTTCCACTCCGCCATTATGTCATCCGCTGATCATTCCAGAAAGGCACGGCCCACTCCTTTAGCCCTGTTCCACCTTGGTGCGGCTGTTTCACCACCTCTGGTTCCCCAACTTTTCTGCCCGTTTGGTTCCTCCCATTTTGGTGCGCTTGCGTGTGTTTGACTGCCATCCCAGATTACAAAGTGTGTGTGTCTGTGTGTTTGTGTGTCTGTGTTGTCGAACAATGGCCAGAGTCTAATCTCCATGTCAAAACCGCTCTGCCTCCCCAGCGAGCAGTCCGCTCAGCGTTTAGTAGCGTTTTGTCCTCCTATTCTTCAAGCACCACAGAAAGAGCAGAAAGGAGGGAGGAGTGAAGGCCTGTGAGTGTGTGTGTGTGTATTTTTGTGTGTGTGGATGTGGGCGATGGTTTAGGGGTACAAGCTTTTCAAAATTTTGAGCTCAAGCAGTTTCAAGGAGTCTGAGCAGCAAAGCAAAAATGTTCTGTGTGTATGTGTTTTTAGGAATTAAATTACAACTTTGAGTGCAACATTTTATGGTTAGGCAAAATCCTGAGCCCCTGGTGTCCTTATCTAGTTGTATGGATGTTTAGACAGTGTGTTTTCACTGATGAGGCCAGCCGGAAAAAAGAGCTGGGAGACCCGTAGAGCTTCTTAATAGGTTTACCTCGCCCTGTTGAATCCAGCCGAGCGGCACAGATCAGATAGCCACAGTGCTTATCTCTGTCTCTCTTCCTCCTTTCCTTCTTTCTTTGCTCTTTTTCTTCTCCTTTCTTCCTGTGCGGGAGGTGCGGAAAGGGGAGGAGGATCAGAGTGTAATTGGTGAATGGGGTTAAGTACATGTTTGAGCCCCCCGCGGGCCAGGGCGCTTCAGATGATGACTTAATCGTTTTTCTGGTCAATTATGTGTTTGCGGTCTCACCCCCTCTGTTCCACCTCTCCCTCCACTCTCAGGGTTATGATAGGGGGGAGGTCTGCTCCCAGCGGGGAAGATGAACCACAGCCACACACATACACTCTCTTCCACTCCCTCTTTTCTCGCCTTGCCCCCCTCACGGCTTGCTGTCTTAGTTAATATCTCTATTATCTTCCCTCACTCCATAACCCGGGTTTCTCGCCACCTCAGATCACGCTTCAGCTCTCGTATATGAAAAGACACTGTGTCATCCTTACACTTCTTCTCCCCTCACGCTCAAATCCAACAGCTTAATTAGGTCTACAGAAGACAGCCTTGTCTTTGTAAAGTTTGCACGAAGCGTATTTGCATATTTCAAAATGTCTTTGAATTGAATTTCGTGTGAAGCAGTCTTCCTAAAACCTGCTAAACCCTCCCTCATCTCTTATTCCAGTTTAACCGCTGCATAACCTCCCAGCTGATAAAGTGGTTCAGCAACTTCCGGGAGTTCTACTACATTCAGATGGAGAAGTTTGCCCGGCAGTCCATCAATGACGGAGTCACCGGAACAGAGGAGTTGAGCGTCAGCCGAGACTGCGAGCTCTTCCGAGCCCTCAACATGCACTACAACAAGGCCAACGACTTTGAGGTAAACACCAGCCAGGTTTCAGCGATTCTGTGCACGCCACACCGTAAAAACTGCACATGCTCCTAAGGAGGAACTGAGTACACATGCCGCCCTTATGAGCAGAAAAAAAAAACTGCTGAATTTCACCTGATACCTGGTGATGTAGGCGGGTACTGTGACACCGTGTCCTCTCTGACACTGTCTCACTGCAACTGTCCTCAATGCTGAGTTCAAGTGTCTTATACATCCTGTGACACCGTGCTGTAATGCACAGTATAAGGTAGCTTTTGCGCCATCACATAAAGCCCAGAGTGTTTTTGTTTGTGACGGTGCATTTTCTCAGGGTTTGTGTGAAGGGAAAGTTCCGAATCACCAGATCGGAAGATCCGTGTTTTTCACTCCAGTCTTCGTGAGAAACTCATCTAATGAGGAAGAAGCCTCGCTGACAACTTAACAGTTTTGCATTTATCGTTGTTAATTTCCTCTCGGGAGGGCGCCTGTGTGTGTGCCTGCAGGTTTGTTTCTGAAAAACGACATTTTACTTCCCCGTATTCATTTACCTGTCACTGTGGCGTGACGTTTATGTGTGTATCTTCTAGCGTATTGCAATCATAAATTCTCAGCAGGCAACTTCACCTTTAATGTGTTTCATTTCTCTCACTTCTCCTTTTGCCTACCTTCGTGCGTGTGTGGCGGTGTGTGTATGATGTTTCAGGATCACCCGAACTCTCTCAATGTCAGCTGACAAAAGACCTTTTAAAAGCTTGTTTTAAGATGGCCCTGAAGAGAGTTGGATTTGGGGTGTGTGCGCGCATGTGTGTGTGTATGCAGGTGAGCACTCGTGTTTGTGTATTTGTTATAGAGAGATTGAGCCTGTGTATGCGAGGGTTTTGTTGTTGCTGCATTTCCCAGTGTCCTGTTCACCTCGAAGGGTACGGCCGTCCCTTGGACCGGCCTGGCATGCTGGCAAAGCACTTCTCCAGCATATGTGTGTGTGTGTGTGTGTGTCACTTTGAGGGGGGAAAAATCTCACTGTTATCAAGGTTAAGCGTCCTACTGTTTTAGTGAGGGGAAGGGGAGAGAAAGAGAGTGAGAGGGGGGTAAGGGGGAAGAGGGAGATGGATAGATAGGGGATAGAGGGTGAGAGCTTAGAGACAAAGGAGAAAGCGATGAAGGGAGGGATGGAAAAAGGGAATTGAGGGGCGAATGGAAAGGGGAGAAAGAAGGGTGGAAGGAGAGATGGGGGGAGAAAGAGAGATGACGTGCAGGAGCGAAGTGCCCTTGCGAGCAGTGGGAGTTTTGCAAGCACTCACATTTAAAGTGCCTCACTCTCTTTCTCTGTGTTTCCGTCTATCTCTCTCTGTCATTATTTGTCCACTGGGGCTCTTCTATGTGCACCCAAACACACACACACACGCAGTTCCCCACATCCATCTTCAACCCTCTTAAGGGAGGCTTTGAAAGAGTGTAGCAGGCACATATGAGGTCTTAATATGGCAAAAGGCCATCAGAGCAAAACAGAAGGAAAGTCCTTCTATTCAACTGCTCGTGAGGAGCGCAGAAATTATTGCGTGAGTCAGTAAGACTCGGGTCTAAACTAAAACAACAGCAGCGCTTTACCTACTCTGACAGGACAATGGTAAGGATTTTATTTTATTTTATGTCTTTATTGTGTTCTAATCATTAAGGGTTCTTTTTTTCCCTTAAATTTGATATTTTCCAGAAGACTGCTTCAGCTTTCATATCAAATTATGCTCTCCCTGTGAGGAATCACCTGACACCCCTAACAGGAAATGGAAGTCCCTTTTGGGAAACGAGCTACCAAAAAACACCCCACTCCAGAAATTTGCTGGGTGTACAGTCAGGCCGACAGAGATCTTTTAAAAGATGCTCTATGCAGAATGATATATATTAATTATATAGTTGCTCATATGTGGACTGCACATTAATACTACTAATGGCTTAAACTAGTAAAGGTTGGCTGAAGATGGAGTTTAAATTTCAAGTAGGTTTGGCTTTTTGGCTTTTAATGTAAGTAAATTTGAAAAATGTAACTAAGTGAACCTGTAAACACACACAGCGTACAAGCTCACACTACAAATGGCACCATACATACAAAACACACGAAATGACATTCTTGGATAGGTTTGCGTGACTCACGTAATCTCCATGACTGGAGTTTGCAAATCCTAAAAAACTATGCACGCAACATCCAGTCAATATCCCGTACTTGCCCACACAGCGTTCACATGCCACCCCCTCCCCCGACAAAACCCCTTGTTTCTGAAGCATAAATTAGATGAGGCACCTTTTAGACAAGACTATCATTCTTCTCCTGGAACCAGGAAGTTACTGTTGAAACAGGCTTAAGGGGAACAGCCTATTTGCATACATAAATGTAAAAATTTGCAAGAAGACAGACAGAGAGGAAAAGAGTGAGAGAGGCCAGGTGAATAAGTCTTCTGTTGGCCGAGGAGTTGCAGCGGTGGAGGAGGGTGGGAAGGTGTTTTGCATATTAAGGTTTTTTGTTTTTTTTTTTGCTGGGCAGGTGTCTGAGAGATACAGGAGCTGATTAGAGTTTAGCACAAGGAAAATTTGCCCAGCCATGCAAATTCTAACCCCCCTGACAAACCAACCGCCTTGGTGAGCACGAAGACTCTGCGTGCAAGAGTGTTAGTGTGTGGCTTTCGGTGCACATGTGTGGGTGTTATTAATGTGTGTGTGAGTGTGTGTGTGTGTGAGTGCGGGTGCGTGGGTTGTGTGTTTTTTGCTTTTTGATGTTTGTGTGGGAATGATGTGTTTGTGTGTATTACATATGTGCGCGGACACATTTGTTATGTTTTTTTTCCCGTCTTATGTGTGTGTGTGTGTGTGTGTGTGTGTGTGTGTGTGTGTGTGTGTGTGTGTGTGTGTGAGTCATAGAGGTAATGTGGAGATGGAAATGTACTGGATGTGTATCAGGATGCCCCCAAGGCCCTTTTCTGTGGATCTCTCCCCTTTCTCCTCCACCTCCTCCTCCTCTTCCTCCCCTACCTGCCTGCACCACCACTTGAAACAGGAGCCTACGCAGATTCAGCAAGCACACACACACACACACACACACACACACACACTGAGTTTTCCCTTTGCCAGATTCTGCATCATCAAAGTTCCATCCACCTTGGTGGCGTCTTTGGAATGAATATGTCCTCTGTTTCAGTGATCGCACACTGAAACACACATTAACACACACACACACGTCTGTGGCCTTTCTTGTTTGATGCTAATCTGCTCTGTCACTGTGCTGGCCTAAAACGCTCCCCATCTCCCTCCCAGCTTCTCTTTTGTCGCGATTGTTTCCCCTTTTCCTTTCATATCCCTCCTCCCTCATTCCCTCTCGTCGTTCTCTCTTCCTTCTGTTCCCTCCCTCCTTTCATTCTTTCATCCTTCTTTTTTGCATGTCTTCCGTTATCCCTCCCCCATTCCCCCCCCCCTATTAGGAAGTTTTAATGGCATAATTGTCACATTCCTTCTGGCACAATGAACACCAGCAGTAATTAAAGAGCTTGCCGTTAATTATCTAGACCCCGGCTCTACTTTCCTCTTTTCTCAAACCCCCCTCCTGATCCCCTCTCTTCTTCTCTTTCTTCTCCGCTTCTCATTCGCTCTGTCCATCGCCATCAAAGTCTTCCGAAACACACCCGGCCTCCCAAAGCCTTGACTTTGAGCGAGCAGCGCTTTCATGTGAGGACTCAAGTGAAAATTCTCACTTAGTGTCCTTTTTCTTTTTACTCTGCAGCCCCTCTGCCTGTCTTTGAACCTCCAATGACAACACACATCATCTTTCATAAGACAGGAATGTGTGTGACCTGGTAATGGGTTAGAGACAGCGGGGGGAGAGAAAGAGTTTGAGGGTCTCATAAAGAGGCAGTTTTATGATGGCTCTGGGAAACTCTCAGATTTCCATAAGGCAGCCTAGGCCAAGTTTTCTCTGTCAGTGACCACTCCTCCCACAGAGGGCACACACACATACACACACCTGGGCGCTTAAAGAGGAAGTCCCTGTGATCTCTATGTGAGAGGGAGGTACCAGCACAGGCGGTGAGAAGCCCCCGTCTGCATACACACACCCGGGTATCATGTGTCCTCCCTTATCAGCTGCTCTTTTTTCTATTGCAAAGATGTTTCACTCCTTTTCTCTCTCTTCCCCTTTTGTCCGTCTGTCATCTCTCTATTTGAATTGATAACATCCTGCCATGGAGATTCTCTGCTGTGTTTTTATTTGTTTCTTAAAGCTAAGGGACAAAACTTTCTTTAGTCCATCCTCTTCTTCCTTTCCCCAACTTCTCCTCCCAGCGTCTCCCTCCTTCCTGTGCTCTGAGTGTCTCTCCATCCATTACCAGAGCCACAGAGAGCTGAGAGCAGATGCTGTCTGTCCAACCGCCGTGCCCCATAGCATTGTGTGCTTCACCTCTCCTTCCCCCCGCTCTCCCTCGTTCCTCCTCTTCACGTCCCTCTCGGGGCTCCATTTGTTCTCCACCCAGAGAGGCTAATGTCTGTTTTCTCCTCCTCCTGCCGCCACTGTTGCTTATCCCCTCCCCGTCTTGCACTCCTTCATTTCTGACCCCCTTTTTTCCCCCTATTCCTTCACCACATACGCTACGGTGTGTTTGTGTGTGTCTGTGGGGCTCGGAGGTGGGATGGGGTGGCATTGACCGCATTTGACCTCAGGGAATTTGAGGTGAAAAGGTCAGAGTCACTGCATTGGATGCACAGTGACGCAAACAAGTATAAACATACATAAGTACCTAAAAACACAGGCTTTCACACAGGTGTAGCGCTTGTACTCAAACGGCTCTAGGGTTCTCTTTGAAAAGCGATTGAAGACAAAAGGAGGTAGAAGATGGAGCACGAGAGATGAGAAGCTGGCGGTATAGATTTAGGTTCAGACCTGCCAAAAATACAACCAGTACAATTTGCCAGTGGGTTTATGTCAACAGCACACATGCACACACACCTCCCATCGCCCTCTTCTCTCCCTCATCTCGTCTACACAGCATCTACTTTGGTTTACTTTCCTGCCTATTAAAATCTCACCTCTCCTCCTGAACATTTAAATCTGCAGAGCAATGCGTCACGCGCAGCGGCAATACGTAAAATAATCCACTCGTCTTGTGTAAACATATTCATGAATATGTTTGCCTTTTGCTTTTCAGAGAGATGATGAAAAGCCTTCGAGTTAAGGCAACGATGCTGACCTGAGGGCGGGAAATGTCTTGCGTTGTGCAATCATATTTGTTGTTTTAATAAACCTGAACTGAGTCACAGGTAGACCTTCGTAGATTCGGGCTGAGATAAATAAGACTGTGAGATGTAATAACTTGGTGACGATAACAGGCTCGAATGGTCCGTTTTCCAAAGTTTGCCGTCATAGAATTAGGGATATTACACTCTGCCGTGTCACTGGAATTGAGGTGGAAGGAATTTTGTTTGTTTGTTTGTTTGAAGCTCAAAAATCAGCATCTCCCCAAAAAGCAACAACTTTACTTACCTTTTGGATAATCTGTTCGTCAATTCTTCACTTCAATTCTGCTTTCTTACAAGCTGGCAAGATACCAACGAAAAAGAAGTGAAGACATTTGTTGTTGTGGTGCTAATTGTTCAAAGTGAGACTTGCATCAAGATTACTGTTCCCAGGTGGTATCTGCTGGCAGGAGTAAGCGCATCTACAAAATGGATCTTATTCTAACAAACCTTCAGATAGCAACCCAGACCTTCACTGAACCGTGAGCGCCACTTCAAACTTGTCTCATGACTTTTGAATTTTTTTCTTACGGAGAAGACTTAGAGAAAGAAAAGAATAGAGCGTGTGATCATCTGCTTCTCGCTGAATAGCTTGGGGCTATTAAGGACCCCCGTTTGACACACCCTGACAGGTCTTTTCTTTACTGTGAAGGCTGTGTGTGTGTGTGTGTGTGTGTGTGTGTGTGTGTGTGTGTGTGTGTGTGTGTTTGCATGTATGTGTGTGCATATATGTGATTTACAGATTTATTCTGTGTTCCGATTAAATGACCGGAGCTGCGTGTAGAGCCTGGGGCAACAGGGGTAGCAAGGAATCACTTAAAGAACTACATGATCCCTTTGCTCCTTTTTCACCTGCTCGTGCACATAGACACACACACACACACACCATCTTGTTGTGCTAGCTTGCTTTTTCCAACAGCGCACACCCACCTCATCCTCCTCTTCCTCTCTTCTTCTCCCCTCTGCTCCCTCCTTCTTTCGCTCCTCCTTCTGTCCCTGGTCACCTTGTGAGGGGCAGCCTGCTCTGTGGCACAGCTGCTGATTATGTCATTATTTCTGGACCATTTTGGTCTCCCTTGGTGTGTGTGTGTGTGTGTGTGTGTGTGTGTGTGTGTGTGTGTGAGAGAGAGAGAGCGAGAGAGAGAGAGGCTAATGAAGCGTGGCAAAGGGACGCATGCCAAAATGACCAGGGCGTGCATCAGAGCTGCAGATGTGTCAAAGCAACCCCCCAATATCTTACACACACACACACACATGCACGCACACACACACTCATGCTTCCCCCACTGATGCCAGACGCTCCCTCCTTCAATCCAATCTGCAGTTTATTATTTTTCTTTCGTCTCCTGCCATCTTGCTCCTTCACTTGCCCTTCCATTCCATCTACTCCTATCCGTCCATCCATCTTCTATCCTCCCTCCTTTGCCGCACCTCCTTGCGCTCCATCCTTTATTGTTTGCCCACCCACCCACCCAACACCCTCCTTCCTCCTACCCTTCTATTCTTCCTCTCCCTCCCTCCCCCTCTTCTCCTCCTCTCCAGATGTCCTGTTCCTATCTTCCAGACTCCCTTGCTCCTTTCTTTCCCTTCTGCCTCCTGCGCTCTCAGTCTCTCAAAGCTGAGCTGACTTCCTGACCTCAGGAGGCCCTGTTACAGCGCTCAGTGACCCCCCCCCCCTCCCAGATTGGCTTCTCTCACCCATGCAAGCTGAGTCGATGAATTTTTAAGTCTCCAGACATGGGACAAACTGTGATTTCAGAGCTCCCCTGCTGTTAGCAGCTATTCTTTGTACACACCACGTTTTGTCGATTGTAGCCTTCAAACAATTGACAATTTCTTGAAACTGAAGGGACAGCAGGAGGAGAGGAAAGAAAAATTACCATTGTGGATGGGATAGGAGAGCGACTTCATCAGTGTCTTTGACCCTGGCATGCCCTTGACTCGCCAGCAGAAGTGCACCTTGAGAAAAGTCCATGTGACGCTTATGCTCGTGTACACATAAGCACACCAGACAGCAAGATATACACACACATGTATGCACGACAGACCCTCAAGGCTCCCTGTTCTCAAGGCTATCAGTGGAGTGAGGGTGGCTGATGTTTGCTCAGCTTTGAGGCCCATTTCCCGTCCCAGCAGTCTCCTAAATGCTGGTGCAAACCTCTCCAATGAGAGATGTCAAGAATGAAATTATATTTTGGACAATGTTGCGAAAATGAAGAAAAAAATTTAACTACGGATCTTCTGTGACTTTTCCCGATTGGTCAGATTCTTCAGCTGTGGCACAATCTTATCGGATGGGGGGGCAAGCGTGGTGAGGGGTAGGAAGAGAGGGGACATGGGTTGTGTTTGTCCAAAATGACAGTATGGACCAAGGGCTTATCAAGACCTTTGTAGATTATTGATTGGAGCAGATATGTGAGGCACGGGAGGCTTATGGGCCAGTGCATGTTCGAGGTTTGCAAACCTCTGGCTTGACTCGCTCAAATGTCAGTTTCAGCTCTTGTTTTCAGACCCTTTACTGTGTGCAAACTTTAGATTACTTAAGACACGGGTATCACAAAAATACTTATTGGATATCAGAGTCAGATAACCCCCCATCTGTGGCATTGAGTGCGCTACAAAATCTATAAATACCACGTCTCACAAACACAAACACAGTGACCAAAAAAGCATGGGAAGTGTTGGTATTCCCAGGCTGAGTTGGGGTTAGGAATTAACCTGGCTTGCAGCGAGGGCTTATGTTGTGTCCCTGCATTTCATCCTTCAAGGCAAAAGCTTGCTAGAACACTCACTCACACTTACACACACACGCATACAGCCTTATCTTCCAGGGTCTTGTCTTGTTTGGCTAACACTGTGCAAATAGAAGGTGCAATACATCTCCTGACAGTTCCCAAAAGCAAAGGGGAGAAACACGTTGGTCAAACAAACAGCCAACCCTGAGTCACCGAGAGAGAAGAGATTTCTCAGGCTTTACCGAAACACATGCGAAAGACACAGGCCCGTGCACGCGCGCGCACACACACACACACACACACACTTGCACACAGAGTGTGTAACAGTAGCCTTTATTTTGAGGGCTTGGGCCTCTGGCTACCTTTTTAAACGTTTGTCTAAGCAGTCTTAAGATGAGGGCTGCTGCTCGAGTGAATAGCTCCCAGCAAGCCGTCCACAGGCTCCTATTGTCCTCCGTCATATTTTATTATCTCATCAAAAAGCAGGAAATCCGATTCCCTCTCTCTGAAAAAGAGCTTATCCTTCTGTCTCAAAGCAACCTGTCACGAGTGAGAGAGAGATGGACAGAATGGGGAGAGAGTGTCGTGGGGGAGAGGGGGCAGCCATTGAAAAAGACTGATTTACCGCCTTAGTGCTATCAACCCTACTTTCCTTTTTCTTCCACCCTGCCTTTCTCCTTGATTAGAAGGCCCCCTAACACCAAGCACAATGTAAATGTCAGGGTATTGCAGCCTTATCATCTTTGCCGATTCTTCCCACTCCGTCTTCCGCTTTTCATATTGTGTTACACAGGGCGAGAGCATTCATTTTCATGAGAGCTCTTTATTGGTTGATTTTTGAATGCTTTGCCGCTGCCTGCCGCACGCGTTTGCCAGCCAAAATTCAACATGAGCAAGACAAGAAAGTTTACCCCTTCCGTGTTTTGCTAGTCCAAATTAAAGGCATTACATTTAAGCTTACTTTTTTACTCCACTTTTGAAAAATGGACCAAAAGTCAAAGAGAAAAGGTTCGTTTTCAGATTTAGCCTGCTTGGCAATAGATTCACTCTCAGTCACCTTGTTTGCCTTTTCCAGGCGTCACTCCTCTCACTCACACACACACACACACACACACACACACACGCAACTCCACATCCTTCCCTTTCCACCACCTCGCTGCCTCTTTCCATCCATCCCTCTCTCCTCCCTCTCTGTTTGTACATCTGTCCTTTAATTTTGGGCTCTGCTGAGAAGTTGTTAAAAACCCCTATGAAATATGTATGAAGGATTGTGAGCCACGCGATTGGCCCCATTTACCGGACAGCCGAGCGAATGAACGGCCACACTGGATAATCCCCCACAATGCCTCTGGAACAAAGGCCCAACAGCTGACCCTAGAGAGACATAGAAAGATGAAGAGGGAGGGAGGGAGGGAGGGAGGCGGTTTGAGGGGGGGGGGTTAGAATTGGACAAGGTGGAAGGGGGTGCAAACAGTTTAGGCTCACTGCTGGTCAGGAGGAAGCTCAGTCACACACACACACAACTCACATGTACTCGCAAAACAAAGGCTTGTGGGACAGGAATAACTCCCTTGTTCTGTTGCGCCGCTCTCTCTCCTTAGACTCTTCTCGGCCCCTCCTTCTCTCGCCATCTCTCCCTCCCTCCCATTCTCACTCTCTCAGTCAAGAGGATCTGAAATACCAATACCCTTTTCTCCTTGACATTGCTTTCTCCTTGCAGTCAGCATTTTGCTGTCCTTTTATAGTCAAAACGTCAGGAGAAATTCCATGCAGGAATATTCTTAGTAATGCGGCACTCCCTGCATCTAACACCAGGGCGCTACGCGGCACCGTCCCGTTAGTGAGGTCTTTCGGGAAAAGTGCACGCGGGCATACACACACACACACTTACTGTAGCTGGCCTCAAAGCGGGGTCATTGTGCCAGTATTCCGTGAACGACAAGCAGCCCAAACAATGAATTATATCCACTTTTATCCCACCAGACGGGAATTCAATATTTGGGGAATTGGGTTATCTTTCGTTTTTTTCCTTTCCCTCTCTCTCTCTCTCTCCGTCAAACACACACAGACACACAGTGCACAAGCTCCTTATTCACAACTCACCTTTTCACTTGAGTAGTGGACAGACACACACACACCAACCAGACACACAGGCATCTTAGCCTCCATTCATCACCCCGAGGGGGGTTGGTAGCTGTCCCATGTGTGTTTAAGTGCATATGTGTGTGGTTGAAGAGGCCTGTCGGTGTGTGTGGGTCCTTGTCCATCGGTGTGTGTGTTCCAGTGGCCACTAACCTTGCTGTGTCCTGACACTCCTGATGAGTATCTGCAGGACACTGGAGGAGAGGAGTGGAGTACGCACTGTCAGGCATTTGGGCAGGCTGCTGCTGTATGTGTGTGAGACAATATGTGTTTGTGTGTGTGAGCATCGAGGGAGGCGGGCAGGCAGACAGTCAGCATTATCCAAGCAGGTGACCCCTGAAGGCTGCGTCGCCCTGGAGCTCTGAGTCGAGGAAAGAGACTCAGCCAAATACACCAGGGTACCCGGTGCGTGAGTGTGTATGTGTGTGTGCGTGCGTGCAGCGAGCATTATGTAGAGCTCTGTCACAGTACAGGATGTGTCATCTCCTTGGCACAAGGAGGTGTGTCCGCTGGTGTGTGTGCTCACACCAGCATAAGCGTGTGTGTCTGTGTGTGACAGAGTGTTGGCTTGGGGGAAGGTGTCACAGATCTTTGCCAGACTAATCATCTCCATGGTGTCGGTGAGCGCTGCTGTCAGGGACACTAAAGAGGCAGCGTGTCTCCCCGTTCCCAAAGCATTTAGTACTTCCTCTTTCGCCAGCACCTCTCTGTCGCTCTTCAGCTCCGCTCTCTTGTTTGGTCGCAGATTTACAGTGGGACTCATAAACATGTCACGCCCGCCACGCTGCTGGTGGAAGGTGGGGGAAGTGGGAGGTGTGAGAAACCTGAGAATTCGCAAGAAGTGACTTTTCTCAGGCCAACACCTCAACCGGCGTTTAAGGAAGTAGCGACTCAAGAGACAGGAGATTTATGGTTTTACATCCACTTTGAAAATATGAACATATTCTACAACTGGGGGGGGCGAAGACTGTCGCTGTTTGGGAAAGTTGGTTTGGGTTTTGGCAGTCGGTCAAGTTTCGTTCCCATTTTCCTCAGTATTCAGTGGTCGAAACACTTTTAGGGTTGGCATTATAACGAAGTGCCTTAAAATCAAACCACTACAACGGTGCTTTTGTGTCGAGTGACATAAAGGACGCAAACTTTGCAGTGAGTCTTAAAATACCTTAAAATAGGATTTCCTCCGTGTACTCCTCACATCTGTTTACACAATTGCTCATTCCTTCCTTTCTGTGTTCGCGAAGGTCCCTGATCGTTTCCTGGAGGTGGCAGAAATCACACTGCGAGAGTTCTTCAATGCCATCGTGGCCGGCAAAGACGTGGACCCGTCCTGGAAGAAGGCCATCTACAAGGTCATCTGCAAACTGGACAGCGAGGTCCCAGAGATCTTTAAGTCCCCAAACTGTCTCCAAGAGCTTCTACATGAGTAAATTTCACCTCCTCCTCTTCCTCCTTGCTTACCGCTTTGCGCTTTCTTTGTTTTTCTGATTTCATAGAATTTCAAAATTATATTATGATTTGTTTTTTTCCCTTTTCTTCAACTTTACTTTTGATTTCCTGTTTTTTTTTCTTGTTTGTTTGTTTTTATTTTTATTTTATTTTTTTTGAATGTATGAAAGTTATGGAGTAGCATTCCCAATCTAAAGCCCCTTGTGGCAGTTCCTAAATGACCTAGCTATTGTGTTCTTGTTCTTATATTATGCTGGTTATTATATGTTTTGTTTTTCTATGACTCTGAATTGAAGAGGCTCTGATCTTATTGGGTGTTTTTATTTTCTTGGACCGTGTGAACACTCTGTTTGGCCTGTTCTGTGATCAACACTAACGGCGCCCTCCATGTGTGGAAAGAGTTCCCGAGTTCCCATTTATACTGCTAAGAACATAGGCTGGGTTCCCTGAAGACTTGACTCGTGGCACCCACAGAGGCCCCTCCAATTCGGGGGGTATCCATGTGAACTGCCCCACCCTACCCCCTCTTTCCCTAATACAAAGTGGGTGCCTAATAGACTGTGCTATTGAAGATGTCCCTAACAGGACAGGCACATGCACACATGCACACAAAAAGCAAGGCCTAGTGAGGTTGTTGACTGGACTAAAACTGGACTTTTGGTACTGGTCTGTGAGACTTGGACCAGTTTCAAATAGCTACTGAGCTCTACCATTTTTCTTTTTTTCTTTTTTTTTTGAAGTGTGTTTTCCCTGCAAATAGGGGCATTGTGTTTATTGGGTGTACATTATTATTTTTGATTACTATTCTTATTGTTGTTGTTTATGATTATTATTTGTCACTACTGCTTGCTGAAGATTGGCACTTCAAGATTTGTTTGTCCCTTGATGCCGTTGCTGAAAGAAATAAATTATTGCTATGAATATTATTCCAAAAGATTTTTAGATTCTGAAGTATTTCCCCCCTCCTCCTCCTCCACCTTCCTCATTCCCCATTTTCCTTCTCCTTACTCACTTTCCTCAGTTTGTTCATCACTGGCGTGGACTTTGGTTTTGTTTTGTTTGTTTCGCTGTTTGGTTGCTGGGGCAACTTTGCTGGATTTGGATTTTATTCCAGGGAATTTATTAGAGTGGGCTTCTCTATTCACCTGTAGTGACAAGCTCATCCTGCACAGGATCAGTCCAGTAATGATGCTAAAAATAACCAACATAGTCTAAAGAAACATGAAGTAAATAAGAAGTATTTGGTAAAAGTGTGTTTTCTTGATTTACTATAGCTGTTCCACCTTTGAAAACTAATCTGCTCCCCCTTAAAGAGCACTTCTTCATCTAATAACAAAATATTTTTCTACGTCTGTGTTCTGAATTAGTGAACATACATAATAAGTGCAAGTCTGATTTTTTGTTTTGTTTTGTTTTTAATTTTTATAGCACTAAACAGCTCACGTGAAAGAAGTTAACATATTTACACTGCTGGCTCTTAATGTGGTTAGCTTATATATGGTGTAAATGGCATTATGAAGTTACTTTAATAGCAGTCGATACTTGAATATATCAAAACCTGAAGTACCGGTTTGTTAACTGAACAGACGTGAAGATAAAAGGAATCTATTGAGGCTGATAAACAGCCGTTTATTAATTCTGCCTCAAGTAGAACTTACCCTGATGACAACACACACACACACACACACACACAATGCTCCTTCCCTCTATGTTCACCTGCTGCTGAGTGATTTAGCTTCTCTCTCAGTGCAACAACATGAGGTTAGAGGTGAGCACTCTTCCCCCAGGGGGTAGACGGAGAAGCTCTCAGCACTACAAAGACCAGGGACAAAGGCGCAGAGCAAGGAGCAACATGCACCTGAAGCCCTCTGCTCTGTCCTGCCGTCCCACACCGGCAGCTTTTAAGACCCAAAGTGTGTCTCTGTTCAAGCCACTGTGCCCAGTTTGTTAAACGGCATTCCTTTCACTTTTACCTGAAGTTCTAATCCCAAATTTTTTCACTTGAGCTGAACTTCTATATGTACTGTTTTTGATTTGTTTTTTACCTTCACCCATCCTCTCAGGCTGTTAAGATTTTACGAAGCAGTAAGTATTAGATATTAGATGACCTTTTTGAAGAGGTAAGTTTGAAGCAATGAGTGGACTTTGATATTTTGCTTGGTGCGTGCGAGCTAGCTGGTGATCTCACCTTGCGACATTGGCTTATAGTGTGTCTGTGTGTGCGGCACAAAAGATCAAAAGGGGCAGGTTGCTTAACCTGCTGACTTGTCTAAGCGAGACAAAAGGCCTGACAAAAGAAGGCAGAGAAAGACAGAGAGCTACTCCCTTCATTATGTCCCCCTTCTCTTCCCCGGACAGTGTTCTTCTTAAGATCCGGAGCCCTGAGAGAGCGAGCGGCGCACATTTCTCACTGAAGGATGGGCTAGGCCCTGCATGTCTCAGTCTCAAAGCACCAGCCAAGGGCTCTAAAGCGCCACAGACAAAGGATAAAGAAAGGAAAGGACACTTTTATCTGATGCGCAGATTATTATCGTTCCATGCCCTCTCCCTTCCTGCAACTCCACCCTAAACTTAAAGAGTTCCTGCGTCTAAAAAGATTAATTCAGGATAATGAAGAACTTGTGTGCAAAAAAAAAAAGGAAAAAAAAAAGAATAAATAAATAAAATAAGGATTAGCAAGACCTTAACGCCGTGTTGAGAATATTTTTGTCAGGTTTTGTTTTCTGGGGTCGTTTAATTTTTAGGATAACATTATTGAAATGCATATATAGCCTTTTTTTTATAATGTAAAGTATAAATCTATGGGAAAAAAATATATAGTGGAAGTTCTTTGAAAGGCACTGTTAGAAACTGTTTCATAAAAGAAATCCTGAGGGTATTTTTAGTGACAGTTTTGTTGCAATCTGTATTCTGAATGAGTTGTTGGTAGATTAGGAGCAATAGTAGTAGGTTTTTTGCAGGTTTTGTGACCAGTTTTTCCTTTTGGTTTCTTTACCTTTTTTGTATTGTGCTGAATGGCTGTCTTCTGGAGATCAAAAAAAGAAAAGAAAAATAAACTTGGAATACCTTTTCAGAGTATGAAATATTGTTGTCGCTGCTGTAAATACTGTCAGGATGAAACAAAGAATAGCTGTACAGATTTTTTTTTTCTATTATCACTCAGAGTGCTAGAGAGGGGTGAGTGGTTAAAAAAGGAAAAAAAGGAGACTTCACCCACTCTCCAACTGGACTCATAAGCACTCTTCTGAAATATCCACAGAGGAGTGGGGTATTTTTTTTGGTTTGTTTGTTCCCCCCCCTCCCTCTGCCATGCCTTTAACGGGAAACGGTTTCCCATCGGCAGTGCCCTTGAAGTTGCACCAGCATTCATTTCTTTAATTTTCCGAACAGAACGATGCATCAGACGAGCGGTGGGGTAACGGTGGGGTAACGGTGATGTCACAGCGTTGGCAGCCTGTGCTCTTTGTGTCATCCAAAAAAACAAGGGCAGATTTCCGCCAACGTAGCTCTAGATTTGACCCAAGAGACAGACAGGAACTCATTGTCATCAGAAGACTAGTGCCATCCATGGATGGGGAACACTGTACAGTGACAGATTAAAGGGGAAAAAAAAAAAAAAACCAGATTGCGGATTGAAGGGGAAAAAAAAAAACAGCGATTTGTACCCCCTTTTCACTGGGTTTAAAAGTTGATGAAAGTTTGGAATTTTGTGGAATTTCTGTATGCTTTGCAGTACGTGCGCATGTGTGTGTGTGCACTGTATATGACTGCGTGTGTCTGCGTGAGAGAAAAGACCGATTATGAGAACCTGTGAACCAGTGTGTGACACAATTCTCAACACTGTGGCCCCTCCCCCACCCCTGGGAGTACCATCCTGACATGTAAATGACTCTCATTAAGCGTTTGGCAACATGTGTTTGGTGTGTGCGCATGTGTGTGTGTGTGTTGCGATAATTTCCTCTGATCTGTTTTCTGACCTGTTTGAAAGAGGTTTTTGTTTCTCGATGCTTTCAGTAGTAATTCCTTTTTTATTATTATCACATTGCTCCTCTTTTATTGTAAATATCAATGACGTGGACTTACAGTGATAAATACTGCCTTTGTATAACTTTAGCAATATGTTATGTAAATAATGTTTTGTTGATGCTTTTTGTATGACATTATTATTCAATTTTAGTGCAGTAATTCCAACTGGAACAGCCATGTTTTTCGGATACAGTCTGAATAGTTACACAGGTTGTAAAAATAAAACTCATGACATGGCTGCTTTTTTTTTTTTTTCCTGTTATCGGTGTCTATTTGTCTTGCAGATTTTGTGTAATTTATTGGTTTAATTTATCCTAATTTATTTGATGTTGTTTCATTTTGTTTTTTCAAACAGGGAAGGCTGTACTGCATTTGAATAAGTAGAACCAACTTAAAAGATTTTACACTTTAACGAATTTACAATTTCAAAAAAGAAAAAAAGTTAAATTGACAGAAAAGATGAGTGGGGATTTTGGCAGCTACGTGAAACTGGACAGTTAAAACAAACAAAAAAAACTGGATTTGACAGGGCAGAGGGTGGACTTGAAAGCCGAAACTAGTTTGAAGCAGTTTTGTATTTTCTCTTGAGATTTTTTCCCTTGTATTGCTTTGGCCCAGCCCAAAAACAACCAGTAGTCAAATTGCCTTTCGTGCCTTCACCCTCTATGAACTGAATGTATGTGCAGTATATATGCAAGCTTGTGCAAAATGAATAAAAAATTGAAATAAAAATGAAAAAGAGAGTGAAAAGTGGCAGCTGTTTGTGGTTTGTTCTCTGTGTTTGTGTTTAAAGCATGGGGGGGGGGGGGGGGGGGGGGGAATCTGACTTTATAAAGATATCTATACTTAGAAATATACATGAATGCTGTAAAAGCTGGTGCTTTCAGTGAAGAACATACTAGCAGAAATCTATTTTGTTCCGCTAGCAAGCATTAAAAAAAAGAATCATGGAAATTGAAATAATCAAGTGATCAATTTAGAAGTGCTGTGGTAATTTCAGTTAGTTTCTGTATAAGCTGATGGGTGTATAAAGCAGTTTATTGGGTTTCTGTGGCCAAAAAGCAATAGGGTTCAGCTAGTAATGGCCATAGTTGAGAGTTCTGTAATGACTAATCAGCTTCAGGGTAGCTTTTAAAATTTGAATGTAACAAATTCATTTAACCGCATGATAAAAGGGATAGGAAAACTGCAACAAAGGGGATATCTTGTCAAGAAAGACAAAAATAATAGAAGAATAGAAGAAGAATAACGGTATGATAACAGTCAAATCTTTTTTAGAGTAACAAAATGTTATGGATTATCGAAGGTACACCGTTTCATGCTGGGAAATCTGTCAGTACTTTACTGTAATTTAATGGTGAATGGTATTCGCTTGAAATTTACTACCTTGCTTCCCAGGTTTTTTGGTTATCAAAGGATCACTGGCGACAGTGCAATTTATTCTGTCCTGTTTGAGTGAATCAGAGCTGTCCTGCTCGCAGAGTGATCATTAATTAGGAGTTTGGCTGCAGAGAACCGTCCTCCCATCATAGTTTCTCTACAGGCTCCGGAGACAACTGCAGGTGCTGCCTCATCAGGCTAAATGCAACAATCGAGCACGGGCGCACACACACAGTGAAGTATTCTCCTCATTAGAAAAAAGGGTTGCAGGAAATAATTAAAGGATTTATGAAAGACTTTGTAAAGTGGGAAAAGGGGGATTATAAATGTTTAGAAAACAGTCTGAGGACCGAGCAAAGAGACAAACCTCTTGAAAGTGAATTCACAACTGAAGCTGAGGAGTTGTCGTTTTCATTATTAATCTGTGGTTATTGTCTCTGTCACGCTTTTTTTAGTAGTGAGAAATGCTGTGAAGCAGTTGCGTTTCTATTGATCGGCTAACAATCCAAAAGAAATGAAGATGAGACGCATTGTATATGTTTTTATTCAAAAATGTGTCATCATTAATGTTCATTATTTGTCCATCGGGCAATTATCCATGTAATCGTTGCAGTTTTAACCAATAAATTATGTGCGTGTGTGCGTGTTTCTTCAAATTACAATAATGTTTGGCCACAAAAAAGAGACGCTGATTAAAAAATCATTTTACAAGAAGATGCATGACTCATCCCGTTATATTTTCCCTATTTGTTAGTTTTCTAAAAATATGTGTTTGTGAGTTTAGGAATCACTTACGAAGAACGTGGGACTATTTCTTTTCTTTTTTTTTTAAAGGCACGGTTCGCTCTCTCTGTATCATTTTGCTTTTTTCTTATGGTGACCTCGGTTGTACTCTCCACCACGCCTGCCCGTTGCTGTTCCTTTTCTTCCTTTGTTCTTGCCTGACTGCTTTTCACTCTTTTTGCTTTGATGCTCATTTTTGGAGTTGCTTCTTTTGTGTCTTTCTTGCTTGCTTGCTTTTATTCTTTTCTCTCTCCCTCTCTCTCGTGTTCTTTTTTTCCCTCTCGTCCTCTGCCTGCCTCCCTGCGCTCGCCTTAACCGGAGGCTACAGCTCCTTAGGTTGGGCTGAGACAGCATCTTTGTACAACACCGACCGTCTGCTCTGTAATCAAATACCATCTGTCGCTACATCTGAAGACTCACTCTCTCGCTTCCTCCTCCGCGCACACACACAAGCTCGCAAGCAGGCACATGCACACACACCACATCTGTGCTTCCTACTCTTGAACATTGTGTGTGCACCTGTGTGTGTATGTGTGTGCGCATGGTTTATGTACAGTGACCCGTGTACTTACAATCATTCCACCTGATTCATTCTTGGCCTGCAGAGAGGAAGTCACTAGAGTCACTTTCCCTGCTTCCTGTTTTTTCCACTGACCCTGCTGAGGGTTCAAAGGTCATTGTCTTCAGGTATCCATGTTTGTTCTGTGTGTCAGAAAGACCTTGGCTGCCGTATCACACAGGAGATAGTGGACTTTAGCTCCTCAGTCTTAGATCAACGGCCCACTATCTCAAAGGCTGCCAGCCTTTCCCAATGTTTGTCCAATGTTTGTCCCTGCTCTGGCACACAAAACGTTGACATGGTCCCCAAGGTCCCTATCCAAGTCCCTCCTCCCTTCGTGATCACTTGTTATCACACACACACTCAGGTTCAAGAACATTTTCCATTTAGTTAAGAGTGTTGTTTTAAGCTGGAAAGGCTTCCTTTAAGCTTTCATCATGCATTTAGTCTAAAAGTGTGTTTTACAGCTCTGTGGCAGCGAGGGATTTACAGCACGCCGACCCAACAACAAATAGAAGAACTTTTAGTAAATATTACCACACACAAGAGCTGACGTAATTCCCCGTACTGGGGAACCTTTGTGATGAAGAAACACAAGGACTTAGGATTTCATTTCGATTTCTTCTCTGTGCAATCCTCCTACTAATGACCAAATGAGCTGTCCACTCTTTGAAACATTTTGACACCTACTCCTGCAAAATGACTGCGGGCTAAAAGCCTGAATCGTAGAATAATTCCGTCCTTATACAGATAATGGACATTTGCCCGCATTTGTGCATCACCTTTTCTTGCTCATCTGTGCTTTTATTTGATTATTGGACCTATAATTAAACAGAAAAAATGATTCGGGTTTAATCTGAAACCATGAGAAGCGATTTCCGCAGTGCACAGATTGATGGATTCATTCTGCATGTGTTGGTGATTTAACACTGGATTTCAGCTATTGTCGATGGAGCAGCACACCGATCTGCTCCAGAGCCACTGGCAGAATCATGGGATTAACTCTGGGCTGCCCACATTTTGGCACCAGTGATGGGGACACCTAGTGGTTAGTATGCACAGTTTAGACTCACTGATTTTTTTTAAGCATGTCCCATCTTGTCCCTATTTGCGCGCTTCTGTTTATTCTTCATTCACTTATTTCTTCAATTCTTCTGCTTTCATTTTTCCTCCATGTGTGCAAATTCGTTTGTGCAATTGGAAGATTCCAGTTGGGCAGCTCATTGTGGCCTCTTTTTCCTCCCAGTCTCCCTCTCTTTCTCTCTCTCCCTGGAAGGCTTGAACGCAACTGGAGCCTCGGAGGCTCAAGAGAGGAGCCTGGGAAAGAAGGAACAAAGTGCCGTCCATCTGCAGCTATCACCACTCTGCACTTCCTCTCCTCTCTCTCTCTCTCTTTCTCCCCCTGTTCTTCCCTCCCTCGGTTACCCTCTCTTCCCTCTCCCCACTGGCCAGCGCCCCAAATTAAGACTTCAGACAAGAAAATGGGCTCAATAAAAAAGGGAGAGAAAGCGACAGAAAGAGAGAAAGAAGGAAGTCCATAACAAGCCAAGAGGAGCAAAGCAACAAAGCCTCTGTTGTTGGATGGCAGGGCCCCACTGTCGCTCTGCGAGGAACTGTCACTGTGTCAACTTGGACCTCTTGTTGCGAGGAGCACAAACACAAACCATCAAGAACGAGCGCACAAAACACACACACACCGACAGAAAACATGCTGCGGAGGAGACTACGCGCGTGCTTCCATAACCACAGAATAAAAATAAATAAATAAAAAGGCTGCACAAAGATATGGGATGTAAACTCAGAGACACGCACGAACAGAAAACATGCCAAGCACATACTGATCATCCAAATTAGTATAGACAGTGTAGGTGAGAAGACAGCAACTGTGAATCCCCGCAGCACCCCTTCATTTTAGCTGCCAAGAAATGTCACAGGGGGCGAAGTGAGAAGGGAGGGACTTCCCTGAAAACTGAAAGAAAAGTGAATGTTTGTGAATGTGTGCACATGTGAGAACATGTGCTAAAAGTAGCCAGTTGAAAAGAAAAAGAAAGAAATTTTTATATATAAAACATATCAGCCCACTGAAGACACCCACTAAGGCCGTGAGGATGAGGTGGGTGTTAGTGATGGGATTTCCGGCTCTTTTTAGAGACCCGGCTCTTTCGGTTCGGCTCACTAAAAAGAGCCGGCTCTTTCGGCTCCGAACCGGCTCTTCAGGTTGTTTTGTTGCTTTAATTTATTTATTATTAACAATAATATAAAATTATGCACAAAAGGAATTACTAACGTAAAAAAAAGTGGTTTTATTTATATATGTTTATATATAAATATATGCGGTGGCCCCTAGAGACAAAACACGTACAAACTCCAAAACACATTTCTAGCATGAACTGAACTTCCAAAGCAAAGCTACTAGATCACTTAAATTACAATTGAAAGCATGTGTGTATTGTTTGTGTATTTATACACAGGCACTCATATATATTCAAATAATTTAAAAAAAAGTTCATTTATCTATTACTACCACACACCAAATCCGGTCGTTGGTACTTGCTGGCTTGTGTAGCCACAAGATACCAAAAGCTCAACACTGCGCCCAGCATCCTGGAGCAATTCTGTTGTCTTTTGTACGTGTTTTGAGTTTTTATGTGCTTCGGAGTTTGTACGTGTTTTGGAGTTTGTACGTGATTTGAAGTTTGTATGTGCTTTGTCTCTAGGGGCCACCGTAAATATACTTTTATTTATTCACTCCACATAAAATGTAATAAATAAATCATATAATACAAAAATCAACTATTCACATTTCAACTTTTAACTATTTAAATTTTCAGCTTTTTCCTTTTACAAATTTAAAGTGAAAACAACACAAAACACTGCAAACCACAACACAATTAAATATAAATTATAATATTAAAACAAAAAGAACATGCATATTCTCTGTCATATGGGCCTGCATGAATAAACTTTCTGAATCCTTTATCATCTGCAACGTAAAATAGTTGTGGATGATTACTATACCTTTCTAATGTGACGTTGTTCTCCCTGGCTCTCTTTCTCTCCCTCTGGCTCTGTTCCTGTGCTAGTGAGTGTAACTACCGCCCCTCCCCCCTCTGCCCAGCGTAAAGCACAAGGCTCGCGTGCAGAGTGAAGCGAAAAAAAGTGCGAGAGAGAGAGAGGGTGAGAGAAAGAAAAAAAAACAAACACGTGACGGCTCGCGATAAGGAGTCGGCTCGCGTCGTTCACGTCAAAGAACCGGCTCTAAGAGCCATTTCGTTCGCGAACGACCCATCACTAGTGGGTGTCCCAAGGGCAAACACCTGTTAACAGGTTTTATGAAGCACGCACACACAAACACCCAACCTTGGTAGAGTTCTCAAATAATGATGAAAGACTCCCTTTTAGATGTTTTTCTTCATTAAGAAGCTCTTTAATCACTTAAAGAAGATACGTTCACAGGGAACGTGTTTGTGTGTACATAACTGTGCATTGGGGGCAGAGATAGAAGCTGAACTGGTTTGGCTTCTTCCAGGCTAAACTGGGTCTAGTGGGTCCAAGACAGATGGCACTCGGGGCAAAGCCAGTCTGGGATCTCTCGCTCTCTCTCTCTCTCTCTCTCTCTCTCCATCACTCCCTCATACACACACACAAACACACATCTCTTTTAATAGCCATTATTGGCATCCTTTGCCTCTTCCAGATCCCTGAAACAGAAATCACAGAGCCCCATTATATTTCCTTTTGACCCATTTGGCAAGATGATGGGAGCATCGAGTGCTGGATTAAATGGAAAGCAGTTTATAATCCAGTAATTCTAATGTTTTAATTACTTAGATGAACAGGAGGTGTTTGAGCAAAGGCTAATCTCTGAGACATAAGGGTGAGAGAGAGAGAGAGAGAGAGGCAGAGAGAGAGAGAGAGAGAGAGAGAGAGAGAGAGCGATAAAGGGTGGGGGGGAAATTTGTCTTATTCTTTGTAATGCACACATAGGCTTGCTTATGGAATTTTAGCTGCGTATTAAAGTTCATCACCTGTTATCAACGCAGATTAAAAGATTCACAGACTTTATAATTGACATTAAGGTGAGCCCACCAGGGCTGAGGTGCGAAACCATTATCATGCTTGAACATCGCAGCGCATTTGCACACAGTCTACGTGGTTCTAGTTTTACGTTTCTAAACTACATTCACAAGTGTTTTGACTTGAGATCTGCTGTATCTTGAGCGACACCCATAGCTGTAACTGATCCCACAATTGTCTTTGATAGCCACCCCTCCTGTCAATCAAGCAGTAGGACAAAGGCTGCTAAAGCAAGGCTGATGACCTCATGCCTGGGGTCTGCTCCATACCGAAGGGGTCTTAACACCGTACAACTTGCCTTTTGTGTCTGGAGCCATTTTTCAGTACCGAGAATCGACATGCAGTATCTCTTGGGGTTCGGGATGCATGCACATACACACCCACACACACACACATCCCCTTGATCCATGGGCTGGAGCGTTGAGCCAGGAGTGAGCCTTAAGACAAGGAGTGACAACCGGGACAGCTGCAAGGGTTGGAAGCCAATCTTATTCCAATCCCCCCTTCACCCATCCCCGCTACCCCCAACCGCCACCACACACACACACACACCGTTCCACAACCACAGCCTCCAGCCAGCCAAACAAGCCATTGTTTCTGGCGAGGGCCTGTGGTATTTCATTTGTCATGAAATGGATACGGACACGGGATGACCATGAGGTTCTTTCTCCAAAAAAGAAACTGCTACCGCTACTGCTGCTGCTATGGCTGCTGAGCACCGACTGCAAACTCACCTCATCCTTAACCTTCTAGTGCAGTTTGCCCCAAGCACCTTGCTATGAACTATTAATAAACCTGCTTTTTCCAAGGTAGAAAGGTAGGGAGGGGGCGGTCCGAATGGTATTGTTTTCCAAAGGAGGATAAGAAGAAGGAAAAAGAGATAGAGTGTGGGAGGGAGGGAGGTCAGGCTATGTGGCAATGTGTTTTTATCATCCTTTATAGTCTTCACTTTCTCAGGTTTCTGAGCAGACTTTAGACAGGTTAGTCTTATGAGCCAGGTAGATCACCAAGGTCCTGGTCAGCTGTTGTCAGTCGCTGCTTAGGATGAGTTTGGTTCTGTGGGTATTATGGCAGAGGGGCGATATCAGCCCCCAAATAATTGGCCAACCTTTACACGTTCACATGGCTGCTTGATGCTAAGCTGCTAGCACATGCCACATCCCAGAGAAACTTTCAGCACGTAGTTAAGAGCAAAAAGCAGGATCTGACAGCTGAACTTCTCCAGGCATGTATGAAATCAGCAAAGATGCTATGATGTTCATCACCCTTGCAGTTCCTTCACCTTTAGGTTTCCATGTCCAAAAGAGTTCATGGACATTAAAACAATACCCCTCTATCTCCGTCAAGGGCATTCCTTGGCACAACAATAGGACCATACCCTTCCATATTTTCCTTTCCTCCCCTCCCTCCTCATTCTCCAGCCCCTCCATCAAAGAGCATTCCAGCTCCAGAGCCCCCTAAGCCCTTCACTCTGGGCCTGTCCATGTGACACGGCACGCAGACAGTCATCTTTAAGAATTGATTCACTCTGGTATCCAAAGCTAGGGAGCTTGGCTGCCAAGATACCCAGCATAGGCGCCACTCATGGGGTCCAGGTACACAACAGCTGCTCCCAAACAATAAAGGCAAAAAATGGAAGGCACTTAGGGAGAAGATGCAGCCCTAACCTCTATCCCAAGCCTGAACTGGTCACCTTGAGCCAGTTGTTGCCTGCCAGCCTTCCGAGACGACAAACCAGAATACAACTTTGAGATGAAGTTAGTGGAAGGGGGATGAATATTGAAAGGCATATATAATTCGCAAGAGAGACAAGAGAGAGCGGGCAAAAGAGGGAAGGAGAAATATTTTTATTTCCTTGGAAGAATTGCAAAGTGACAGCTGTGCGACCAAGATTGCACAGTGACACATGGAACACCATAAATAAGACAATGGCATGTTGTTTTCTTCTGAGGCACATCATCTCGCTCGGAGGCCAAGTGAAGGAGATGCCAGCCCATTCCAGAAACCTCACACACATTATGCACACGTAGAAGTAACCTCAGGAATGCCGTGATACTACAGATATAGATCACAAATCATGCGGAAGGAGACAGGTGAGATATTACCTCACCTGAAGTGTTTCCATAAACTCCAGTGTACCAAAGCCTTGGGAAGTAGCATCACTCTTCAATCAGGTCCTGACCCACACATACTTTGATTTATGATCATACAATCTAGCACATCATCCATCATAAATAAGGGAGATTAGGTGAATAGACTGAGGCTGTGGATACAACAATTCCAGCTTTAGAGATGATGTATTGTAACTGCACAGTCTCGAAAGCTACAGCAGCAAATTAAAGGTTCAGTTTTCTGTATATTAAGGAGCAGAGCAAAGGTGAAGACAGAGAAAAGGGAAGTTAAGACAACAAAAGGAAGCGAGACAGACAAGGACAGAGGGGAACTTGGCACCGGCAGCCTTCCTGCTGAAACGGAAAGGCAGAAGTGGAAAAGCAAGAGCAGTGGAGAGTCGGGGAGAGAGGGGAATTTGCCAAAGCAGCTCGGGAGGGCCCTCATTACGATATTAAACAAGATTTAATAAGTGAGAGTGATTTGATGAGGTGATTATCCTGGCCCATTAATCAAGCAGGCTTCTAGCCTCGCTGTAATATGTCCCATCTTTCCGCATGTACCAAAGCCTCTTTAGATGCTGAGCTCCTTACTGTACTAACGCCGCTTCAGAAACACCACCAGCCTGGCAGGGAAAAAAAGGCATATTACGTCTCATCTCTCAAGCCTCTGGGTATTTTTGAGACTCGCTCATCCCTCCACCTCCCCATCCGCGCTTCTGGTGCATCTGATAAATTGAACTCCTTAACATGTGGGTCAGAAAGTAAAGTCTTATCAGAGGAAGCTAAGAGTGATAACTGGCAATGATAACGAAAAGGCATCTGTTGGCTTTAAGGCTTTTGGTTTGAGACCAGAAGTTTTACAGACTCCATTGGATTGCTGGGTTTTGAAAAGAGGTAGGGGCTTCGAGTACGCGTATACGTGTGTGTGGATGGGCTGATTCATAGAATGCTTCTCGGGAAAATAAAGTAAAACTTCCATGAGAACATGTGAGAGCAAGCACAGTCCACTGTGTATTTGCAAGTAGATCACAAAAAAAACTAATGTGACCTTGTAGAACTTGCAAAACACAACTTTTGGAGGCACTGCAGTTTCCCAAACCCCAAGAAAGTCAATTTCCAAAAGCATGTATTTAGGATTGACCCTCAAAAACCCAGTGATATAAAAACAAACCCCCCAAAAAATTGATAGTCACTCAACATTCAGACAAGGGTTGATATAAAAAACACTGACGTATCACTGATCTGGGCTGAGATCAATGACTGGTCAGTCAGCCTCATGCAGGTCTGATTGCATATTACTTATTGGATGTGCACTGCAGGCAAACCAGCACAAGAAAATTACACTGTAGCACTCAAAGCTAAAACACTAACACTAGTATGTAGTTCGCCAAAGTAAGGCACAGAGGGAAAAGCACGAAAACATTTCTACAAGACCTAATGAGGTCCATTAGGTTTAAATCACCATAATCCAGTCAATCATGGATGTATATTAAAAAAAAAAAAAAAGCTAATAAAGTGAAAAATGGATCAAAGCAATTACAAAGAAAATTGTGGAAAAAAGTGAAAAAAAAAAAACCAAAAAGGGTTGATATCCTGTTATCTGATGATTTTTAAACATACTGGAAAATGATGTAAGTTCCTGACTTTTTTTTTTAACTTATGGTCAAAACCTCTTTCAGTGCCACAAACTGCAGGAAATAATGCACAAGCAGAGAAAACAGCTTAAATTCACACGATGAGGTCTGTTTTCAGTGCACTGCCTGCTAATTGGAAATCTGACTCATGCGTTTAAAATGTCTAAACACCACCTTTATAATGCATTTCGGTTATGTTTGTGCGCTACTGAGCAGCTGCCTCAAGTTGAAGATGAGGGTGAATACAATTTACAGGCTGCACCTATTTCATGATGTACATCTCCAAAGCCCATTTGGGAAAAGTAACATCCTACTTCTCTAAGCCTGGATGGCAGCATTTTGCTATTTAGCTACATTTGTGAGTAGGAATAATAATAATTTTTTAAAAAGCGTCACATGCTGTGCACCAATGAATGGAAGAGCTACACAAGGTGAACTGGAATAAAAAACAAACTGTCAAGTAATTTTGATAATTTGGGAATTGTTTGATTTTTCAAGCTGAAATGCTGAAAACTGATTTCACATTCTCAAAAAATGTAATAGAAATGCTTTGCTTTTTCTATTACACGTGTCATCTGAAATGTTTGACTGTTAAAAGCAGCTAAATCTTATCATTACAGAACAACAATAAGATATCCTAAAATAACTTGTGTTTAAGGAGAAACTTTCTAAAGCTTTAGCCCAGTCAGGGACTTCCCGATTCCAAATATTTATAATAATTTTGTCATTTACAGTGCGCAATGATGCAGCAAGGGGTAAATATAACCTCAAGAGTGGGAGAGAATAGGTATTACAAAGACAGCTAACCCCCCCCCAAAAACATTTTAAAAGCTCAAGTGGAAGAAGATTACATTAAAGCAGGCGTGGGACGGAGCTTTTTCTGGGAACTGCCTGAGAGTATTAATAAAATAAGCACAGAAAATATAATACAAGAATGTTTTTATCAACATAATCCAGAGAGATGAGGCCAAACCAACCTGGAATATAATCCCAAGGAGAAGGTCCCCTGGTTATCTGTCATCAGGGACACACACCCATACACACATATGGACACACGCTAATACACAGTCTCTTTCTATGTCTCGCCGTCGCTTCAAATAATCGACTCATAATCTTAAAAGGATCTTGTCCTTTCGGTTTCATCTTTACTGCAAGGGTCAAGAGGTCAACTGCTGGGTGAAGCTATCAAAGTGAATATTGACATCAATATAGCGTGCATTTAATAGCTATTATAGTCGTACGTAACTCCTAAACGTGTTTAGATTTGATGGATTTTAGTTTAAAATCAAGTGTTTTTCTCTAAATTCCTTTTACATAAATTGTAGGTGTGAATCCTGCTCAATTTACGGTGCCACAACTTATAATAAAAGAAGTAGCAAATATTTTGTGAGGACTGCCTGAGTGAGAGAAGTAGGCATTTTACTTGAAGGACAGATCCAACATGAATTCGGTAGCTGACACTTGGAGGACTGTAAGACAATGTCGAGCAACTTTCTCTGTCACTCTGTCCCTCCCTCCTGCATCCTCTCTTTCGCTCCCTCTCTCTCTCTTCTGTATCTAAGCAGCATAATTTGAGTAAATGACAGGGGAACATCTGCTGTGCATAAGAGAGAGGCCAACACTTTAACATGCAGATGTCTCTCTCCATCTGCATTAATTCAATAATTACCGCAATGGAGGCAGGAGAAAAAATCTTTTTTTATAGCTTAAGACAATGTTATCTGTGCCAGTTGGTATGGGGAGGGCAAATTGGGGGTGGGGGGGTGCGTGAATGAGTGTGTGTACGAGTGCATGTGCTGCTGGAGGTTTGCGAGAGGAGGGGTAGATTATTACACCATTTAGCCAGAGCAAGCTGTCACATTGCAGAGAATCTCACTAATTCCATTGTGCCCTTGGTGAGTCACTGACAGACTCCAAGTGACTGATGATGCCTCAACGCCACCACTTGGCCACTGGACGACCAACCAGCTTCACCTAGGATATAACCGCACATGTCTTACATTTAATGTGCGTGTGTGCAATGGGGGATGATTAACCCGAGTATTTTAATGCCTGCAGGGGTATGACAGGGTATGCATGGGTATTTAGTGGATGGTGTACGTGGTAGACATAGTGCTCGGAGTTGTGCTCAACGAGTAGAGTTTTTTGTTGAATGAGACCAAAGAATCCCTTCCCTCGTGCCTTCAGAGCTGTTAAATGCCATTTGGAAAACTCCCAGTGTCGTAAGATTTTGACTCAAAGGAGGTTTCTTTGTAGCTACTCTATCATAAAGACCTTTTAAAAGGAAGCACTAGTGGGATGGTGGTCTTTCCAGCAGGTTTCGCCCATATTTGCAAAGGATTTCCAAAGATATGTTCGACTGACTGCTCAAGACTTTGACCAGTCCTTATTTTTTAGTTATTTATTTTGTCCAAAAGCTTAGAGAGTTAGTAACTCTGAAATGGAAGTTTAAAACTGAGGTTGCAGAATTTAGAAATAGTCTGTTTTGCCACATCTTCTTTAAATATTTATAGCAAGTTTCTTGGAGTTGATTTATTTACCCGACATGAAGTGAGATTTAGCAAATTCCAGTAAAGTTCCCGATAATTAACAAAAAGGAAGAAAAATAGGATGTGCCAAAATGGACAAAATTTGCCGGTGCTGTGATAAATTGTCCAAATATTTTTATAAATGACAGGTTTGACTTTTGAGAAAAGATTGGGGGGCAAAAAGTGGCAATTTTATTAATTTACCTTTGAATTAACAAAATAATTGGGGGAAAAAGTGAAAATGTCTGAACACTTAATGAATTTACTGCAAAGACACCGGTCTTGAACTACTGACTTCAATCTTGTGACATTTAAAATATCAGACAATCATATTTCGATTGGACACTCTCAACTAAAATGAATAAAGGGCCACAGAGAACATTAGCATGTAATGGTTTCCATTCAAATAAACCTAATTACTTTATTGAAATGTTGGCTCCAATATCTCATTTTCAAGAAAAAGCACTTAAAAGCCATTCAGAAAAGCTCAAAGAACGTTAGATGAAATGTGAAAACAAAACTTTAAATGACCATGCACACTGTACCCAATCTCCTTCGTTTATAACGCATACCTGTGGACCAATACAGCATGTTGTAAAATGTATTAATGTGGTCCATCTAACAGAAATACCCCAACAATCATTTAATGCACCTGAATTCTCGAATAAAAGGTCACAGAGTTTGTGTGTCACACTCAAACTGACAAACACAAATCATTCCAGGATGTCTCATCGTACATGTATGATAACACACATAAATAAACAGACATCCTAACATAATCCCATCAGCATGCATGCACTTGCTTCTGCAGCCACACAGCACCTTCATCCAGGCAGAGTCTCTCACACACACATATCTGACTCTTACATGCCTGCTAAACATAGGGACAAAGGAAAATATCTGTATACTTGGCAGGCCAACTTCCTTTGATTGCAGCAGTGCTGCTGTAGGAAACAATGCACAGGCACTATTAATACACCAAGGAGAAAGAGAATTCCTCTTAGAGGAAAGCTCAAAGGAGCCATCGGCCAGGCTATTTACAGACTTACTGACTGATTGGATGACTGACTGCACTATACTTAACTGTAGTCTCTGCATCTTGTCTTACGTGACTCTTTTTTTTTCTGCAAGGACTGGTGATGAATACAGTATAATGTACATTAGAGGATGAGTGGTACATATTCTTCCATAATACTCCCTTTTTATTTGTTTATACATCCTTTATTTATTTGTTTTGTGACACTTTCAGTGCACAGATATTAATTAGAAGCAAGTGCTTAGGAAATGTAACAGATCTCTTACGTACTTGCTCTGCTGTGTCACATCAACACGCCTGTGACATTTGACTGGCGGTGAATAGCTGCCCAGCCACACTTATGATCGCCTCTCCTTTCTAAAAGTGCCCAGTTAAAGAGCATCAAATCCCCACTCGCTAAACCCACACAAGCCCAACCTTCATTAGCATAGCTAACAAACTCCCTGAAAGAGCAACAGTGGAGGGAGAGAACAATGGCAGTCTATTAAAGGGGAAGATGAGGGGGTGAGACGAAGCGCAGAGGGGGAGAAGCTATTGTTCTGGTCTTATTTAGCCCTTGCTGTCACCCTGCAACTGTTGTCACTTCTAAGTTTAGCTGGACGGCTGAAGAGGACGGCGAAGAGAAGAAGGAGGAGGGAAGGAGGAAGAGGATAGGAATAGGGTAGGGAAAGATGGAGGACAGAAAGAAGACAGGGAGGAACTGAAGACAGTTTTGAACCAAACAGTTTTGTGGATTCCCTACAAACTTGGGAGCTCCCCAGTAACTAAAAACCTTCAAGGGCTTTTTTCTTGCATTTGCATTGCCAGTGGAAATTCTGTAGCAACACAAAAGCTGCTTGGTACAGCCAAGGTTAAATTTAATACTGCATCCAGAGCATATGGGCTCAATAAACCCGAGACAGTAGTGCTTTGAATTAACATTAAATACTGAAGTTTAAACACCAACTCAAGCTTGATTTAAAGCCTGAATTACGGAAGGATGAGAGAATACAAAAACTAAAAAATAAATGTTACAAGTAGGTACACATGTTCGGTTGAATGTTAAACCAAATATCTAATCAGTCAATCACAGCAACATTTAAGCATTTAGACATGGGTACGACGACCTAGTGAAGACAAACCAAGCATCAGAATGGGGACGAGAGGAAGACAGGTCATTTAAGTGACTTTGAATGTGGTGTGGTTGTTGGTGCCAGACAGGCTGGTCTGAGAATTTCAGAAATGGCTGATCTACTGGGATTTTCCCACACAACCATCTCTAGAGAATGGTCTAAAAAAGAAAAGCAAAAAAAAAAAAGAAGAAAATACCCAGTGAGAGGCAGTTCTCTGGGTGACTATGCCTTATTGATGCCAGAGGTCAGAGGAGAATAGCTGGACAGCTTCGTGCTGAAGCAGGGTAACAGTAATAGTAGCAGAAGACCACATCGAGGGCCGCTCCAACAGGAGTGTCAACAGGAAACTAAAGCTACAATTCACAAAGGCTCACCAAAACTGGACAAAAAAGATTGGACAAAATGTGCCTGATGTGATGAATCTCAATTTCTGTCGCCACATTCAGAAAGCTGGGTCAGAAATCTGTATGTGGTGGAACAGGATATTCATATTATGGAGTTCCAGTCGACAAATCAGTTTCGTGAACTGAAGAAGATGTCATTTCCTTTACACGAGAAATTCTTTTGTTGCATGTCAAGGGAAGAAACACAGTATTTGTTAATGCCCATAGGTTGTAG
Organism: Copadichromis virginalis; assembly: GCF_057382275.1. Taxonomy (NCBI): domain Eukaryota; kingdom Metazoa; phylum Chordata; class Actinopteri; order Cichliformes; family Cichlidae; genus Copadichromis; species Copadichromis virginalis. Next base: position 10,173,531 of record NC_140632.1, read on the forward strand.
ACTTCAGGAAGACGGACTGAAAATTATTAATACTAGCGACAGGGTGAGGAACTTGATTATTTGAGAGGGAAGGTTTGGATAACTTTTTTCCTTTAATAAATGAAATCATCATTTAAAGCTCCATTTTGTATTTAAAAACAAATAAAATTGGAATATTCAAAAACTCCTAAATCGTTTCTGTTTAGGATGAATTTTGTGTTCTGTAACCTAAAGTGGTTTTAATTCAAATAAGATTAAAATGATTAAATTGATCTGCATAATATCTAACCTTATTTATATTTATCTTCATTGTCTTCAAAGTCCATGAACTCAGAGGTTATGCCCCTGAGAGATCCTCTGTTTTGAGTTCAACTAGCGTATACAGTACTAAGTAAGTACTTTATTTACTTACTTTTGAACAAACCAGATGGCTTTAAAGTTTTTTGACTGTGTCTTGCATGGTTTTGATGCTACTGATAAACACAAACACACACACACACACACACACACACACACACACACACACAGTGACGGACAGGCTCAGAAGGTAAAAACAATAATGGTCTCATTGTCACAAGTGGTAAAAGAAGAGGAAGACTGAGACAGAATAGCCCAGCTGTCTGCTCATAAAGCAGCCGATGGCTGAGGCGCTAAGCCCTACAGTGAAAGCAGAGCTTAGGTGGGTGACACAGGGCAGTAGACCCCAATCAGCCCTATAGTGTAAGGCAAGAGCCAAAGCAAAGACACATGGATTAACAGTGGGAGATGAGGGTCTGCGCCTGCAAAGCTCACAGAGCTAAGACGGCAGAGTAGGCAAGCAGGGACTGCATTCCCCCCCTATCCAGGAGTGGAGACAGTGTGGTTAAGGCTTTAGGGTTGGCTCCCCAGCTGAAAGACAAAGGACAAAGTAGGATGAAAGACACTGTCTCAGTCAAGTCAACGAGTTCATCAGAAAGACTGAGGAATTACTGTAAATTGCCTCAACTCAGCTGTGGGGAATATAGGGACAATTACACAGGGTCTTGGCATGTACCCACTTCTAAAACACAGCCTGGAATTATCAATTACTCTGTCCTCACTTCTCTCCACTACATGCAAACACACAACACTGTCCATCTCTCAAGCCGTGCACTGCTGTTGACCTGTAGTTAGCACAGCAGCCTGGAAACAGCTTGCAATGACAAGGTCACGAGTACGAGGTGACGAGGGCTCGGTCACTGCCTCTCCAAATCCGAAAGTAGGAAAGGTCTTTAACCACAATGGATTTCACACACAACCCTCCTCCACGACCTCACTGTAAAGAGGTATTAGCCGGTGCTGTTTTACGAGCTCAACAATGCGACGCTATACTGCATATTTCCATTAATAGTGTGGCCACAATTATAAGAGCCTGAAAACAGCAACAGAAGAAGTGAGAGAGAAAAAGAGATCTGGTGATATGAAGATGGTAAAACTGATTTGTTATAACCTTTTTGGTTTGATCAGGTTGGAAAAAACTACACAAACCAGCACTGACACTATACACAATTGCATATTCTTACCTAGTCCACATCTCCAAAGCGTGAAAACACACTCTTTAATTCACTGGCCCAGTCTTGTTTAAACTGGGAAGGCTGAGTAACAGCCTTTTTTTATTTTCTTTAGGGTTAAACCCAGAGAATATGGAACTCCAGGCCTCGAGAGCCGGTGTCCTGCAGGTTTTAGATGTGTCCTTGATCCAACACAGCTGATTTAAATGTTAAACTATCTCCTCAACATGTCTTGAAGTTCTCCAGAGGCCTGGTAATGAACTAATCATTTGATTCAGGTGTGGTGACCCAGGGTGCGATCTCAAACCGGCTCTCGAGGACCAACGTTCCCTACCCCTGGTTTAACCCAAGGACTAAAAATCTACCTGTTTATACAAAAGACTTTCTTTTGGGCCAAACAGGCCTTGAGTCTACAACATCTTGTTCTAACTTTAACTCTTTCCCCCTTGGACACAAGTAGGGATAACCCTTGTTTTTCTTTTCTGAACTCAGCAGTTTGTGTCATATTTCAGGTCTGCTTCTAGAACAAAATGATTGGGTATCAGAGAGTGAGAGTGATCTCTGCCTCTACAGTTTACTAGGGCTACCCTTGGAAAAACCCAGAAACTGTTCTAATGGTTACAAATGTCATCTTTATGGGATGGTACCATGGTTAGCACTCTAATCTCACAGGAAGAAGGTCAGTGGTTTAAGCCCTGACTGTGTTTTTCTGCGTGGGGTTTTCTCCGATATTCTCCCACAGTCCAAAGACATGGGGTGTGTACTGAGCCCTCTCCTGTACTCACTCTACACCTACGACTGCACGGCCACTAACAACTCCAACATCATTGTGAAGTTTGCGGACGACACTACAGTGGTGGGTCTTATCACCAACGGTGATGAGACGGCTTACAGGGAGGAGGTCAGCGCCCTGACCCACTGGTGCCAAGACAACCATCTCACCCTCAACGTCGCAAAGACAAAGGAGTTGATAGTGGACTTCCGGAGGTGCAGAGAAGTACACACCCCCATCACCATCAACGGCGCTGCTGTGGAGAGAGTGAGCAGCTTCCGGTTCCTTGGTGTACATCTGGCTGAGGATCTTACGTGGTCAGTACACATAAACAAAACAGTGAAGAAGGCGCAGCAGCGCCTCTTCTTTCTCAGGAGACTGAAAAGATTCGGCATGAACCCCCGCATCCTCAGGACCTTCTATCACTGTGCCATTGAGAGCATCCTCACTGGATGCATCACCACCTGGTATGGCAACAGCACCGCCTACAACCGCAAAGCTCTCCAGCGAGTAGTGCGGTGCTCTGAACGGATAATTGGAGGTGAGCTTCCCTCCCTCCAAGACATCTACAGGAAGCGGTGCCTGAGGAAAGCGGGGAGGATCATCAAGGACTCCAGTCACCCCAGCCATAAACTGTTCAGACTACTTCCATCAGGAAGGAGGTTCTGCAGCATCCGGTCCCGTACCAGCAGACTGAGAGACAGCTTCTTCCACCAGGCCATCAGACTGCTGAACACTTCATAGACACCTCACCTCCACTACTGGAACTTCAACATTTTGCACTCCATACTGTACAGTAATGCCACTGTTTTGCACATGTCTCAACTCTGTATATTTTTATATATTTTATTTATTGTTGACTCTATTTAATTTGTAAAATATGTGTATACACACACACACACACACACACACGTAGAAAAACATTTAGTATACACATCCAGAATTTTTTTTTTATTTATTTATTTTTGCATATACTATTATATATTGTACATACACTGAACAAAAATATAAACGCAACACTTTTGTTTTTGCTCCCATTCCCCATGGGATGGATGTAGAGACCTAAAATTCATTCCAGATACACAATATAACCATCCCTCCCAAACAGTGGTCACAAATCAGTCCAAATGTGTGGTAGTGGGCACATCTGCTATATTGAGATAATCCATCCCACCTCACAGGTGTGCCACATCAGGATGCTGATCTGACATCATGAGTAGTGCACAGGTGTACCTCAGACTGCCCACAACAAAAGGCCACCCTGGAATGTGCAGTTTTGTCTCACAGCAAAATGCCACAGATGCCACAAGCAATGAGGGAGCGTGCAATTGGCATGCTGACAGCAGGAATGTCAACCAGATCTGTCGCCCGTGCATTGAATGTTCATTTCTCAACCATAAGCCGTCTCCACAGGCGTTTCAGAGAATATGGCAGCACATCCAACCGGCCTCACAACCGCAGACCTCGTGTAACCACACCAGCCCAGGACCTCCACATCCAGCAGGTTCACCTCCAAGATCGTCTGAGACCAGCCACCCAGACAGCTGCTGGAACAATTGGTTTGCACAACCAAACAATTTCTGCACAAACTGTCAGAAACCGTCTCAGGGACGCTCAACTGCATGCCCGTCGTCCTCATCGGGGTCTTGACCTGACTCCAGCTCTTCGCCGTAACAGACTTGTGTGGGAAAATGCTCACATTCGATGGCGTCTGGCACGTTGGAGAGGTGTGCGCTTCACGGATGAATCATGGTTCACATTGTTCAGGGCAGATGGCAGCTGAGAATGTCCCAGTTCTTGCATGGCCAGCATACTCACCGGACATGTCACCCATTGAGCATGTTCGGGATGTGCTTGACCGGCGTATACGACAGCGTGTACCAGTTCCCACGAATATCCAACAACCTCGCACAGCCATTGAAGTGGAGTGGACCAACATTCCAAAGGCCACAATTGACAATCTGATAGACTCCATGCGACGATGTGTTGCACTGCATGAGGCAAATGGTGGTCACACCAGATACTGACCGGTTCTGGGTCCCCAGACCCCCAATAGCGCAAAAAACTGCACATTCCAGGGTGGCCTTTTGTTGTGGGCAGTCTGAGGTACACCTGTGCACTACTCATGATGTCAGATCAGCATCCTGATGTGGCACACCTGTGAGGTGGGATGGATTATCTCAATATAGCAGATGTGCCCACTACCACACATTTGGACTGATTTGTGACCACTGTTTGGGAGGGATGGTTATATTGTGTATCTGGAATGAATTTTAGGTCTCTACGTCCATCCCATGGGGAATGGGAGCAGTAACAAAGGTGTTGCGTTTATATTTTTGTTCAGTGTATATTTATTAGTTTCAGATTTAGCCATTCGTATATTTTGCCTGTTTACGTTATTGTATTTTGCACAACTCTGTTGCTTGTGAAGCTCGCACACAAGAATTTCACTCGCATGTGCTGTACCAATGTACCAGCACATGTGATGTGACAATAAAAGTGATTTGATTTGATTTGATTTGCATGGTCAGTTATATGATCAATCAAGTGCTGTTTGAATTATTTGAATAAATACTCAAATTGAGGCCAAAAATGTGTTTCACAGGGTCATAAATACCTTCAGCCCTTGATCACAAAACTGAGTTTATTCAAGTTTGTTGTGAAATCCCAGAAATGCATTCAAGAGATCTCCCGTTCACACGAATTAGATCGATGGTAGACAACCAGGAGACATGTTATCATAAAGTATCAGTAAAATATCTCAAAGTGGGCTCAATCAAATTCCTGACAGCAAGATAAAAAAAAACTGAACTTGTTTTAGGCCAAACAGGTCAGACCTACTGTATCTATTTAATACCTCTGTCCTGTCTCGTCTTTTGATTTGCCCTAACAGGGTTTTCTTGAGAACTAAATCTACTTAGGATTTATTGTTTCTTATTGTTCCTCATCATTGGAAAATTATAATCCATTCACCTAATCTCTTACTACCTCCCTCTCTTTTAGATCATATTCATCAAGATCATCCCCTCTGACAGAGCAAGAAATCAGCACAACGGGGAGGTCTAAAGAGATATCGTACTGGAACAAGGGGGTTTCTTCCAAATCAAATCAGGTTCCTCTGATGTAATCAAGACGAGACGCCAGAGACGACCGCATAATCTCCCAGGGACATGCTTCCCTTGCTTGCCACGTTATTAAAAAATGAGGAGGAACAAATCTTTAGATTGAAAGACTGGAAAAATGGAATTATAATAAATCGGGGGAATCTGGGGCAAGGTTGGATAAAGCCTTCAGATACAGATGAGGGGCAAATCTTCACAGTGGTTTGTGCTTGTATGTGCGTGCATGTGTACGAGAAAGCGAGCAGGCACGCGCACATGTACTGTAATGTTTGGGAATGGTTGGTTATGAAATATTTCAATTTGCTCAAGATCAAGTACCTGACCTGAGCTTGTCTGCACTAGTGGGGAAAAAACAAAACAACCTCCCCCGAAAAAAAAAAACCCCCACAGGAGTCCTAGTTGTCCAATCAGATAATCTGTCTGTATCTAAGGTGGCTTGTGGACTGTGATGCTTCCTGAATGGGTTCTCAATCACTTGAGGCTGTGCTTACAATAAAGCACCACATGATGGCACAATGTGACAAATGTGGATGCCAGATAGAAAAGGAAAACTCTCTCTCTCTTAATCTGGGCATTCACGATCTCCAAGATGAATAATGTCCCACTTTTATTACACAAAGTAATCAAATATTATTATAGCTAAATGTTTAACTTTATTATTTTTATGGTAACTTCAAAAAACAGCGCCCACAACTCAACGACTTAACCTGTACCACAGCGTGAGCATCAAGTGTCAAGACCTTCCTGGCCTTTACCACCAGATGGCCTTGTTGAATTGCACTTAAGAACATAACACTGTGGATCTACTGCAGGCCATACATATGTCTTACACCTTTCTTGTGTATTCATAGTCCATTAAGATATGCAGCACAGGAAAGAAAAAACTGAAATAGTGAAATAACTGAAAATAAGAGAACTGGTTATTGTTCCAATACAATGATTAGCTATACCACAAATTAAAAGGATTAAGAAACTCTTAAAAGCAACACCTTCTGCACAGGTGACTGAACAACCAGTCGTGGTTATTATATAGTTAACTAAAACTAAGCTCAAATAATTAGATAATCAAAAATAAAAACTTAAAAGAAAATAAACACTGACCAATATAATATTTTTAATAAATCAAAACTAAACGAGACTTAACAAACTTAATGAAGAGAAATTTTATATTCATACATACCCAGCAGGTCCCTGAGATCATGTGATTGGGGCCTGCAGGCTGTGCAGGATCTCTCCCACTGAGCTTAAGAACTTTTGACTCTGTGGTATTTGTGCCATTTATACTGAAAGGTGATACATAAATGAAACATTACTTTACCTTTTACTTTCAGAAGGAGCCAAATCACTCTGATAACTAAATTAAAAATAAATTGGTTATGATTCTCACTTATAAATTTAAAGTTAAGTAAATAACTGATCTACGCACACCGGTCACTTCACTTCAACAACTCATCAACACTGGTCAGAGAAGACCAGACTGCTCTGAGCTGAAAGGAAGGCCACACCAACTCAAATAACCTCCTGTTACAACCAAGGTATGCAGAAGAGCATCAGTGAATGCACAACAAGGCAAATGAGCTACAGCAGTAGAAGACTACACTGGATGATACTCCTGCCAGCTAAGAAGAGGAAACTGAGGCTATAATTGGCACAGGCTCACCAAAATTGGACAAAAGAAGAATGTGGTGTATCCTGCCCTTTATTAACGCCTCGGCCTCATGGTAGTGCTGTAAAGATGTGGGCGACATTTTCCCTGGCATACTCAGATGCTCTCCACAAACACCAGAACAAGAAACGTGGGACAAAAGTCTGTGAGCAATGTTTCCAGCAACTTAGCAACGCTGGGGTTAAAGAAAGCTCAACGGCACTGAAGATGTATCAGAGAGAAATGTATCGGTGAATTTGTAAAACATTACTTGACGCCAAAGAGAATCCATACCTTTCACGGAGATGAAGAGCTCAACATCACACCTGCAGGAATGCGGAATGTTTCACGTTAATCATACTAATTTCCTGTTGGGTGTAATGTTGTAATGTTGATTGTCGATTGTTACTCGTTTAACTCCGTGTCCACTAGGGGCGATGTTGCACTCATTTTTGGTTGCTCCACATATCTTTCAAAAACCTGGGGGGGGTGGGGAGGATGGGGTGGACAAGTTCAGTGATGAAGACATTTACACTTGTGAGGGCATGAGTGACTTTTGCCAAGAGGCTTAACACTTTAATAGCTGTAAAATCGCTGTGTAGCTCCGAAAACCCATCGGCTGCTTGTTTGCTGGGTCCATTCTGTGCCTGGATGCCACTGTGAACTATTATTGGGATGGTAACGCCCTAACACTTGATGCCACATCCCCCTTCTCTTCCAAGTCTCTGGGCTCATTCTGAGAGAAGACACCCCGGGCAGAAGGCACAATGATGGGCAGCATCAAAGGACTCGAGAGGTTTGACAGCCCGGGGAAGGGACGAGGGCTCCGGGTAACCAGACCATTTAAAGTTGGAGAGCTCCTGTTTTCCTGCCCAGCCTACTCCCACGTGCTGTCAGTGAAAGAGAGAGGCTGCTACTGCGAGTTCTGCTTCACCAGGTTAACACTTTGGCAGTGCATCTTTTGCTCACCTCATTAAATGTATACATATATAAGCGCATTCTCTTAGGAAATTACAAAGCCACTGTGATGTTTTGTTTTGCTTTTTACTGGAAATGTGCTTATTAGTAGTTAGGACGATGTGAATTGTAACTAATGCACTACTCCTTTTTCCTGCAGGATCATATAAATTCTGCATATTTGTGCTGTCTGACATTTTTGTTTCTGCATGCAAGAAATTTGAATAAATGACTGCCAGTGCATCTTCTGAGCTGCCAGGTTGCAAGACGTATTGGGGAGAAAATGTAGCTTGATCATAAAAGTTAGCTTCACAGTTACAAACAGATGTTGAATGGCCATTTTAACATCCTATTTACACAATAATTGTCATAAATAGAGACCCTAAATCAACCACCAGAATCTGTTATGCCATATTCAAAAGCCAGCATCTCATATAAGCCCCAAGCTGCAGGTTTAATATTTGTGTTTATTTTGACAGTCTAGTAAGATCTGGCTAACAAAATGTAGAGACTGTTGGTCAGTTGCCAAGTGTTTTAGGAATTAAAAAGATATTTTTACTATTTCTAGAATTTTATTTTGAAAGTCTGTCAAACTTCTTGTAACACAGGAAGTTCCTTTAACTTTAGTTTTTGGCACTTAAAATTGTAAAGTAGCAAGAGTAAAGGTATGCCACATTATACATAGCCTGTTCCACAAATTTGCAACATATATGCAATTTAAAGTGAAAAAATATAGTCTGGTAATATGTTATCACAGTGTCCGGGCTTTAATCATGTCAATCTAAGAGATGTGTGACATATTCTAGCAGAAAAGTAGAAGAAAAGGGGTTTGGAAAGGCTTTTAATTAACTTTCAGTTTGGAAACAGAACCTGTGGAGGCAGATCTGTTCATAAATTGGTTCGACATACTGAAAGATCATTGTTGATCAAGAACCATTAAAATCAGTTGTGTAAAGCTTGCTTTAACTCAACAATTGAGCAAAAGACAGCATCCTAGAGACAACGTCCTTTGTGACTTGCTCAACTTTACACAGTTCAGTGGTAAGTTGACCCCTGAGTTACAGTTGCTCTTTGCAATAGGTAGTTTTAGTGTGTCATGCTTTCCCACTGGTTGCTCCGGCCCGTAAGTGCCTTATGTAAACCTAGTGTGACTGCGGATGGTAAGAGCCTCAGAATTATACTGGTGAACTTTTTGGCAGCTTTACTGATTCAATGTGTTAAAAAGACAGCTGGCCTGTCAGAGGGTCTGCTCTATTAATACCACAGTAGGTTTTAAAGCCCTCCATTGCTATCAGTTACAACAAGCTACTAGCAACTGCTATTTCATGTGTCAAAGTTATGGAGCAAACATTTAAATGTCTATACATGCACAACTGAATACTATTATGCTACTACAATTCAGTATTACATAACCAGATGCATTCTTGTGGATATGTTGGCCCTTTGAAAATAAATGGTGCAAAGATGTGTACGGTCTCAGGGTGATTTCTTTTATATCAACTCAGTGCCATCCGCAGGGTAATAAAAAAAAACTGTTTTTGTAATTTATAGGACACAGCATTTGGCAAGATGTGGGAAGTGCAAGAAAGCCTTCTACTGCAATGTGAAATGTCAGGTAAGAAAACATCCTGCAAAGTCACAGCTCTTGTGTGAATTCTTTAAAGTGCACTGCGCAATAATTTAAAAAAAAAACACATCTATATTAAAACTTGGAGCTTAAAAAGTCTATTCCAGTAGTCATAAAGCCAGGGTACATCGCTGACAGGTCGCCTGTCCACCAAAGGGGCCAACACATGGAGAAAGCACAAACCCACAAGCACAAACCCTCACATCTCATACTTACAGCCAAAATAGATCTACCAGTTGGACCGTGGGAAGAAACCTACACAGGCATGGGGCCTCTTTGAATCATTCGATTTGAACCCAGAACCCTCTTGGTTTGCTAACCACTGTTCCATGCACTGCATTCACTACATATGTCATCATTATTTTATGGGTAAACATGACATCTAATCAATGTCTTTAGGCTCTTCAAATGTAAATCCTAAGAAGTGTAAAATGACAAAAAAAAATGTGCGACTGTAGAGAGGACAAACAAGTGGCGACACATCATCAAGCTAAGCTCTATATTTCTGCTTCAGTACTACTAAAGGTACAGTTGACAATAAGTGATAAAAGCCAAAAAGATTTTAAAATTATCCTGCTCTTGCAGCTCTGCTCTCAATGTTCCTCCCAGCAGACAAACGCAGGCATTTGCAGATGCTTCATGTGCACATATAAACAAAGTAAGTCAATTATAACATTTGATTTTATGTAAGATTGAAACCTGATTCTCCTTGGTGAAAGTCATCAGCTTAACTCATTGCACCATGAGAGCTTAGCTTATATCTTGAAAGGATTTCTACAATCTTTAGTTAAATATCTCAAAAGACCTGCTATTGGCCAAAGTCTCCCAACATTTGCTCAATTATTTTAGCCTGAAAACAGATCCCAGAGCAGGTGTACTCGTCTAGTTCTCTCTCAGACCTGTCAAATTAGAATTTAGTTTTCATATCCAGTGTCCAATGACATAAATATATCATTCATGTGTCTTCTAATGTAGTCTCAGCAGATGTACAGCTTAGCTGAACTTGGTTGTTCTATGCACTTCTATATGCATGCATAGCATGCTCTATTATGGAGTGTGTAGGATGCAGTGTTGTTTATAAAGTTGGGGACTAAGCAGATAATTGAGTGGGCCATTCCATGTTGGAGGAGTGAAGAAGCAAGGATAACATTAGATTAACAGAGTGCCAGCATGCCACCATGCTACAGCTTAATGCCACAGCTGGTAGTGTCGCTTAGGGGTTGCCAACTGTTAGGCCTTCTGTTGTAGTGGGACATAAACTGTCAATAGTTGACTGAATTGAATGTACTCACATTTCACTTGGCCATAAAGTAAAGAGGGGCTTTTTGTTTTTTTATGCTATTATTGCATTTACGCGCTCCTTAGAAAGGGGACTGGGCCATGCACAAGCTGGAGTGTTCGGCAATGGTTGCTTTTGGAGAGAACTGGTGCCCGTCAGAGATATCCAGGCTGGTGGCGCGAATCCTTGCAAAGAAGGTTGGGCAGTTAATAATACATAAAATACAATAATCTCTTTTTTAATCGCTGTCCAGAGTTTCTTAAGGTCATTTCTGCTAAACATGTCTATTTTCTGCAGAAAATGCAGAAAGAACGATGCGTTTGTGAGAAGATGTTGCTCATAGGAGAGATGCAATCACGTGAGTACTTATTTCTTTACAACACAAGGAGAAAAAACATACATGATTTCTTGATGGTGACTTGGCTGTGGTTGCTCTTTATGAACTACACTTATCTAGCCACCTGTGTAGTGTCTGTGCAGAAACACTCTACAAGTCAGTCCAAGAGATCCCTAGATACCCTCAAGATATCTCAGAGAAAAATCCACTGAGAAACACCCTCAACCACATCTATATATACCCTATAGATGTGGGTCAAGTGGTGTCCAGACTACATAACAAGTGTAAATGCTTGAACGTGAAATAGGAGCTCTTGGGAACACAGCGCAGATTGCATAAGTGTCTCTCAAGTCAAATGATGTTTGACCAAGTTAACAAGAAGAAACTTATAGTTCTTAGTGCAGTGCAAACCATTAAAAATGCATTTAGTTAATTTATGTGAAAATCCAAATAAATCATGTAAACGCAAATAGAGTTCAGTACAAGTGGATCCGTTTTTAGTGGCTTAACAAACAAAAAAAATGGTCTGGTACGAGGACTGGGCTGAACATTAGTTCAGAGTTCAAAGAAATATTTAATAAAAACTCAAATGTAACCAGAGCTCAAAAATATATTAGACTTAAGCCTCGACATTACTGATAAGACAGGAAAATAATAGGAATCCACACACTTTAGACCTCTCTAGACCCATCAACATGTATAACCAAACAAAAAAGAAAATCTTAGGGTGAAAAAAGCACAGCACCGTGAAACCAGTGAAACAATAAATTATTTTAAATGAAACCAAATTCTTTTATTGTAACAGACACAGAGGATGAAGATAATGAGAAAAGAGAGATGACCGAGGCAGACATTGCCAGATTCCATCGCTTTTACTCCAAACATCTGGATGTGCCGGACCACAAAGAGCTACTCACGCTCTTCTCCCAGGTAATGCGTTGTTACACCATGTAATTTTGATACAGTGAGGACCTTAAATATCAAAAATAAATGCAGGTATTGTGGTATGAAGTAGTAAAAGTTTTCTGTATCTGTCCTTGTGGCCACTGAGCTGAAAGGGGTGTTATAAAAGTGGTGCAGAGGGTGGTAAGCAATGTTCTCTCTAAGCTGGGCACGTGCGCAATTGCGCACTGCTGGCATGGTCTCTGCGCACAGAAAATCTGCGTTGCGCACAAAAAAAATCTAACCTGAATTGAAATTAAAATTAATACTTCAACAATCCTGTTTTGCAGTGTTAGTCAGTGAGTGACTGGCTGCTCCCATTTGGGATTAGAACGATGCCACCTTATCCCATAGTTCAGCCAATAATGCGTATATACGCAGCCAATCAACGCCATTGACAGGCTATGACAGCGTCCTTATGTGCCGACACCGGTGTTTTAGCTGGCAAAGCGGCGTGGCTGATGTGGAGTGAAGCCACGTTAATGACAACGTGTACAACCATTGGAGATGTGAGCAGGACAGACGGAACAATTGATGGAAAAAGTGTAGACTTTATACCAGTTTTTAAATTGTGTTGATAGGCCACGTAAAACCAGAGTAGTGATAAAAAAAAAATGCAATGTTTGGTTTTCTTCCTGAATACTATCGTTGTTTATATTTACTGCGGGAAGAAACGATAAAAACGGCGTTTTATAAGAAAAAAGACTCGAAAGCGCTCTCCACCTGTGAGCAAAAACAACCCCCACCCCCTCTTCCTTTCCTATTCGTCCAAAAAAGTACGATGTCGACCAATCAAAAAATGATATGGCAACGTGGCATCTAGTTGTTAAGAAACAGGGTGAAGTTTTAGGAGTGACGGCGGTGTTTTGAGATGTGAGAGATTTGAGACGTTTAGCGCAAAGGAGGAGTAAGACAAAGGAGCTGATAGTGGACTTCAGCACTAAGCAGGAGAGGAACTACCAGACCCCCGTCATCAACGAGTGCCCAGTGGAGAGAGTGGACAGCTTCAAATACCTCGGAGTTCACATCACGCAGGACCTGTCATGGTCCTGTCACATCAACACCGTGGTGAAAAAGGCCCGACAGCGTCTCTACCACCTCAGACGCTTGAGAGACTTCCAACTGCCCTCCAAGGTGCTCAGGAACTTACTTACTCGTGCACCATAGAGAGCATCCTGGCGGGAAACATCTTAACCTGGTTCGGGAACAGCACCATGCAGGACAGACGAGCTCTACAGAGGGTTGTGCGGTCAGCTGAGCGCACCATCCGCTCCGAGCTCCCTGACCTGCACTCAATCTACAGCAGGCGGTGCTGGACCAAGGCCAGGAAGATCGTGAAGGACCTCAGCCATCCCAACAACAGACTGTTCTCTCTGTTGAGGTCAGGAAAGCGATTCCGCTCCCTGAAGACCAACACAGAGAGACTGAGGAGGAGCTTCTTCCCGCAGGCGATACGGTCTCTCAATCACGCCACCACACAGTACTGACCCACACATATGGTTCTTACACACACACTGGACTTTCTGGACTTTGTTTTTGCACAACACTGGTCACTATATTCTTCCTTTCCAGTTAATACTTGTACAGCTGCTGTTATTGTGTATATATTTATTTATATTTAGATTTCTTCATACATTCTTATATAGTTCTATATTGTGTATTGTGTATTTTGTTGTACAGTTATTTTATTTTCAACTTTAATTTATATATTTTATCTTATTCTTCCCAGTTAAATTTACCCTTCATTCTAATTTGTGTTGTACAGTTATTTCATTTTTAACCTTAATTTATATTCTATTCCTTCCTAGTTAAATTTACCCTTTTTAATTTTTCATATTTATTTCCTATCTTATTCATAGCCTTTCCTTTTTTGTTTTCTTTAGGTCACGAGCAGTTGTCCAAGCATTTCACTACATATCGTACTGTGTATGACTGTGTACGTGACAAATAAAATTTGAATTTGAATTTGAATTTGAATCTTGTGTAGTTAGTGTGTAGTGTAGTCAATAGTTTTGTTGTTTGTGTCAGAACAAGGAAGCGACTACTGAATGTTACAGGTGTTACAGGAGTGATCTGCTGTTGTCAGGCCTGCAGGTATCAGGCTGTTGTTCTTCTTTATCTCATAGTGGACAGAAATAATTTTTTGGAGTGGCACAAATAATTTGTGCACTACACAGGTCAATGAATAGATTTTTTTTTCATGGTAAGTGGGCTAAAGCAGTTAATTAAAAGTAATCTAACATAAATGTAAATGCTGTAATTTGATTATTTTAATAAACCATGTAACTTGGCTGGATTAGATGCCGGCGTGACCACAGTGCACACGTCTGCTGTTGCTCACAGTGGTCCAAGGGACCGCTCAGGGAGTTTGTGTGCTCGCTCAGACAAGTGAAAAATTAGAGGGAACATTGGTGGTAAGGACCCATTAATTACCCACAGCCATTCTCCACAGTCACTTGTGTTACCTCTGCATCAGTATAGGAAGGAATCAATACGGTCTGTTGATCCAAACTGGATTTTACTGACTTCTGGGTGACGTGTCAAACGCCAGCTAGTTAGCTGATAGCTAAGCCAAGCCAGCACACACAGTTGTAGTCTAATTTTTATCATAACTCTTCTCTGTTCTTCTCTTTGTCTTAAACAATAGGTTGGCTGCAATGGTTTCACTATAGAGGATGATGAACTTTCCCACTTGGGTACTGCAGTCTATCCAGAGTAAGAAAGAAATGTCACGCACATGCATATGAGCACTTTTTGATTGATGACCCAAAGGAATGGGCATAACTTTTCTTCATAAAACAATAATATATGACAATAGGAAGAGAAAGCAAAAGTCCAAGAGACTGGCTCAAAGGTCATATGGAAGTAATCAAACTATGAAATGAATTGAAATGAGCTTTAAAGTCCGAAGAGACAGTGTTACAACAGCGCGTGCTGACAACTGGAGGGGAAAAGTGAACACAGGAAGTAGAAGAGCTAAGTGAAACTGATTTTGGGATTTCCTTAAAAACAGGAATTGACTTAAATACAACCCCCACACCATGAAAGGTTTTATGAACACATGTAAGGTTTCAGCAGCACATATACTGCAAAGTACTTCCTTACATAACTCTACCTACTGTTGTGTCTCAGTGTTTTGTTTTGTTTTGTTTTTGATTTCCTGCACTTTGTGTTTTCTAATGACTTCTATGGATGTCAGACTTTTTATTTAGCTTTAAAAGGCAGTTTGTTTGGTTTGAAGTCACCAAAGGCCTAACTGTCCACAGGCAGCAATATGCATGATCTGTTAATGTCAGTTCACCTAGTTATTTATACTGTAGAGTAGTTCATCAGTGCAGCTGGCTTAAAAATTAGGATTAGCAAAGAGTGGTGCTGGTTTAGCTCACTGGATTGAGCAGGCAACCAATATGCCATAAGAATAATGCAGAGGCCTGGGTTTGAATCCACCACTAAAGCCATTTTCTTATTGTCTTTCTCCCAGCTTACCTGTCCTCTCTCTAATGTCTATAGGATAAAAGCTTAAATCCCCAAAATATGTAAATTAGCTTCGGAAAACCAAATCAGCATAACAATGTGATGCTAGAAGGAGAGGAGAGAAGAGAGGAGGATGAGTATACCGCCAGGACTTTTCATTTGAGCAGGGTTGTCAGTGACTTTGCTGAGTGCAAGACCCAAAAGATGAAGTTCTGATGGGCGAGTAATTTGTGTTTTTGTAAAGGATTTTAAATATTGTTACCACATGTTGAACACTCGTACTGTAATATGCGCATATGTAATACATGAGGAAGCTGGTCAATTGGAAATGATTGCTGAATGGGGAATTCTAGGATGGGGCTTCTTTGGTACAGTGACTTCATCCAGTCAGTCTGCAAGGACCTGCGGTTTACGGGCTTCTCTGGTTTGTTCCATGCTTACAGACATTGCAGTTGTCCTTATTTTACTTTAGCGAGCTAAATCTGTTTTTGGCTTGTGGTAACCTATTTGAAAAAAATGGTGGGAGTTTGTGGCACAGGCTTAAAAAAATGTGTCTGTTGCCCTGACTTCTGACTGCAGTTGTTCATGATACTGATGAATAGCTGGATTATTGATTATTGTTATATGCTTTTTTCCAGCATGCAGCCCTGGTAATAACATATGTCAGTGTCATGCAAGAGCTCTGTGCAAGCACAGTTTTAGCCTTGTAGTAATACCACTTAAAAATAGTGAGTAATCATGCAAATGCTAGGAGTAATACTAAGCCTCAGTTTTTCCTTCTTATCCATAGTAAGAAGGGTTCGCTTTTGTTTAAATCACTTTCTTTCTTTTGATATCTTTCTCTCTGCACAGCATGGCCCTGATAAACCACAGCTGCCTTCCCAGCGTCATAGTCACGTACAAAGGGACATCGGCTGAAGTTCGGGCAGTGCAGGACATGAAACCTGGAGATGAAGTGAGGAAAAGAGACAGCTGCTATTAGAGGGGGTTGGGTTTTGATCTTTTTTTTTTTCTTTTAAGTGTGTGTGGAGGAGTTGGCTGGCCTTCCTATGCTAGGGCAGCACATGCTAGTTATGTCAGAGTTATTTGTCAATGGAAGATTGACTGAACAACTTTTAAGTTGGTGAGAAACTGATTTTTTTTATGTTAAAAATTAAACTGTGCAATCGCAACTTATTATAATCACTTAACATTAATGCTAGAAACAGGGAAAAGAGCTAGCCTGGCAAAGGTGAAAAGGTACAATTATAACAATAAAGTTTATTTCAACTGAACTCATCTTGTTTGTTTTATCAGCATAAAACTCTTAGAATGACAAGTTACAAGTACATTACTTAAAAAAAGATCAAAGAAGAAGAACAATGTGATTGAGACACCAGTCTAAAAATTGTTAAGGGAAAGGTAGAGAACAGCAGCATCGCTAATGAAAAGCACCATGTCAATGATAGGTCAGTGTGTCAAGAGAAGCAGGAGATCTGGTTTGAAGGAGGGATGCAGCAGCAGATTTCAGACGGGTTATTTTTAGCAAAACCTTTGCCCTGCGTCTTAGGAGCTATGTGGCAACAAGGAAGAGAAAAAACAATGTCAATGACAGAGAGTGTGCTTTATTTTGAATGTGTGTGTTAAATCCCCTTATAGGTGCTTATCAGCTACATAGACCTCCTCTACCCAACAGATGACCGCAATAACAGGCTGAGAGAGTCCTATTACTTTCTCTGTGACTGCCAGGAATGTAAAAGCAAGTCAAAGGTAAGACCTGGTAATATGTAGAATGGAGATTAAAGCCAAAAATTAATAATATGCATCATTTGGATGGGTGCACATGTAAGAACTGGGAAATGCTACATGCCACAAGGTATGTACTCTCACCGGCCACTTTATTAGATACACCTGGCTAGTACTGGATTAAATCTCCTTTTTCCTTCAGAAGTGCCTCAATTCCTCGTGCCATAACAAGGTGCTGGAAACTCCTCAGAGATTTTGGTCCATATTGACATGATGGCAACACACAGTTTCTGCAGATGTGTCCACTGCACATCCTTGATACAAATATCCTGCTCCACCACATGTCTAAAGGTGATCTGTTAGACTGATATTGATGATTGTGGAGGCCATTTGAATACAGGGAACTCATTTTCATGTTCAAGAAACTAGTTTGAATTTATCTGAGCTTTGTGACATGGTACATTTTCCTGCTGTAAGCAGCCATCAGAAGATGGGTACACTGTGGTCATGAAGGGATGGAGATGATCAGCAACAATGCTCAGTTGGTACTAAGGGGACTGAAGTGTGCCAAGAAACTACCCCCCACACCATCAGACCACCAGCAGCCTGAACCATTGAACCATTACTTTCATGTTGTTTAGATTAATTTCTGACGAAAACATCTAAATGAAATTGAGACTCATCAGACCAGGCAACATTTTTCAATTTTCCATCAACAAGGTATTTTCACCTAGAGCACTGCTCCATTTCACACAATTCTCTATAAACCCTAGAGATGGATGTGTGAGGAAAATCCCAGTAGATCAAAAAGAAGTCCTTTCTTCCCCATTCTGATGCTCAGTTTGAACTTCAGCTGGGCATCTTGACCATGTTTACATGCCTAAATGCACTCAGTTACTGCTATGTGCTTGGATCATTAAGATATCTGCATTAACAAGCAGGTGAAGAGGTGTACTTAACAAAGTGGACAGTGAGAGTATAATTTAGGAATTTGGAAAGCATTGTTTTGACTCTCACGCTCTCTCTCCTGTCTTCATCTATAGGACAAGGCAAAGTTAAAAGTACGTAAGCAGAGTGATTCCATTGAGCCAGATGTCATCAACAACATGGTTCGTTACGCCCGGAAAACTATCAGAGAGTTCCGGGAATTCAAACACACAAAGAATATCCTTCAGTATCAATAGATATCGTTTTGTGCCTTCTACATTGTATCGTAAACTTCATAAGGACCAAAAGCTGAAGAGAACTGTCAGAGTACTGTCAACAAGTTGAAACATATCAGCAATAGTTCAGCATTCAAGCCTAAGTTCCACATTTTCCTGCTTTATTCCAGTCAGTATATTATAATTATTGTCTTACAGATGAAATAGCTGCTTGACATTTATCATTTTTAAATAATTTATTTAGCTACTGCACATTTTTACCAGCAGCAACACCATGACCGACGGGAACTACAACAACAACACATTTCTGTACCTTAACACGTTTATATGACTGTTTGCCATAAAGATAAACCCTGATATCAAAGATAAAGTCACAAAAGTTAACAAGCGTTTAACTGGGAACAAAATGAGGATTGGAGATTTACACAAGTACTGAGTTGTGACCTTCTGAGGTGGAATTCTTCTGTCCCACAGAAGCCCATTTGAATCCTTTGCCAACTATGAGCTTGTAGCCTTGACTCAGTGCCACCCCCTAGTGAGTTGCTGGAGATGTGCGAGCAGAGCCTGGAGGAAATGGGAGCCGTGTTTGATGACTCCAATGTGTACATGCTCCACATGATGTACCAAGCCATGGGGATTTGCATGTACATGCAAGATCTAGATGGAGCTATCAGATATGGCGAGAAGCTTCTCAAACCTTACAGGTATTAACATAAAAACATGTCCCCCCCCCCCTCTGCTGTTCTTTCCAAATGTATTTGTTGTTGCTGTGTTTTTGTTGTTTGTTTTGTTTTGGAGGGTGGGGGTTGTTGTTGTTTTTTGGGTACTTAAAATTAGTCAGATATTACAGACTGTATTCCTGCAGGTTTCTTTATTCTGGGTAATGTGTTCATCTAAGTTTATTTGTGCCTTAATCTTCTATTTGTTTACATCAGAAAAATCTAAATATGAATGAATTATGCTCAACTAAAACCAATAAGCCACCATACATAAATACATAATTTCAGCTTAAAATCAGCCTTTTTCAAATCGCTGCATTTTATCAACCGTTATGATATTAGCTCATGTTTAAAAGCATTTTTCAAGTAGTATTTTTATTCCAATCTCCCAAAAGCTGGTATAATTTTGAAAATTTGCAAAGTTTGGGGGTTTTCTGTGTGTTTTTTTACTAACTGTACTGCATCTAAAAAGATCGGTGTTATCTTAGATGTGTCTTTTTTCTTCTTCTTTCATTTGCTTATGTGATCTTGGTCCAATGCAGTCATCTCTATCCACCTTACTCCCTTAATGTCTCGTCCGTCTACCTGAAACTGGGCCGATTGTACTTGGGACTAGAGAGGCAATCAGCGTGCACCAGCGCTCTCAAAAAGGTAACATTAGACTGTCTAAATACGAAATAAATACTAACCAGTGAACAACTATTAATAAGGTAATAGCAATGTTTTTTCTATTACACTGCCTGGCCAAATAAAAGTCACCAGCTGGATTTAAATAAACTTAAACAGATAAGCACTTATCTCTGTATAATTACTTGAAGTGATTGAAATGTCTAGGCTAACCCTAACTAACTCTTATTTCTTAAAACAACCAGGTCGGAAATGTATAATTATGTTTAATAGTAAAATCAAGTGCATTTCTACATTCACAATGTGAAGAGAGAAACAGGAATCAAACGGCTGTGTAGGCCTAAGGAAACCACTTATCAATTGGTTAATTAGAAAAGATTGGATCTGGAACAATAAAGGTCTTATGAGTCTGGCTTTACCCTGTTCCACAGTAATGAGGCATCAGGATAAGAAAAGAAGCAGATGAAGTGATGCACACATTATGGCTAGTGCCTACAGTACAAGCCTGTGGGGGGCAGTGTTAGGATTGGGTTTACTTGAGTTGGTCAGGTATTATGTGCCCAAAAAATGAGGTCAGCTGACTACCTGAATATAGAAAAGTGTTCACCTTCAGTATACCTACACATTGAAATAACATACATACAGCAATTGTGTGATGTTAATTAATAATAAATTTACTTGCATTTCTACAGGCAATGGCTATAATGGAGGTGGCTCATGGGAAGGATCACTTTTACATTGAAGAGCTGCGTAAAATGATAGCACAAAAATAAAGAGAACAAGAGAGAAATATCAAGACTGATCCATAAAGACTGCATACACTTTCCAAACTTTGTCTTATCCAAATAATTTATCTTGGTTTTTTCAGGAGTATGTCTTCACGGTTATTTATCCTGCATCTTCCTATCAGTTAGACGCAGGATACTTTTGCAACAAGCAGGTATTTATTGTGGAATTTGCATGAAAATATGACTTTGTGGAAGGTGTTTTGTTTTTTAAATCAAGTAAATAACTTTGATTTGGCTTGAGACTACAGCTGTACTTTGTAACCCAAGAGTTGAGTTGTTTATGGAGGTACGCAAATAGGAGGATCAATGCGTCATGCAATCAGGAGAGCTGCATCACCATATGGGGCCTGTTAAATAAAATTAATGTATCCCTGTGATGGTGGATGCTTCAGCACCTCCTAGAACTCCTTTTATCTGATGTTGATGTTTCACTGTGATCTCGATGCTGCACTTTTAAAGAAAATAAGGCTTTATTGCATAATGAGCAAGTACAACAGCTTCAAACATGTCTGGGGAGAGAAAACTGAAAAATGCATATACAAAACATATGTACACATATTGAAATGTATTTAGAAGTTCTGCCAAAAAAATTAAAAAAGACAACTTGAGGGGAAAAATTAAATATTAACAAACAGTGGAATGCTGTGTGAGAAAATACTGTCAAAGAGAACAGGAGTGCAATAAAACACTTAAATGTCAAGAGAGCACGAAGCTTATATTTATCAGAGAATATATACATTGAAAAAATTTTTTAATCCATGCATAGTTTACTATGTTGCGGTATTTTAAGGGTACCAAGTCAAGGAAGGAAACTATAAAAACACTTGCAGAAATCTTTTTTCACATGCCCATTATGTACAGAGTTATGCTGGACATGGCTGGCTTTGCATTACAATTCAGAGAAGCAGGAAAACATATTTAATGCAATATGGGAAAAAAAATCATTCAGAACGCAATTTTACAAACAGGACATGGCAACACATTTTTCTTCAGCTGGGTTTGGATACGATTATTAGAATTTCTTTGTTTCTACAATGAAACCTAAAAAGTAATGAATTTAGCCAAAAACCTAATCAGTACAAAGAGTGTATCAGCCCATCAGCTTCTCCCCGTAGTTACATATTACTACAATAAGGCACAATGACACATTATACACAGCACTTGCTGCATATGGACAAAGTTGTATCACCAATTCCAGAGTTTTGAAATGTTTATGATGATAAATGATACATATATATATATATATATATATATATACATACATTATATATATATATATATATATATATATATATATATATACACACACACACACATATATATATATAAAATTCTTTAGATGATAAAGAATTGCTAAAGTGTACTTTGTTTGTCTGCCTGAAAGGAACTTAATTGAAATGCCTCCTCACAAAAACACATTGGAGTTTTTCCAAAAACTTAAAAAGAGTTCAAAAGATCAACATGGTTGCCATGGCAAAGGTGACCACAGCCTTTATAGAAATAAATAAAAAATTTCTTACAAATTTGAAGTAAATACTTGCTGTATTAAATCAATACAGGAATAGGATCATTTTAGAACAGCGATTTAAGAATACTTTTGTTTGGCAAACTCTTTCAGAGTATAGCAATAATACTGCTGCCACCTACTGTTCATGCAGCATAATGCCATTTCTAATGATGGCTAAATGAGAAATGTACCAGTGGTGCGATATCTCCTAATTGAAACTGAGATTTAATTTCTCTAGATACTTCTTAAGAAACCTGAAGCTGAAAAAACCTGAAGGAATATGCATGTTTCACACAAAAAGTCCAAGATCAAAGGGGGAGAAGGAACAAAATTTGAAATACACCGATTAGGAGAAATGGCTGTCAGTTTCTATACAAGCCCACCAGATCCGTTCCTCCCTTGAGGTGAGTTTTGGGTTAGAATTTACATACAGATGAAGTGCCACACAGAAAACACGAATCTCTGTTCTTCCTTCCCTCCAGCTACCAGTATACTGTGTTTGTTGTACTGTCCTCATGCTGACTTTAAGTACTCCGGAGCAGCCGATAGGTGCTCGGGTTCAAATAAGGCGGGAGTTCTTGAGAAACTGGATAAGAACCTGGTGGACAAACTTATACTGGGATATGGTCTGTACCATTAGCATCCTCTGCTGCCTCAGCTCTGATAGCATTGTGGGAACCTCCACGGGCTGAAGGGGAGAGAAGAAAAAAGAAAGAAAAGGACAACAGTGAGAGCCGGTCAAATGTTTTTGATTGAGGTGTAACTTTATGTAGGAATAAAATTAGATAAAAGTGGGATTATGTATATCTTGCATGTAAAATATCCTAATTTACCAAGTTAAAAACATGCTTCTAAGGGATGCATGTATCCTGCGACTGTCAAAGAAAGTCAGGGACTCTAAAAATGTTCTATACCTTCACTAAATTTTAAATTTGCAGCCCCTTAAGGAAATCATCCACACACCTCATTGTGCTCCAAACACCTGATCATGAGCTCAGTTAGGATGACCACTCCAGTTCGACCTACACCGGCGCTACAGTGCACCACCACAGGTGGATTGAGGCTCTTTGAGGTGTCCAGCATAGAGTTAGTGTGTCTCCTCACAGACTGGATCTCCTCCAGATATGCTTCAGATAAGAAAAGTCACATTGATGTCATGTTTAGTCTTTATGCTGGCTCTGTCCTTACACATATCTGATAAAGCATATTTTTAATAAATGACGGGGCGGCCGTACTTACAGAGAAATCCCAGTACATATTCAGGACAGCCCTGCTCAGGCCAGTCTGTGTATTGCAGATGCCAGACCGTCCTCTCCTGGCCAGACAGCAGGTGTTTAACCTTCAGCCCCGTAGTGGCGTAGCACCCTGAGTCCGTGCGAAATTTGGTGGTCACCTTGAACTTGCCGTGAGTGGCTGAGTTGTGTTTGGAGCCCAGTTTAGGCCAATAGCGATGACTCTTGGACCTGCCGCCCTCCTAGATGAAAGGACGACAAGCGCCAGATGAGAAGTGATTCGTGGGTGATGGGAATGAAGAAAAGAAGCAGATGAGGCAAATTAGATGTCAACAACGAGTCCTGGCCCTTAGAAATAAACCTAAAGTCACAGTGACACAAACTCACCACAGTGTCATTTCTCTCACAGACAGGAAGCTTAAAAAAAAATCCACATCTGTGTGTATGTGTGTGTCAGTGTACCTCCTCGGCAGTAACCATGGCGATAACGTTGACCCCCTGCTCCCAGACCATCTGCCAGAAGTCAGCACAGGTGTTGGCTAGTGGACCCTGGGTAGCAATGTAGTGCCATGCCTCCCCTCTGATCATGACCTGGGAAGACATGCAGAATCAATTAGTGGATATTACAGTATGCAGTGCATATGCAATCAGCCTCAAATATACAAACAAACGCTTTTTTGTTTATCAAGAAATTAAGCCAAATGAAAGAAAACAAACACAGGAGCAGGTCTAGTAATGAACAATGTCTGCAAGTAGCATGGGGTAAATGGAAACATTGACAGGTAGCTAAAAGTAAATGACTGGCAGTTTAGATATTCAACATACAGTCATGTAAAAAACTAAGCACACCAACACTGCTTCAGTAAGATTAAAAATTGGAAAGTTGCAGCCAGGTGCTGCTGATCAAATGCATTTGATTAAATGATCATCAAGTCCAAGAGCTACATCTCAGACTCTTAACATGCTAACTAAGGCCTTTAATGTTAAACTTCACAACAGTACAATTAGAAAAAGACTGAATAAGTATGGCTTGTTTGGAAGGAATGATAGGAGAGACCCTCATCTCTCTAAAAAAAATAATATGGAAGCATGGCTTAGGTTTGCAAAGTTGGACAGATGAGACCACAGTGGAGATGTTTGGCCATAATGCAGCAGCACCTCCGGCACAAACACCACTGCCCACTGTCAAGCACGGTGGAGGAGAGGTGATGATTTGGGTTTATTTTGCAGCCACACGAAAAGAAGTATTCTAGAGTCAAATCTGAAGTCTGTCCGACAGCTAAAGCTTGGCCAAAAACTGGGTCAAATGTGACAAAAAGCCAAAGCAGCAAATCTACAATCGAATGGCTGAAAAAGGAAAGAATCAAGGCGCTCCAATGGCCAAAAGTCCAGACTCAAACCGACTAAAGTGCTGCAGTAAGACCTTCAAAGAACTGTGAATAAATGAATGCACACAACCCTGAATGAACTGAAGCAGCATTATAAAAAAAAGAGTGGACTTAAATTCCTCCACAACAATCTGAGCAACTAATTAAAACCATACAGAAAATCATTACATTCGTTCTACAAGCTACTGAATCATGAGATGTACCTAGAATATCACAGAACTGTATAGAGTCTAGTGAAAACTATTTATTTATAAAAGTACAGCCAGCGTTTAAAATTGCTGAGTATAAGTAAAGTTTAACTGTTGAAAATGTTAGACTGATAATAATCAGCTGCTAAATAGAATAAAGGTCGATTAATAGAACAGTGGAAGTAAAAATAACTGATGAAAGCTAATGGCTGAAAAGACGGTACTCATTGATAAACAGCTAACGCAGTTTATCGTAAATGATTAATGGCAGACTGATGCGATTGCTCAGAGTAAATGGCAAGCTAAAAGGAGTCCAGGTCAGGTTTAAAGTCTGTCTTACAGGGCAGAACAGAACTGACAGAAACCAATGTATTAAAGTCAATGACTGTATATAAACTATAAATAAAAAATAGTGCTGCCTCCTCACAGAAGTTCAGCTCACCTACAGACATCTATAATATTCACAACCACTGGAGGGCAGTGTAAACACCTGTTACTTTTATCCACAGCGGGATCGCTTTTCTTTCATTTATAACTCTATTAACTCCTTATCTCTAGTTTTCTTCCATTTCCCCTTCCTGATAACCACAAGACCACAAATAACACTTAAATACGTCCAATCTTTAGCTCACTCCGACCACAGAAACTTCAGTACTATTACATAAAGGGCATGTCTCAGCTGATTTCTCAGGCCACCTCGTGACTATAAACACTGTATTAAGAGACGGATGGGGAATAAACAAGGTCTTTTTGTTCTGCGGCAACCACCTTAAATGACAGGGAGTAAGAGGGTTACACTGTGGTAGGCAGCGACTCAGTGCTGCTTTGGTGCACAACGTACACATGGCATGCAGACACACGCGTATGCACAAGCTTGCATACACATGCTGTTTGCAACTAAACATGAATAAAGAGCCAGTGAGAGCGACTCAGGTTGTTTAAGAGGGTTTTGGAGTTTGGACAACATTCTTTGGGAATTCCACAAGCTCTGGGAGCTTAAAGGCACAAACAGCCTTCAATAGCTGCCTTTCATCCTTTCCTCCGAGCCATTCCCTGCTTAGCAATGA
Organism: Copadichromis virginalis; assembly: GCF_057382275.1. Taxonomy (NCBI): domain Eukaryota; kingdom Metazoa; phylum Chordata; class Actinopteri; order Cichliformes; family Cichlidae; genus Copadichromis; species Copadichromis virginalis. The sequence goes on from NC_140632.1 coordinate 10,199,598, forward strand.
CCGCAACAAAGACTAGAACAAAACTGAAAGCATCAACCTTATACTCTGTTTTCATTTAGGCTGTATGATGTGGGTGTTGCAAAGCACTTTGAGACAGCTATTCTGTTTAAGAGTCATGTAGATAAACCTAAGTATTGTAAAACAACTTGTGATATATTTTATTACTCAAGTATTTCTTCTTAAATTGAAACCAACCAGCAATCAAGTCACAGTTGCAGAGCTGACATTATTTGAGCCACCCGAAGAAAGCCACAGCTACATTAGTTGGGGTAATATCTCTTATCATCGCTGTCCAATGAAAAACATGTGCTTCGGATTTTGGTTTGGATAAAGATATCTTGATTGATGAGTTTAGCTTCTTAAGTTTGGATTGAGCTTTTCTTTGGACATCACTCTTAAAAATGCACAAATTTAATGGGCAGACACAGAAGGCATTAAATCTGTCAAACTCAGCACTGTGCATGAGTCATGGAGTCATGATTACTCATCTTTTTTGTTCTTTTTTGTGTGTATATAAAAAAAAGAAACAAAATATGTATATAGATACGTATAGATACAGATATATAGATATGTATAGATACAGACATATATTTGAATCTATGAAATATGACAAAGATAACTTCCACAGTTTCAGTTTGACACATATTTTCTGTTTCCGTTTGAGTAATTTCTCAACAGGAAGGTGGTTCCCAAAAACCTCTTAGCCAAATACTTTGGCTATCTTGGTGTAATGTGTAGTGTGACCTTAAAAAAAAAAAAGAGGAAACACCATTCTTAAGGAAGCCTAAACAGTAAGAAAAACCTGAGGTATGTCCAGTTACACAAGAACTGGACTGAAAGTCAGGGGCAACAAAAGACCTCTGACTATCCATTAAGGAACATGGAGAAGTATTATTGAAGACTACAGAAAAGGAAATGAAGGGAAACTCAAGACTTTTAAACAGTACTGCAAAAGCCTGGATCACACACAGATAAGCATGGCTGTGTATACCTTGATATGCGAGGCATTTATGTAGCCTGTGTTGTTCTCCTTGTTGGGTACAAGCTCAACTCGATTCTCCTCATAAGGAACAACATCACGGAAACGGTTGCGCTCTGCATTTTCGGGCAGAGTTGCTGTTGTGAGAATACAGTCTGCCCTCTTCTTGGGCACCTGCTCATACTCTGTAAAGACCCGCTCTTCTTCTAGCTTCAACTCCAAGGTCTTACACTAGAGAGAGAGAGGGAGAGAAAAAGTAGAGGGTGTTTATTATTCAGAAGTCTCTCTTTCAGTCCCCAAAAAGGCACTCATTCATTTACATCACACCCCGACAAAGGCATTCGAATCCAACACTGTTATCGTATAACACTCACGTTTTTAAATTCTCCTCAGTCTCCTCATGATGCTCACAAGTATTCATACTGAATCAATATAGTCAGGAAAGAGCCGAATACGCAGCAGCAGTGGTGTTTATTAGGCCAGTCATGTCTGAGAGGCCAGAATCTCTTTCTGTCTCTCTTTCTCTGTCTGGCTCGCTCTCTCTCAGGTCACATTCTTAACATACCAGCAGGCCCAGAGGCGATAAGCACTACCGTGCCACACGTTCCACAGCCCACTTAGGGTTTGCCCCCATTAGCTTAGCAACAGTTGGGACAAAGACTGGGATTCACACCTCCACGCTCAAAAGGGAGCCAAACACACTGGGGATCTACTTGGGCAGTGGAATTCATTAAAATGATGTGATTAATAGAGACTGTGAGTTTTGGTGTGACGATGACCAAACAAACTTTTTGGGGAGATTTAAAGCTTTTATGATTATTCGGTTTAAATAAGCTTAAATAAGACCTAATCCTGAACATCAACTCTGGTATGTTATTCTTGATATCAGTTCTTTAAATACTCGTTTTAGTAATTGTGATTTTTTTTTAAGAGCTTAAAAAGCCTTTTCTATCTTTAATATGATAAGTTTCCAATTACATACATGTCAGTAAATCCCAAAGGTTTTGGGTAAAGTAAATGTAGTAATAAAGTAGCAACAAAACAGATGAGTAAAATGAATTCCCAGCAGCATATTTTTTAAAGGTTGTCTGTAAATTAGCAGGACTTTTTTACTATATGTTACAAAATATACAGAATAATACAAAGTTACAGTCATGAAACCCTTAAACTTTAACCATAATAATGTATATGTTGTACAAAAAGCAAGCATCCTACCCTTTCATCAGTAGCCGCCTTGGCGCCTTCCTCCCCTGGACTCTCGGGGACAGGCATCCGGGCGACGTAGAGCCCGTTGAGTGCGGCCATCATCAGCGGCCTCTTCATGGAGTCCACAGACATCTTCTGTCTCTCCAGCGTCTTCAAGAGAGAGAAAAATCCTGTTGTCATGCTTACAGGCACCAGCAGGTTTGCAAGACTGACTGACCTGCCATTGCACAAGTACAGTGTTCACGCAGATGTGCATGAGCAGTAGTGGGTGGGGAGAATTTCCCGTGCATGTGCATAAACTGCCCGTACCAATCCCCTTGTAATAAGTCCAAAGGTGAGAAACAGGAAGCCCACTACACAAAGCCTATTAAGAAAGAGTTCTTATCCATCTGGTTGCCTTCATCCTCGTTTGTCCTTCTTACATGTTATTAATTGTTTCATCTTTGTTTATTCCCACCTACCTCTTCAGCTTCTGTTTGATTACAACACACCCTCTGTCATCCTGACTCTCTTTCTCGCTTCCAAACACTGACCCACATTGCACCGTCTCCTTCCTCGAAGGATTACCTCTCCTAATCTCTAATGCTATTAAACCTCCAGGACAGCGCCGCCCTTCCCCTTTCCACCTTCTTGATCCCCCATGGGGCAGTCAAAACAACAGCTTGGGGGTCATAAGGGGTACCCTCTATGCATAAGATAAAGCAGCTGGCATAAAAGGGCTTTAGCAGCTTTGGACAGCAGTGAGAAGAAAACATTCTTTAAGTTTTATTGGCTAAAATCACACACACCTGCAATCACAGACAGACAGGTTTATCTCTAGGAGGCAATTATTTATGACTGGACTGGTGCTGGGTCAGATGTTTGCATATTAACAGAAGGCCCACCGACACAAAAACACCCAACTCGAAGAATAATCGGAAGGCTTAGTAAGGCTTTTAGCTGCCTCGGGGAATTCAGAGTCCAGTGCTGCCCTTTTAGGTGCTGAACTCCAGATTACTGCTAATCAGGAGCTTTGAAACTAGTGAGCAGACAACAGACTGTAATATTTAAAACTATACCAGTACAATGGCTTCAGAGGTGTCAGGCACTGACATTATATTTAATAATTTCATGCTAAACATTTTTATTCCATATGGAAAGGTAATAGAAAAAAATTGTGAATGTTATAAACATAGATAAAATTTAACATCATATGTTGCATTGTATTATTAAGTTAAAAAAAAGTATTATTAAACAGAAAATCTTTTGCATGGTATTATTATATTTAAGTAAAAATGTGTTAAATTGTATTATTGAGTAAATGTGTTATATTGTAATATTAAGTAATAAATGCATTACATTGCTTTACGTAAAAACATCGTTACACTGTGTTAAAATGTAGAAATGTGTTAGTTCTAAAATTTGAGGGAACGGCTGTGAAGATGTAGAATGAGTGAGTATCTTACCCTTTGAGCGATTTCCCTCTCCACTATGCTGTCTTCCAAGGAAAACATCTCTGATACTGGCCTCTCTTTGACCGGCTCCTTCCTCACCCTCTCCTTAACACTGGTCAAGTCTGGTTCTGAAATGGATGGACCTAAAACTGCTCCATTCACAACACTCTGATCCCCCCGGGTCAGTGTCCCACCACCACCACCCCCAGGCCCACTAACACCCTGGCTCTGTCCAGTCTTTAAGGCGCAGCCATGGCCTTGGTCCACTGGTCCCTGGTTGCCCTGTGGTCCTTGATTATGGTTGGTATGGTGGGTGTTGTTGTGATTGTGAGTGTGGGTGCGAGCTTGAGCATTGCTTGCAGGTCTAGGAGGGCCCGGATATTCTGGAGGGGGTTTATTGGGAAGTTTGGCCAGAGCAGCCTGGAGCTGTGCACTGATGCTAATGTTCTCGTTGAGACCTGGAATTTGAACGTCCAGGTCAGGCCGCTCCTCTTCTTCCTCTTCCTCTTCTTCACTTTCACTGCTGTGTATGAGCATGGTAGCATTAGAAAGAGTCTTTTGGTGCTGATAAGTCACTGCCTCGGGTGCATTCTTGGCAGGCTTCATGGGCAACTCTTTTGGCTGCTGAGTTGGAGGCTGAGGCTGAGGTTGCGGCTGAGGTTGTGACTGAGAGTTTTGAGGCTGGGGCTGTGGAATGGACTGAGGCTGAGATGGCATCACAGGTTCTCTCAGAGTATTCCGCCGATGAAGAGGAGCATTCATTCCTTTCATCATAAGGCCTTCCATCGCTCCTCTCATGCTGCTTATAACCTCCATGCTGTGTCTCTTGCCCAGCGTGGACCGGTGCTTAGCAGCTGCAGTTAATGGTTCACTGACCTCCTGCAGGGACTGGTGCACCACAGCTGAGCTGTCGGGCTGGAAGGTTTTGACTGACAGCTGCACCATGCGGGTAACCAGTTCTGGACTACTGCCGCCAATGCGATGCCGATGGCTCGCTAGGTCTGGCGTGCTGGTGGCTGGGCGAAAAGAGCTGGAAGGGTAAGGTGGAGGGGGCCGCGACATGTGGTTCCTCAGCATGTTGGCTGTAGCTGCATAGTTTCCAATGTTGTTCCCCTGTTGTTTGGTATTTGCCAGCTCGGGTGTGCTGACTGTATGGGAGATGGAGCTTCCTCCACCTCCACCGCTGCTGCTGCCTCCACTTTCGTTAACATGGGGTGAATGGCATGGACCCTGGCTGTTGGCTGGTCCTCCCTGATGAGGGCCATGGGACACCGGCTTACTATATGTGATCTGCAAGATGAACAGTCACAAACAGATGCATTGAACTAGGAAGCTAATTACAATTAATTAAATAATAATCTCAGAGCATCCTAACCCTTACCTGTGGTGTATACGGAGCAGGGCTGGGTGCCACACCATGATAAGGGCCCCTCTCTCGCATCTCTGGCTGGCTGTACACTAGAGGCTCAGGCTGCCTGTAGGCACAGGCATTGCTGATGTTGAGACTGCGTAGCGACTGGCTGTGAAGGTCATGGTGAGCAGGGAGCATGCACCGCTTCTGCCGCATGACAGCATCGTACTCAGGCGTGGGCCGATAGGATGGTGCAATGATGGCACTGTGACGGTGGCTGGGGATGTAGTCAGGCCGCATGAGCTCACTGCCAGGGATGCTGAGGTTGGAGGACATGGGCGAGGGTGGGACAAAATTCTGGGAACGATTGAGGGAGCTCAGGCTGGGGCTGCTGTACATGCTTCCGTTTGGCACGTTACCGTTTCGGTAGGTAAAGTCCACTGTACAGCGATCCAGGCTGCTCTCTGACTTGTAATACGGGTCATCGTGGAAGATACTGTCTGCACAGCAAAGGAGGCATGGAAAAATGTGTAAAGAGGATCACAAGAAAATCTGAGCTGCAAACATTTTTAAGCAATTTGTGCACTAAAGCTAAACTTAATCAAACAAAGATTTTATCGATCTTTGAAGTTCTATGACTGTTCAAATACTTGGTACCTCAGTATTTCATATAAAAACTTAAAAGAACACACGCTTTGCACAATGAACCGTGTTGGAGCTTGAAAGAAAGAAAATCAAAAAGGAACATTGACAAATTTAAAGAAAAAAAATGAAGGGAGACCAAATGTTCCTGTAATCTTGCCAGTGGTATGGTGAAGGTGGTACTGGGGGTTTTCCAGTCTTGCAGTTTAACTGTCTAAGCTGTTATAAACAAGCTGAAATAAACACCCTTTGTGGCATCCCGAAGGTGGGAAAAATGATCACTGCTGTTTTGTTGGTTTCACAGCTGCACCAACCACCACAGAAAAATATGTCATGTTATTCCTTCCCGCTGAGCAGAGCGCTCTCCCGTGTGAAACTATCCCATGTTCACAAGGAGAAGGAAGACAAGCATAATCTCTGTCCGCACAATCGGAGTATGATGCCTGAGGTCACACTCGAGACCGATCCCACGCCCACACGCAGTAGCACACCCAGAATGTTTTTCCACTCGCTCGCTTTTTATTGTCAAGCTGACATGAGTGAAGTTCTTCGGATTATAAGGCAGGCTGAGTGTGTGAACACGTCAATGAAAGAGTGAAGCATAAATGAGGTCACTGCTCTGCACCCCAAACGTTGGGCTCTAATTGGCTGGGAGACTGTTAAAATGCGAATGGGCTGTGAGTCACACGCCTGATGGGAAAGACACAATTAGGAGGACTGTTGTTTTGAGTTATTGTCAGGGAGGCAAAAATCTTAAATCACACTGTGGTTAAAGCAGGGGGAGGAAAGCCACTCTAAAACAGTAACACCTACCTTGAGAGCTCTGTGTGTCTTGATAATGGTCTCCAAACTGGGAATGCACTGACTGGAAGTTACAGGACTGTGGCCGTGGCTAAATGAAGAAATTGTAAAACGGTTATAAAGTGTGACATTGTAAGATCTCCTGATCCTCAAAGTGATATTTCAGTTTCTTTACATCACACATGAAACCATCACTTTACTTCTCTGTCTTAACACATCAATCACAATGGCTGACTGTGACCAAGCCAGATTGAAGCTAGTGCTGCGCATCTGTCATTGGACAAAGTTTGCGGTACTCCAGACAGTCATCTGAGCACTCCAGTGGTCTGACTGAACATCTATTGTGCCACATTTAGCCTCACCATTGTCTGGCTAGCAGGGAGGGAGACGCAGAAATCACAGCCTTCGCTGTCGCACCGGAAATCAGAGCAAGCAACACCCTTTCTAACTTTCCAACAACACCCACCACACCACCAACGCATGCTAAAACCAAGGCTCCATGGCACAATTAAGAGCTTATAGAATAGAAGGAAAACGCCAGAACTCTCAAAAAAATGCTTCTTTATATTTATTAAAGGGCAAAAAGATGCATGTTTCAGTAATAAACTGCCATCAGCACAATATAAGACAAACAACAATCACAATAAAAATCAGTGTGAAATTCCAATTTCCAACAATCAGAAAGCAGAGCTCTAACTGCATGATGAAAAACATCTGCATAGAAAACCATGCCAAAAGTAGCAGACATGCGCTATGAACTTAACAGTAGTTCTTCATTTGAGCCTTCCGGGCTTTCTGTTTGTAGTGCATGAATCCAGTAGTATTCCCTTTATAGCAACAATCTTTCGATCGACGTCTCTTTTAAGAAGAGGTATCATTTCACATTGGATTCATGCACTACATACAGAAAGCCCTGAAGGCTGGAATTAGAAACTACTCCTAAGCTGTTTTTTGTTTTGTTTTGGGGGATTACATGCTTCTTTTGTGTGATATTTCATATACAGCCTTTTCACATATATATATAGTATGTTTCTAAGTGGTTTTGCTATTGTGTAGAATGCTTTCCAGTATTGGAATCTACCTGGTGGCAACTTATTGTGGAAATGTACACATTTGTACACAAGTATTTACACAAGTATTTGTTCTGATGGTGTCACAGTGTTCTCTTTTTCCCCTTAAACTCTTTCCTCATGAAGATGACATTAAATGACCACCCTAGTACCCTTAATTGATGGGCTTTGACACCTCAGTGGTTTGATGACCAATGCAACAGTTTCGAGGGTAGCTGCATAGGCATAGATCACTCTCATAAACCTGTGATACAAACCCATTCATTTTGCTCTGGACCTGAATATGACAGAAACATCTCAGAGTTACTCCTAATAGGCTTTCAGAGGGTAAAGAGTTAAAGTTTTGGAGTGGAAGGCACTATTAGTCTGTATGTCTGTATTCTGGACGATTAAGAGCTTCCCTGAGTGGGAGAGCGGATCAGGTTGCTAATTGTGGACGTTTCTGTGTTCCCCCTCTGTCCTCCATTCTCGTCCCTTTTATATTGACCAGAGGCAATATTAAATAGCTGTATCAAATCACTTCAAAACATACAAATGCTTGTCAACATACCAGAGACAGGCGATGAGTCCAGGTGGGTCTCCTCCTCATTGGTGCAGGTGAGTGAGTGGGCCTACAAAGAAACAGACACATTATGTGACAAATTAGTATTTTATTAAATGCACCCAGGTCATGTACTATAAGCTCAGTGAATGCTACACAGTCTTTTATAGCATATGTTTTGTTGGGGTTTTTTTGTATAACCTTCAACAGGTTGTTGAAATACCCATTAAAAAAATAAATGACAGACAATTGATATCTTCGTGTTTTAATGGCCTTCAGCTGGCCTCTCTGTGTGGCCTTGAAACTCACTCTGCACATATCTTGTTCTGTTTGTAGAATTTGTGTCTGGCTGTGAAAAGGCGGGCGATGTACTTGGCCATTTCCATATCCTCCTGCAGACACAAACAGAGAAAAAAATTAATAATAACACCGAAAATTTAAGGTGAACAGAAAATGAGTATTTCTGTGAAGTCAAGAATCAACTCTCCCCAGTTCGTTTGTCCCTCTGCAGGTATTTTGTGGACGCATACTTTTCCTGCATGTTTAACCACCCACTATAAACCTCTGTGTCTGCAGACACAACACTCACCATGTGAAAGACGATGGTGTCGTCTCTGCTCGTTATCTCCACTGTGATGGCTGACTTGTTGTGTGCAATGGTACCAATGTCCTTCCACCTTTATAACACACAGATGCAAACAAATGTTTTAAAAAAGGAACAACGGTTCCTCATGAGTACAGGAAATTATGACAATTCTTTCTTTCTTTTTTGAAAGGAGAAACTTACTTGTGGAGCATGATGGATCTGCCATTTCTGTGTTTAACAAACACTCCAATGAAAGACACACCGATGAATATGTCATTGGTATAGTTGTCCTGTGGAAGAAAGTATTACACAAGAACTCATTTAAAATCTCTCAAAGGATACTGATTGAGAGGTTGAGGGTGATGTAATGTATCTACCTTAGCTGGAAAGCTCTCCTGGCCAAACCCATCCAGTTTTTCTACCTCCTTGATGTACAGCACTTCTGCTTCAGCGGCCTGCATTCGACTGGAAATCACAGAATGGTACCAAGAATCTTATTGTTTCTATTTTACTTTGTCTTGGTGATACATGCATATATGTGCATACAGTATACAAAGTAGCTAACAGTACCAGTGACTCTTGTGCTCCTCAGCAACTTTCTGGGTCCACTCTTCTAGCGCCTCTTCTCCATTACGCCAGTTCTGAGAGAAAATACATTATTCAGCAAATAAGAGCAATGCAGAAGAAAGCTGTGGAAAAGCAACCTATGACTATAGGTTCAAGTGAACATCATATTGTTGGGAATGTTTAAAAAAAATAATAATAATGCTCCATAATTTAATATTTTGTTTCTATTTGGTAATCAGTTCATATTAATTCATCCCATCCTCCAACTCAAATTCTTCTTTATTCTTTTTGCTTTTTGCCTGTCAGTCAGGTATGCAGAGGGAGGAGGTACACAGATGTCACAGGAATGTGTGCCTTCAGGCAGCACATACACAGAAAAACACACAAACACAGACTTTCTCTGCCTCTCTCTCACACACACACACACAAACACTGCTAGTATTTGAACGGTAAAGGCTCGAGGACTCACCACTGGGAAAAGCACGTACTCCCTGAGGAAGTCCTGAGACAGGAATTGAGTGAAGTCTCCAAAGTCAGCTAAAAATTACAAACACAGATGTTCACATTTATTTACACAAAAACAATGAATTTCATTTTTACACTGTAATGCGCAGCCTTTACACTATAAACTGACTGTGAGTTTGTTATTGTGTTTGATATTGTTCAATTGAGGTGGCATGATGGTGCAAGGGTTAGCGCCACCTCACAGCGAGAAGGTTCTGGGTTCGCAGGTCAGCTGGGAACTTGTAACAGAGGGAGGAGAACAGGTCATCTACTAATAGGGAGGATGGTGGTTTGATCCCTAGCACTGGCTCAGTATCCTTGGGCAAGATACTGAACTGATGCATTAATCAGAACGTGCCAATTCTCAGTTCTGAGTGGTCAAGTAGAGTAGAAAAAAGGAATCGGTACAGTCCAATATGGACTCACTGTGTTCATCCTGCAATGCTTCTTGCGTGGGTTCTCAATGGGTATCCTGGTTGGCCTTTCTCTTCGATCTATACAGTTTCCCTAATAAGAAAAAAACTACTGATTTAAAAATAAAATAAATTTATGTTATGAAGGTGCTAACCCAATAGGACAAAAAGTCGGGATGAATACAGACTTTCCAGTTAAAACTAAGGCAATTTCATTTGTCCAAATACCTATTATATTCTGCTAGCTCGCTTTGCAAAATTACTCCTCAAGACTAGAAAAGCAAATGCTTAACATTAGAAAAAAGTCTGTTTTAGCTCAACTGTCATCTCAACTCAACTGCATCCACAATGGTCAAAGCAATGCAGGTTTCATCCATGTAGATGCTTTGTCATGCTGTTGTCATGGTTACCCAGGGGAAATCACATGAAGCTACCTGCAGCAAATGTGCTCTTCAGGCCGTGGACATGTCCATTGAGTCGTAAAGTGTCTCTGAGTGTTTCTTGTTTTATTAGATGGAAATATTTCTGAACTTGTGTACTGTGCAATACTATTAAAGATAACAAAAACAAATATCTACATAACAGAAACAAAACCACCTGCACAATCTCTATAACATGTACAGTTCTCCTGATATTGCTTGTACTAAGTACCTAAAAGCTTTCTGCTGTTTGCCGGGCAAAAGGAGGTCTAGCACAGGATCCTCACCTCCCGACAGATAAGAGCCTTCCTGATGCTGCTACAGCTAACCTTGGAGCAGCTGATAAGCAAGCTGTCTGTTTACATTCCCCTGGGACACAGACAGCACCCAGGAACTGAAAGGATGGAGCGAGGGTGGGTGTGTGTGTATGTGCATGTGTTAGGACTGATACCATAGGAACTCAAGTGGACTGGGTTCTCCCTGCGGTATGCAGCCATACAAGGTAGTGAAGTCAAGATGACCTGAGAAAGTGTGAGTTTGTGCTCACTCTCACTTGCTGTCTGTCTCTCATTGGGAGACTTGTTCGTGTAGTCTTACCTTGTACTGCCAGGCCAGCGAGCCTGATCCCCTGCTCTACAGAGCACTGTAGACGTCCATCCAACACCTCCTTCTTTACCTGCAGGTAATACTGATACCTACAGAAAAAAACAGGAAAGGAAGGTAAAAAAACACACAACAGGGATAAAAAGATACCTAGACCGTGTTAAGTAAAATTTTTAATTTGCATTGATTTATGATTTATTTATCTCCATAGGGATTTTAATAATGAGCCATTATGTTGTAACCATCCAAAGTAGACTTACTTTAAGCTAAATACAAAATGGTATGTACTCCTATTGAAACCACACGACTATATAATGTCAGTTTTGTTACATATGCGATCGTTGACAAAACTCGACACATAAAGCTAAACTGAAACAGCAACATCAAAGGCGCTGTTACCATGGGAATCTTTAAACCTGCGAACATCAGGTCGAGAAACCACCTGAACACTGATTGCAGTCGGGGAAAAAGGTCTGTACATGATCGTAGCAATGCAAACCGGAAAACGGAGCATGTTAAACTTCAAAATAAAAGCTGTGTTTCAGCACTGTACCCAACACATATCAAAATGCGCAACTTTTGATTTGAAAGTCTCCATTTCTGCTGTGTGCTGCACATTTCCCTATTTTGCTATCACTTGGAAAGTAGTTGGGAAGTGTTTGCAGACAACTCAACGTCTTTAATGCAAACTATAAACAACCACCGTATTCTGCTAGCAATCAGGCCTAGGCCTGTGTGACTGCAGGCTTATTCACTTGGCTGCATAGTCACATGTTCAAAATAGAAGACAAGTTAACTTTACATGATTGGCAGTCACTTGACTGCAAAATCCAACATAAGGATTTTCTGAAATATCAGTGGAGCAAATGAATGGGAAATTCACTTCTAGAGCCCTTGGAAAAAAAATAAGAGTGGTCACTTTTGAGCTCAATACCTTCATGTGGAAGCTTTAAATCTAGGAAAAACTAAATTGAGACCATAAAAATCATTTGGAAAAATTATACTGGTCACAGACCAAGTGAAAATTATGATCTTTTTCTCACAGATTTCTAAACTGGGAGTGACCCCATGTTATTTTATGGTAAATAGCAAACTGACTGTAAGCACGGTAAAACTGCCATACCTGCTAAAAAGTAAGCATGCTTGCTTTTAGCTCAAAGCCTTGCAGAGTTGCTAGAAAGCATACAGACCATAACTTTTTAAAATCAGACTGCATCTGTATGCATTTTATAGCCAAACTGCACAAAACACTGACTAAGTGGGTGGCAGCATTGGCACTGTTGTTCGCTTTCAAAAACCCTTTTTTTTTCATATAAGCCACAGTGTCTCCAAACACCACTTATATAAAATTGAGTTGGAAAACATGATGGGTTCCAGTTTGACACATTTGTCCAAAGAAAGTAAGAGGAGCTGTGCTCAAGGCTCTGCACATTAGCAACTGAAAGATGGCCAACATCTGCTGAGACACCACAGAGATGTATTCCTCTGCTTCTGGTCTGTGCAACTGAAAGTATGTGTCAAGAAAGTATTGGCAACAGCATTAGCTGCTCAAAACAATATCAGTAAGCCTGTTGCTGAAGTGAGGAATGAGTGAATCACCTCTATTTGAAACAGCAGTGAGTCATTTTTGACTTGAGTGGAATGCCAAATGTATGCCAATGGGGCTGCACAACATGATTTTATAAAAGGCATGTTACACGGGGCTGACGCAACTAACTCGGGGTTTAATCTTCAGCAGGAGCAACATAAGCTTGACAAAAGTGGACCATTATAATTGCAGTGCAAATGTGAGGCAAACTGGGAGTCATTTCACCGTGGTTTTAGGCAGTGGTAGCTTTGCCAAGCGTAAGCTGATATGATGACACAGCTCAGATTGCGTTCACAAAATGTGGTAAAAGTCCCAAAACCGAGAGGCTGAAATACACCAAGCTCCTAAAGTTTCTGTGCTCCTTTTGTCCACTTTTAGTCGTGGTCCAGCTGGATGTTTGTCTTTTGAAGAATGGAGTGGCCACACAAGAGGAAAGAGAGAACTGTCAGGGTGACCAGGCTCAGCCGCATAAAAACTCACACGCCGTTTCCTGTTGGCTGCCATGGCGACCACAGACAGAGTGTAAGCTGTGAGACACCTTTTCTGATGTGCACACACACACACAGTCAGAAAGAGTATGCAAGTCCATGCCAGAGTAACCAAACATCTATGTGGAAACCACTAAGTTACATGCTTAGTCATTCACCCACTTTTCTTCTTCACAAGTTTTAGTTCATTTTCTTTGAAAAACTTGGTTTCACTCCTCGCCTGCACATTAGCTCCCACCTATCTTTTTATTCACCCCCCAGTTTCATTTTCATGCCCGCCATTATCTCCTCACATATTTCATGATTCATATTCTCTTTGGCATTCTTTTCCCCACTTCTTCCTTCTTTTTTGAGCTCCTCTCAGCATACTCCTGGGCCTATAATCTGACCCCGCCCTCCTCCCTCACCCTGTCATTACACCCGTTGGCTAAGCTGCCATTCCGTTCCCGTGGCAACCCTCTAATTAGCCAACCCCAACCACAGTGGCTGCAGCGAGAGGCGGAGTCTGATGCGGTTTAGAGGGGAGGAGCCAAGCGGGACACAAAACCCTTCAAATGATTGTGGACTTTGCTTTTAAAAACTCTCTATGTTTTCCCAGCAATCGCTGTATGGGGTCTGGAGGAACGCTGAGGTCAACAGAGGTTGGCTCTCATTCTGAGGTTCAATGGTAACAACATGATGGTGTTTATACATACGCGAAGCCAGCAGTGGTGAGGCGGACAGTAAACTGTTGAAATAACTCTGAACAAGTGGAAGCGTGACAGTAAAAGTCTCAGAGCATCCCTCATGGGAGAGTCCACTTTACACAGAACAGCCACAAACACAGCCACATCTTATGGAGCTGTAATTTCCTGTATTTTTGGCTTCTGGCCTTGAAATCAAACCTCTACAGGTTGACAAAAACTGACCCCAAAATTAGTTACCCTTTATGCAGAGGTAAGCTTCTAACTACCAAGTGCAGTTTTTTGTAACTGATTAAGTCAGATTAAGGGAATTATTAAAATCAAATGGCTTTTAATCTTTTAAGAGTGTAACAGTGACAATAAGCACAATAATATTTTTTGCCATGTATTAAAATTCGGAACCGTTTATTCATTAACCTCTTAAGCCCCAAGCCTACCTGATCTCCTGCCTTTTGCCCCCGTATCAGGGGGCGTTGGGGCTTCAGAGGTTAATAAGCCTACAGAGAGTCTAAGAAGTGTAGAGACTGACCCGTTTTATGATTACAACCTGATTCTGCACAAATAATAAAACCCATACGAGTCATACAGCACTTTTCATTAATCACAGTCTTATGCTTGTGGTTATTACAGTATGGTTATTCTAGAAAGAGCACATCCTTCCAGTGTTTTGAGACCAACCACAATTGGACAGATGAGGCATCTCCAGCATTTTCTGGAAGCTCTTCACTCAAAGTGGCAAAGGCTTTTACGCCATGTGTCTTGGCTTTTTAAGGAGGGGTTTGGATTTTCCAGTTTTCAAAGATAGAAAACTACTGGTACATTTCTAAAAGTACATTAGAGAAGTTGGGGGGGCGGGGGCTTTTGGTGTATCCAACGCATATCCAAGCCAAGATGCCGTGTCACTCTTTAAGAATGCAGATTAATTTTAAAAAGCTAATAAAAAGCTTCGGTGTATTCAAAGGATAGCCAGTGATTTCCAGGTTTCATTTCCACTGATGTCTTCCATCCTAATCTACAACCTGCTTAAACATGATTGTAGTCTGGGTTTTAATGACCAAACAGATAAGAAGAACCAGAAGGCTTCCACAAATCTTGTTCCTTGCCTATAGAGTTTGCATATTCATATACAAACATCTGCCTTTAGGTCACTTTATGAGTTTGTCTCATCAGTCCTAACTAGCTTAAATCTGCATATTTTGACAGCTGTATTTTTTTTCACTGTTTTTCATTTTCATGCTTCAGTGCTTTTAAATCTTCTGACTCAAGTATGGCATGAAATCAAATTCCTCATTAATAGCCCCGGGTGCATTTTCATCTGCAGAGCTGAAAATGTTGCTTTGAAATAAAACCTGAAATGAACTGCAGCAAAACCATCAGACAGCAAGTACTAAGAAACTATGTTAATGACCCAGGTTGTGGCATTTCAAGAGGGTTTTTAAACAAATTTGAAATAGTCATCTTTATTAAAATAAATACAACAGTCCTCAAATGTTACTATTTTGTAGGCACTGTCTTTGAATGGCAGTTAACTGTTAGCTAAATTACAAAATAAAACATGCAAAACTCACCACAAAATGATTTTAGAATCAGATCCAGAAACTTCCAAGGTTACCAAACAAGTATAAAATGTAGGAGCTTCAATAAAGAGTTAAAACACTCAACTGCATTTAATGATACCAGTTTTTAAATAGGGGATTAAACTACTGCTGAAATTGTAGTAAAAGGGAGCAAATTTGTGGTAAAATCAGCTCATTGTGTTTTCATAGAACAAGACAAACATCACATAAAATTGCTAGCAGGAGAAAAACATTTTATGACGTTCAAGACTTGCATGCTTGCACATACTTGTGCACAAAGAAACCCTTATTGTAGCACGCACCTGGCATGTATGTCAGAATGACATCACAATGCTGTAACAGCAGGTGAATATACATAGATGGACATGAGGTAGCGCTTTCCTTACTAGGGCTTTTCATGGGACTTCCACTATGGCAGAGTGCTCTGCTGGCAGTCCAGGCAGCCTCGCAGGCACAAAGAGCCCTTTATATGCCCACGCATGTTCAAACCCTGCTCAAGACATGCTGCCAGATGTCCAAGCAGTCTGGACAACAGGCCTGAGAGCATATGCGCATGTTTGCATGCATGAATGTGAGTATGTGTGTACATATGTTTCAGCCCCTCCTCAATCTCGACCACCTCTGGTGGTGGTAAGGTGACCACCCCCTCAGCCCCCAGGATGCGTCTAGACGATTTGTGTGGGAGGCAGGAGAATATCACTTTGAAATGTGTTGAATCAGCAAGGGGCACCACCGAGTACAGCTGTGTGTGTGTGTGTGTGTGTGTGTGTGTGTGTGTGTGTGTGTGTGTGTGTGTACTGGTGATAACTAGCTGAACAAAGCTAGGATTTCAAGGCTATTGGTGCTGTTAGCCTTAGGGGCTGCTACGGCCAGCTGGCCATGCTCCAGTCAACGGCTCTTCGTTCAGGTTCCTCATTTTCAGTCTGCGAGCCAGCTTTTCTCTCCTTTCTATCAGAAACATACAAGTAGCAGAAGGCTTTAACCTCCTCACTCTATGCAAGAGTGTAAGATGTGTTTTTGTTGACAACAGGTAAAAGTGCTCTATTTACAAGTGAGTTGTACAGTATATCTGTAACTGCTGCCTAGTAACTGTACTGTTGACATCCACGTCATTTAAGGATAATATATAAAAATTAATGCTCATGGGGAATTTAACAAGAGTAAATCAAAGATAATTATCACCAATTTAGTATCTGACTAAGTGTGAAATATTTTAATTGTTTAGTGAGATCGCAGAGAGCTGTAACCAAAATCTATTGGGTTCAACCTTCATTCCAAGTGAAAGTGGACACATATGAAGAAATGCCCCCAACGTATTAAAATAAATATATATATCCGACAACAATTTGGATAGACGCCTAGAAAAACATTATAACAGCTATGGACATATTTCATCACACAAGCACAAAGAGTCTGTGTTTTTACAAACTGAAGTAGGAGTGACCAAACATTTAAATATTATGACTATAGGGTATATTGGAGAACTCTGCATGGTGAATTTGTAAGTATATACAGTAATGGATGCAGAGACCCCAGCTTCCCCTGCTCTGACTCATTTTTGCCGCTGCAGAGAAAGGAAGCGAGGGAGGAAGAAAC